>NC_058193.1:17150520-17775520 GCF_907165205.1 Coccinella septempunctata | reverse complement strand
ATTCTTTACAATTCTGAAGGAGCGAGCAATAGGACTTTTGTATTCGAGACAATTAACTCACCGGTAATGAAACATTGATCTTGCAGTGAAAGTAGATACGCCTCCAATAGCATTGTTGGGGTCATAACAATTTCGATAATAATTGTGCATTTCTCAATTGGAGCCCCGATCAATCTAATTAGAATGCTGCCTTTCTTTAGGATCATTATTCCGAATGGAAGTAATGAATTTAGTTCAATTCACTGCCGAAATTACAATAATGAAATCGACTAATGATATTGTCTGTTATAGAATTATATCTAAAGTGCTGTATTTTTCTAGTTCACCTACCCCCTCCTATGAATAAAAGGTATGAGACAAATTGACTTGGATGATAAATAAACATCCCCAGAAAATTATTCCAATTAATTCACGTTTTATAAAAATTTATTCTTTTGCTGTTTGGGTGCAATAGGGTATTGAGGTTGGACATGATTCTTGAACCTATACATGTACATGAACATATCATTTCAAATCCCCCTTCTTGATACAGCTTCTTCAACCATTGAGAGCTCGGTTGAAACTAGCAGTAGAACTGCTTTTTCTTCGATTTTGAGAGGAATTATTGTAATTTTTTATTAATTTTCGAAATATTTCCAATGGGATGGTCAATGGAGTAGTCAACAAAATATTATGAAATAAAGATTTTATATGCCCTTTGCGAGACTTATGGGAAGTCAAAACCTACAACTCTTGTTTTTGGAAGAGACTGCCAAAGGGTTATTGATGAATGTAGCAGAAAATCTTGAAATTCTAAGAAAATCAATCGAGCAGAATTTACCTATATTATGGAAATTGGGGAAATGGGGAATTCTCAATTTGGGTTATCACTGCATATGCAAGTTTAAACTGAATAATTATCAGTTTCATTCATGATTTTTTCAAGTGCACCGCGGAAACTATACAAAATCATTCTTGAAATATGGGGTTTTAAAATTTAAATCGCTTGGTTTCAAGTTCACGATTTGGCAACAGCGCCTACTAGAAAATAAAAAGATCAATGTCCGATCAGCTTGTTTATAAAATAACAGCTAATGATTTACAGGCGCCTACTTACTGGCAAACCTCAACTGCAACCGGCCATAAAAATCCCATAAAATTTAACGACCTTCTTAGTTCGTCGCAGACTTCATAGACAGCCATCTTTGTCTATCTCATCAAGATAATGTATTTGTTGTCCTTTATTATTAAGGCATATTTGAGTCGATGTTGCCAACTTGTGCAATTGAAATGAAACGCGTTAAATTTTAAATACCCATTTTTATTTTTCATTTTTAAGTGCTTACAATAATTTTTTTGGGAAACGGTTGAAATGATTATTTCAAAATGTGACGTTTAAAAGATATTTCATAAAAAATACATCATTTTCGTCAGAAGGAGTATTCCCTATTGAATATGTAGTGACTTTATACAAATTATATAATATTTCGTGTTTCAAGTTTGGATAAATCAAAGTAGAAAAGGGAGGTTTTCCTATTTCTACTCACGTTATATAAAAAAACTATTTTATTTACCAAAAAGTCCACTGCTCCTCTGTAAGATAATATTCTCTGTTAGGGGTTTTAATCTGAGTTGCGAAAATTGAAATGCTCTGGGCTTCACAAGTATTCTACGTTCATTTTTCGAGTATTGCTTTCAAACATAGTTAATCAAACTGCTTCGGTTTGACGTGTTTCGAAGAAGAACTATCCAAAGAGCTAGTTCCACAAGTAAGATACGAAAGACACAACATCATTATATGTAAAAGATATTTATCGGCTGAAAAATACAAACAGTAGGGGAGAGTGGGGTAATTGGGAACGACGGGTAATTGGGAACAGCTAGATAAAGAATACTTCCTCATGTGCGACACTGTCTTCAACATTTTCAACGAATGCATCTGGCGATTCTCAGGGCTTACTCAAAAGTTGCGGCGATAAGTTGCATATTTCCTGTTACGGTGAGTCAAAGAATGGATTTCGCATTTCGACTATAATTTTTCCGTGTGTTATAATACTTGTAACTATCTTATTTTGAAGTTTAAAGGTGCCATATTTTGTTGATTCCATACTGGTACTATATTTTTCCAAAACCTAGATGATTTGAAGTTGAAAAAAAAATGGGTAAATGAATGCCAGCCTTTTTTAATTCTTTCGATAACTTGGGGTAATCAGGAACGATGTCAGGTGGGTAATTGGGAACGTACGTTATATCCCTTGCGTTCACAATTAAACATAAAGAACCTAAAACCCACATAAAAAGGGTACTAAAAGGCGCGCCAAAAGCAAAGGACTGAGAAATTCAACCCAGGTTACACAGAAAAGAAGAATTTTTCTGCATAATTTGCTATATAAGGTATGAAGCTCCACCAATGGAGGATTGTATCATGTGAGATACCTGTAAACTCTGGGCACATGAAAAATGTACTGCAAGAGAAAGAGACGTGGATACTTGTGTGATATGTGCCATTTCTAATTATTCTCATTTGCTCCGGGACTGTTCACAATTACCCCATAGGGTGTCGGGTAAATAGAAACGATAGTAATTTTTGATTTCGTTGATATTTTTTAAGAAACGTTGATTTTTTATAATTTTTTGTTTCCGATTAGTACATAAATGAGCAAAGTTCCTTTTTCAATGGAAGTTTAATATTTTTAGTGATTTTTTGTATAATTTTTCAGCATTTGAAATTAAGTGTTCCCAATTCCCCCACTTTCCCCTACTCCAAACCTTCAAGAATACAGTAGTATACATTGAACTAATTCCCTTGTGTCGTTGTTTCTCAGGCGTATAACTCACAAACGCTTTTCCATTATTGAAATCGATTTTCTTATAAACATATGCAGGAACTTTCTATGGAATTGTCTGTCAGCTTCACCTGAATCAGCCGTCGTAATATCTTCATTTTTGTGTAAAACACGTATAGAGAGAACTCGGGTCCTTTGGGATATGAGCTGAACTCACAAGAAGACGAAGTTTCGCAGACAGAACAACCGAATTGAACAAACTTATATCACATCTCAAAGGTATGAACATACGGGACGGTCGAATCAAAGATTAAATTTTAATACCAACCCAACTTTCCGATTGTATTCAGTGCTACAAGTAAAAATTTGCATAATATCGTAAACCTATATTCCGGCTAGAATATTCTCCACTGTAGGTACACAGAACCTCTATACTGGAAGTTTCATGGTTAAAGTTTCAACTCTTAAGATTTCGTATCAGCC
Organism: Coccinella septempunctata; assembly: GCF_907165205.1. Lineage (NCBI taxonomy): Eukaryota > Metazoa > Arthropoda > Insecta > Coleoptera > Coccinellidae > Coccinella > Coccinella septempunctata. Next base: position 17,772,272 of record NC_058193.1, on the reverse strand, counting down.
TCTGAAGGAAAAGTTTGTTAGTTACGTGGATGCTGCGAAATAGGCTCTTCGGGAAAAGACTTGATGAACTTACTGCTGATTGAGAAGATGTAAATATAAGGTTATTTGCAGAAGGAATTGGATCCAGTTCCTTCTTACGAGATACCAAAGTGAAGTATTTCTATTTCATTTGGCAATGATTTGATGCGATGAGCTTTGTGAAATTCAACCCACTTATAAATTTAATTTCTGCCTAATAATTCACAGATGCAAATTTTAAGGTACTGCATTCGTATTTTCTCTTCGACTATATATTTTGAGATCAAGGACATACACATCAAAAATGATTCAGGTTTTTGAGTGTTATAGAAAATATGCCTTTTTCGGAGGGTATTAACTGATCAGAAATAAAAATTAATATAATGTACTCTAATGCGTAATTGATGCGCTATTTCATCTTTCCTCGGAAAAAACTGAAGTTTTCGATGAAACAAGAAGTTCATCGAGAAGTTGAACGAGTTATATAAAAAAAATTATCCATTTCTGGCACCAAAAGTGAGTCATTTGAAAAAAAAACTCAACTTCGCTCCAACCCTCACTGTTCGAAATCCACAATCATACATCAAAAGACGGGTGTGAAGGCAGCAACGGTTTCCAGCAACGGTTTTTTCATTTTCGCTTTTACCATACAGATTGTAAAAATACCTGTTGTTCGGGATTTTTTGATATGAATGGGTTATTTAGAACATTATAAACACAGTCTATAGGGTGAAATAATTTGTGAATCGAAAACTACCCCCACCAACCCCCCGAAATTTAACTATCTTGATGCACAGTGAAAAAAAACCGTTGCTCGTAATTTTTTGATGGAAATGGGTTGTTACCAACATACTAAACACGATCTATAGGGTGAAATAATTTGTGCATCAAAAACTACCCCCCTCCAACCCTCTAATGTTGAACTATCTTGATACAGTAAAAAGTGTGAAAAAAAAACCGTTGCTCGTAGTTTTTTGATGGAAATGGGTTGTTACCAACATACTAAACACGATCTATAGGGTGAAATAATTTGTGCATCAAAAACTACCCCCCTCCAACCCTCTGAAGTTGAACTATCTTGATGCAGTAACAAGTGTGAAAAAAAACCGTTGCTAGTAGTTTTTTGATGGAAATGGGTTGTTACCAACATACTAAACACGATCTATAGGGTGAAATAATTTGTGCATCAAAAACTACCCCCCTCCAACCCTCTAAAGTTGAACTCTATTGATACAGTAAAAAGTGTGAAAAAAAACCGTTGCTCTTAGTTTTTTGATGGAAATGGGTTGTTACCAACATACTAAACACGATCTATAGGGTGAAATAATTTGTGCATCAAAAACTACCCCCCTCCAACCCTCTGAAGTTGAACTATCTTGATACAGTGAAAAGTTTGAAAAAAAAAACCGTTGCTCGTAGTTTTTTGATGGAAATGGGTTGTTACCAACATACTAAACACGATCTATAGGGTGAAATAATTTGTGCATCAAAAACTACCCCTCCTTCAACCCTCTAATGTTGAACTATCTTGATACAGTAAAAAGTGTGAAAAAAAACCGTTGCTCGTAGTTTTTTGATGGAAATGGGTTGTTACCAACATACTAAACACGATCTATAGGGTGAAATAATTTGTGCATCAAAAACTACCCCCCTCCAACCCTCTAATGTTGAACTATCTTGATACAGTAAAAAGTGTGAAAAAAAAAACCGTTGCTCGTAGTTTTTTGATGGAAATGGGTTGTTACCAACATACTAAACACGATCTATAGGGTGAAATAATTTGTGCATCAAAAACTACCCCCCTCCAACCCTCTGAAGTTGAACTATCTTGATGCAGTAAAAAGTGTGAAAAAAAAACCGTTGCTCGTAGTTTTTTGATGGAAATGGGTTGTTACCAACATACTAAACACGATCTATAGGGTGAAATAATTTGTGCATCAAAAACTACCCCCCTCCAACCCTCTGAAGTTGAACTATCTTGATGCAGTAACAAGTGTGAAAAAAAACCGTTGCTAGTAGTTTTTTGATGGAAATGGGTTGTTACCAACATACTAAACACGATCTATAGGGTGAAATAATTTGTGCATCAAAAACTACCCCCCTCCAACCCTCTGAAGTTGAACTCTATTGATACAGTAAAAAGTGTGAAAAAAAACCGTTGCTCTTAGTTTTTTGATGGAAATGGGTTGTTACCAACATACTAAACACGATCTATAGGGTGAAATAATTTGTGCATCAAAAACTACCCCCCTCCAACCCTCTGAAGTTGAACTATCTTGATACAGTGAAAAGTTTGAAAAAAAAAACCGTTGCTCGTAGTTTTTTGATGGAAATGGGTTGTTACCAACATACTGAACACGATCTATAGGGTGAAATAATTTGTGCATCAAAAACTACCCCTCCTTCAACCCTCTAATGTTGAACTATCTTGATACAGTAAAAAGTGTGAAAAAAAAACCGTTGCTCGTAGTTTTTTGATGGAAATGGGTTGTTACCAACATACTAAACACGATCTATAGGGTGAAATAATTTGTGCATCAAAAACTACCCCCCTCCAACCCTCTGAAGTTGAACTATCTTGATGCAGTAACAAGTGTGAAAAAAAACCGTTGCTCGTAGTTTTTTGATGGAAATGGGTTGTTACCAACATACTAAACACGATCTATAGGGTGAAATAATTTGTGCATCAAAAACTACCCCCCTTCAACCCTCTGAAGTTGAACTCTATTGATACAGTAAAAAGTGTGAAAAAAAACCGTTGCTCTTAGTTTTTTGATGGAAATGGGTTGTTACCAACATACTAAACACGATCTATAGGGTGAAATAATTTGTGCATCAAAAACTACCCCCCTCCAACCCTCTGAAGTTGAACTATCTTGATACAGTGAAAAGTTTGAAAAAAAAAAACCGTTGCTCGTAGTTTTTTGATGGAAATGGGTTGTTACCAACATACTAAACACGATCTATAGGGTGAAATAATTTGTGCATCAAAAACTACCCCCCTCCAACCCTCTGAAGTTGAACTCTATTGATGCAGTAACAAGTGTAAAAAAAAACCGTTGCTCGGGTTTTTTTATGGGAATTAATCATTCCGAACATCCTCAATACGTGTTTAGTATGTTGGTAACAACCCATTTCCATCAAAAAACTACGAGCAACGGTTTATTTTCACACTTTTTACTGTATCAAGATATTTCAACTTCAGAGGGTTGGAGGGGTGTAGTTTTTGATGCACAAATTATTTCACCCTGTAGGTCGTGTTTAGTATGTTGGTAACAACCCATTTCCATCAAGAAACTACGAGCAACGGTTTTTTTTCACACTTTTTACTGTATCAAGATAGTTCAACATTAGAGGGTTGAAGGAGGGGTAGTTTTTGATGCACAAATTATTTCACCCTATAGATCGTGTTTAGTATGTTGGTAACAACCCATTTCCATCAAAAAACTACGAGCAACGGTTTTTTTTCACACTTTTTACTGTATCAAGATAGTTCAACATTAGAGGGTTGAAGGAGGGGTAGTTTTTGATGCACAAATTATTTCACCCTATAGATCGTGTTTAGTATGTTGGTAACAACCCATTTCCATCAAAAAACTACGAGCAACGGTTTTTTTTCACACTTGTTACTGCATCAAGATAGTTCAACTTCAGAGGGTTGGAGGGGGGTAGTTTTTGATGCACAAATTATTTCACCCTATAGATCGTGTTTAGTATGTTGGTAACAACCCATTTCCATCAAAAAACTACGAGCAACGGTTTTTTTTTCACACTTTTTACTGTATCAAGATAGTTCAACATTAGAGGGTTGGAGGGGGGTAGTTTTTGATGCACAAATTATTTCACCCTATAGATCGAGTTTAGTATGTTGGTAACAACCCATTTCCATCAAAAAACTACGAGCAACGGTTTTTTTTCACACTTTTTACTGTATCAAGATATTTCAACTTCAGAGGGTTGAAGGAGGGTAGTTTTTGATGCACAAATTATTTCACCCTATAGATCGTGTTTAGTATGTTGGTAACAACCCATTTCCATCAAAAAACTACGAGCAACGGTTTTTTTTCACACTTGTTACTGCATCAAGATAGTTCAACTTCAGAGGGTTGGAGGGGGGTAGTTTTTGATGCACAAATTATTTCACCCTATAGATCGTGTTTAGTATGTTGGTAACAACCCATTTCCATCAAAAAACTACGAGCAACGGTTTTTTTTCACACTCTTTACTGTATCAAGATAGTTCAACATTAGAGGGTTGGAGGGGGGTAGTTTTTGATGCACAAATTATTTCACCCTATAGATCGTGTTTAGTATGTTGGTAACAACCCATTTCCATCAAAAAACTACGAGCAACGGTTTTTTTTTACACTTGTTACTGCATCAATAGAGTTCAACTTCAGAGGGTTGAAGGAGGGGTAGTTTTTGATGCACAAATTATTTCACCCTATAGATCGTGTTTAGTATGTTGGTAACAACCCATTTCCATCAAAAAACTACGAGCAACGGTTTTTTTTTCACATTTTTTACTGTATCAAGATATTTCAACTTCAGAGGGTTGAAGGGGGGTAGTTTTTGATGCACAAATTATTTCACCCTATAGATCGTGTTTAGTATGTTGGTAACAACCCATTTCCATCAAAAAACTACGAGCAACGGTTTTTTTTCACACTTTTTACTGTATCAAGATAGTTCAACATTAGAGGGTTGGAGGGGGGTAGTTTTTGATGCACAAATTATTTCACCCTATAGATCGTGTTTAGTATGTTGGTAACAACCCATTTCCATCAAAAAACTACGAGCAACGGTTTTTTTTTACACTTGTTACTGCATCAATAGAGTTCAACTTCAGAGGGTTGAAGGAGGGTTAGTTTTTGATGCACAAATTATTTCACCCTATAGATCGTGTTTAGTATGTTGGTAACAACCCATTTCCATCAAAAAACTACGAGCAACGGTTTTTTTTTCACACTTTTTACTGTATCAAGATATTTCAACTTCAGAGGGTTGAAGGAGGGTAGTTTTTGATGCACAAATTATTTCACCCTATAGATCGTGTTTAGTATGTTGGTAACAACCCATTTCCATCAAAAAACTACGAGCAACGGTTTTTTTCACACTTGTTACTGCATCAATAGAGTTCAACTTCAGAGGGTTGGAGGGGGGTAGTTTTTGATGCACAAATTATTTCACCCTATAGATCGTGTTTAGTATGTTGGTAACAACCCATTTCCATCAAAAAACTACGAGCAACGGTTTTTTTTCACACTTTTTACTGTATCAAGATAGTTCAACATTAGAGGGTTGGAGGGGGGTAGTTTTTGATGCACAAATTATTTCACCCTATAGATCGTGTTTAGTATGTTGGTAACAACCCATTTCCATCAAAAAACTACGAGCAACGGTTTTTTTTACACTTGTTACTGCATCAATAGAGTTCAACTTCAGAGGGTTGAAGGAGAGGTAGTTTTTGATGCACAAATTATTTCACCCTATAGATCGTGTTTAGTATGTTGGTAACAACCCATTTCCATCAAAAAACTACGAGCAACGGTTTTTTTTCACATTTTTTACTGTATCAAGATATTTCAACTTCAGAGGGTTGAAGGGGGGTAGTTTTTGATGCACAAATTATTTCACCCTATAGATCGTGTTTAGTATGTTGGTAACAACCCATTTCCATCAAAAAACTACGAGCAACGGTTTTTTTTCACACTTTTTACTGTATCAAGATAGTTCAACATTAGAGGGTTGGAGGGGGGTAGTTTTTGATGCACAAATTATTTCACCCTATAGATCGTGTTCAGTATGGGGGTAAGAACCCATTTTCATAGAAAAACTCCGAGCAACGGGGTTTTTTCACTGTGCATCAAGATAGTTAAATTTCGGGGAGTTGGTGGGGGTAGTTTTCGATTCACAAATTATTTCACCCTATAGACTGTGTTTATAATGTTCTAAATAACCCATTCATATCAAAAAATCAAGAACAACAGGTATTTTTACAATCTGTATGGTAAAAGCGAAAATGAAAAAACCGTTGCTGGAAACCGTTGCTGCCTTCACACCCGTCATCAAAAGATGCTTTATTCAAAATGAAAATTAACCTTTTGATGCATTTTTATACGAATTAGTGAATTAGTATATACTGATTCAATCAATTTGTGTGTTACTTTTTACCTACTCACTATTTATATTGTATTGAGCAGCTTAAAACTGTATACATGATTCGCAAAATATTTTCACGGGTCCGTGAACTTTTAGAGTAGGTACAACATGAGGAAGTTAATGAAAATTTCTCCTTCTTGCAGATGAAACCTCATCCGAGCAAATCAAAGATACACAAGAAGGGGAGGATGTAACCCTAGAATGCCGATTTTCCCCCCAAACGTCAAGGGAGACACTCACCTACTATTGGGCGAAGAATAACAAGCAAACTCACGACAATGTAGCTATAGGGAATGTACCGTTAGACAATAATTATAGGTAAGTCTTTGGGGTGCTCCCCTTCTAGAAACAGCGTGGGTGTATATTTCTTCGACAATTACAGACTGCACAGATTCTTACGTGTTCAGGGAGAAAAAATATTATCACGAATAGGTACCTAAAATGAGATTTGTGAACCATGTTTTTCAAGATACCAGCATCCTATTTTTAGATATGTATAGAATTCTGATCTATACAGGGTGAATCTTTGACTCATATAAATATTTTAACAGTAGATTTTTGAGGTCAAAAGAAATACTTTTTTCCTTCACCATTTTTTCCGATTCAGTCCTGATAAAAAGATACACCTAGCCATTTTAAGTTTTCATAATGGGCTGTGTCACCCCTGGAATAAAAAAATCACCTACAGAATAACTAACTAAATCCTTTACACTGAAACATATGTGGATCAAACCGAGTTTTAGACAGAGTTTCATTCAGCCAAAGTACCCAATTTTTAAAATTTTACAGATACTGTTTAATTTTTGTTCGAATTACTCTAAAATGCGCATTTTATGACAAAATATGAAGAATGCTTTCATTTTACAAAACTTTCGCATATTCATCGGATAACGTCGAACTTGGTTTGAAAAGTTGCGTTCTTTGAATTTTTGATATTTTTATGGTACGTCATAGTCATAATGAGAAAACTGGTGACATCTTGTGTTCGAAAAATATTAATCAAATAAATGAAAAATTATATTCCGAAATTCATTTCATTTGATAAAACCGTTTGTGAGATGGAAGATGGAACTGAAAATGACATTTTTTTATGGTATTTCCACAGCCTGTATCTCGAGATGTATCTTTTAAACTGAGCCGATTCGGAAAAAAGTGTTTCTTTCGACCTCAGGAATATACTGTTCAAATATTCAAAGACTCGCCCTGTATACCTTAAATGAGATTTGTAAACATTGTTTATGTACACTTTCACAAAGCTCAGTCAAGATATAAGCAATCACATCATAGATATGTATAGAACTTCATCTATGCAAGTCTTTGAACTTTGAATTATCCTGTGCTGCTTCTCTCTGAAGGATTTTGTACTAAATATAACAGAATTTTTAAATTGACGCCCACTACGATGTTACAATAATTTTTAAATGTATATTCAGAAATTAAAAGTTTCAATGATTTTATTCTAGAAACCGAATGACTGTCGAACTCGAGAATTCGTTTTTCAGATAAATTCACTGTACCATCATGGTTTTGAAATATTAAAAGGAAGAAATGAAGAATAAAACGAGGAAGGAAATAAAGTAAAATGAACAATAACAAATGGTTTTTTTAGACGTCTCTCAAATTTCATGATCAATTGAAATATTTATTAAGATGGTTAACAGAAAGAAGTAGATTACTGATAAAATGTTCAGAGCCTGATGTTAAGTATGATATGTTGATTTCTGATATTGTGTTGTAACCGTGCTGTCTTTGTAGAGCTCGTTGTCAGATTTTCAATACTGATTAAATTTTCAATGCTTTTGTAAGCCTGAAGGAGCAAATATATTTTTCGAAACGCTGGCACATTAGCTATGGTTTTTTGATCCGTACCACTCAATTCCTAGCTTCGGTTATCCAGTATAAATACATTACGATATAAAATTCTATTTTTCATCGAAATCGAAATAGTGAACCATGCATTTGCACCGAAATCATCATTCCATATTAAACTATCTGCGTTATCTACTTGATTTACCCAATTTCCATAAAAATGTGGAGGTGACAGTAATGGACTCTGAATGTAATTTTTACAAAATATGTTCATTCATCAGATGAGGAAAAACGAAATGCCCCAAACTGAAATTTTTGTTTTAAATCGAAGTAATTCAACACTAATTTTCGAGCGTGCTTGAGTACGGCAATATTATTAATTTGTTAAAACTACCATTCCTTTTAAATTCACCCACACTACCATCTAGAGAGAAGGTTGACATGCGGAAAATTGCGTTCAGGAAACCTGTTTTCCTTTAATTTCCCTGTGACAAATTGTTGGTCTGGAAGTAAATCCTCCGCGTATACAGTAACAGAAGAACGGAATATGGTATTCGAACATACACATTTCAGTTATAAACACGATGACAAGCGTGACAATAAAATTCGCGGCCATTTTCACGTGACATGCGAGGTTTTATCTCGGTTCGGAATTACAAATGATATTTGACGATTAATTCCACATATTTTCATCCATTCTCTAGTCTATTTTCGTTTCATTCCTTCTCAAATCGCAATAATGAAAAGGTGGTGACACTGAATCTGGTTTTATATCTATCCATGAACCGACACGATCTGTACAGGGCTACCTTATTCGATAAATAAATCCATTTTTCAATCAGTAATAATTGATGAAGATATTTCAAAATCACTTCACATACGAATGTCATAAAGTCCCCTGTATTTATTTAATTAGAAATCTGGATTCATTTTGAATGTTCAAAATCACTATGGTTATCATTGTTGAATACAATAAAAGTAGCAAAGATCTAGGTTAAAAGTAAACCATAGAGAGTTATATCTTCTGTGGAGTTTGAATATGTCTCATTCATTGTCATTTTAACTCGTATGTCTGAAACAATGGAGGATGAGCATTCCAACTACATCGAATATAATAAAATTAAAATGTTTATGAAGGGATTATGAGCTCTCTGTTCATAATTCTCTTTCCTTCACAATTTCAGTTGCCATTCTACTATCCTGGTGAACAATATAAAAGTCAAAAGTAAATGATACCTGCTATGAAATATGCATGTATCAAGCTTCCATATATACAAATTACGATTTTCGCATTCGGCCGTTGTAGAGCTCTCCGATATTGCGGAATTTACATTAAAAAGTCGTTCGTTATGGATCGGAATCGAAATGAAAAATACGTTGTTAAGAGCAGATAGATATACTTTATCCTACTAAATCATCGCCGATCTAGTTGCCTTATGCACAGACCTATATATTTTGCATTGATGGTCACGTGATAAATCTAGTTAGTTAGGCCATGTTGTCCGATATTTACTCAATAAAGTTTCGTATTCCTGTATCCATATCGCGTTGTGCTTATGACGCCTTGTACAAAAAATATCAGATGAACGGGATTCCAAAAACCTCAATTATAAGAAAAAAATCATCAATTTTATTGAACAAATATTGTTTGAATTGAAAGCTAAAATATTTGTTACAAAAGTGGCCACGAAAAAATAAACCTAGGGTTGGACTAGCATATATGTAATGTTTTATTCCCACTTTAGATGTGATGTTTGTGTCAAAACGATATAATTTCTTCGGAAATGTTCCAATGATATAGCTGAATTAATTCCGTAAATTTTTCTTGAAATTTCTTATAGTTGTTCTCTCAGAACATCTGAAACACGTGGAATAAAATTAATAATCTACTTGAAAAATTATGGGTTCAAAGTACTAAACCATTTGTTAAAAACAATGTATGATAAAATGATGCCTCATAAATAATATTGAAACAATTTGAACGTATGTAATGTCAGTTTACTTACAATAAATAAGAAGGAATGAAAATGAGTCGGCTCTTTTTCAACTCCAAAATTCTTTTAATAATGAAAAGACCACATATTTCGACCTCTACTCGGGGTCATATTCAGGCCCTAAAATAAAGAAAAAGAAACAACCGAACTAAGAGAAACAGACACACAAAAAGGAGAAAATATAAACCCGAATATAAGCAGAATGGATCATGTTTCTATAAATAATTAATAATCTTCAGGCAGAAAATCCATAGATAAGAAGTTTCAAGAAAACTGAATGCATCAATATTCACAGAAATGGACGAAAATATTACCTATACTTCATTCACTTTTATTTTAGCAGTCGGTTGGCCATGGAAATTTGACACAATTCACTCTGTATAGTACGAAAATGTGGGGTTATGAAGCTTGTCAAAACATTTTTGGGTTTTAAATCAACGCTATGTTGTCCGTTCTACGTAAAAGTTTCTGTTATTACTTTATTATTTTATCACAATGTCGAATCTCTTCGGAAAACATGTGACGAACATATTTGAAGTTTATACAAACTGATTGAAGGCATACCAAATCCAGTTATTTGCATGGAAAATACAAGAGATCAGTATAATATCATAATATGCACTAGCTTGAGGAGAGTTGATGTTCGTTATCTTCTTTGGCTTACATCATTTGTAGATTTCGAAAGTATTAACCCGAAGATGAAATGCATATGATGCAGTGGTTGGGAATGGGTATCTCCCGAAGGAATTAACAGATAATTACAAGAATGTTAAATTCTTCAACAAAAATCCTCTTGCACCAATATAAGTAAAAGGAATTGAAGAAGTTTCAATCAAGATGAACTTCACCTTTGAACAAAAATTTCACATGAATAAACAAGTAACAGGTCGCGTATTTGTGGCTATTCATCTTAATGCATTGATATAATAATAATAATTAGGTATTTATTAGTACCTTAAGACATTTACATTGTATGGGACAAGTCAAATGAAAAATAGAAAAATCCATTAGGGAACTTATTCTCCGATGACATTTATCGAAAATCCTGTAGTAAACTTTTCGCATTAATTCACTCAAACATAAAATTCTCAAATGCCACCACTTTTTTGGGTCTCCCAATAGAAGGAAATTCTTTGTCATCCTCTTCATTCACAATCTTTCTGATTGTCATTTAGATTCAGATGAAATATTAAGTATATAAATTCTCTTACATTGAATATGTTCGCTACCGTCTGACGTATTGTGGATTTTAGTTCTAGTTACAAAAACTTGAGAAAATTATTTCATGGCCAACCGACTGCTAAAATAAATTTGAATGAAGTATACTTATAATTCATTTCCATACTTAGGTCTTCAATATCAATTCCTACCTTTCAGATGTCACTCTGCTTTGTATCCCGACAACAACAATCCACCAGAAACAATATCTGAAAATTTCATAGAAAATATCGAGGGAAATATCTGATGCATTTGATAAAACATAGAAAGGACCTTTGTGGAGAGGAATTCCTGCGCTTTTCGGAATTCCTTGCCTGCGGAGAATCGGACGAGTCAACATCATCACTCGTACCTTTCCGCTAAGCAACTCATGAAATTGAGATGAGAATCCTCTGCCTTTACATTGTTGTTTCTTCACTAGTGGATTTTCTGAAGTAGATATATTTCACAGAAATGATTACTTCACAGACAAAATAGCGCATGATATTCTTTGTTGTTTATTTTATTGGAATCCCGAGAAATCTGAAGATACCTGGGGGTGAAGAACCAACATACGTTTGATATTCTTCATGGTTCGATTCCTCAATTGGCAACAAAGCAAGGAAACTACATCTGTAACGCCTGTGGGTTTGAATATGAAATTCTATAAATTCATCCGAGGTAGAAAGAAGATGAGTTTATCGATTTTGCCGATGTTTATTCCGGGGAATGAGCTGAGCTTGTTGTTTTGAAATTTTCAGTCATTCTGACAAAAGTCGTGAAATACAATATTTGATATTCAGCTTTAACACAATATCTTTAAAAAATTTGTTGTGTTGGTATGGTTGTGCTTTAATTCTACCAATTGAAATTAAACGAATACTTCTCCCATGAAATCTTAGAATAGATGAAAAATTTCTCCAAACATTAGATTCCCAATACTTCACTGTAAAAGCTTCAGCATTCCATAATATATTATACCTTATACCTCATGTGTTCTATATGTTTCTCCGATATCGAATTCCGGAGTTATTTCCGTGATAATGGCAGTTTCAGAGTTTTTAGCTCGGGAGTTATTGCCCACATACTTCAAAACTTATTTCGATGTATTGAAGTTACTCGAGAATATTATCATGACATATTTATCTTCAAACTGTAAGCAGTCAGATTGTTGAAATTTATCAATGAAGGATGTCTCAATAAGAATTCAAGATTAGAAGTTTCAATGAAACATGGTTTTTGGTGACATTCTCATTCTCTGTTTGTCACACAATCACGATCTCACCCAATCATGGTATTTATCCCTTTCTCGACACCCAATGGCAACATTGTTGAATAAAAATTGGAGTGATTAATTTTCACAAATCTCAACTGGATAAATTGACACCTACGGATGCATCAAGACCGACAACTTTGGTTCAGTTGGAATCAATGATCTGAGGTTGGAATTTCAAATGTTAGTTGTTCAGCACTCAAAGAACCTGTTCAGTGTTTTAATGGACCAGGCAGCTGCACAAAAGGTCCAGTATCTTGCCCAAGTTATACAGCGACGATTCTGAACATGTGATTGATTTTGCACCATTTTATGAAACCAATTTTGTTTTTTATGTTTATGCGAATTGCATTTTCCTTCTTTTTATCACTGAAGGATTAAAAGTGCCATTGAATCCATCAAATGGGGGATGAGGAATTCATCTTCCAACAGGAAATATGTCAACTTTTGGAATTATTTAGCACCAGAGAGTATAATTGTGTAAAAAGTCAAATGTTCATCGAGTAACCATATCCTGGCATCCGTCATCAAGATCAATACTGAAGTTGTTCTTCATTATAAGCATATATCGTTTTGCGTTCAGCACAAATAGGTAAACAAACCTGAAAAAGAATCGTACGAATGGAAAAAAGCTCTCATTTCCAAAATTGTCCTTCTATGGTATAGCATAAGTCATTAATCATATCTGAACACTTAAAGCATACAATTACAGCTTCAACCAAGCTAATAGCGTATCCGTGGCTATGATTTTCATGTATTTTATTCCGTACTCTGAAATACACGCGGAGCACTTATGTTCACCGGGATAAAAAGGGTACATTAATGCCGAATAATTATCCTCTCCCTTTTGAGGCAATCTGTGTTGCCCAAAAATTATTTCTATCTAAAAAGACCAAATTATATTATTTCAAGTTAGGTACGACGAATTTTATGAACCACAGTAACAGTATCATCTTCGGGTTGTTGAATATATATAATCACCTAAATAAATCGTGAAAAGAACTGAGGTCCGAACACTTAAAATAGCTACTAGATCGATCAATAAAAAACTGTATGAGTTGACTGAAATCACCGAAGCGATTTTACTTCTCGGAAAATTTTATTCTGGTCCATTCTTCAAATGTTACGCGCAGAATTCCACTCATTCAACTACACAACTACGCCGTGGACATCGCAATAACTAGTTAGTCGCTTGCATCTGTTTAACAGGTACATACAAAGGCGTCGTCTTCACAAAGAGGAGTTGATGGAGTAAACAAATGTTAATTATCCTTCTCCTTTTCTGATTATGAATTCCCCATCTCCAGAATACGATGTACGGGACTAAACAAGCAACTACTGTCACAGTTACATTCATACTTAGTGTTTGCCCTCCCATTAATCCGCTCTATTTGCCTTTGCAGATTGAATTACCCTAGTGAGGAGGGCATCTTAATTCTCCTAATTTCGAACCCGAAGATAGCCACCCTGCATAATAGAACTGAAAATTGAAACCCTTTGTCTTGTATTGGTTCGAATGCAAATTACGCCTACACCTAGTTATAACATGTGATGAAATTGATTTATCTGGGGATTATGGCTATTATTTCAATCGACACTAAATGTTGATCATTTTGCGCGCTTTTTCCTCAGAAAGACATCGTTATTATTTTACCCGAATGTATTCAATTTACGAATTTGGAGCGGAAATGGTCTCAACCGATTGGGCTGGACTGAGGACTCGACAAACTTATAAATAAATAATTCGAGGAAAATCAATTCTGATGTTCATTTGTGAGCATCTTCCGAAAGAAAGGCGCTTAAAATATTCAGTATAGGCTGAGCTGCCGAATAAGGTTTTAATGTGTGAAATTCGGCCGATGGTTTCACAGTTATGGATATCTTCAATTTTTTTCATATTTGATGAAATACTGACGCAGTGGAATAGAAAATCAATGAATAGATTATTTATAAAAAGATTTGTGCAACCTTTTGTTGAAATTGCATCATCAGAAAATGGAAAACGTTATACCTAGTGGATAGTAAATCCAAAGAACTGGAAAAAATACATATTGCGCTGCAGTTATAATGCCAATTAAAAAATATTATCTCAGATGCAATCAAAATACAAGATGCAAAATATTGTCAGTCGTGTATTGTCTACTGAGCGGATCTCGAGAACTAAAGGAGCTAAGACGACGGATGACAAATTTCCGAGCTGATTTTCAGAGAAACAAAGAGTGGTGAAAACCGTAGTTCCCTAGGATTCTGCGTTTTTGAGTTATTAGAAAAAAAAATGAGATTTTGACGATTTCGAAAAGTTCTCATAACTTTTTTATCCTTGAAGTTACAGATCTGAAACTTGAAACTTCTACAGGCAATTTTTTACGTAGAATCCATCGACGAGCGCAAAATATTTTTTTCATTTCGAATCATTAGGCGAGCTTTCGTTTTTTTAATGCAAATTTTACTGAATTTGTTATTTTTGAATTGGAAAAAAATGTCAGAAGATTCCTCGTATAAAAGTTCCTAAGAAGAAGATCTGCAACTTCAAAGACAAAAAAGATATGAGAATTTTTCGAAATCGTAAAAATCTCGAAAACGACGAATCGTAGGAGACTACGGTTTTCACCATTCTTTATTCCCCTCAAAAAAAGCTCGGAATTCGTTTTCTTCCAGCTCTTACATGTAGTTATCGAGATCCCCTCAGCAGACAACGAATTTTGCCCACCCTATATAGTACAAAATACACTATTTCAGATATATAAATTAAAAAATACAGTCAGGTGTAAGGTTATGTGAATAGAAAAGATCTTATTACAGCTCAACCTACTAATCACTAAAAGAAAAATTTCTTTTCATGTACACTAGATTTTTAAATGTACTATCAGATAAATTTCATCCATCGTGACATCGATACCAATAAGCTCACAGAAAAAAGAATATATCCGTTTAAGAATGACAATGACAATTGAGAAACCAATTATCAATTTGACATACAGTACCTACATGTGCAGTGTTGCAAAGATTTGGTTATTTAATGCTGTTTTCCGCAGCTTATACAATATTGAGATCGCTAAATATTTTCATGTTGAAATATATTTTGCATTATAACTATACATTGTAGCGACAAGTATTTGAAATACTTCACATTTTTACGTATGTAAACCTACCCCTACCAAATATATTGTCAATTGTTTAAGAAACTTTTTTCCAAAATGCGATGTTCTTTATTTTTATTTTTATTTATTAGTACCTCAAGTACCTATCCCTCATATTTTGATCAGAATCGAACAATGAATTGAATAACACTGATCGGTGTCGCTATTTTGTTTTTTCTTTATCATAAAAAGGTGTCACCCAGATTGTTCGCAATCTTGTTAACTTTAGTGATAAGTCAGATAGAGATGGGCCTAAGATTATTACAAAGAACGTTTTCCAAATACTTTGAGATTTCAGCCTGAATGATAATTCAGTAGGTATTTGAAAAAAAAAGCTCTGAAGCATCGAAATAAAGGTGATATACTAATGCTTATTTTGTTCGCAGATTGAATTACTATCCAGAGAGAGGAATCTACGATCTTTTAATTTCCAACGCCAGCTATGATAGGGATAATGGAAAATTCGAATGTAAAGTGAAAGCCGGTGGATCAGGAACCAATTTGCACGCGCAAAAGTATAGCTTAACGGTATTGACGATTCCACATACACCTGAAATAGCACCTGGATCTCAAGTCACGGTGACTGAAGGAAAACGTCAAGAGTTAACTTGTGCTAGCAAAGGAGGTTCACCCGATCCCCAGGTCAAATGGTACAGAGAAGGTGAGTTCATCTTTTTTAATATCCTAACTTACTACCTCATTAGTTGAAATTGAGTTTTTGCGTGTAATACCGAAGGCAAACACTAATCCTAGTGGAAGATATTATATATTAGTGTTTTTTAACACACTCGTGAGCATTTGAGGGTTGTTGATTACCACCTTCCATTATACAGCGTGTTTCAAATTAAGTCGGCACCAATGCCATGTTATTATTCATGCTACGAGTTCATTTGAATGGGCAAACTGGTAGCATTTTTAATGGTCTTTTTCAGTGCCGAACACAAAAAAAATGACTGTCGCGTTCTCAAAATATTTCACAAAATGATATTTTTTAGATGGAGAACCCTATATTTCATCATTCATTTCGATTCGTAGTATCATTTTCAACAACAAAGCTCATATAACTTTTCTTCCTAATGTTGAAAACGATCGACTTATGTAGGAATATTTATTTCATTCACTACTACAAAAAATTTCTTCGTTTTGGCGAATCAAATCTCATGATTGTCCAAACACCTAATTTTGGTACTTATACGAATATCAATTTTTTTGGGTGTTTGGACAATCTTGGTTTTATTCGCCAAAACAAAAATTTTTTTTACTAGTGAGTGAAATAAATATTTTGCCGACATAAGTCGCTTATTTTCAACTTGAGGAAGAAAGGTGATATGAGCTCTGTTGTTGAGAATGTCATTACGAATCGAAATGCATAATAAAACATAGGGTGTTTCCATTTAAAAAATTATCATTTAATGAAATATTTTGAAAACGCGACTGTCAATTTGTTTTTTGTTTTCGGCATCGAGAAGGCTATTAAAAATGCAACTAGTTTGCCCATTTCTCCGAATTCGTCGCATCAATAATAACGGAGTTTGCAATTTGGAACACCTTGCATAGGTAGAAATTCTTCTCGGTGTCTTTTTGGAAATAGTGAATTGGAAGATGAAAACAAATAATAATGTATGTTGTTATTAATTTAAAAAACAGCATTCTTGTTATTAGCAGGTCAAGGCAAAACTACTTCATTCGGTGAATTAAACAACAGGTTTTTTTTTTAGTGTTCAGTTGAATAAAAATTTTGAAGACCGGCAACTTTTATTATTACAAATAAAGTTAATCACATTCAAATTTTATAATAATTATTATCGACAAATTAACCCCCCATAGTAAATCTGTACAATATCAATCATCCATTCCAAATTCATATGCCATCCCATAAAATATTTCTGATGAGAAAATGCATTCCATGGGTGATAAACCATAAAACATAAAAATTTATGGGTCCCTGCAATAAAAATGGCCTTAGTATCATAATACAGTTAAATGTCAAAGGAATTGGAATTGGCTCATAAACGCCTCTGAATAATTGAACATTTCCCATCGAAATTTCATTTAACATTAAAGACATAGGATTCACGATGGGAATAAAATTTTATGAAAGGTTGAGGTTACTGTTACGAGGCAACTTCCAATCTCAAGTTTTTCTGATATAACACGTGAAAATCGATGTAGAAGTATTATCCAGGGAAAGCAGTCCTTTGATTATACGAGGTGAATCGTTCACTTCTACGCATTTTTCACAGTAGATTCCTTCCATCAAAGGAATCAATGCCAATTGGCCAAATTAGGGATGCAAGAAATCACTATAATTTAAAAAATCATACTTCAATTACTTGTTACAACTCGTATAAAGATCAATAAACAAAACTTCTACAGTCTATGATTATTTCATATCTTCTTGCCATATTAAACACCATGTGAAAGTTCCTTGATACTACTTGAGATATTGTCCACCAGTTAATCTTATATTATTGAAGCTTTTAATCAGAAGGAAAAAATTATTATCAGTGTTTCGATATGAATATTTGTTTTGATTTTCTAGAACGTTATGCTTGAGGATGTTGATCAACTGAGATTACAGTATATCCAATTGACAAAAAGGCTTGGAAAAGTCCTTTCAGAAGTAAAGAAATCCTGCATTGATCAGTTCAATTGTCAAGGATGTGAAGTATCATTGAGAATGCATAAAGCGTGAAAAAATCATAGAGTGGCCATAGGAATCTCCAGATTTTCGCCCTATTCTTGTGAGGTCATTCGAAAAAAATTCATTTTGAAAATAGATTCTTATATATTATGCCTTTGAAGTTTTAATGATTAATGACTAATGAAGTTGTCGGAGTACTCTCTATTTCCTTTTCAGTGCCTCACACTCTATACGTATACGGTTTTTCAACAACCAATCAACATTCTGTGAATGTTAAAAGTTCAGTTCCCTTTACTATTGTTAAACCTGTCGTTATTAAGGGAATTATACGAAAAGAAATATCATTATAACCTACGTCTGAATCAGGAGGAAATTTGGGAAATATTTCACTTAATGAAGGTGAAATCAGCGAGTAATAAAATAGATCGATTTCAGCTATCCCCTATCTTTATCGGGAAATATTGAAGTAACGAAATAAAAATTATATCAATTTCCCAAAATAGTATCAACTTCGAATTCAGTAAAAATTTATTCTTTGTCCCATTATGGATATTGCTGCTATTAGAAACACCATTTCCATTCCATAACGATAACAAAAGAAATCACAATTCCCAGGCATTTCTCTCATGGTAATTGGAATCTCGAAATGGGTTTTTAAATGCATCCGTTACAATATTTGTGTCATTCTCCGAGATTGGACAATTATAAGATAAAACTCCCTTCGGATAAACACGCCGCAATGAGTTCTCTGATGAGTTTGGAAACTTAATTGGCGGATGTGTCACTTGCAGTCTTGTGGTTTCTGCGTTTTTGTTGCTTTCGACCACGAGCTACTTCGACTGAGACGAATGAATTTTTTTGGGCTATAACTTTACGCTTTGATTTCGTATTCTTTTCTTCCTAATTGCCAACATAGATAGTCAGAGTAATGACGACAACTAAATGGGAGTACCTTGGTATACAGGGCGAGCCGACTACAAAAGAAATCTTCTACTGCGCCACCAATTTCCACATTAAAAGTGACTAAAAAATGTATAAAAAAAATTTTATACGACTGAAAATTTACGAAATGTGAGCACTTATTCAAAGAGTCGAAAAATCAGTTGTCATTTATAACTTGAAAATAAAAGAATATAGAGGGATTCGGTTTTGGTCATTATCAATCTTGGAAATCGTGGTCCATTTTTTCCGATCTTTTCTAGCCTCTCCAATTGTACAGCAGTTCTCAGATGTCATAATCTTGCTATGAGTATTCCGTATATCAGAAATATTTTTTTGTGATTTTGTTTGTCTACGTATTTCCCATCCAACATACGAGGGCAGCACTTCAGATGATAGATTTCAGAATTGCTGACAGCAATTTTAATTCGTTGTTTTCATTCTCCAGACCAGAAGCAACGCTGTATTCGCTTTTCTCTCTCGAGATAAATAAAACTGTTGTCTACGACAGGCAACAATCTAACGACTAACGGTTGATTGTAAACGAGTTTCTCACATATATGCGGCAATTTGCATCCGAATGAGGTTGTTCCAACATTATGCATAACGATGAAACAAAGAATGTTTTTGATTTCGTGGCTACTGAAGCGATGAATTTCGAACAGTTTTAATGATAATAATTTATATGTTCAAGCTGATTCTACAGAGCCAGTTCTCGCAGAAACTTTCGGAGATAATTTTGGATAGAAAAGAGAAATCGTTTTTAATATATGACACTTTGTACTTGACATTGCTACTAGTATTCAATGGACGAGTTCAGGAACGCTTGCCAACCTTGTACCTAAATAATAGAAAAAACTCTTTCAATGAAAACCTATTTTTTTTAAATTATATATGGGCCTTTCGGTTGCTTTCATCATATTACAATCCTTGGAATGTCCCCGGCACTCAAATTCTAAGTGATATAAAAAAAATTAATATTGAATTTTCAAGGTGAGTTTTGACGTTATTCCTGCATTTTATTAATGGTTTCATCCATAGACTAATAATTTATTTATTATTCGTTCCTGAACTCGTCCATTGCTGTTTAATCCATGAAAAATATGCAATTTGCGCTAGTCTCCAAATCTTATACTTATGCAAATTCCCAACTAACGCATTTAGAACACAATCTATTTCTTAAAACTCATTACACGCCTTTACGATTGTTTAGTAAAAATTGAATTTTATTCCTTGTACCGAAAAAAAGCCGTAAGCGAAGTAGGGCTTTTTTTGTGATTAGGATGTTATTTATCATCATTATTTTTGCAATCAATATGAAAATGATAACATTTCTGAATAGAGAATGGCGCGACCTTTCAAACGATGTATCACAAGTTCATACTTCCTATTTGAAAAATTGGGGGTTGTACCCTTCTTTCGAAGGGGGTTGAAGGTAGGGTTCGTATTTTTACGTAAAAGAATGACACGTTAAAATTCAAGTTCGACGAGCTCTGGACTCTCTGGTAAAAAATTGGAACAGTTTCGGCCTGAATATTTTCCAGATTTTCAAAAATATTAACCTTTTTGGGTTGTCGTATTGTGGTTAGCATTAGAAATGAATATTGTGAAAAATATGATACCCTTAAGGTATTCCTTGCGTTTCTCTTGATGTTTGTATTCAAAACCTTTCTCGATTTTAATATCTTATTCCTCATCAATTTCTTTAGGGAGGAGATAACTTGAAAGAACTTCAGATGAGATGTAATCATTTGCACGATCTTCCCAGTTTGAACAAATCCCAGAGTCGTATAGTTAGTTAACTTTGGATCATCCAATATCGTTCGAAATGTATCACAGATCGTATCAGTCTTGTGGCATTAGAAAAATAATGTCTAGATAAAACCGTAGGGTTATAAGGTTAAAGTACGTACGTGTGGAATAGTGAAATGGCTGTAATTACAATACCTCAGCTCCATTCTGGCTAAACCCGGGATAAATGTTATTACAACAGAACAAATTTTCGATCCCGAAGTTTTCCCCCTATTCATTTCACCATGAAATGAGTTTTGGGACTGGAATGGGCAAAAGTGAATATTTTCTCATTCATACGTTCATTTTTGGCTATGAGAAACGCATTTATTATGAAAGTGGCAAATTATCTGAATACTTGCTTGTTATTCTTAACTTGATTTGAGTAATATCATTTATCGAAATTTAATGGTATCACAGTAAGTGAAAGATAACAAGGAGCATTGTGTGTGTGTCCACTAAATTTTAAATTAAAATAATTAAATTCCAGCAAAATTTTCAATTGAGTCATGGAGTCCATAAACCCTTTGATTTTTGGCGAGGGATAAGTTCGCGTCTTATAAAGAAACTTTTGCGAATTACAATATTTCAATATATCGAAACAATATATCGGAATTGGCCGAAGGGATCGTCAGAGAGGTTAATTCATTCCATATATATCCCTTTATTACACAAAAATTAGACCTGTATATAGGGGGAATTTTCTAGGACAGCCTGTCAGAATAGTAAAGAAAAACGATCATTGAGCATACTCGAGAGTGTCAGATCAAGATATGAGGGGTTCAGAGCTGAAGTGAACCAAGTCCATTCAGCCTAGTTTTGGGATGAATGGCTTAGAAGTTGTTAATCACCCATTAATTCAAAAGTGACTTCTTTAGATTTTAAAAGGCTAGAATGTAAGTATATGCTTACATAAGAATAATAAGAAATGAAGAAGTCACTTTTGAATTGATGGGTTATAAACAACTTCTAAGCCATTCATCTCAAAATTAGGCTGAATGGACTTGGTTCACTTCAGTTCTGAACCCCCCATATATGTGGTTAATTACATGTTGAAAAGTTATAACTACCTATTCTCTTAATCTGACAATTTAAGCGTGACGAGAATGTGTGGGAGGGCGCCAAATTTGAAAAAAAAACGTCACGTCTACATTCTCGAGCACGTTGGCATTTTTTTTTATTTTGAAGTTAATGATTCAAGAATATCGGAAAAAATATAATCTGACAGTTTCAGCAATCCGAAACAATAAAAATTGGCCACAAAGGTCACAAAAATCTTTTTTTTCTTATTATCTCCTCCCTTGGGCTTCAAATCTTTTCCGCATTCATTATAAAAGTTGTAGAGCATAACATTTGTCTCAAGCAATTTTTTCTACGTTCAGACGTTTTTGAGATATATGGCGATAAATGGGTTTCTACATTGACCTTGTCCTGTCGTATGTGTGGCTAAGCTCCTCGCCTTTACCGCCTTCTAACTCGAGAACGGTTCAGAGTATGTAAAATTGCTTCAGACAAAAGTTGTATAGAATTTTATTATCTACAACTCTCATTATGGATACAGAAAGGATTAGAGGTACAGGAAGGGAGATATTTCAAAAAAATTCCTATCATCTTCAGATTGTCAGATTAAGAAAACCCCGCCTGATTAGTGTCAGATTAATGGGTCAACACGTCTACAACACCAAGATAAACCATCTGTATGGAAATCTGACACGCTCGAGTATGTACACGTAACGATTTTTTTTTTACATTTTCAGAGGATCGTTGTGACCTTGCGTAACGTCCAAATTGTCAGTCCCTTGAAAAGTAGCTTCCTCTGGGTCCAATTAACATATCCTCCAAAAATCTAACACGTTCGAGAATTTTTTTTTACCATTTTCAACTCTTCCGTACGGCCAGCCCCACCGCGCAAACTGTCAGATAAGCGTGAATTCATTATCAGAGACACGTAGGGCATACACAATATCTTAATCTAACACGCTCGAGTATGTACACCTGACGATTTTTTCACATCTTTGAGAACCTGCATACGCTTTCCCCAGCGCTGAAAGTGCATACTTCATAGAACCTTTTTTTTTCTATCTAACATCGAATCTTCAAAATCCACTAGGTTTCCACGACGCTCGAGTAAATCCCCATTCAGCATCGTCGGCTCCCTAACTACTGGAGAAGAGTGTGATAGCCGACAAAGCCGCAAGGCTAAAGTCTTAATAATAATAATATTTTATTTCCCTCCTTGCACCCTCTATGAAGAGGGTGCATGAAAAACTTCTTAGTCATACACGAAAGAATGCGTAATTTAAAATGAAGATTGGCCTGTTTCAACATAACAAATACGAGTAGGTACTGAAAACATGAATTTTGTGCGGTGCTTTTTATTCACGCTATATTCATTGCAATGGATAATATGACTACGTATTCATGATATTTCAAATCATAAAGGGTAATGTGCCTCAGCATGAGCATGTTACCGTGTATATCAATTACTTACACTGGTTTCGTATCTCCTTTGATGTTCAATATAATAATTCAAAATGTGAATTTACCGTTTTCTCTGACATATTCATCTAGGTATGGAGCATAGCAAACGAACATAATCACGAGTTTATATGTTTGTGTTGTTCGTCAATTCGTATAACATTAGGGAGCTGAGTGGCAGGTGGTTCCTGATATAAATTCACCGAACGAAGAACTAGAGTTCTGTATTTGATTTACCAACTGCAGGAATTGGTCGAATAGACCCGCATCATTACGTTTATGAATATTCCGCGTATGCAAATTTTTGCATCCAAAATCCTCTCAAACGCCACAGCGCCACTGCCATTCCGGAATATTGAAGACTTCTGCGAAGTGCCATCAAGAAAACAAACAGAGGGTTGAGTTGTAATGAATCTGGGTGGCACATTTGAATCTCCCGACCATGTGATGGAATCTGAATTGGTCCTTGTTCAACTGAAGGACTGCATCAGAAAACGAGATATCGATTAGGTATGGAGCTACACTTGCCAAGATACGTCCGATTGAAATACTATATGATTTCTAAAAACGTGTTGATACGTCAACATTAACCTTTTTAGATCTAAAAATTCAAGTTAGAACTGTCCAATCAATAAGAGAGAAATTCTGAAGTTTGCTGTGCATAAAATGAATTTCTATGAAGAATTGATTCTTGCCTCGGGTGTGTTAAAGCACCAATGCTAGACACTATAAGGAACGTGCAAACTTTGAAGGAATAAAAAAATTATATTCATGAAAACAAAATATTTGTGCACTGTACAATCGCGAAAAATTTCAATATTTTTTCAAACATATTACGATAATTTTTCCACCCTTTTCAAACATACTAATAAATGCTATAACATTGATAAACATCCATTTGCACCAATAGGTGACATACATATTGCCGAAATAAACATACTTCATTCATATAATTCTATCTTTATAGTTCTATAATTTAATGGGGAATTCTCCTCAATTTGGGTTATCACTGCATATGAAAGTTTGAACTGAATAATTATGAATTTCATTCATGAATTTTTCAAATTCACCACGGAAAATATTCAAAATCAATCTTCAAATATGGGGTTTTACAATTTCAATCGCTTTGTTTTAAGTTTACGATTTGGCAACATCGCCTACTAGAAAATGAAAGAAACAATGTCCGATCAGCTTGTTTATAAAATAACAGCTGTTTATTTACAGTCATCAACAGCCTCAACAGCAACCTGCCATAAAAATGCCATAAAATTTCACGACCTTCCTCGTTCGTCGCAGACTTCATATATAGCCATCTTTGTCTATCTCATCAAGATAATGTTATTGTAATTGTGTTGAAATTCATGTTTTTAACACTATTTTCAGATTTTATTTAAACGGTTATCTATTTTTTTTTCTCCATTTATCACCATCGGAAAAGTACATAATGAATAGGAATGATTTAAATAAATTTCCAGCCTATTTGTAATTTCAATAGATACAATTTCATTTCTATGTTCTCAGTGCGAATGTGAACTCCATTTCGTTGAAAACACTTACGTACAGGATCGATGAAGTGCTGGAAGTAATGGATCATTAGAAGAATCCAATTATATCTCCTGTGCCGAAATTTGTTTTTGAACTCTATTAAAAGGCTTTGAAAGCATGTTTCGATGACTACCGAATAAAGTATCTCAGTCAAAAGGGTCATTTGATACCGTCCGTAATTTTACGTAGGCAGTAAAGTGCCTCCAAATTAGAAGGGTTTAAATATTCATAGAAATAAAATGGAATCGAACAAACCAATTTAGTGGGAAAATAGCGTAAACATGAACCAGACCCGGGAAATATTCGAAGAATATTAGAGTATGTAAATCTCGATCCATATCGCTATTAGCAATTCGCTGGAAAAAGATTCCGTGATTTCAATGGGCGAGAAAAATGAATTAATCGGTAAAATTTTAATGTTCAAGAAAATATAAATGCAAATCTACCAATCTATATGTAAATGACTATCAATATTTTCCTCCTGAACCGATATCTGCGAATTGGGCACTTTTGCTTTTAAAACAGAATGAAATCTGGCGTGAATTATTATTTCAGCAGAAAACAAGACTGAATACTTGATGGAATACTGCTCATTTCCATCATGAATTAATCTGGATAAGTGGATTATATTTTCCATTTCAACAGGCCCACCGAAAATTCGTCTCCATATCAATTTTTCTCCCTAATTTGCGGTTCTGAACTGAGAGGAGATCTTACACACTGGTAATTTTTCAGATTTCTCCAAAGATAATATCTCCTCAATTTCATCTTTGTAGTATGTGGTATGTTCTCGGATTGTTTGAAGTATAATACAAATTCATACCAAATAAATACAAGTGAAATTATTTACTTGGATATAAATTCATGTTCGAATGAAAACTCTTATCCTTGAAATACTTCAATGGTAGTGTACTTCAGAGTCCCATGATGACGTTCTCTTGAGACAAAAAATTCACAATGACTCAGTTCGCATGCTATAGGAGACTGGAAATCTCCTCCCAACAAAGCACAACGGATCTATCTGAAGAGCACAAGAATTGGATATTCAATTACTTATTTCTATAAATTCCGTATCATGAGTAAACTTCCAGGAAATCAATTAAATTATGTACCATTAGTTCTTTTGTATATTTTATTCCAAACCATTAATCAAATAAAGAATTCCATTATTGCCATCGAATATTAATAAGAAAATTTGCCTTATCAGCTTCGGCTAACTGAAAATACAAACTTTGCTCCATCTATCATTAACCGCTTAATTATCAGTTTCCCTTATTCCCACTGAATTTAAAATTACTTTCCGAATAATTTCTGCCTTTCGTTCTTCATTTTCCTTTATTAGAATAAACGAAATCAAATTACAGCACTGATTGACTTTTCTATTCCTCAAGGATTGGACAATACTATCGAGTATCGATTTCAGTTCATACAATAACAGGATTTAACTGAAAGAGGAATAATAAAATATTCTCCACAATTGAGTGCGGAAATTCGAAAATGAAATATTGATGCCTTTCTTTCAAATTTCCCGTTGCTAATCAGCCTACAAAGACATTACATGATTTTCACTACATTGAGTTTTATGAAATACATTTGTGCCTTTCGATTGTCATAATGATTCAACAATCGTTGAAATCGAAGTAATGATATAAAATTCATGTTGTTTTTTTAAGGAAAGTTCTGATATCATTTGGTAGTTTTTTGTGATTTTGTTCTTACATTTAGGTTTCTCGTGACAGAACACCTCATCTACTAAAGTGTTCTTGTGGTACTATCAAAGCTCTATATCAACTCTGTGTGAAGTTGCAATAGTTTTAAATAACTAATTTTGACACTTTAGTAATTGTTCTGTGATGGAATCGCCAATGTTTTTCACAAAACTTAGGCAAAATCCAAGATTATGTCAAAAACCTATCTTGAAAATACAATAAAAATTTTGTATCATATCACTTGGATTTGATTAAGGCAGCCTAAAATGCACGAATATGAAAAATATGTTGGCAAACGTTTCTGAACTCGTCCATTCACTTTTATAAAAGCAGTCGGTTGGCCATGGAATAATCTTTTTGAATTTTTGTAACTAGAAAGAAAAAGGTTGGCACACATGAAATGGCGTGATTGCCAACACGACGTTGACACATCTATTTGCCAACTACTAGTTTTTATGCTGCAGAAATGCTTGCCAAAACGAAGAAAAAAGTATCAGGTATTGCTAATTTGAAAATCTCCTCATTCGATATAATAGTGACTCTGATATTTTGAAAACAACGATTTATCAGACGACATCGATTATATTCGATGTAAGTAAATTAATGCAGGGTGAGTCTCGTACAGATATACAATTTCAACAGTAGATTCTTGAGGTCAAAGGCTCACTTTTTTTTACCATTTTTTTCCGAATCGGCTTGGTTTAAAAGATGCAAGCTGTTGAAAAACCATAAAAAATGTGAATAATCCCTTGAATCAGTTTATATAAAACGTTAATTATATTTATCACATATTTTCGAATTCATATATTTTCAATCCAAATTGTGAGAAATATCTAATTATTAAGATCTTTGTGTAGAGGCGACAACAAAGCGCTTATTTCAAATCCAAAAATGTTTTGACAAGCGTCATAACCTCACATTTTCATACTACTGTGCGGAATGTGTCCAATTTCCAAGTCCAACCGACTGCATTCATAAAAGTGACTATAGTTACAAATAATTTTACTTATAGAAAAATTTGCTATTGTACCTTTAGTATAATTAATTCAGTTTTCATGACCTATGTCGATATCTTTTTATACGTCAAACCTTGGGGTAGGTTATAGGCTCAGTTATAGGTAGTTTTTGATGATTCCTCGATTTACTCATTATTAATTACATACCGTACTATTACTGATGAACATGATCTTATGATTCCAGGTTCTCTTTATCCCCTTGAAGCGTCCTTGAAGAATGGTGGTTCAAGAGATCAACCAACAACTGCCACACTTCTGATAGTCCCTACCAAAGAAGACGATGGTGCAGTATTCAGATGTGAAGTATGGAATAGAGCTTTGAAGAGTGACAAGAAACTTGTGTCTACTGTTACTGTCAACGTAAATTGTGAGTATACATTAAGTATTACATTAATTATTTTAAAATATCTTGAGAAGCAAGAAGCAAAGTTCATACCGAAAGCATTATGTGGAAATTGATACCAGAAAACAAAAGCATATTTTGTGAATCATTTTCTTCCTCACTGCATAATCTGGGTATTTTACGTTCAAGTTTTATTTTTACCTTCTCAAATTTTTCCTAAGTAATTTTACATTTCATCAAAACATCGATTACGCTCCTTCGCTCAGAGTGACTTTCACGTGTAAATAGTTGACATTTCTATCATATTCGAAGCAAATGAAGGGAAATTCCGTAAGGACAAACATAAAATCGATACAACAAAAACTTCGTTTATCTCAATTCTTGACATCACTATGGATCCTTGTGAAGGTATATATTTTGAGATATTAAAATTATTAATAACTTTTAAATATCCTGGATTCACAAAATACAACCTCTACATCCTTTATTCATTCGATGGCTTAAGAAATTATGGTAATCATTCCCATTGAGGGTCTTTAATATACATAAGAACAACGAAATCACTTCTCTCAGCCTTAATAGCATAGTAGGAACCTGTTATGGCTGTGTTATTTATTTCTAACCCATTAAATTTCTTTCGATCTGATAATAACTCTAGCATATTCTAACGAAATGGGGTAGGCAGCGTCCAATCCATGTAATATTCAATTTGCGTGTACGCGTTAAATGTAGATTGCGCAAAAACTGAGTACTCACGAACCAAGAAACACAAATATACAAGTGTTGTGTTATTTTACTATTTCCTGCAAACTTTCACTGATTCATTAACTGGTCAGCCATTTTTGTGGAGCTAATTCTCTCATTTAATTAGATTATCTTGTAGTTAGGGTAAATTTTCAGTTGTTTTCTGATGATATTCCTTCCACATTCGTTAGGACTGGTGAAGCTTTTTTTAATAGATACATTGTTGTAACCTTGGATGAGGTTGTGCGGCGAAACTGTCGAATTTTGCCCTTACAAATATGGCAGCATCTGCCAAATAGATTGATTTCTTTCTTTTGAACAGAAAAAATTATAAATTCAAAAAATACATTTTTTTTTACTAAGTTCAGGATCCTGTAAATTAATTATTACATTAAAAAGGTGTTACTGTCAAGGAAAATAACTCTGAATAATTTGGATTGTCATTTCATAATAAATAATCAACAATATCCTAGTGTAATTAATAGGGGTCGTTAATTAGAATTGATGATTTCGTTTGTTTTAGAGTTTTCCATATATTTTGATTTGTATTCATATAATATTACTAATTCTTTTTTGCGAATTATAATTCATTCTTTCAGTTTGTGTAATTTTAATAACGAGATAGATGTGAAACTAACGAATATACCAAAAAGGCAACAATGATACCAGTTAACATTCATGTTTTATAGACCGATTTTCAGACGTGGTTTGTAACATAATCCTGGCTTCGTCCGACCCAAAGGTCTGGAAAGCAGTAATTTATTTTTTCAATCCTTACTGCCAGCTCCTTTCACCTATAATTACAAGGCGAATGCACTGGCTACCAACCGGTATCCGCCATCATAGAACTCGCAAGAGTGGCAAGCACGGAGGTCTCAAAAGTGGCCTTTGTGGACGGGACAGGTAGTAGAGTCTTTTATTTGCATGGAGGAACAAGACGTTCGTGTCTTCCCCTATACGCCTAACCTCAAATATTTGTGAAGATTAGTATACGGCCTTCGGATAAACCGAAATTATTATGTTGGAATCCCAAAAATCGTCATTAGGTATATAATCTGCTGTTGTCGTTATTCAAATTGCTAGAGTGATACATTTTCCACATTTTCGATGGGACTGGATTATATATTCCAAGGCAGATCAGGAATTCTGAGACTGAGACATGTGTGCTCCCCAATAACTTCAGGAAACTAGATGCGTCTTCTGATAAAATTGATGTTTCCAAAACAAAATGATTCGTTCCGTTGTTGGACCCCTTGCTAGAGGTATCGAAAACTTTGTCGAATTATCAAAGCAAATTATCTACATTTTGTTTCGTTAAGGGAGCTGAAGGAAGATTCATTATTTGTATCTTCAAAGAGTTGTCGTAAGCTCATTAGAACTTAGTAAGAAGCTTTTGTCCCGAATTCCACCTTCAAAATTCTTGAAGTGAAAATGTTGAGTTCACTGTATTCACCCCAGATGCTGATATAACGACTTTGAATATTTTAATGAGGGATTACAATTGCCAATTCTTCAGATAAAAGTATATCTCCAATATGAGTTACCGACAATATTTCAGCTGGAAGTTAATTAATACCCAAATCATTTTATTGGAAATTCATTTGCTAGCATGGTTAATAAAGGGTGTTCCGCAGAGTGCGAAATTTTTATTGTATTCTTCACATTATTCAAATCAGCGTTTGGTGCATAACAGAACAATTTGGATATACACTTACAATAACAATTAATGCCTCTGTATCCAAATGCCATGGCACGACTAGATGTTTAGTTCATTACATGTATGTATCAGGGAGCAACTAATTCACTAAGGCGTGGTTTTTTGGGAATTACCAATGTGTGAGCCATTGTCTCACAAAATTTTAATTATATTTCCATCCTCATCAAGTACATTGCTTTTACAAGAACACCTGATTCCCTCCCAACTAGATGGAGGTCCACTTCATTATACTCATGCAGTGTGGCCATGGCTCACTGATCATTTCCAAGAAAAATGTATCGATAGAAGAGGGACATCAAAATTTTCATTTACATACCTACTTCGCAGGTTCCTTTTGAGAAAAATCTTCTCAATCTTGGCGAATCCTCCATTTCAAACCCCCCATTCTTCTGTGAAAAAAACTTTTTCATGTCATTTCGAGGAGGCATAGCGCCAAAGAAGAAATCAACTGGTTATAATCAAATTTCTCCAAACGTATTCCCACAGTACTAATAATAGTGAGTGCAGGGACATGACCAACTGGTCTAAATTCAGTTGAATGTGAATAATTAAAGAGGAGACAATTCAGTTACTCTTACTCTAGAGTTCCATGAAGGGAAGAAATACGTAATGAACGACTTTCTGAAACGAATTGGTAATTTTTACGCTCTATTGAAACCTACTTTCGGAAAGTGGAAAACTAAACTTAAATATTGAATAGGTCGTCCGTCGTAATCTGGATGCAGGACAGGATGTTCAGATTTTCCAACAGAGCACATTTAAGGTTTTTTTCAGTGAGCGAATTTCAACTTTTTATGTAGGAAATTGCAGAAAAGTGTTCGTCCATTTTTCATAACAGTCAATTCATTTTGCTATCAGTAATCACTACACTTGTTTCGATTGTTCGTTCACTGTCAGGTACCTCTTATTGATTCGATCATGAATTTCATTAAGTATCAATCAGGATATGAACACATAAAACAATATATATTTTCGTATAATACATGATCGAGTATATATGCTCCTTCGACATGAAACTCCAGTTCCAATTGGATAGAATCCACCATTTTCTATTAAACTCAACTCTTATTCATCATAGCTGATAGCTGCAGTTAAT
Organism: Coccinella septempunctata; assembly: GCF_907165205.1. Classification (NCBI taxonomy): domain Eukaryota; kingdom Metazoa; phylum Arthropoda; class Insecta; order Coleoptera; family Coccinellidae; genus Coccinella; species Coccinella septempunctata. Next base: position 17,740,657 of record NC_058193.1, on the reverse strand, counting down.
TAATTATGGTGGGTTAATATGGAAGAAAAGTAGTCTTTGCAGGGTTGTTTAGCAAAGTTTGTTAATGTGCCAAAAATGTCGTTAATACTCGTTAAGTATATGCATTTATTTTAATAAGAATTTCATCATATTTTTGATGCCCTATGCTCTCAAATTTTGACCACCTATTCCAGAATCATCCAGCGTGTTATGGAATATATACCCTCTAGAGTCTAGGATATCAGGATCTCAGAAATTCATTCAAGAATGTTGGAGTGAAGCGTTGTGAAATAGTCATCAATGCTTATGCGCCAAATAAATTTATTTCAAGTAAAAATTTGTTGGGCTAATGAATCTTTTGTTGATCGAATTTTGTTGATTTTTATTGGCGAGCTCGTCATCGTTATGATTTCCTCCCAAAGCTGCCTACAGATTACTCCGACGTGACGTGGGACCACGTCATAATGCATGATTCAAAAATCTAACATAGCGTTTTGTGCGCAAAATCGTAAGTTAGATTTTTGGGTCATGCGCATTATGAGGTGGTCCCACGTCACGTCAGAGTAATCTGTAGGCATCTTTAGGCTACGGTTACTGCGTATACTGACGACAAACTGCTTTTGTGCAATTAATGCGATTTGGTCGTCAGGGTGGTGGTTGGTGGTTACTTTGCAATTATGACTGCGATTTCAGATTTCCCTACAAAGATGAGTGAATTCGTTGAGTTTCATTTTCTGGAGATTCGGCTAATGAAACTTTCATTATTGAAGGGAAAAAATAGCATGACAATCAGTTATTTTATAATAGAGATGAATAAAGAGAATATCAGATGCTTTTCCAAGAATTGTTGTGGTAATTTTTGTCCCTCAAACACCTTTACTCATACTCCGTATTGATCAGTCTTTCGTTATCGATTAAAAAATCCATATTTAATTTCACGAAACACCCAAAGAGACGCAATAAGTTGCAAATTCGCACCAAAAAAAAACAAACTAGTTTGAACGCAAGAACGTCTAGGTTGCATCCACTGTAACCACTCCCATTTAACATCGAGGATTTGTTTCTTCCTGTGACTTTGTCCGTCAAATTTCCGTCCGTATACGTGTCCATAGTAACCATAGCCTTAAGTCTTATTCAGAGATTCTGCATAAACCCAACATATATAATGATTTCCATACATCCGATTCATCCATACCTGAAAATATCGTTACACAACGCTCTAGTACGGAGGACCATATTTCATTCAAATATTCAGAATAATTTAGTGAGCCATATTTTTCACAACTTGAGACTAAATATTCAGGGCAGGTTCGTTCGTAGCCAATGTGGAAATTCTATTATTTTTCAAAATCGTCCTTCGATAAGGATTGAAATGAACGTTTTCTCCCGAATGGGTTATGTTTTCGTTTCGTTCGGAATATTCATCCTTGCGGTAACTCGAACCGGTCCTGCCCGAAAAAGGAAATCATTCTCCTGATTACTTGGGGCTTCGTTAAGTCCTCGAACGAATAATTCCGCACTTGCAATTCTTCCAATTATTGGCAATTTGTCTCGACTTATAAAGCGGGATTCGAACTTACTTGAATAAAGTTGATTCGCGGGGAATCGGAAAAGGAAAACTGCTAATTACTGGTTCATTTGAAAGTGAAGTTCTCCTGGAGATCTCTAAGCGTATTTTCAATGATGTGAAATTCTCTGGAAAGTTTTATGCTCTGCAACTCGAATCGTTCTCGAAATGTAATAAAATATCCCACTATTCAGAAGGATTCTTCCTTTGGTAGAATCTTGGTAAATATATTATAGTTTCAAGTATTGGAACAGTTCTCTCCATTCTCGCTCTTGCAATTATTTTTCCTGTAGCTATATGCTAGCCAAATATACCCTGTATGGTGAATCTTATGACTAGAATTCATTTAAAATTAGAATAGTAATGAGTGAGCGATAAAAGCTGATATTCCAATCACGTTGTGAATGGTTACTGTTTCATTTTAATTTTCTTGATTTGAATTATTCAGGAAAATCCCCTCACTTGCTGATTTTGAATTTCAAAAGCTAAAAGTTACACTATGATATTTCTTCTTGCGCCCCAACCTTCACTATTTTTTTTTTAAATATATACAGTGTGTCAGTATTGTACTTTTGATGATGTTCAATGATGAAACTAACCGAGAAAGTAACGAATTCATTATAACAATTGCTTAATGTGTCAGAAATTAGGATCAAGATTTGCCCATTGCTTTCGTTTTTCAAATGAGAACCTTATTTTTTTATGATTTATTATAATTCCTGAGTTATTTGGGATTTCTTGAATTTATGTCGTACGTAGAATCAAATTAATAAAATCTGCTTCATATCAATAATCTATGGGCATAGAAGATAAATTATCCCAATAATTCACAATTATATAGGTATAATAATCTTACCTGAAATTTTTGTATTCTTCATTCAAATTCTGTATTTTGCATTTTTTTTTCAAATAAATGAATTCAGAAAGGAGGTTTGTCACTTATGGATCATTGGGAAAGTTTATCTTCTATGAACATAGATTTTTGATAAGGAACAGATTTTTTGAATTATACTCTACGTACGACATGAATTCAGAAAATACTAAATAACTCGCGAATTATCAACAACACCGAGAACACGGTGTTGTATATCAATATTTTTCTTCGCAGACTCCAACGCAATCATCAAAAATTCCAATTTGAAAAAGGAAAGTTATGGGCAAATCTTGAATTTTTGACACAACATTTGCAACACCCTGTGGCAAGTTTCTCAAAATTCAGGAAAAGTACTTTCAATATTCCCACATTCTTCGACTCCGAAAATGTGAAAACGGTTTGTACTTGAGAAATTTAGAATAGGAATAACAAACATTATACAGAATACGCATAAAAAAAGTAAGATATATATCTTACATTTTTTCAGTTTTTTCCAATGTTTTGAAAACTATTTGAATGAATACAATGGTTTTAACAGAAATTTATTAAGCATTGAAAACTCGATTCATATCAGAAACGAAAAAATAGAAAAAAAGTTTTCATTTTCACTCTTTGTGTACCGGAAGTGCTCAGGCTCCAAAAATATTTGAGCTCGGTAGAGAATTTCGAACAATATCCAATATCCATATTTCAAATACGTTCAGTTTTCCAGAAACGTCTAATAGGCACACTAACTTGGGACACCCTGTATATAGTTTAATATATAATGAAAAATCATTCTATTACCCATTCTTACCTTTTTGAAATATTAGGGAAAAATTAATAATTTGTGATTGTAGAGTACAGCAATCAGGCCATTATTTTTGTACAAATAACTATTGAACAAAATCCTCCCACTCGTCGATTTTTTTCCGAAATGAAATGAAGTTGGAGGTTAATACTTAATACCCCTAAACCCCTCCACCACCAATTTTATTTTCCTTCACTTAACGGAGTTGATCATGCGATATATCAGAGTCAATATTTTTACAATATAAAATTTTTTTGTGGGGTTAGGGGTTTGAAAATATGAACCTCAAACAAGAATGATGGCCTGATTGCAGTACTCTCCAATGAACTTGCCTTTTATTTCATATATATCAGAAACCATATATTCCCATTTGGAAAAAGCTGGTGGGGGTAGGGCATAACTGGTGAGAAATATCAAATTCAAAACGACATAGGGTAGCTTGCTTTTGAAACTAAAAATCGACGGGTTCGAGGATTTTCCTTAATAATTGTTCGCACAAGAAATATGAACTAGTTGCGTTTATTTTTGGGCTCGCTGTATATCAAATTAGTGTACCCAAAATGAACCATGGTTATTTTTGTCAATCATGCACAAATTGTCATTCTAGAATTCTATATCATTGAAAAAAATCGTTCCAGAACACAAAACACAATATACCTACTACAGAACTTCGAAACATAAAAATATTGGATACATAGATCAAAGAGAAAAAATAATGTGAACCATCCTTCTGTCCCATTCCGACGAAGTATGTAATTTGTCTGAAATAGACCCAGTTGGCTGGATGGTTCAATATCTAATATCAACCTACCAATCGATATGACGTTCACCCGTGAATATGATTGAAGACACGTTAGTATATTCTCCATTTTTCAAAGGAAATATAGATGACACAACTGTTTCCAATCATTTCGGAATAACATCAAGCCTTTCTGAAACAAATTAGATGAGAGGGCATTACCATTTTGCCCAATGTCTGTAATTTTCAAAGGTTGAACCGAAAATATTCTGAAACGATTGGGCTGAACTCATCTCATTTCCGAAGAATTCGTTGTTAAAATCCATTATGTCGTTTCGGCCCTTCATGAAACACACAGAATAGGAGCTTGAGTTCGTACGATGACTTCAGAGGCATAATTTTGGTTTCGTTGAAAAAGTTCACTTGTTCAGTTTGTGATAGGGTATGAAACTGATAACATAGAATGTCCGTATTTTTCTGACGACGAGCAAATTTTCCACCACTTTCAGTACCTTCACTGAATTGTTCTTCATCTTTTTTTACCTCATTTCTCTTCCATGATACAGCTTTTCATATGACCTCGAACAGTTCAAATAGTCTTGAACACACGAACCATAGTCTCCTCCATCTGTCTCTATCTAGTCCCATACTTAAAATTTCATGGAATCGCATTTTACTTGAGGGGGTGATAACTCCGCCATCTTGAACATTTTATTGGCGTAATGTGTTATCTGTGGTGGAATGATTGAAGTGCATATTATGAGAAAGTTTGTGGAATGATACTATAGCTAATTTATTTTTTTTTGTTTTTTACGTCAAGCAAGACTGCATGGACATTAAATGAATGATAACAATTCCGAACAAGTAGCACCTATTGTAATTTTGACTTTTTGACATATTTTCATGCTTGGTCTTTCCTAAGTAATTCTTTTTTCTATCGAGAGGAGAACTTATTGAAATGAAACATTTGAAGAAAAATTGTATTTGTTACAAAAAAATACAGTTGCCATTGGTTCTCATACCTTGTCAATGAATGAACGGGACAATATTCTGAAGGAAAACAGGACAACAACAGTCATCACGCTTTAAATTTTTCTTTGATTCAAGGTTTTAGTCTATTTTAACCATAATTTCTCCAGTTTAGTATTCTTGATAGTTTTGTATACCTTATTTTTGGTGAAACTGTTTCCGAAGTCCAAAATATAGTTGTGAAATAATTATTGTTGCCTTGATGTTGACTGGGTGTAGATAATGATAGAAAAGTCGATCAGCTCTGCTCGATTACAACGTACACCAAAAATAACCCTTTTCATCACGGTAGCATTTCCTCCACATTGCATTTGTCACGTCTGCTGAATGAAAGGGCGATCAGTAATGAATGATGCTGCATGAGTTCGGAACCTAATTTCAACCCCGTCGTTGCAAGAAATGAGGGTGAAGTGTGCCAGCGATTTTCCCCACATCGTTACGTAGGAATATCAGTCATTTTGCTACCCTCATGCCGTACATCCCGAAGAAAACGTGATTGACGCTACCTGACACCCCTGCTCTAAGAAACCCCACGTTGCACATGGTACCACCCTGATTATCTTGTTCCCTTCGAAAATCTTCGGAGTTCGATGAAACTTTTTAATGAGCGATGCATGCCTCGACTCCTGGGAAGCCCACATGAATATATTTTACATACTCAATTTACATCACGAATTCAAAACAAACTTTTCATCACCTTGTCGTATTGTGTTTTATGTAGAATACACTACAGTCAACTTAGCGACTTACCAGAAACCTATTCATTTGATGAGGATAAGTCAGCTACCGGATATTCTTCACGAGTGTGGGATATATGATTTGTTTAAACAGTTATGGGAATTTTGATCCATCCGTTTAAATCAGCAAATATGAAGTACTTTTTATGGGAATTCAGTACCAGAAAATGCAGAAAAGCATCGTATATTATGTAAACTGGTATTTTTTAAAAGGAACACCCTGTTTTTAATTTTTTTCAATCGTTTTTCTGATTTCAAATTTTTATACGTTATTGAGGTTATCTTTGTCAGTTTTTGAAAAATATAGATAATTTCGTCTGAATCTGAGGCCATACGTCAGTAGCCAGGATAATGAAACAATTAAAGTTTTTTGTTTGACATTGCCATTTCTTTTCATTTATAATTCGAGAGAAGGTATTCTGAAGTAGGAAAAGTTGGTATTGTGTCAGCTTTTATAAATAATAAGTAGTATAGACGACTCTACTTTAATTATTAATAAAAAGAAATGTCAATGTCAAACGAATCAATTTAATTGTTTTATTATCCTTGGGTACTGTCATGTGGTGTTCTAAGATTGCCTCAGATTTAAACGAAAAGTTGTATCTTTTTCGGAAACTGCCAAAGATATCCTCAATAAAGCATATTTATTTGAAATCAGAAAAAAGAGCTCTTCCGATAAGAAAGAGAAAACACGGGGCGTTCCATTTAAACAATCCCAGTTTACCTAAAATTTTTAGGTATGTGATGATTTTATGCATTTCTTAGTAATGAATTCTGAGTGACCATAAAAGGGTACAGATGGAAAAGCTGCTTTATTGTTTCAATTCCCTAGTTGTTGATGAATTAATCAATATCAACAACACATACTCTTGATGATGTTTTTCTGGATGTGTTTGGCCAAAAATCAAATGAATGTCGTGGAGATTTGTAATATGTTTTTGAATTACTAACGGCGGATTTCACAAAACCTGATTGCCCTACGAACGATTAGAGTATTCCAATAAATAATAAAGTTGAAGTATTGAAAGGAAGAAAATCCAATCGAAAAGCTGAACCGAAATTACTTTTGACAAAGATATGAGGGAATCTACCATGGTTTCCATTTTTTTAATAAACTGTTGAATGTTTGAATCCCTTGCTATAAACAAAGATCTAAATTCATGACTTAGTTGTTCGTGATGTATTGGGCAATATTTCAGATAAAGTTTCGTCTAAATCTGCTGTAGACGTTCCGTAGGATCTGGGTATGTTCGAAACTGTCCCGAGTTCCGAGAAACGTGTCATTAAAATACCACGCCAGCTCCAGAATCCCCGAAAATATCTACCTAAGTTGTAAGGTGAATCGTTATGTGAAATATTACCTGACAAAAATTCTCCCTCAACAATAGGACTACACCTTGAAAGGTATTTTCTCAAGAAAGTATTTTGTTGAGAAACCTTCGTAGGAAAGTTTCGCCTGAAATAGAAATTGGATAAGTTCTCGATTCTTCAATCAGAACATTCCATAATTTTCAATATAAACAATGGCCTCTTCATATTAGACGTGTTCCAGGAATAAAATGGAGTAAATGTTCTATTGCAGATTTCTCTTTTTCACCATACCTACCTGGCCCTGTGCTTGAATTCGCAATATACTCAAAGTGAAGCGTATCAGACGAATGTCATATTCACAACAGCTGCTGGTTCTAGCCCTTTGTTCGGTTATAAGGAAAACATTGTGAGGTAGACACACCTGGGATAGAATACTACAGAACAACTATCCGAAAAATAGATAATAAATAAGGCATAATGGAGAATTATCAAATATTCATATTTAATACCACTAGAGATATGTTATATAAAAGTTTGTTGCTTGGCAATTTCGCGAACGACGTTTTTATCAAAATTTTGGATTCTGGAAAAAATGCTTAAATTTCATCTCGAGTGGTATTCGACATGACTATTTCACGGGAAAATAATTCGAACAGTAATATTTGACGAACATTCATTTCAGAAGGTATCTAGAATTTAAGAAATGTCAAAAAATTGTCGCTAAAAAACTAACTTACTAAAGCTGTATTTTGGCCACCTACAGCTTTAGTTTTATCGCTGTAAAACGAGCGTCACTATGGAAACTTCCTCACCAAAAGTGGATGGAGTGAAATAGTAAAATTAATATTTATTCAAAATTGTATGATTAGAAGTCCCTTGAAGGGACTTTGAATTTCTATATTATTTTTATTCTATACTTATATAAAGGCCATCAAGATTGGTTACCCAATTCAATGATATTGCATTCCTGTCCGCTTGAATTGTTAATGAAAGCTTTCAATGTTTGATACTCAACTTCATTTGTTGGATATTCAATTCTTTTTGAGGGAAATCAATATTTGCATCATTAGAAATGAAAAACTCTTATTACAATTTACCGAGTTGTTTTTAAGTAATTTATGTCCCCTAGTGAACATGCATTTCCATCATTTTATTGATTGACCATACTGTGCATCTCTCCAAAAAGTCGAGTCAACTTTTCAAACAATTTTATTAATTGTCAACAGCAACATGTTCAATCGCATGACACTTATTATTTCTAAGGTATCGTGATGTTGTAAATATCGGTTTTTAAATAAAATTTTTTGGCCAATGTCAGGTTATGAATTCAATCAAGCTTGCAAAAGAAAGGTACGTGTAATAAGTATTCATACCTACAGATTTAAATTTGTATTCTATCCGAAACTTCAACATTCTCATATCTGAACTAACTAAAGCATATATTTCTCCAAGTATATGGTTATTATCCAAGAATTTTATTTTGCGGGGTGCCATAAGACTGGCAATAAAGTTTGAAACTTCAAAGGAAGAAACTCGCAAGTTCCTATCCGTATAGCATGCCTTCTATTTCGGTAATATATTAGATTTGAGTTTGCTCTTGTATTCGCGCAAATATCTGTTTTATTTCAATCAGTGGCGTTCCAAAATGGATGGTTAGAATTGAAAAACAATATATTATACTTTTATTTCAGAATTTTGGAATTGCATACGACAATATGAACCCATTTTTCAATACATTAGGGCTCAGTAAGAATGCATCAAACATTTTTTCGGAAATTATGGTTCATGGCGCTTTTAACCAAGTGTATCCTCTTTAGAAAGGCTCAGTACTTATTTTGTAGAAATAATATCCGTCACTGATATAAATTTTGGAAAAATGCAATTACACTTTTTCGATATCTAAACCTCTAGAATCATGCCCACAACTATATTAATGATAAATATAGACAAGCTGTATTTCAGAAAACAATTATGTATTTGTTAACTCCAAACGGACGGATTTCAATTATTGTTCGTAATATAAGTATTTTTTCAAAACCTGAACTGCAACATATTCGTTAGGACTCAAATCCTTTACTCATATCTGGAAAAAATTAAACGAATTTTTTCGACGAATATAATAATATATCATCTACCAGAATCTCCCTTGAACTTATCTTAACTCTCCAACTGAATTTTTCAGAGAATTTTAAATGCTCAATATCTTATCATTTCCTGAAATGAACCTTGAAAGCGTAGTTCCTGGGCCTATTTGATGCGACAGTTTTGTAGCTGTGCACGCCCCTGAATCAAGCCAAATGTGGAACATCACATCTGGCGAATTCTCAATGTTAAAATGTGGCATGTACCGGATATGCCACACATGACCCTCATTCCCAGACGATCCAAGAATTCCTCCAAGTTTACTCTTGGAATTGTGGACTTGTCGCTAGTCTGATTCGGAGAAAGTTCATTGTTTTTGTTTATAGGGAACGTCTCCCATAATGATGTTAACGAACGGCTCAAGTTTCGTAAGGGATATCCATTTATCTTTCGTAATGAACGGAACTCGAATTCAGTTCTTTTGTTCAAACTTGAATTATCTCGATAGCAGTTTTCCATCTGTGGCTTCGCGATATTGGGGACCCTCAACAGCTTGGGTTCATGAGGGATATTCTGATCCCAATTGACGTCATTACTTTTACGCATTTCTGTGAAATTTTTCAAGAATGCTTTATTTCGGATTATGTGATAGAACTGGCTTGAAAAAACTTACCTTTCCCGATTCAACGAATTTATAGGTTACAGTTTTAGGGACACTAGTAGCATACGAAATAAATATCGGATTTCTCCGATAAAAAATGATTTTAGTGAGTAGTTGGGCGATTATTCATGACTCTTCCAATTATCAACCAATATTTCGACTATGTTTAACAATAGCCAAATTCATCAAAATCATGATTAACCATAGAAAAACCATTTCTGCTATGCTTTCTCTATTATCCGATGAAGTTGATAGTCTCTGCTTCCAATCGAAAGGAAAATTTCATTCAGTAATTGTTAGAGAATTGAATTTCCCCCAATTTTGATTGGCCAAACTGATTTCTCGATATCCAGGATTTGAAAAAATGCAAAATAATTGAAAATTGTGAAACTTAAACTTCTTGCCATTGTATATTATATACATACGTTAAATTATTTGAAAAATACACAAAATGTGTTTCTTATCCTGAAATAAAGTAACATTTATTCAATTCAATCAATAATACAAATTCAACTTTGGACAAACCTGAAATTTCAGTCTGACATATTTTGATACGCGGACATGACGCTGACGACTTTGCACTTTTCATATTATGTCAGCGTTTCAAAATGAAACAGTTTGTTGAGAAAGCGCAAGCTTTCTTACATCCTCCCTGTAGTTTCTTCATTTCAGCTTTGTCCAAAGTTGAATTTGTATTATTGATCAAATTGAATAAATGTTACTTTATTTCAGGATAAGAAACGCATCTTGTTTATTTTCCAAATAATTAAACATTATAAAACTACATTCACAGTGAGTTTCACAAAACTTTGATTGCCTGATCAATGATTTGACAGTCACTCAATTTCGGAAATGAAATCACTGTTATCTTTTCATTTCTGGAATATATTGAAGAAGTAGCAATTGAGAATAATTGAATGGAGATAATAATTTGATGCGAGAATAATATTCACAATGATCATAACTGAATTATCGATTGAAAACAAAGTGACGTCTGTTCGTCAATCAAGCGTTGATGCCCCGATCAAGCTTTATGAAACCCGGGGTCAATGTCCCTTTTCCATCTTTTGACAAATCTGAAATTTCAGTCTGACATATTTTGATACGCTGACGACTTTGCATTTTTCATATTATGTCAGCGTTTCAAAATGAAACAGTTTGTTGAGAAAGTGCAAGCTTTCTTAACAACATTTCACTCCATATGTGTCCTTTCCACCCCTTCAAATACATCATATTTCTACAAATTAACAAAGTCCTGTTGGAGGATTAATAAGAATTAATATGAAAATAACCTTAGGCTTTTCTGTAGTTGGATCTCTGTTCCAAACAAAATTCACAAACTTTTTTTTACTGCTACCAACCATAAAACGCAATTGGATTGGCAATGAACACCATTACGTTCATGTCTGAATTACCTTCCGTGAGCTTTTTCTCGTAAATTACTTTTTTGATCACAACGTTTCAGCATGATTAGAGATAAGAAGAGAACAGTGGACTCCACCTACAACGAACTAGCAACTATAAATTTTCTTGATTGCTGGTTTTTATGACAGGGTAAAGGGGGATATAAATAATTCCAAATGAAGTTCTTGGGTTACGTTTTATTTATCCAGACTTGATGAGTTACGTTGAAAATGGGTGCATGAAATAAAAACAGTTCTAATTTAGACGGAATCATTTAATCAACCTTAATTCACATCTTACTAGTCTTTGGTTAATCCTTCTCGTGTTTCGCGAAGGATTTCGATAAATTCGATCGGTAATCTCCAGTATTTTCATAAAAATGTATTCCTAGCCAAATATATTTTCGAATCAGATTATTAAAATTGTTATGAAGGTTTCTGAAATATAACACGAATGATATATACAAACCTTTCCAAATTTGTGTTGAAGATTTGAATCTGACTACCGTCTTTATTTCTTCATGAGAAATCTCTTTCGAATAACAAACACAAGTTGAATACAACAGAAATCAACTTGTACTGTGAGAACCTTCCTTTATACATCAGAATAGCATGAAAGACTTGCAAGAATGGACGTAATAATTACAAGAGCCAGTATTGTATACTTAATATAACTCCACCTTATTTAAAGTGCATTAATTTCATGGTGTATGATTCAGCCACTTGTTTTCCCATAGGTCATGGGAACTTTTCAACTGACGTTGAAAGTATGATTTTCTTATTTTTAGCCGTTTTTATCTGCGTTGAGGATCAATGATCTGAAAACTGATGTACCCAAATCCTCATTTCATTGTACTGTTTTATCAATTTTTTTTACCGGAATATTTGAACTCATAAACAAAAATTGCAGATTTCCCTAGAGTCGAAGTCGGACCAGAAAACCCTTTGAGAGTAGAGAGAGACTCTCAGACATCTATGCAGTGTTCTGTAGATGCGAAACCTCAAGTCAACAGTGTGAGATGGATCAGAAATGGAAGAGCTATCAGTACTTCTCCAAACCATATTATTCACAGAGTAAGTTTCAACCTCTAGCATAGCAGCACCTTTCTAGCTTCACTAAGTTTTACACTTTCAATAGTCAGAATTTCGAGCGAAATATTCTAAACATTGTTTCAATGAATGACGTCTCACGTAGCTTGCTTGGTTACTGTTTAACACAATTAGAATATAAGTTTTCGAGATATAACTAATATGCATTCATTGGCACTCCACCATATGAGATTCTGCTCCATTTAGTACACCTAAAGCATAATAGTGAATGTTTCTAGGTAGATATGATTTCCAAACGTGCTCCAGTACATCAACTTTCGTACTGGTTGCGAAAAAAAAACCCGAAATGAAGCGAGTAAAGTCCGTCTATATTCTATAATTTTATTTTCGTCGAGTGATGAAGGGGAGAAGCTTCAATCGGTCTGTCCTACTCTTTCTAACTGGCTGATTTTCGCCCTCTTTCTTATGCATTGTATGTCAGATGATCCGAAGATTATTCTCCAAATCGCCAAATCCGCATTTAGTTATTTTCCTAATAATTATACTTTTCTGATGCGATTACCGTTGGCCCGAATGACATGCAGACAGGAGACAAATCACTTTCCCGCACTAGTGAGGAAAAGATATACTCTCGAAACTGAATTTAATGCAGGCAAAAGGGGTAAAAACGCACTTTAGTAAAAAAATATAATTTCCCTATTCCAGTTTTCTGAAAAGATATACATGTACCCAATATCATTTAATGGAGGTGGATGTAATGAAGGTGGCAGATGTTCATACGACACACTATCAGTAAAGGAAACTCCACTTGTAGTCTTCTCAAAATCTAATCGCTATGGTCAATTTTATGGAAGAATATCTGGATCTTAAGAGATTCCTTATTCGATGTTTATCTCTAAGTTATCAGATCTTGCCACTTTTTGTAATTTCCAAATATTCCGGTTTTATTTTCTAAGGCGATCAGACGGTTTCCCGTTCGAGTATTATATTCTAGGTCCTGCTTCATGTAGGAATCATGTTATATGAACATGAATCCATTAAACTTCTCGTCAGCACCGAAGTTTGAACGCCTTCGAACGCACATACGTTATATTCGGGGTGGACAGCATTGCTAAATTCCTCCGAACACTGTCCAAAAACTTCAGATCGCTTCAAATATTTTCGAGCAATGGCATAACGGGTAATCGTGCCATGAACTTTTGTTTCTCCATTATGTTATCTCTGGGGATTTCTACCCTCATATAAAATTTACTTATTCCTCAACCTTCAACAGGTAAGCATACAGGATGCTGGAAAATACACATGTAGCGCCGAGAATGGATTAGGGAAAGCTGGTGAGAAGGAAATAATCCTCGATGTCCTTTATGGTCCGATAGTAACTTTGGAAGCTAAAACGAAGGAAGCAGAGGAAGATGAACCTGTTCACATTCAATGTAATGTAACAGCCAATCCGAGTCCTGTAACTATAGAATGGATTAAAGATGGCAAGCCAGATTTTCGTCAGATTGGAGATGTATTGAGGTTGGGAAGAGTAAAAGCTGAGGACTCTGGAACTTATATTTGCAGGTGAAACCTTTTTTCCTTTTTCCTCCTAACATCTTCAAATCACAAATTAACGAAGATTCATCGATTAGATAATAATAACCCATATTGACAACACGTTTTACTTTCAGGGCTGTGAATGTTATTGCCCCCAGCGCAACACCAGTCAGAAGATCAGAGAAGATCGGAAATGCATCTATAGCACTGCTTATAAGACATAAACCAGGTCGTGCTAGAATCATGCCAGATAAACCCATCGCAACAGAAGGATCTACAGTTACTTTAACATGTACAGCTTCACCTCCCGGATGGCCGGCACCTCAATATCGATGGTTTAGAATTGAAAGTAATGGTCAACCTACCATTCTTGCTATGGGTATGTAGTATTTCTTCATAGATTTGAAGAGGATTGATTAAAGTTAATTTATTTTTTTACAGGAACTAAATATACCATATCAAACGCGAATCTAAATACAGAAGGAGTTTACAACTGTCAAGCAACAAATGAACTTGGGCCTGGTGAATTGGCATCAGTAAACTTGGAAGTTTACCAAGCACCAAGTTTCAAATATAAACTGAAGCTTCTTGAAACGAAAAGAGTTGGCGAAGAAAATTTCAACGTGACTTGTAGCGCTAAAGGGAAACCCAAACCGATGATTAGATGGCTCAAGGATAACGAAGAGTTAACTGCTGATGTAAATATGTATGAGGTTAAGACAGAGTTTATGGAATCTACAAATGGAGCCTACAATGTAGAGAGTACCTTGAAATTCAACGGTAAAGCGAGACCTGGCGTAAATCAGTTGCTACCAAGCGACAGAGGAACATATAAATGTGTAATGGAGAATGAAGTTAAGCGTTCTGAATCTGCAATGATGCTTAAAATTGAACGTAAGTAATCGCTTCTAATTTTCATTCTGCATGCCAATTGCAGTTTCTTATAGTTCCAAGTTACCTTTGTTCTTAAGATATTTTCGCTTTTTTTATATTGAAGTTATCAAAGATCATAAAGATTTTTATTTCATTAGTTTATGCAAATATTTAATTAAAAATGATTCATCCTTACAGATAAACCCATCATACTGCATCAGTACAATAAAGTTGCTTATGATATTGGAGAAACTGCAGAAGTTACATGCAAAGTTCAAGCCTACCCCAAACCAGAGTTCAAGTGGTTCTATGAACACAATATATCTCCACTTCATTCTTCATCTGAAGGTCATTATGTAGTAAGGACTAATGGAGACAACAACGACATTTACACAAGTACTCTGAGAATATCAAATATCAAACAGCAAGATTATGGTCTATACAACTGCCAAATCGTCAACAGTTTAGGACCCATAGATTCCAAAATTAAGCTTCAACCAAAGGGGCCTCCAGAGAAACCCACTAAGTTGACATCTCTACACACTGGACACAACTTTGTAACATTGAATTGGGACGCGGGTTTCAATGGTGGAATTTCAAACACAAAATATTTTGTGTCCTACAAAAAGGTCAATGGTGAAGAAGAAATGATGATTGAAGGATGTGGAATGGTTCCAAAGGCTAGTGACTGGTCGGAAATAGACTGTCAACAAAGTAACCCATGCAATATTTCCCATTTGGAACAACATCAACATTATTTATTTAAAGTGAGTATTTAGTTGGATAATAACATATTATCGATAAAAGAACACATGTTATTCATAATAATATATTTTTCAACAAGCATATTATTATGTCCATTATTCAGGAAAATGACCAAACGAGACGAAAAGATGAAAAGATTATTTCTGAAATATCTCGCCTTATTTCCAATAATATTTATTTCAATAGCTCAATACTCGCTACGGCAACTTCTGAAATTTTAGTTATGCTATCAAGCAAAATCTCTATATCCAAAGCCTATGTCTGTGGTTGTGACCATAATGTTTGATAGACCAGTGAATAATGCCTCATTAATCACAGAAAGAGAAGAAATATCACTTCATGAATCGCTCGTGGATAAATATATTCGATTTAGGTTTTTTTATGTAATTAAATCAATCAAATTATAGAAAGATGAAGGAAATTCAATTCCAGTTCCAACACTCCATCTGAAAGTCACTCAGGAACGAGTTATTCTTACAGATTTCAGCATTATAATTTCAATTCATTATATATTTGTTTTTAGGTGAAAGCTTTGAACACCAAGGGACACAGTGATAATTCACAAGAACTCAGAGTTTCAACACGTGTTGATAAATTACCTGGACCTCAAAGAGTTGCCTATGAGCCAGTATCTCATACTCTTTCCATAAACATTCCGCCAACCTGCCTTCCTCTAGTTGCTATTGTTGAACTTGTAAGTACGGAATCAAGGCCTAACACTGTGTGGCAACAGGTTGACATCATTCCTCTGCAAGTCTCTGGCATTTCTCCTACCTATAAAGAAATGAGTTTGGACTATATTACCAAAAAATCTTCTGGAAGAGGTGCACTTGTAGACGAACCCATAGGTGTGGACGATTACAACCCACAAATAAGGGTTAAACTGTGTTTAGAAACACATCCTGATCATTGTGGGGAGTCTATTTCGGCAGAATGTAAGATTCATTCTATATATGCAACACTTTATCCAATTATACAATTTGCAATTACCCCTCATTCTTCTATTTTTAATTTTTCAGTGGGATCCGCATATATACGTGAAGCATCTGTACTAGCAACACCTACCCTCATTGCAATTGTGATTTCTTGCATAGTTTTCGTTCTTTTTGTTGGCCTACTACTCCTGTTCTGTCGATGCAAGAAAAACCAATCGAAAAAATCGGAATCAAAGGATTATGAAACCGATTCTGTGCGACCTACAATAGTTTCTCAGCAAAACCAAGCTCCTCCGCCATATTATCCTTCATCCGGAATGGACAATAAGGCCTTAGAACATTCCCTAGATTTGGCTCTCGCTATGGAAGATTCCAAAACAGCTTTGTACGCCACTCAGAATGGCTATGGTTATCACGTACCAAGCTCAGATTCTCAAAGACAAAACATCAATAATGGAGATTGTGAGTGTTTTTTTTTTTCATTTAAAACATGTATGTCGCATGATTTTGAATTTGAAGTTTTTCGATTTCAATAAATTGGTTATCTTCTAGGGGGAAATATGGCCTACATAGAAAACAGTTATTCCAATTCTAACAACGGTGGAAGTGTGAACTCTCAGGATTCTTTATGGCAAATGAAAATGGCTGCCGCTTCTTCCAATTCAACTAATCAGCTGCAACATCATATGGATGTGAACAGACAGAACTCATATGGCTATGATCCAATAGCTCATGGAGGCTATGGAGCAGTAGAGGATTACGCTCCTTACCCACATATCACAACTCAAAGCAATCACGGCGAGGATTACATGAGAAGTAGCAATAATCCTTCCAGACAAGATTACTGTAGTGACCCTTATGCATCTGTACATAAACCAAAGAAACGAATGGATCAGCACATTGGTAAGTTCAATGTCACTTCAACTAGTTGGTGTTATTTGAGATGCCATTTTCATATTATTTATTTTATCTACATGCACCATCTGTATAGGTTAGGCTCGGTGTGGCACAACAGAGGTAAATAATTTGATAGAACATTGCATGGCATTGATGTTGTGATGGTGTTGAAAAACTTTTCGCCCATTTATGGATGTTGGCATAGTAAGTGTAGATTTATGCACCACCAAGTAGCGTTACAATTGTCAAGTAAAAAAAAAAGCGAAAAGGTTATAATTTTTGTAGAACAAATAAAGAGTTGGCATTATATGGTACGCAGGTTCAAAATGCACTTTAAAACCACTTGATTTCAATGAACCCGACCTCATTTTCATTATAAATCCTGTCATAAAATGCTCCACTTGAGGTGAATGAAGATAACAGAAATAGGACATTTTGGATCAGATAACTTTGACAGGACCGTCATTTTGTCTGAGGCACATAAGTTAAAAAAAGTTGGTTTAGTTCGTCTTTTTGTGATTTCTGATGGTTTGTATAAAGTCATATCAATTTTCTGAGGAAACTATGTTCAGTGAGTATTTTTCAAACCACAGTGGTGAAGTGCACATGTGCCATCCCCCCTCCTCTAGGTTCCAAAAGTTAACTGATTTTGTTATGGATAAACCTTAAAAATCGCCTCTGTAGTTACTTTCATCAAGCATGCAGCTTTGTGTGCCCTCCCATAATATCAGTCTGGGTGCGCCACTGACTTGTGGAGGAATTGAATTGGATCTCGTTGTATACCAGATGGCGCTCAAGTACTGAATAAAATTCGGAAGCTCCATTAATATACTAGGTTTGTCGATTATTAGTGATTTCTATCGGAGGTGGAGTTACGTTTCTCTGACAAGGTAATATGAGACCTAAACCTTGGTCAGCATTTTCTTAGATGTTGTCGATGTTGCCAAATGGTGAAATAGAAACAAATCCCTGAAGATTTTAAATTCCTATATTTAACTTCATTTTAAGTACTTGAAATAAGTTTTTCGGGAAAAATATTGCGATGATGTGTTTGAAATGCGAAATTTTGAAGATATTTATTATACAATGTTTTATTTTCGTCTGAAGGAGAATGTCCCATTTTTACTTGGTTGCATAAATACTACCATTGAAAAATGCAAAAGAAAGAAGTACTAAAAAATATGAAGATTCTGTAACGAATGGATAGTTCATAGTTCCTCAAATTTACTGTGAGACCTACTTATTTCTTTTCAATCAACAATACTTGTTGATGAATGATTGACTAATTTTACTTTTTTATTGAAGATTCCCCCTATCACGATGTGAGTGGTTTACCAGATCCATATTTGGAGCCAATGGAAGATGAGAAACCCCCACAGCACATGTCACTCAGCTATGAAGAAAGTTTAGAAAGTGGATATTCGACACCAAATTCACGAACACGCAGGGTCATCCGCGAAATAATTGTTTAATCCCGCATTTTCGACTTAAAATTCGTGTCACTTCACATAAAAGGATTGCAGATCACAAAACCACTTATATTGAAGTGTGTTCTCTGGAAAAATGTAGACTTCAGATGGTCATCATTTTTTATCTATCAACAATTCATCACATAATTCACAATTATTAATGATATTTCCATAATTTATTTGTACCTGACACTAAAACTTATCTACATAATCATTTGAATCAACTATTGTTGTGTACACGAGTGACTTTTATATGACTGAACAATTTTCTAAGAGACTTTTATGTCATGCCATTTTACAAGGTGTTTCAGTGAGTTCGAACCGAAATTATACTGAAGAAATTGTATTGAAATGTGATTATGTCTGCAATAAGTATTTGTTGTGCTATAATGTTGTTTCTTTCACTTGAATATTGACAATTTTATTACTTTTCATGAACATCTCTAGAGGAATCTGAAAGTTCCTTGCAGAGTGTGAAATTTTCAATTAATTTGAAATGTGCCAAAGAAAAGTAATACAATAATCATATTTTATATATGTAATGATGTACTTAACAATTTAATAGTTTTGTTGTATGTTGTAAGGTATATTTTTGTAAAAATATCAGTTGCGTATACAAAACTCTGAAGCTTTGTATTTAGAACTGAAAAGAATAAGATTTCCACTTGATTCAATCAACTGCAAAAGTGAAATTTTGCTGGTTGAACCGACTATGGAATTAAAGGAATACTATTTATTGAACCAATATGGATATTGTGAAATTTTAAATTCTATGTAGAAGAATAAAATCTTGATCTCCACTACATTGGAAAAAAATTAATAACACTAATTATTGCTCAAAATTTTCAATCAAACAGTGATCTCAAAATATAATTATCTGCGTGGAAAGACTAAAATTTTATTCTTCTTTTACTAATGAATGGTGTGTTGTATATTCTATTGTATATATAGGAACCACTTCGATCTGTGAATGTTCAAGCATCTACATGTAAGAATTCTATACTCAAATTTTAAAATTGTAAATAAATAATTATTTTATTTGTATTGATTTTTTGTAAATAAATGTCCAATGAATTTTGTAGTTCTTCCTTTTTTTTATCTCGCAAAGTCATATCATAATTGAAACAGTGTTACGGCGTTTCCTCGGATGTCTCGAGCGCCAGATATTCTTTAGAGGAGAATTAGCAAACCTACCCTAGTTGCCTCGAGTCGAAGACATGGTCTATCTAGATTGTTAGCGATAACTACTATTGAAAATCAAAAACCGAGTTCACAAAATTTTTCGATGTTCTTATTACTTATGCAACTCTAAAATCCGCAGATTTACAGGTATTGATAACAGTATCAGACAAGTGAAAGAAAGTACAGTACAATAGATGGAATTGGCAAACAGTCTTACCATACGCAACTAAAAGATTTTCTCGGTGTGATATACAGATAGCAACGAGAAGAAGACTTCCACTTAGCGAGCAATGGGGTGGAAACTCAGCAATACAATGGGGAGAGAAGGGCCAGGGGTGCGTTGAAGCTCGGATTCCAAGTTAACAGTATGGAGTGTTGGCTAAGTTGGCTTACCTCTAGACTCATTACACGGCGTTTCTTTGAAGTCGGTTGCATCGGTTGTTTTGGTACTCGGCATGTACGTGCTTACCCCTCGAGTAAACGACAAGGAAAATTATCTATGAACGTCAACTATTCGGTACAGAATGGAGCCGCAGCAAGAAATCGGTTAAATAGCAGGGCTACGGAATTTTAAACAAGAATACCGCCTTAGTGACAATTTTTTCAATTGCACTCTAATCACTTGCAAAGCAATGTTATTGAGTTATGTTTTCTACACTTAATTCATCTCAGTAACTGAAAAAAAAAACAGTACAGATAAAATTTTCATCAAATTCATTTTGATATAACTTTTTAAGGTGTTGTTGACTATTTGTAGATTATTTCATCTAGTCGCCACCTGATGTCGAGTCTGCAGGAATTTCAATTGAATTTGATGGTATACAGGGTAGAACTAAGTTGAAATTTCCTCTACATTTCTGAACACCTTGTAGACGTAATTAGTGATGCAATAATTTGTCTTTAAATAAGCAGCATCTTTTCTTCGGCGGATGGTATGCATCTGAATAGTGAGTCTTATTATTGTATTAATTGCCTCTCTTGAAGAAAAGGCCAAATTATTTGCAGAACACCTAGTGTTTACCCCCAACGACGACGCCATAGATTATGAAATAGAGAGGGAACTCCTGAATATACCTGATTTTACAACACCTATCAAACCTCTCAGAACAGCCGAAGTTCAAGAGGAAATCAAACACCTCAAAATAAAAAAAGCAGCAGGATCTGACAAAATTACTACAAAAATGCTGAAAGAGCTACCAGAAAGGGGGGTTATCTTACTAAAGAATTTATACAACGCCATACTTAGACAAAACTACTGGCCAGAGCAGTTTAAAACAGCAGAAGTCATTCTCCTCCCAAAACCAGGAAAAGATCCAAACCTTGTTACCTCATATCGGCCGATCAGTCTGCTTCCAGTCACATCAAAAATCCTTGAACGACTCGTACTGGGAAGAATCAACTCAGATCCAACAACAGAGCAATGGATACCAGATCATCAATTTGGGTTTCGAGCAGCTCACTCAACAGTGCAGCAAGCACACAGACTAAGCCACGTAGTTAACCAAGCATTGGAACAGAAAAAATACTGCACATCCGCATTTCTGGACGTGAGCCAAGCATTTGATAAGGTCTGGCACCCTGGCTTACTTTACAAGATCAAAACATTTCTTCCAATAGCGTATTTCAAACTTCTGAGATCCTATCTGAACAGCAGAAAATTTAGAGTGAGAGTGAATGACAAAATATCGACAAATTTACCCATAAAATCTGGAGTACCACACGGAAGTGTTCTTGGTCCCTTACTGTATCTATTGTACGCAGCTGATCTACCAACCAATCCACGTACTGTAATGGGAACATTTGCAGACGACACCGCTGTTTTAGCAAGCGACGAAAACCCTGTAGAAGCCTATCACATGCTGCAGAATCACCTGGACGAGATACAAAAATGGTTGAGTAAATGGAGAATCAAGATTAACGAGACGAAATCTGTACAAGTGAACTTTACATTAAGTAAAGGGCAAATGTCCCCCAGTGCATATAAACCATACACAAATACCTGAATCTCCCACAGTAAAATACATGGGCATGCACATGGACAAGAGACTAACATGGAAAGAACACGTCATCAAAAAGCGTAAACAAATAGATCTCAAAGTTAAAGAATTGCACTGGCTCATGGGAAGAAGATCAAAACTGGCAATAGACAACAAATTACTGATATATAAAACCATCATAAAGCCAATTTGGACTTACGGAATCGAGATATGGGGTTGTACCAGCAAATCAAATATTAAAATAATCCAAAGAAGTCAGTCCAAAATTCTTAGGATGATAGCAGATGCACCATGGTATGTTTCCAATGAGACCCTACACGACGACTTGAACATACCCTACGTGAAGGACGTCATAAAGAATGAAAGCGATAAACACCCCGCAAGGCTCGAGGGACATACGAACATCCTGATACACCCACTGACCGAACCTCAGCACAGTAGGAGACTCAAACGAAAATGGCCAGCAGACCTGAAAGAGTTTTGAGAAGGAACTGTCAATGGACAGGTCCTCATCACGATAACTGAGAGCAGCCTGCTCTAACGCCAACAAATGAGCTTAAAGAATATAATATTCTGATTGCTTGTAATATTGATACAATAAAAAAAAAAATAAAATTGCCTCCCTGTTACTAAAAGGAACAAGGTATTTCTCGCACTTGCACATGCGATTTTGATCTTCAATAAACCTAGTCGAATCTGAATTTCCAGGAAATGCACTAACCAAAATTTTATAAAACCCAATTTTATTCCTGATTTAATTGAATCTTCAGCTTCTCAACAGTCCCTTTGTTTATATGTCTGTGTGCTCCGCCAACTCTTCCAAGTGATAGTCCTTGAGGATGAATAAGAGGGCCACTTGGACGTTCTTCGACAGTCGGCCAATAAAAGCGACATTATCATAGCTTCCGGTCGGTCATATAAGCGAAATTCTGTAAATGACGAAGAAATTGTGAAGGCCTACGGTCTACCATCTCTTCGGGCTCTAGTAGGTGGCGAATGTTCTTCTCTTCTGATCAGCTTGATCTTCAGCGTCCTGCGGCGGCTTCATAATTAGAAAGTGTATCAATAAGAGGTTTCAGTCTATCAATTCACATAGCAAGATCTGGCACATGAAAATAAAACCTTCAAGTGGGAATTAAGACGATACGCATCAGAAATACTGCGGTCAGAATTCACTACAATCAGACACGAAATCTGTGCGACCAATTAAACCGCGAGTTGCGAGCAGAACGAAGATCAGTTTTCGTGTTCGTCCTCTACCAGTTTCCAGGAAACACTCATCAATGGCACCGAAACGCAACTGACCAAAATGATCGCTTAGGTACAACTATTTAGTACTATATAACTATATTTAGTACCTATAAGTATCTTATAGAAATAGGGATAAGGTATTTCTCTTTTTTAGTTAATCCATTGAGTATTAATTGACATTTGACTTGAATACTCAAATGTTAATCCTAGTTTGCTGCTCTTTGAGACTATTAAATCGATTAAATCAATGTATGTATTGTTTCATACAATAATGCATTCAATTGAAGAAAATCTAATCCTAAACTACTTAAAGCAACCTAATTTCCATGAATTTCTCGAAACGTAAACTTCAGTTGAAAGACGCCGTATTTTTTCGGTTTCAAAAGTAGTACTGTAGTACCATAGTAATAACAAATCAGCGCCTCTTCTGCTGTCCAGAACTAAATTGATCGAAATTAGTACAAAACTCAAGAATACAAGAAGACCTGGTGAAATTGAACCGTTGGGCCGAGAGTGGAGGTTACCTCTTAACTATGAGAAGTGTATTGTTCTGCACTTGGGTGCCCACAATCCTCGAAGTCAGTACTTCCTGAACAACAAACCCATCGCTACCCGTCGCTGTAGTAGTCCTGCCGACCTTGGTGTTATTGTGACGGAGAACCTAAGTTGGTCCGACCACATTCTCCATACGGTGAGCAAGGCCAAAAGAGCCTTGTGCAGAGCTTTTGGTGGGTGTGATCCCTCCACGTGTGCTACCTTTTACAAGCTTTACGTGAGACCCATATTAGAATTTGCAGGCCCTGTGTGGGTTCTATTATTGGCTAGGGATTCAGAGTTGTTGGAGAGCGTCCAGCGACGGGCAACTCGTTTACCTTATGGCATCTCGCGTCCCAGCTACGGTGAAAGACTGTCCATCATGAAGTTGTCTACGTTTGATGAAAGAAGGCAACGTGGGGATCTCATCATAACCTACCGGCCTCTCCAACTCTTTCGGAGTTGACGTCAGCAGTCTCTTCAAGTTGAACCTTGACGACCGACTTCGAGGTCACGCTTACAAATTAAGGAAGGAAAACTTCAAAACACAGCAAAGGCAGTAGTTTATCACAAACCGCGTATTTTCGGTATGGAACCCTCTATCTTCATCGTTGGTGGACTCACTTTCTGTTGTAGGAAATGTAATAATTTCCTCGAAAATAAATGCACATGCCGAATTCCTACAACAAATTCGACGAGAAAATCAAAACGGAGAAACATAGGAAACCACTCCTCCTTCGTCGTACAATTTCATTGGTGCAGAGAAAATGTTCCGAAAATGGTATAAAAAGAACCCATATGGAAAGCAAGATTCATTCACATTCACACTCAGCGATCGAGACAGACGACCACCAGCTAAGAAATTTACGCATATCGCTTCCGCATTCCAAGCCTGCACCCAAAAGGTTTTTCTCAAAACCACTCCAGCTACCCGAAGACGTGCAGTTCCAACACATCTGTTAACAATTATCAGGGCGACACTTGACCTGCATCCCGAGCCTGCATTCCGGACGTCAACAGTGACCGCACATTAGGGCGAAACAAATTCGTTTTTGTTAAAACGACATTGCATATATTTTACTCTTCAGGGCAACCCTCATAAAGTTGGGTTGAATAAAAACCTTAGACAAAAGGTCTAAGATAAAAACTGTGATATTCTCTTTTGAAATATTTTATTTCAATTCCCTTTTCCCTGGTAAAACTTACGATAGTTCCAGCTCAACAGACTATTCAACCCACACTGTGATTGCTTTTAAGAATAGCTATGATGCTTGGACTCGTCGCGAGTGAGTGCTACTTGTGGAGTTGTCAGGCAGTTTCCTTTCTTTCCTTTTTATTTGACTTTTTTTAGTGTATTTTTCATATGCTTATTTTTTTGCGAGTTTAAAGGCTTAGCCTCAACTCTTTGCGCCGCGACAACAACTCCCAGTGAAAACGTTTCTTTTCGAAAATGTAGCACTCAGGAGTTTGTTGTTATCAAATGCCTCGAGCTCAAAAACTCAAATAATTTTTGTGATCGAACATTTTCAGCATATTTTGACTGGCATATGGAATGAATAAATAAACAAATTACTGTGACACTTATCTGCGGCTTTCATTCCTTATAGAAAATGCTCCTTACAGCATTGTTTTCTAATGGATATATGCCAGGTTGAAGATATACGAATTGAGGCAAGAAATAAAATCTACATGGGGTCGCAGTGTCACTTGACAGCTACTTCGAGGCGAATTTATAAAAGTGGCACGATCGATAAGTGATCATTTCGATTAGCAATAGGATCGTGATAACGTTGCTGATCGATTGTAGAGCAATTTTTCTGGAAGGTTTCGTGAACCTGTCGATAATTGAAGTTTGTTTTTAGTTTTCTTCATCGTCAAGGTTTTCGTTATATATGCTTATCAATTTCTTTATGTTTATTTTTGGTTTTGATTATTGATTATTATTTCATTTTTCGAAATAGGGTTTGTTGTATTTTTGATCAATATCTTTCTCGAATTATTCTCATTATATCTTTACTAACATTTTACAAAGCGGAGCGGAGCCGCAGGATTGAGTTAGTTCATTTAAACTGTAAATTCTATTTTTAGCCTTGATAAAGACCAGAAATAAAGGTCGAAACGTCGGCATCTCATAAAGGATTTTATTTCCCTACCCTCTTAGCCACTAGCTATTACTATGAATATCTTGAGAAGTTAGGACACGAATACTAGTGATGGATTATATTTTCCATAAGTTCGAATCTAAAATTTTTCATAATAACGCACGAGTCCAATTGTGAAAACACTACAACACATTTACTGCTTTCAGTAATTGGAACAATTGTTTTGTGTAGACTGGGTAAATCATACAAATCCTTTTTGAATTGTCGAAGTTTAATCTCAAACTGACATATTCAATGTTCACCTCCTGGAATAGATCACCCACCCTGTATGACTACGAATTGTAACACTTTTCATCATCAGAAGTATGGCCGCAACGATCGATCGGAGTAAACTGATGGCGCACTCGCAACTCAGTCCTACGTTCTAGGCCTCCAATGTCGTCGTCTTTTAACAAAATGTGATACAAATGTTCGTAAAAGCTCAAAAAGTAGGACAGCGGAACAAAATGTATGTAATTGATAGTATAATATTTATTGTTCTATAGGAAAATTTTGATCTGGAAAAAATATATATATTACCTATATAAATATACAGTGAATTTCCGGATCCTAGGAAATAAAGTAAAGCACTCCAATATTTGTACTGAAAGGAACGAAAATTCAGATCTATAATGGGTAACACTCAAGCAAATGAAGCCAAGCCAACAAAGATGGGAAAAAGTAAAGTTAAAGGCATGATGAAAATTCGTGGAAAGAAAAAGCAAGGCGAACTGAATTTCACAGAGCTTGTTCCGAAGGAAACTGCTGAAGAATTTGTAGAAGAAAATATATCGAAGGTAAATCCCAAAGAAATATTTGGCATACATTTCGAAACAGAAAAAGATACCGGGAAACCAGAAAAACCGGAAGAAGATGATACATTTAATAGCTTACAAGTAGAACAACCGAAAGCAACAGACTCCTGGTATTCAGCAGATGGAGTGAATGGAGAGAACATTTCAAAAATAGCAACTCCGTCAAGTGTCATATCTTCAGAATCCAACTTCATGGATGCTCCACAGTCCCCTGAAGATTACAACGAAACTATCACGGCCCAATCGAATTTTCACGCCAATGAGCCATCTGATAATTTTTTGCACAATCTAACCCTGAACAGTTTCAAGTTAAATGAATATCGAATGAAGCATGAAGAGGAGAAAAGCAAGAAATTAAACAAACTCGGCGTGTCCAAGACGAGTCAGATCAGTTTAGAATGCGATCCTCGAGAGTGTTTCGAAACAGGTGAAGTGCACGTGATAAGGAAAATGGAAAATGAATGGTGCAACTACGAGCAAATTGGGGAGGTCAGGGAGGAGAACAATGTTGTGCATGTAAACAAGAGGATGTCGGAATCTAACCTCAACATCACTGGTATGTTTATTTTCAAATTATTTTTTTTTAATAAAACTCATTGAGAGATTTGAGGAAAATTTTGTTGGGTAGAAATTATTAAATTCAATTAATCTTTCTTTGAAACAGTGCAACATTATTCATATTAATTATTTTCAGTTTCACGCACCTGTATTCATAGTTAAGCAAATCACTTTCATAAAGTTATTGATGACTTGATTCCTATAAGTCGCACTATTATTTTAATAAGTTCGAGGATTTTACTTCGATGTGAAGAACAATTGTTGCAAACTTATAAACTTTGGTTGAATTTTTTATGGTAGGTATATACGAATCTGTATAAAATACTAAGATTTAATGAAAATTGTGTATTGGGTCATGATTTTTAATTTTGAATTTTTTTCATCGAGCACAAATTAATAACGATCCCATGAAATTTGCACGGATTACTTTTCGTAAAATGTAGAATTCGAAAAACAAAATCTGTTCATCCACTCTCCACCTTGCTCGGGAACATCCGAAGATAAATTTGTGAAATTTGTCAAGACAACCGAAAATTTCCCAAATAATACTAGAAGTTCACACAATCTGGAAGAATGATATATTTGAATATTCCGTCTGGAACCTATTCTCGAAACGAATTGGGGTAAAGTTATCGCACATCATCAGGTTTATTTTTTGTTTTTGAATATCCAGATATTAAACACTTGTATATTGTGATATGAGCCCCTCTGAATTTTCAAATTTTAAAAATCTGTGTTGGTACCTAACTATTTTCAGTGTATTTGAGGTAATATTCCTGGCTTGTTTTGTGAAACATAAAGTTTTCGGGAGAACCTAATCTCTGGCCAAATATAATATTTACTCGAAACGTAAGATGTTGAGATTGTTAGTGTTTTATTATGAAAAAAGAAAAAGGTTACATGTAATTATATTTTTACGTCTTCCTTGAATAATTTCCTTCGAAATACAAAAATAATCCAACGCGCTCGAGAATGTCCTAGTGATTTTTGTTTTGTTTATCAAACGCCCACCCACTCTTTTTGTCAGGCCCAAATTCATATTTTCGGAAATACACTTTTCACCATGTAATGATATAATTTCAACTGAATATTATATTATATCTTGATAGGACACTGTGAAGTATGTATGGTGATATTGTTTTTTTTCATAAGTTTTTTTTCAGTCTGCGTGTATTGCGTCACCCTCTATACGAGGCTAATTTTCGGTAGATCTATTGTATACAGAGCGAATCTTTGACTCGTACAGATATTTTAACAGAAGATTCTTGAAATTAAATGAAACACTTTTTTCTTTACAATTTTCTGAGTCGGCTCGGCTTAAAAGATACATGTTGTTGAAAAATCATAAAAAAAAATTATTTTCAGGTCTATCTCACAAAAGGTTTCATAGAATGAAATGATTTTCGATAAATTCCATTTTTATTTATTTGATGAATTTTTTCGAACACAATCAGCCACGTCTTTCACTTTTCTCATTATGACCATTACTTACCATAAAAATACCAAAAATTCAAAGAACCCAACTCTTGAAACTAAGTTGAACGCTGACTAATGAACTAATGAATTTTGAAAAATAGAAGTATTTTTCATATTTCCTCGTATAATGCGGCGTTTTCGAATAATTTGATGTCAATTAAAAAGTATCTGTGAAACAACTATGTTTAAAAGAACCATAGATGTCACAGATTTAGCTTGTTATTCTGAAGGTAATTTTATTTTTCCAGGGGTGGCACAGCTCATTATGAAAACTTAAAATGGCTTTATTTTTTTATCACTACCGAATCGGAAAAAATGGTATACCTACTCAGAAAAAAAGTGTTTCTTTTGACCTCAAAAATCTACTGTTCGGGTCAAAGACTCACCCTGTATAATTGCATCAGAGTGTGGCCCGAGGTGGATGCCCAATTGGACTATTGTTTATAGAGAACGCATCAAAATTTTGTGCTGGGAAGTGTTGGGAAATGCTGGGAAAACAGCAATTACGAAATGCTTGGTGACTCTGTGACATCCGGAAACCACGGATGAAAATTAGAGTTCTATGTTTGGATAAATAATTTTCACAATTCATATATTTTTCATGGATTCCCGTCAATTCCAACAAAAAATTCTTTTGTTAAATTTCATGAAATTACGTAATTAAGATCAAAGATTAACTCTCTTCAAAAAGTATATGAGAATTATCAATCGATACATCAAATTTTAATTTTCTTTTGTAGTTTCCAGAAGTAACGGAGTAAATAAGCATAACTGTTTTACCTTATCCAAGTTTTTCCTTGATAACTTTGGAAGTTTTTATTTAAGGTGAAGGGAAGTAAATCCTTTTTTTTATATTGCACTGAAACTTGAGGGAAATCCATAATCGAACTTAAAACAGATTATATGATTTTCACGAAAATGATGATAGCGAAACACGTGTCAGAGTTGGCAAACACATTTTGGAAAAACCTTATAATCTGTTTTAAGTTCCTTTTTTTACGTAGAATCGACTGAAATAAGGAAAAATATAGATTGTTAGTCGAATATCATGAGATTTGATGAATTCGATTTGTCCAACTTGATATGATCTTCTCATAAACATCATGTACCCTTTCGGTCCAAAGAGCCAATAGTGTTATAATGTTACATTATAGCGGAATTGACAATAGTGAAGATTTTCTTGAAGAAATCTTTCCCCTCAGAAATATTCCAAAAAATTGTGACCTCCCGATTTCATCATATAATAACAATTCCAATAACTCGTAAGCCTTTGAGTTTTTATCCAAGGTAAGACACTGTGTTGAAATTGCCATTGAATCAGCACCATGCAAGGATATTATTGTGTGTGCCATTTGAAATAAAAAAGGAGAAGGCTGTCCGGTATAACTAAAAGCTGCCTCTGCAGCTTTTCAGCTATTCAGTCCTCTGCCTGAATATATTTTATGGAGAGAGTTCATAGTCGAAAAATACAACATGCAAATTTTCAGCACAAAATTGTGATCAGAGTTCTCTATAAACGTCAAATAGGCCGACCACAGTGGGATATCCTGTACCAATATGGTCCAAGATAGCCCCATTTATATTAATCTTACTTCAAATTCCTATTTTGGGCTCCCCTATTATTACTTACTCAATTTTTATTTAAAACTGTAATGTTATCTATATTATTCACTTCTAATGTCGAAGGAAATTCTCCTTTTATATTATATATTGAAAAATTCATATTGTCTTAAATGAGCTGTGCGCATTTATCTCTCCACAAATACTGTACTGTATACAAAATAATGATGAAAAATTTATAGCACACCGCAGAAGGATAAACTTGACAAACAAAAGTTTGGAATATTAAGCGTTGACCTGAGTGATTACATGATGATAAGGTTCGCATATTTATTTACCCAATTACAGCGTTAACTAGTCCATGTGTATAGGGCGAGTAGAATTTCAGTTCGGATTTGTTCTGTAACAATGCAGCAGGTTAGTCGAACCTAAATTGTGAACTTTTGTTAATTTTCACAATAATAGTGGTTAACTCATTGATTATTTGTCATTTCCATCGTGTTGTAAAAAACGATATTTTTTTTCGAATTCCTTTTCAGAATAGAAATAATAAGTGTAGATATACATTACGTGCCCTAATCTATCTACGTTGTGAAAAATTCTCTGTCGTGAAATCTCAAGGCCGAAAGTTAATTACATATCCCTCAACTGCCATATTTTTCACTCAACAACATTTCAGGAATATTTTCTTTATAGTTTCGCTTTCCGTCAAAATGTATGTATAAATACATAGAATCTTTTAAGAATATCTAAATATAAAATTGCTCCGAATCGAGAAAAATGAAGTATGTTTAATTCAATTAACTTTTAATGAAACAATCGAATGAGAACCACATTGTTGAAAATTTTAGCCATATGCTAGATGACATCACTAAGAATTTCACATGCTAACTCTGTTAGTTGAACAGGCATTGATTTTTCCATTCTCAGTTTATCATCCCGCCATTGTGAGATATACAGGGTGAGTCTTCGACTCGTACAAATATTTTAACAGTAGATTCTTGTGGTCAAAAACAACTCTTTTTTCTTATACAATTTGTTCCGATTCGGCCCTGATAAATAGATATAGCCAGATTAAACATATTATTAATTTATTTAATTCGAATATGTTCGAAAAGTCTGAACGTCGGTTTCAAAATATCAGGGTTACTATTAGAAATGTTAGAAGGGCAGATTTCAATTCAAAATAGCACTTCCTGAAACTTCATATTTGCTTATTGGCAAGCACTTTCGGCATGATTATAATTTTGGATTATTTTCATCAGAAAAAGATATGATACGTATGAAGAAAGCAAAACTATCCTGTATTAGATGTTGAAAAAGAATTAGTATGATTTAAAAGTTGGTATCTGAAGAAGAAAAAAATCAACTTTCAAATTCGTCTATGAAAAAGTTGATGTTAGAAATTAATTTTTCTTTTCTTCAATACCAAATTTTAAATCATACTTATTCTTCTTCAACATCTAATACAGGATAGTTTTGCTTTTTTCATACGTATCATATCTTTTTCTGATGAAAATAATCTAAAATTATAATCGAACCTGGGCAACGTAGAAAAAAATGTCGAAAAATGAAGTGAGGTGAGAAATTTTTTGAAAAACACAAGAACTCAAATATCTCGGAAACTGTTGATTTTTAGTTATCAATAAATATAGCTCACACTGGAAGTCTTCCTTCTGGGAAAATATTTCATTTGAATAGATCACCCTGTAAAAGCCAGTAAATGAAAGAAGTCGTGTTTCTGGCAGTTATAATTTAGATTAGAGACTTGTTTTATTGTTTTAACCTGGTTCAGTTGGAGATCCTAATCCTAATACCTAATCCTATTTATTCGCATCAAGAACTATTCCCATCTCTGGCGGCTGTGTAAAATCGAAATTATGTTAGTAATTGCCCATTCGGTAAGATTTTTAGGGGCGGAATACAGGTTGGCATTGGGAATAACTCTGACCCATTGACCTCGTTTCCATAAGATTCTATGCACAGACCGATTCTATTTTGATTTTCGTTTTGTTTGTTCATATATATTATGATCTGATCGAACAATTTTGAATGCTTATTGATCACTTGATCAGTTGTGAATGTGAGTAGGATTCCTTCAGTTAAATATTTTTTATTTCTATAAAGAAACCATAGAAATTGAGAAGTTTTATGGTATATTTACTAGATGCAGCTGCTTCTGAACTTTCAAGAACTGCTTCGCTTGGACAGAATTACATTCTGAGTAATGAATATTAGGTACAATCGAGCATTTCGAATATTTTTAAACATGACAATTATTATACACAAAAGGGCTATTTTGTATTTTTGCATTTCTCTGCCTACAAGAAAAATTTTTCGCGATTGATTTAGTAAAATATAAAGAAGGATGGAGGAAAAACAGACACTCTTTAAAATGAAAAGGGGGCAAGTGCGAATTAGTAATTAATTTCTTGCTATGATGACGGAGCGTCCATCTGTTATTCGAAATGGTCCATAAATATTCATTACCGCATTTCACTCTCGAATTTCAATGATGACCTTTTTCATCTAGGTTACGTATAGTACTCATTTGATAAGTCTTTCAATGTCGTAGCTAGAATTATTGAATCAACAGAGATAAGACCCCATTTACCATTCAATGATATGTTATCGCATCAACCCGAATGGGAGGTTTATTGATGATTTGTTTCATAAATCTAAACGTGTTTATTTGCAGTGTATTGTTATGATTTCCAGAAAAATTCATGAATGTATGTATCTATCATACGTTGTTTTCGATTATCTTCCAAAAAAATCACACAATTATACAGCGTGGATATTTGTATGTAATAACAAAAATGATACATAATACATTTTCAACATGTGACTATCCGGTCTCGATGATGGCGAATACTATTCAGAGGTATCATTCTGAGAAGTTGCACCTTGAATGCCTATCCAAATACCTGATATCTTTCAATCACGTAATTTTTTTATATTTTGAATCCTTCCTCTCATTATCATATGTCCAACAATTTTTTTATAGAAATGAGTTTTCTGCGAATAAGCTGATAAGAGTCCGTTATTGTTCAGTAGGTAAGTCCGTCCTTGACACAGTTAGCATCCTACGATGAACACATTTTCTGTTGAACCCTTCCAGTCTAGCTTTCAAAACTTGTAAGGAATACAGATCAAACATTATTTTACCATACACTGTCGTAATCTCAGTTTCAAACAGTCGTTACAGAAGAATTTTTGGAATGATCCCCCTACTTCAATTTCCAATACTTGACTATCCATTCATGAAAGAAGAATTTTTCAGTGGAAGCATTTGGATCGCGTACGTGGAACTGGAAGTACCTATATTGACATTCAAAAGACATGAATTCATGTCTTTCGACCTTCAGTTAGATAAAGCTGATATCGCTTTTTAGTAACCAATGTAGTGTCAGTGACAGCACTAAATCTGTTTTCAACTAAACAGCAAGATGGAAATGCTGCTTGAAATCTTTGAACAATCAAACATAATCCTAGTCATAGTAATGAAATTGGTTTAGGAAGCCAATATCCTTAGCAGGAATTTCCACTTCAATTTGAATTCGCCATTTCTTGTTTTTCTTCTTGTAACTGAGATAATCCTGCTCTTTACACAATCCATTGCCATTCATTCTTCAAACTCTAAGAACTCAGTTTGTTTTCCCTCTTTATGTACTAACCTTAGCTTTTGCAGAGGTCAAAAAATAAAAGAACACAACCATGGGATCTAACAATTTCACAGAGTTTAATTGTAATTCTTACTCAATGTGGGATTGACAAAGTGACTTTGGACCCTGTAGAGTACCTACCCCTTCAAATATATTGTATATAGGGGGAATTGACTAGGATAGCCTGTCAGAATAGTAAAAAAAAACGATCATTGTACATACTCGAGCGTGTCAGATTAAAATATATGTGGTTAAATTCATGTTGAAAAGTATATATTCTCTTAATCTGACAATTTAGGCTTGACGAAAATGTGTGGGAGGGTGCCAAAGTCGCAAAAAAACGTCACATGTATACATTCTCGAGAGCGGAAAAAATATAATCTGATAGTTTCAGCAATCCGAAACAATAAAAATTGACCATAAAAGTCACAAAAATCAGTTTTTTTGAATTATCTCCTCCCCTGGGCTTCAAATCTTTTCCGCATTCATTATAGAAGTTGTAGAGCATAACATTTCCTACAAATTGTTTCAAGCGATTTTTTTTAAGTTCAAACGTTTTTGAGATACATGGCGATTAATGAACATTGAACTGGGTTTCTCTAACTCCCTCTAACTCGAAAACGGTTAAGAGTAGGCAAAATTGCTTCAGACGGAAGTTGTATTGAATTTTATTATCCACAACTTTCAAAATAAATACAAAAACGATTAGAGGTACAGGCAAGGAGATATTCGAAAAAAATGCAAATGACACTTCTTCGAAGTGTCAGCTTAAGAAAACCCCCCTGATTAGAGTCAGATTAATGAGTCAATACGTCTATAGCACCAAGATTAACCATCTGTATGAAAATCTGATACGCTCGAGTATGTACAAGTAACGATTTTTTTTCACATTTTCAAAGGACCGCTGTGACCTTGCCTCACGTCCAAATTGTCAGTCCCTTGAAAAGTAGCTTCCTCTGGGTCCAATTAACATATCCTCCAAAAATCTAACACGTTCGAGAATTTTTTTTTACCATTTTCAACTCTTCCGTACGGTCAGCGGTCAGCCCCACCGCGCAAATTGTCAGATAAGCGTGAATTCATTATCAGAGACACTTAGGCCATATACAGTATCTTAATCTGATACGCTCGAGTCTGTATGTACACCTGACGAATTTTTTTTTTTTAATCTTTGAGAACCTGCATATGTATGCTTTCCCCACCGCTGAAAGTGCATACTTCATAAAACCTTTTTTCTTTCTACCATCTAATCTTCAAAATCCACTAGGTTTCCACGACGCTCAAGTAAATCCTGATTTAGCATCGTAGGCTCCCCAACTATTAGGCCTAAACTTGCACTTACCACTTTTCCAATCACAAAACGGTGGTCAGACTGTCTTAGCTAAACCGTTTTCAAAAACTGCTAGACAACTAGCAATAATTATTTTATGGAAACAAGAAATAGATTTCGGAGAGGAAGCACTGCTATGGCACTGCGATGACGAAGGCTGAATGGCCGAAATGGATTGTCAGTGTTGCCACCTCCACTACAACAAAATATGCTGGTGTTGCGTTCAGAAAATGCTAAAAATATGCTATTCAACTTTTAAGAGTGCCAAAAAAATATGCTAGTTTTTTCAATGATATTTATTTCTGTACCTATTTCTGAAATATAATATTATCTTATTACTCAACGATTCACAACAATGAAATGTCAATTTCCAGGAGTTCACAGACTTCCATTTTGTCAGTTTTCAGAAAATATTATTTTAGTGTTCTGTGGTCAGAACCGTTTACGCCGTCTGTTCCGATATTCCTGAACAGTACTGTCAGTATTTCAGAAACGATGCCTATTGGCCCAGTCGTTCGAGTTCTATTGTTATTCGATTGCGGGCCAGTACTAGCAGCAATATCGGAACAGGCCCATAATCTATGGTATAATAATTGAAGTGTTTTTTCTAAATGTTACCGAATGTTCAAGTTATCGTAATCTGACATTCTATCACTGACTCTGAAGATTTTACCGAGATTTTCACTAAATAAATAGAATAAAAACAATACGAAATTTGTTCCGTCAGATCCGAAATATCTCTTTCAAGCAGAAATATCGGTTTATTTCGAAATAGATAGTAAACCGCTTCGACGGAGGTATTGAAGATCCGTAAGACGGGCCTGTATCGATCCATCGATCGATAAGTGAGCCTCCACATGCGAAGCTGCCATCTAGTGGTTCGCATCAAAGCTTCGTTCCCTTAGCGACTTGACTATGTGGTCATAGATACCCTTGCTCGCAGTATAAAATATTTTTCGACATTGACAATTCATATTCTCATTACATTTTCCAATTCCATAATATGCTTAATAAATATGCTATATGCTAAATCTCTAAATTATATGCTAAACATCAATGGAATATGCCAAATTTAGCATTAAAAATGCCAAATTGGCAACCCTGTGGATTGTATTGGATTCATCTTATTACACAGAATATACGGGACAGTCAACTACTGAAAATATTGACAAAAAAAAGTAGATTAATGAAACAGGTATATTTATGCAGTAAAAAAAAAGGACAAACGTTGAATTTTTTATGGGTTTTTCCGGGTTTTCGAGCTTATGGTGATGGTCGGCTCCCTGATGTCGATCGGCTTCTTGTTTTCAGTTGAATTCCTGATCTAACCGCACCACTTGTAGGAGTAGATGGTGTTATTCTGCAATTCCCATGTACTTGCTTACCCTTCTGGCCGTCCCATGCAGTACGGCTTTCTGCATGGCTCTATAGATATTTACGTCCAACTGAAGATTCCCGAAATTCTCTGGTAGTTATTATTATTATACAGAGTGTTCCACCAGTAAACGGATAAACTTGAACCGTGAATAGAGGGCATTGCGTTGAGTTCAAAAACATCTCATATGGGTCTTGGGTTTGGGTACTCCGTTTCCGATGTACAGGGGGGTTTTCTGAATTTTCTGGAATTTTCGTTAGGGTATAAATCCTGATATTTTTGATCGATTCGACTGAAAATTTATTATCGGGTTGAAGTTGTTAGTTTTAATGAAATAAAACATTAAAATTTGACAAAATTCAGGACCGGACTCATTGAGTCTATATTCAAATTTAAACTCATGGAAAACACCCTGTATGTAGTTTTTCATCATAATTTTAATATTTCAGTTATCTTCATGTACAGTTGTCAAATTCGATGAATCCTTGATATGCCCCATCCGTGAATTATTTTTAATGAATTATTGTTTTATGGTCAAAAACAGCCCTGCATAAAAATGAATTTGGAAATGTTCAGCTGACGTTTTTCGGTCTCAAAATATGGCTGGATTTTGTTTTTGATATTTATAGCACATCTGGTTATTCAGAATTGTCATTCACATTGATGAGATTCATTATTGATGATCAACAAAGGTACAAATAAAACACTGCGCTATCGTGAAAAAAATAATTACAACTTGATATCAGAATGAATCGCCTCTTATAGACAATTTGGACCTCAAGTACTTTTCCGGATTCATTTCCACCTCATTCATTGCATTTTCCATGCAAATAACTGGATTTGGTATGCCTTCAATCAGTTTGCATGCACTTCAATTAAGTTCGTCACATATTTTCCGAAGAGATTCGACATTGTGATAAAATACGTAATAACAGAAACTTCTACGTAGAACGGGCAACACAGCGTTGATTTAAAACCCAAAAATGTTTTTACAAGCGTCATAACCCCACATTTTCTCACTATACAGAGTGAAATGTGTCAAATTTCCATGGCCAACCGACTGCTAAAATAAAAGTGAATGGAGTATACGTATGGTGCATTTTCCTCTGCTAATACTGGGATCTGTTTTTTAGCTGACAAAGCCGAAAAAGGTGAAAGTTGACTTTGTTGTTTTATTTGAATTTCTTGGGGCAACACTGCTGTCCCTGACGAGCCGTCACTGACACAAACTCAAACAAATAATTTGCTATTTTCAAAACACTGAATAATATTTTTATAGAATGGTTTTCGAAATATTTTTGACATATCCAGCTCAGAATGACATATCCTTTATTATAGTCAAGTTCACAATAGCAAACATTATAAGTAAATTATTTTCTTCTTTTAAAGGGGCACCAGACTACAAGAGGCATATGTCAGTCCCTGAAGATGTATCAGACATATGCAAATGCCCAGACAGTGGAGTTCTGAAAAAGGTTACTTCTCTTACCTTGAGTAGAGCAGACCTAGAATCGAAGATATTGAAACCCAGATTCGTACCAGAAAAATTGGATTTTCAGCTTTATGAAAAATTCGAAGGTAAGATCATAACTATGACGTATGTAGAGGTTGTACGGTGTTCTGCTGTAAGCCAAGAACCATTTTATTTATTTGTCCCACCTATGGGGGTACCCCACTATTATTATGTACAGCGTTCTACCAAAGAGGATGGTTCCTCTTTGGTTCTACTTCGGGCCAAGAACTATATTATTCATATACACGGTGATTCACTGCGTTTGGACGTTTATAGAGAACCAACCACAATTTTGTGCTGATAATTTGCAAGTTATGGTTTTCGACGATTAACTTTCTGATTTTGATTGTGGTATGAAATATGTATTATGAACTGTTTATTTCAATCAATGAATATGTGTTTCGAACCCCTCCTGGAATCAAAATTTTTTATTCTGATTTAATAACTGGATATAAAAACCATATCTGAAATATCAGAGAAGCCGCCATTAGAAGATAAAAATAGTCGGGGAAGTATATACAGAGAAGCCGACAAATTATGTGCTATAAAGTTATACTGTCGAGTATTAAACTCAATGGTAATACCATATTGTAGCTCCTAGAAAAAGGAAAAGGGTTCGTACCCACCAGGTGTGGGTCTGTCAGACCCCTGATATACAGCGTTGGGCATAAGCGTGAAATACAATTTATATCTACTTCTTCAAATAATAACTGAAAAAGAAAACGCTCAAACCCGTCGATCGATTTTCATTTACTCACATGTTCTGGCAATAAAATTGGGTGTTTTTTAACCCCTTAGCCGCAACTCCATCCAACTTTCGTTTTTCATATGCAAATATATACCATGTTTGGGCTCGTTGGCAAGCTCGCGGAAAATAGAATCCCACCATAATGTAATATGGCGAAGAAAGAAATGCCACGTGCGTCTTATGTGGAGAAGAGGGCCATCCAGCAAGCTATAAAGGATGTAGAATTTAAGCTGGTAGCCAGTAAAAAGAGTAACGCCAAAAGCCGGCTGAACAAAAAAAAACCGCCCGCAACTGCCCGCAAAGTTCAGGAAGGCCAAACCTGAAGAGCAGGAGAAGAGAGGCTTGTGCAGAAGAGAGAGGGACCGAAAAAGCCTCAACTGAAATCGACTTTGAGCAGTCAACAAGAAAAAGGAAAATATCTGAATTTATTTTCAGTAAAATAGTATTGAAAATTTCATAATGGTAAAAATATGTAGTATCCTTGTAATGAATTCATTAAATTTGATGGTAATGTTTGTAGTGGAAGGACAGGAAGAAAAGATAGTTCTTAATAATTCGCCAACGTTTCGATCATTTTAATTTTTGATCTTCCTCAGGGCTACAAAGAAGGAGACTGACATCAAAGGAGACTGACATCAAAAGAGACTGACACAAAACGGTTGAAGTTAAAATTACATTTATACAATTGATATAACCACGCACTGAGAATAATTAGTATGTAGTGCTATTACCTTATTATTTGAATTTATTTATGATATATACTCCTCTGGTAGTTACTTTTCGCGTCCAGTATTGTCGTGTTTTCAAAATCAAAAGCGTGTCCTATTTCAAAATGGTGGAGGGCAAGAGCAGTCTTCTCGTTTTTATTTTTGTTTACTGGTTTACAGTCGTGAGTGTGCACGGTAGGCACAGACACGCCAAAGATGATCTAAACTGCAATTTGTGTTTTGGTTTTCTATGAGAAGCGAATTACTAAGAATTGTCTTTTCTTCCTGTCCTTCCACTACAAACATAACCATCATATTTAATAAATAATATTGAAAATTGAGAGGGAATTGGAGAAAAAGCTCCAAGCACTATTCAGTGAATTGAATTAATGGAACTTAAAGGAAAATAGGGAAAAAATCTCTTAAGATGGTTTCCTGGAACATAAACGAGGTCAACACTCGGAAAGCCGAGATAGAAAAAATAATATAAGAGAGGCAACCTGATATTATAGCCGTACAAGAAACGAGAACCAATCGAAACAGACGATTGAATTTCTTGAACTATGAAACATACAGATGCGACAGAAAAAGGATCTGAAACAATGTTTCAAAGTAGATCCGACGAAACACAAACTGAAACAGTGACGATTGTTGCTGAAATAAATCGACAAAAAGTCGAAATAAGCGACCTCCAAACAATATATTGGAAGAAGACATAAAAAATAGGAAGGAACAAACACGAAAATCTGTATCGGAGATTTTAATAGTGAATATCCAGAATGGAACATGAAAAGAGAGAACTGAAATGGCAAAAAACTCAAAGATTTCGCCGAAAAACGGCGTGCCATAGTGATTGGACCAAAGTTACCAACATGTCTCGCATACTGTATAGGATGATTACCTGATGTAATGGATATCGCGATATTAAAGAATATCTCTCAAGATTTCTTGATTGAAACGTTGGAAGATGAAATCTCAAACCACAATCCCGTGGAATTGAACGCCCAGAGAAATAAAAGATCTCATAAGAGAAAATCGAACACTAAGAAGAATATACCGGATGAATAAAAAGGAGATAAACAATTCTGGAAAATGCCGTGAAAGACCTAAGAACCAGCAAATAGAACAAATGAGTTCAAGAACTAAATACTATTGATCATTCTGCGTGCAGAATGCAAAAAAGTCTCAAAAGAGAAAAGACTAAAATTCCACATCTTCACGGGGAAAAGGGAATGGCTTATTCTAATATTGATAAGGCAAAAGCATTGGCGGATTCGATCGAAAGAGAATCGAGAATAAATTACGGACCGAACGATGATTACGAAGATTTAGAGGAACTGGTCGAAGAAAACGAAGATGAAATGGACAATTTACCAGTAGCTATTGAAATAGACAAACCAACGTCACCAACTGAAATCAGGGAGATAATCAGCAGATTGAGGAAGAAAAAAGCTTCCGGAAGCGATAAAATAACGAATGCTATGTTGAAGAAAATACCTAGTGAATGTATAGCTGCTCTGACAAATATCGCAAATGGAATAATGGGAACTGAACACTACTCGAAAAAATTGAAAACATCAGAAGTCATAATGTTTAAGTTGTCGAAACAGTTATAGCCAGAAAGCTAACTGAAGAAATCGAAAATCTACACCTCATACCAACAGAGCAGTTCGGTTCAGAAGAGATCATTCAACAGAGCAACAATTACTAAGACTCACAGAATACATAACAGAGGAGTGAACAAGCTACAGGTATCGTGTTACTAGACGTCGCCAGAGCATTCGACAAAGTATGTCATGAAGGATTAATATAAGATGAGATGTGCTGGATATTCGATCAAACTATGCAAGTTAATGAGAAATTATCTGAAGAATAGAAGCTTTTACATGAAAGTGTAAGGAGAATGCTCCACAATAGGAGATACGGAGGCTGGAGTGCCCCAATGGTCAGTTTTTGGGCCACTACTGTACAACATATACATTCACGATACACCGAAGAACTCAAGAACCATGCTAACGTTATTTGCTGACGACACTGGCAGAGCAACTTGAACCGCAACCCAGAAGTCATAAAACGAATTTTATAAGAAGCAGTTGACGAAACAATTGAATGGTGCGTAAAGTGGAAAATCAAGCTTAATAAGATTTTGCCCTTTTGCTCTCTTGAGCCAAGCTACACTACTTCAGAAGAGACAACAGCAAACCACAACTAATCTAGAAGTTGAAAGAAAGAAAGATCCCATAGGAACACAGAAGGAGAACGCGAATATACAGAAGGAGACCAAGAAATCAATTGAAGAGAGATTAAAATAAGAACAGAAACGTATTGACACAATCCAATGAAGAGTTAGAGGATAAACTCAAATTCCCATCATGATAGTGTGCAAGAAGAAAACCGATTAAGAGATAAAAGGTTCATAGGCAAATGCCCGGTACAAATCAAGAAGCAGTTAAGGGTTTCTAGTGGATCTCGAGATCAGGGCAGTGAGAATCCCCACACCGTCCTTTTGAAGATTTTCTCCCTGCTACTCAAAAAAAAGATATTGCTCAGTCCATTTCTTTATGTCTATAGTAAAATGACTTAAATATTTCTACCAACATTAGAGAATATGAATGAAACCTAGGGCTACGAAACCCTACATAATCAAATCATTGTAAAACGTCAGGTATAAGTTAACCATCGAGTTAACCTTAGATTGTAAAACTGGGCGTAAGGGTTGAAGCGACACGGTTTTGAATTTGATCCTAGATGTTGCTCCACTCGAATAAAAAATCGACTTTTTCGAGCGTTTTTTCATAATTCCGTTCTATTCCGACCCATACAGAGCCGCTGTTCACTCTCCATAAGATTTGTGCATTTTATTCATCTGAAGGAAGTCAAGTACTTAGTTGCACAATAATAGTAGTAGTGTTTTTTCCAAGGAAGACTGAGAATTTACTACATCAAATCAGATATCCGTGACACGAGAATGAAATAACAACATCGCAATTAGGCCAGTTTCTCCTTATTGTGAATTTCAAACTCGATGATTTTGAATTTCATAACATTAAAATTACATATTGCAGTACTGAATTAATACTGTTCCTGTAACTTCTACTGCATGTAACGATTCGAAAGAACTGAACTAAAGTCATGTAAGAATAAATATTTCAAGCACTGAGCAAGTTAGAAGTGCTCCTGAGAGCCGAGTATTCTGTCTAGCAATTACTAATAACCACTC
The DNA here is from genome assembly GCF_907165205.1 of Coccinella septempunctata. Taxonomy (NCBI): domain Eukaryota; kingdom Metazoa; phylum Arthropoda; class Insecta; order Coleoptera; family Coccinellidae; genus Coccinella; species Coccinella septempunctata. Next base: position 17,697,885 of record NC_058193.1, on the reverse strand, counting down.
TGAAAAAGTAATGCGATTTTTCGAGCACTAACCGCTTTCCATGAAAATGTGTTTTTGTTCGAAATAGTGAGATGAAACTTTCCATATATTCCAGGTAAAAGCCAACAATCGTCTTTAAGAAGGTAGGAATTTTGAACGTCGATATTTCGTATCTAAATGTAGTTTTTAGCTTGTAATTTACGATTTTTCAGTTGATCTGCCAAGCTAGCGTTTTGGATTGTTGCTGTTTTGCAATTATCAGCAAATTATAAAAATGGTTTTTACGGATGTGCATAAAGTATTCACTATTGAATCCTATACTTCAAAAGTGGGGAGAAAATAGAAGGATAATGGAAATATTCTATTCTCATATGTTGCAGTGACTTGATCGGGTATCCAAATATTGCGGTAGATTATTACCAATCTTCTCAAAGCCGTTCAAAGTTTAGCGATATGTCGACGTTTTCCGTGAAACAAGTATGTTCAAACATAAAAGAAAGTAGTCGACCAAAGAAGAAAACCTCAGGGTTATGATGACAGAAACTCTACGAACCCAGGTTCGGGTTTTGCCTCATTTGGCTGGAGTTTCCGTTAGCAAATCCCACACGATTTCGAAAAAAAAAACATAAATTTGTTTTCATAAAGATTGGCATATCAGAAAATTTCAAAGGTTGATTACCTACCCTTCTTGCATAAGGTCGAAGGCAAAATGTGGGACCTCATTTGAACAATTCCATTTTTCATTCAAATACCTAGACTAAAATCATTGATAAAAATTCATCGAATTGATGAATGACGGGTTTGGAGCAAAGGGAAGGAAATTTCTAGCAACTGCTTAAATTATAGAAGACACCGAAACATGAAACTCATTCTAATTCAATTTCTTTAGTATAGAGTTGTAAATTTACATGAAATATCTACAATGTCACTTCAATATTTATAGAAAAATAAATGAAGATTCTTGGTGTGATTTATTCGTATCACTGAAATAGGTAGAAATCTCTTACAGAATAATTGTAAGTCCAAAAAAACATGATACTTCGATTCATTCAAGATTTATCATTTATGTCTTGCGTATGAAAATACTTTTTCATACGCTTCAATTTGTACACAGAATTTTTTCAACTGTGTCAGATGTTTGGATTTTTGTGATCTCACTCAATGGAAGAAATGCTTTTCGAACGTTGGGAGAAATCTAGAAACATATTCCTAAAAAGTTCCTTTCCACTTGCCAAACAAAATTACGTTATATAGATTGAAGACATCATTGTTCACATTTTTGGTTTTGGTTTTTGGTTTTTCAAGGAATGAGATATGTTCAGTCACAGACAACAGAACATCAACTTTCAGCAACGCATATTACAACGTGCGTTCAAAAAATTTCGTCGTTAAGAAGGCTATTTTGAACGTTGATATTATGTGACTGAACGTATGTCTTTCCTTGAATTACTTCATCTTGCCAAAATGTAAACAATGACAATAGCCTAGAGTCATTCGGGGTAACTGAGCGCAGTGGGTAAGTGTGCGCAGTGCGTATATCTCGACTATGCAATGTATGAAAGAGGGGTTCATTTGGGTGAAGCAAGGGCGCAGAATCGCCATATTAGTTTTTCATAGGAGTGCGCCGTGCCACGTTTCTTTAACTTTTTATTTGCAATCAATCAAATTCACTAGTTTTCTTGTTATATATATAAATATTCTTTTGAATGTCAGCAATACATTTTTAGTTATCAAACAATATAGCATATGTATGAGTTTTAGCAAAGGTTAGTGTAACGGGGTACCATACAATTTAAAGTATGATACAAGAGCTTAGGGAAAAACCTCAGCAAAAAAACCCTGTCTTTCCGTGAGAAGTGTAGTGATGACAAATTTGTTTACAGAATAAGCTTTTAATACTGAAGGGCTTCCTTTCCATTGACATAAAAATTTCTTTATCCTCTTTCCATTTCGAAATAATATCTGAAACAAAGAAACAGAGCAGAAAACGAGAAAAAAGGCGAATAATAAAGCCTTCATCCAAACTTATTTCAAGACTTGATGATGACTGAAGAAAAAAAAAATCATAGGTACATAACTTGTTTTTCAATGGCATTGGGAGGGATATCATCTCTGCGTCAAAAATCTTCTGCTGATCTTGTTAATTTTTAGCATCTCTGCAAATTCTGCCAGGTCCAAGTTCCGAGTCCCTCAGTGTTAAACAAAATTTTATTCGTTTATGGGCATATTGATCTAAATATATAATAAAAAATTTTAGGTTCTCTTAGCTGCTCAACTCTATAAGAACGTCAATTCAAATTTTGGCTTACTGGGGAAAGTGTGCGCATAGATTCATTATATGGGCATTAGTTCAGTGAGGAATAAATTATGACATTGTTGATTTTATTGGCTAAGACTCGATCAATTTTGTCCTATTTGTTCAGAAAAATATGAAAAGCCACCAACAGGGGAATGTATCAAGTGTTGTGTTCACCAGGAATTGTGGCACGAACAATAAGGCACTGCTTGTAAAAAGGCGCTTCTGTATTGACAATAAACAGCATTTCTCTAATATTGTAACATTTTGATGACATTATTTTGTAATTTGTTTTGATTGTGTTGTTCACAAAGCACTGCGTTCACTTACCCCGTGAAGGTGCTCCCACTTACCCGCAATACGGGGCATGTGAACGCACTCCGACTTTCTCTATTAAATTCTTTCTTGCGGAAAAAAAACGTTTTTGTTTGTTTGCTTTTTGATGTTTTTTATAGATTAGAAAATTCTCTATCTTATGAATATGTTTTAATTTTCCTAGCTTCAACATTTGAAACAGGGTATGGCTTGAAAGGCAAAAGTGCGCACAGTTGCCCCGAATGACTTTATATATCGTAATTTTGTATGGAAAGGCACTTTTCAGGCAGAAGTTACTAGTAGATTTCTCCCAACTTGACAAAAGCATTCCTTTTCATTGAATCAGATCACAAGAATCCAAAATTCTGAAATTGTTGAACAAATTTCAACTGAAGTTAACAATTTTCATACGTAAGGGACATGAATCTTGAATAAATGGAGGTACATATTATTTTTAATTGTAATTACAATTATGTAAAAGGGTTCTACCTATTTCAATAAAATGAATAAACTGCTCCACAAGAGTTAGGGATATCGTATTCAATATTTTTTAAAAGTATGTAATCTTCGAGAAAATCGCCGTAAAATCATTTAAAACTCAGTAACAAGTTGAATCGATCCAATAAAAATCAGTATGAGACATTTCGACAATCTGGTCGCCTTTTTTCTTAAGTTTGGTTCTTTGCATATGCTTCCTGAATTTTTTTTTTTTGAAATGAAGTCAGTTTATCAACGGCTTCGATTCGTTTTCTGAAAATGCCAAGACGTAAATTAACAAACGCTGAGGCTAATAGGGCTATCGGATTGCTACAGGGTGGCCTAACTCAGATTGTTGTAGCGGAAAGGCTCCAAGTCAGCCAAAGTGTGATATCTCGACTTTGGAATAGGTTCAGGGAGACAGGTTCCGTGTTGGGAAGACCAAGGCTTGGTGGGCGATGAAAAACAACACCTGCTCAGGATCGTTTCATCACCGTTTCGGCGAGAAGAAACATCTACGTGTAGAATAGATAGATAGATAGATAGATAGAATAGTTTATTGTGACATAAACATGAATCGCAGAGGCTGAAGCCTGTACGCGATATACAATTACTTAACATATATACTCTTCAAAATGCAGACGGGTCCAAGTTTCCGTCGCAACCATCAGACGATGTTTGAGAGAGGTGAATCTAGGTTCTAGACGTCCATTAAGAGGAGTTCCATTAACACGTGACCGTAAGCGTCAAAGACTGGAATGGGCAAGGCAACATAACAATTGGAACGATCAATGGCGTAGTGTCCTTTTCACTGATGAATCCAGATATGGAGGATTTTCAGCTTTTCGAAGAATAAGGGTATGGACAATCCTACGTATACCCCGTAATCGTCGCTATGTCCAAGAAATCCATCCATTCCGAGGGAGTAGTGTTATGGTATGGGCCGGGATATGTTTCAACGGGCGCACAGATCTACACACATTTGTCCTGGTAATATGACGGCCTTACACTATAGGGAGCATGTCATTGACAATGTTGTGCCAAAAATTCACGCTGCTATTGGCGAAACTTTTCAATTTCTAGACGATAACGCTAGACCGCACCGTGCAGCCATATAGTTGAGAATGCGAGCGAGGAGCTTAGTATTCCACATTTACCAATACCTCCGCACTGACCAGATTTGAATTGCATAGAACATGCATGGGATATGCTCCAAAGAAGATTAGATAATCATCAACCTACCCCAGAATCCTTAAATAACCTGAGAGAGCTTCTGTCCCGTTTATGGAACCAAATTCCTCAAGAAATGTTCAACTACCTCGTGTGTAGTATGCAAAAAAGATGTCAAGCTGTTATTGATGCCCGTGAAGGCCGCATACATTGTATTGATAGTCTTAAAATGCTTGAATTCTCTGAATATAAAATTTCGTTATTTTACTCGATTTTTCTTAACCACCCTGTATACGCTGCAGACCTACAGACTAAAATTAATTTGCAAACTTGAAATCATATTAATATGAATTTTCATAACAAAAATCTTATTTCAACTATAGTCTTTTGCAATTTAAGTCAATATCCCTAACTCATTTGGAGCAGTTTAAATCACAGTAAGAATCTGAATATATGTTTAATTCTCTATAAATACTGCATAAATATATGATCGTTACTTGATGAAAATTCACAACTAAACTAAGGAAATTCAATAACATGATTTTAATCAGAATGAGTTTCATGTTTCAGTGTCCTCTATTATAATTTAAGTAGTTGCTAGAAATGTCCTCCCCATTGTTCCTAATACTTCTCACATCTTCTGATATATTCGGAACGTTAAATGAAATTTGTTAAATTGATGAAGGTTTATTACTGATTCTAGTCTATATATTTGAAAAATAAAGTAATTCTTCAAATGACGCCTTTCGAAAAAATCGCACAGTTTCAGATAACACGTTCATGGAAGAAATTTGTATTCGCTATTAGGGCTAATAAGTCAAATCTGAAACATATTATGTCTAGAGTAGCTAAGATTTCTACAGGTGTTGAAAATAATCATTGCACAATTCATCAAAATTCAATTTAGCTATAAAAAGGCATAATAACTTCTCTTTCATAACATTCTGCTGTTGAAGTTTCATCGAAGAAAATAAGTCCAAAATTTGCTATTGACTCATGGATACCAAATTTAATTTATTTGGATGCTACGAAGGTACCTACCCTCGTAGGAAACGAATTGATGTCCTTTTTTCAAAATCGTGTGGCATATACCAACGGAGACTCCAGTCAGTTGAGATAAAACCCGAACCCTTCTGTCAAGATTGGTGAATAACTTTGGGGTTTTCTTTTTTGTTCGATCACTTCTTTTTTTGTTTGAAAAGGGAAATGTCGGAACATCCCTACATAGTACTTGGGAAAGATAAGATAGATAAGAAAAAATAAACTACGGTAACATTGGGATACTCTATGAAGTCGTTGGAGTTGGAACATTTATGAATAGAATATAGAATACTTCCACTCTCCTTCTATTATCTCCAAAATTCCGAAGTAGGATTCAATAGTAAATGCTTTTTGCAAGTCCCTAAAAACCATCTTTGTAATTTGGATTTGTTGATAATTTTTATACAACACAAATACAAAACTTGACAGTAGGCTACCAAAACATGAATTTTCAGCTAGAAATACTATTCCAATTAGAGGTACCTATGTGTAGACCTGTAATTGGAAAAGTAATTCGACCTTCCTTTTATTCTTTTGGGGCAATCACAGTAAATAAGCATTACGATTTTAATTTTGCGCCAATTTAATTTTAGTTTTGATCGCATGAGGGGATAAACTGTATTTTTCTCCGTCAGTGTCAGATCTCTGACTCTACTCTGTTCTCTGTGATCACGATCATTGATCATTCACAATCGAATGCATCAACACCCCTAATGCATCGGCATCAAAGATAAAATGATTCTATGTGTTAATACACCAAGAGATGGCGCTAAGAAATAATTTTCTTATATTTTTTTCAAGTTGATATTATAGGTTCTTGATGATTCTTATTATCAGGGTTACTGTTCCATTTGTTGTACATATTATAAATTTAGAAGAATATTGAAAACAAATTTGGCAAGTTAAAACTCATTTTGTTTGCAATTTCTTTCAAGAGTTTGAAGCGCTTCAATGATTAGTCGAGTTACTGCAGAAACTGAAAAACGTAAATAAGTTACGAGGAGCACCTATGAATATTTTACGGGAAGAATTGAATCAATGAGCATTGTCGGCCAGCCCAAGCACCACAGGTGCCCTTGGCGAGAATTTTTTCGGCGCTACCTTCATTTTTCCAGCAAATCCGAAACATGAAAAACCAATAAAGTAATATATGATTAACAACGGCGGAAAAAAAATTATTCGTACAATTACATACTAGAAAAATGTTCTACTACACACCCTTTTCGGCCGAGATCAAGACTTTCGTATTCGCATCATTGCTGCCATAGGATTACAACTTTGGAAATCGACAGAAGAATAATTTATCAATGGATAATAATACACTTATGGAGTTTTCAGAATATCGTTGTTGCATAAAATTTGAATCTTTTTGAATCCATATAATTATTCTCAATCGCTAGTTTTTCAATTTACATACAATGTTTTTTATGTACATTGATCAAGTCTCACTGATTTCATTCCTAAACGAATGGCTGTCAAATCGTTAAGCGGTCAATAAATAATGTCGTGCATAACTATATAACTCTTATAAAATAAAATAAAACTACTCAGAATGGATCGTTCTCATTGAGTGGCTTTGTTGTGATCAATTAGAATCGGCCATGCTTTACGAATGCAATGCACAACGTGATCAACGCACCATGTATCCTTCTCGGTAGGGATTTCAATTCGTAAGGCTCAATTGAAAATATCTCAATTTTACACCTGGTGAGCATTAGCAGACTTCAGTTCTTCGGCGACCGTAAAAATGACGAGTTCTGTTCACTTTGTGTATATATTCTAATGTGTTCGTTCTTGTGACTGGGGAGTTATTCTTTTAAATACTTTATATTAGTTCTTGATGATATGTGATAGGATGGCTTATATAACAAGGTAATGAGAAGAATGATTGATTATTTCCACATTACGTATAAATAATTTTTTCCGCGTTCGAACCCGGGTGCAATACATACAAATCCTTTTTCCATAAACGCAGTCATTAATTCCATTAATGATCTCTTTCGAAAATTTCATTTCGGTTATCTCATGTCTTCGACGCTTTTACTATAAATGTGCAACAAGCATTTTTTAGCGATTTATTCATCTCATTGGAAAAGAATTATCAACCCCTTGAAAAGTGTCCTTGGAGCAGAAATGAGAATCCTTAGTCAATCCGAAGACTCACAGAAGCATAAGTTATTCAGGAAAACCCGATTATCGTTAGGTTCTTACTATTGTAGCCAAAGACTATAGGAGTTAGGTTAGGTTAGTTACCTAAGAGCAGAGCAGAGGCCTACGCGACGTAGTAACAGAGTACCTACTCTGTCTGTGGAGTTCGCACAGTTTCCTCTGCAGAGTGACCACGTTTTTTTAAATGTGACCGTTAAATTTCATGAAAATGGAATTTACTATACGAGTAACAAAGACTACATGAGTACAAAGCACAAATATGTAATCTGGAAGGAGATAAGCAAAAATTTGGACAAACTATATAAAAACAAAATATTTCCATTTTCTGAATTTGATTTCGAATCCAAAAATAGCTGATCGGCTGGATCCACATTTTTGTGAGAAACTAACTAAGGACACAGAAACAACTAACTATCTACAGGCAATATGTCCGCATTCCTCTATAGTTCCATGGTACTTCCCCTATGCTTTGCTAGGCTACGCTACTCTCAATATGCGGTATGCGGGCATCGTTCAGGCAGAGCACAGGAATGGGGTATTTTCCTAAATTTTAAAATATATATCAACGAAATCCTCATATCTCAAATATATGGAAAAGTATTATTTTTCTATTTTAACAGTTGTATTTAGCCTGTTTTTAATTACGGAAATTCACATCGCGGAGGCATTCTCCCAGAAACATTCTACGTCACTTTTACAATCCGGCATCGTTGGAACACTCATCAATGTTTCTCATCAAATTTTCTGATCTCCATATATTATTGCGTCTATGGTTGTGTATTGCCATCAATGACTCTCATCAATGTTTTCTGATCTCCATAGACTTGATAATATATTATTGAGTCTATGGTTGTTTATTGTCAGTTAATATTCGATCTTCCTTGGGGTGTTATTGTTGATGAAAGAAGGCATTGCTGATATATTTTATAGGTTCCTAAAGTCATCAATATGAAAAAGTTTACAGGTGGTAAATTTTCACTGCTTGCTTTTGAAAAATTCGACTCCATTTCCACAAGTTATAACAATCTGACAAGAACGTTTAAAACAATGTCAGAAACTGTCATCGGTTTCAGGAAGATATAATTCTGTATCTTGGAACATAAATACATAAATGCATTTATGTTCCAAGTTCTACATCCTCTTGATCAGTTCCGATGTTGTCGAATTCACAAAAATTACTAGACTCTAGTAAAGCCATTCTACGTCACAAGCTCTCACATATTTTTTTTCAAAGGCTATATTTTTTTTCCTACTGAATTTTGAGTGGAACCTTTTATGTGGTGACTAACCAATGGAAAATGGTTTCCAAAAATAATTTTTAATTCTTTTTTTGAGTTTTAGGAAAATACCCCATAGTTTTCCTATGTGGTTACTCCGCTGTGCTGTGCTAGGCTACACTGCCTTCAATGTGCGGCTAGCCTAACTCTATAATCTAGTTGTAGCACCGCTTTATAAGCGGTTTCGGACAAAAGACTACTCATTTTTGTCTTCTGTCATCCCAAGAAATATTGCTCAACGGTATTCGTTTCCCATAATAGCCTGACTGAGTATTTATAAATATTATTTCCAAAAATCCTAAAATATAATGAAGCGGGTGTAAAGAAATGGCAACAAGAGACAGATCCTAAAACCTGTTCTTCGTTCCAGATCTCAGTGTATGCAGGAGAAAAATGTACGGGGTACCATACTTATCTTCGTATGATACATGAAAACAGAGATTAAAACCTCAGACAAAACTCTCTGTTTGCCCGTATAAGTGTAATGATAATGAATTTGTGTGAAGAATAAGCTGAAATTATTGTATTGAAGGACATCTTCTACATAGGAAAAAATCCAGAAACTTCTTCATTCTATGAATGAATGAATGACCATGATGGTTGACGAATCGAGAATAATCTGAAAACAAAAAAGAAAAAAAACGAGAGGGGTATTGAATTTTATATTTCTCATTAAATAAATTTGAAATTTCTAACCCATCTCAAAAAAGAAATATATATATATATATATATATATATATATATATATATATATATATATATATATATATATATATATATATATATATATATATATATATATATATATATATATATATATATATATATATATATATATATATATATATATATATATATATATATATATATATATATATATATATATATATATATATATATATATATATATATATATATATATATATATATATATATATATATATATATATATATATATATATATATATATACTCAAAGTAATTTAACTCCCAATATATATATATCGTACAATTAGAATAAGGGGTTATGGGAATGGATGAAAAATTTTTCTGATCTTCTCTTTTATTCCATCAGTCGACGTTTCGGTCCAGGTATGGACCTTATATATATATATATATATATATATATATATATAAGATATGATCCCATATCTTCACGAAATTAAAAACAAAATCGAATCAGTGAATACACCAGAGTTTTAGTCATCTTAACTATGCCTTCCTTTTCTATCTATGCATGAAATACGGCAGAAAAAGTAATAGAGAGAAACTGAACATCAAGGATGCTAGTTGTCTTTCTAGAATTTTGTTTGGTCCGCACTCACGTCTATGTGAACAAAAAAGGGACAGGTAATGGCCCGACGATCATTTCTCTCTCTCTATAAAATAGGCAATTTCATGCTGGCATTGCTCAGTCCATGTCTCTATGTCTATGTTTAGTTGGGAATTTCAACAAAGAGAAGTTCCTCTTTGATTTCAATAGCTTTGATCTGACATCACAGACTGGGATAAGTGTCTTGGTTAGGACGTGATTGGGAATTCAAAACAAGCGATACGCCCCCTGGTGTCAATTTTTGTAAATTAAAGTTAATGCACTTTTGTTTGTTTACATCGTGAATTGGAGAATATTTTGGGGTTTTCATGAGATCTTTCATGAAAAATATATCTCAATCTGTTGAAAATACTTTATCTATCTCGTGATAATGGGGAAAGCCTAGTGAAGTTTTCATAATTTGTATCCTTCGAGCAAATCTTCGATCTTGTGAAGATGTCAGTTTTTACAATTTTCCAGGATAAAATGAACTTTTATTCAATGTTTAAGGACATATGTAACTCGTCCTTATAGCATAATGAAGGTTTTGAACATTTCAAAGCAGTTACGAAGAATAAGAGGTGAATTAAATAACTTGGATATTTAACCTCAAAATGAAAGGATTTACACAAAAAACAAGTATGTTTCCCTCAGACAGGCCTTTTTTCATCTAGTAAGTGGATATACATATGAATTTCGATAACATTCACACAAAATTCATTCAGAAAATCATTTCTGATTCCCAGTTCAACTTGGACAAGTTTTCTCTTAGCATCAATGTTACAATTTTAGCCATTGTATATAATGGAGAAGGTAAGATATCATAGTTGTGGCTACCATAAATCAATTTCCTTCTTTATGATCGTGTAAAGAGCCAAGAAGTTCGGATTCAAAAAATATTTCTCTTATTTATCAGCTGATTCAGAACATACTCGGAATTTTTTTATAAATCCTCTTCAAAAATGACAATTACTGCATTAACTTTTTATTTCAAACTGTCAACACCATGTCGCTGCAATCTACATTTGAATTCCCAATACCGCTTTCCACGGTTACAAAACGATCCTTGCTCGAGAGTTAAGGCCAGAAGACTTAATTTAAGTGCAGAAATGATAACGTTAGGAGAAAGTATTTTAAATTTTCGCAACTTGATTCTTTCGTCATATGAATGTTGTTTTTCCAAAAATGGGCGAGTAAATCTTCATAAAATATGCATTTCTAGATTAGAGAAGACTCAAAATGCAAAGGACAAGTCAGGGCCTTAGACTAATTGAACAGAGAATAGATAGCCCACTCGAGAAACAAGCTTCAGCGCCATCTGTTTACTGGTTTTTACTGGTACCGGTACTAATTTGAATAAATAAATGAATTGAAAAGGATTCTATAGCGCACATTTGAAATTTTCTTGTAATAATTCAGAAAAACATCTTGGACATCTCCCAAAGGATAATCAGAGAAAGATTCGCATTAGCTGCTGATGGAGAAATTGTTTTCGATGAAGAATGAGAGCTAATACGAATCTTCTACGATTATCAGACCTCGTATTCTCGACTATTTCCAAAGCCACTGCACTTTCTTGTATAGTGTAGCACTAAGGGAAATATGGAAGATATCACTGATGAGCACTTCTCTGTCTCTTCTCTCGATCATAATATTCAATCAAATCCATTACATTGCCACTATTTCAGATTAAAACTTCAGTCTAGTTCTCGAATGATATCATTGAAGTTAGATAATGCTTCCATAGTACTTTTTCCTAAGCTTTGCCAATATTCGAAAATAGCTAAGTTAAGGTTGATTCTCACTATACGTTCCGTATCCTTTCCATATCTTCTTCTTTCCGTCTACCCAAAACATGCAATGCAAATAAATGGAAGTATGCATACTAAACCTTCCATATACCATATACCAGGGGTGCCCAACCGGTCGATCGTGGCTATAAGTCCAGTCGATCGTGCGGCAGTGATTGAGAGAAATATGGGGAATAGACAGATATTTCTATGCTGCCCCACTTTTTCATCTAAAATTTTGACAATTTCATAACTGGTAGATCTCGGAGGGTTTCGTCAGTAAATAGTAGATCTTGAGACTCATCAAGTTGGCCACCCCTGCATATACGATATCCATACCATATTTTTTCCAACCGTCAATTCCCACTATTCCCCCTTCCGTCTACACAAAATATTGTTTACTGTGAATGATGCACATTATGAAGAACAAAAGATCTACATAGTCGCAGTTCCTGAAGGCTAACCAAACCACAAAGATTCCGGTTCAAATAATAATAATGCTCAATATACCTTCCGTCTACCTTAAGTATCCTTTCCATATCTTCATAATATTCTAGCCAACGTGTTTTTGACGGAAAGGAAAAGGTAAGGATAGTGGGAATAGTCTTCTGTCTTGCTACCATATCTTTAGCCGCCGTATTGATTTGGAGATTGTGCATATTATCTTCATAAAGTGTTAGGGGTTAGAAAAAATTACAAAACGGTAGTTCATTTCAAAGGGTTATAAAAAATTTCATATACAAAAGTGGTACGGCTATTAAAAATTCACATAGGTATCTATGGTAAATTGAAATATACAGGGTGGATAACAAAGTTGTGAAGAATAATAATTATATTATATATATTATTTAGATTTTCTACTTCTCTGCCGCCGTTTCATTAGCAACTCGAGAAAGTATACTTCATTCACTTTTATTTTAGCAGTCGGTTGGCCATGGAAATTTGACACATTCCACTCTGTATAGTACGGAAATGTGGGGTTATGAAGCTTGTCAAAACATTTTTGGGTTTTAAATCAACGCTATGTTGCCCGTTCTACGTAAAAGTTTCTGTTATTACGTATTTTATCACAATGTCGAATCTCTTCGGAAAATATGTGACGAACATAATTGAAGTTTATACAAACTGATTGAAGGCATACCAAATCCAGTTATTCGCATGGAAAATACAAGATATCAGTATAATATCATAATATGCATTAGCTTGAGGAGAGTTAATGTTCGTTATCTTCTTTGGCTTACATCATTTGTAGATTTCAAAAATATTAACCCGAAGATGAAATGCATATAATGCAGTAGTTGGCAATGGGTAACTCCCGAAGGAATTAACAGATAATTACAAAAATTTTAAATTCTTCAACAAAAATCATCTTGCATCAATATAAGTAAAAGGAATTGAAGGAAGTTTCAAGTTAAGATGAACTTCACCTTTGAACAAAAATTTCACATGAATAAACAAGTAACAGGGCAACTTGCGCGTATTTGTGGCTATTCATCTTAATACATTCATGTAATAATAATAATTAGGTATTTTTTAGTACCTTAAGACATTTACATTGTATAGGACAAGTCAAATGAAAAATAGAAAAATCCATTTTAGGGAACTTATTCTCCGATGACATTTATCGAAAATCCTGTAGTAAACTTTTCGCATTAATTCACTCAAACATAAAATTCTCAAATGCCACCACTTTTTTGGGTCTCCCAATAGAAGGAAATTCTTTGTCATCCTCTTCATTCACAATCTTTCTGATTGTGGAAATATTCAGCTGAAATATAAGTCGTTTAGATTCAGATGAAACATTATATGAATTCTCTTACATTGAATATGTTCACTACCGTCTGACGTATTGTGGATTTTAGAATAGATTTTTTCAATCACTTTCGGCATTTTCGTAATAAAAATTGATATTAGTTGTGGCAACGGCGTTATGACATTAACGACATTTCATGAGTGCCAACCTAACTTCGTTCTAGTTAGAAAAACTTGAGAAAATTATTTCATGGCCAACCGACTGCTAAAATAAATTTGAATGAAGTATATTTTAAATTTTCGCAACTTGATTCTTTCGTCATATGAATGTTGTTTTTCTAAAAATGGGCGAGTAAATCTTCATAAAATATGCATTTCTAGATTAGAGAAGACTCAAAATGCAAAGGACAAGTTAGGGCCACAGACTAATTGAACAGAGAATAGAAAGCCCACTCGAGAAACATGCTTCAGCGCCATCTGTTTACTGGTTTTCACACCAGTGTACCAACCGGTACTAATTTGAAAAAATAAAGACGGTGCAACGGCCCATACGAGTAGAGATGTAACTACCTATTTGAGAATGCATTATTCAAATAGGTAGGTAGTTGGGAGGTATAGTGGACCAGAATACAATTGTTAGTAAGGGCAGAGACAGTAAGGGTCTCCTTACTAACGTTTTAAATGTTCGCCAGGTTGGAGATTGTTAAGGTGGTAAGGGAACAACATTCACTTTCAGCATTGAGTATCAATTCTTAATTCCTTTAGTGATCATCAAGATCCTTTTAACTTATCGTCCTTGGCCTCGTCGATATTTTGCGACATCTGCTAGGAATCTCCAACCACTGAACCAAATAAGCAGAAATTGTTTTTCAGAATTCCTTAATTCGTCTGCTTGCCGTCAATTTTCCTTCATTATTATTCACAATCATTAAAAACAATTTCATAATATTCAATAATGTTTGATATTATTCCGCGAAGACCAATACTAGTTTGTATGATGAAAGCTAATAAAATTTTTCTCACTAGAGGATAATTATTTTGATACAGAGAGTTTCAGAAAAAATGCGCCAGGAAAACCAGATTTCATTTTCTTTACTTTTAGTTACTCAATAATGTTTTATTAATACATTGAAGGCAACCTGCATCGAATTCGTTATGTCTAGCGTAACTTACTCTGCTTATTTTTCTACTTCATTCAGAACTGGTATAAAAACGAAATAAGACACTAATGCCACGGTGTGATATGTCAGATGAAAGCAAGTAAAATTTCCCACTTGGATAAAATTTCTTTCAGTACAAGAAAAAGAGCCGAAAAACCAATTTTCAGAAATACTAATGGCCATATGCACGGTTTCATTAAACGAGATTAATTCCTTAAACGCATTTTTTTTCCATAGAGATTCTATGCTTGAACGTCGTTTTACAGCTTAAACTTCGTTTAAAAACTAGAGCTCATGGAAAAAATCTGATGGCGTTTTAACAATCAGCTCTTAAAAATCATTGAAACCAAGTTATCGGATTTTCGGCACCACACTACTATTTTTTCAATTAATTGGTCTGTGTGATGTAAAATACCTAATGATTTAAAAGATAAAACCTCAGTTGTATAGTGTTACACTATGTATTATTTTTCAGGTTACATGCTCATAAATTGGTATGTTTCGGAACTCAATGAAAATCATCCCTTAGGAAATTCCCTCTCAGAACAGGAACTCAAATTGCTCGCTGCTCAATTCTGCACACACCTTTTAGCAGCTGGTGTCCTGAAGCAGCTCAGGGATAAAGACGTTCCAGTTTACAACGTTTTCAAGGTGAAAAACCGAAAATCCTTATTATTCGGAGTTTATGAAAAATCTTATCATCACTGTCTAAATAAATCAGGGGGTTCTAGAATTTTAAATTCAAATGACAAAACTGTATAAGAGAAAACAATTTTTTTATTTTAGTACTCGATGACATCATGTATGTTAAATGTATTCAATCGGTTATTATTCCATAGAATTCTTCAAAAACCCACGAAGAGTGTAACTAAATATCGCGGTTATTTTTTGACATGACCCAAGAAGTCATAGGACTTCGAACGGTTTATGAACATTTCTGCAGGGTGAAGTCAATCAACTCTTATTCGCAGAGACTCGAGATTCAATATATTCATATTGTTACATTTTCGGTTAATTAAATTGCTCATTTAACTTCATTCATTTCACAATTCGAATGCAGAGTTATTATTGATGTACAGGGTGGGCAAATTTCGATGTTTTAGCACTACAGCTTTTAAACCAGAGGAGATAGACAAAATCTGATACCCCATTCTCGTTCTCTTTTTCTGAGAAACTAACAAGAGTAGTTGTCATTTTTGGCCACCTTCTTTTGTTTAGGAGTTATAAGCGAAAATTGGAAAAATGGCGATTTCGAAATAAATTTATATCTCCGCTAATACTGATGATAGAGCTCTGAAATTGAAACATTATACAGGCACTTTTTTACATAGAATCCAGTGGCGTGCTCGCCTTTTTAGCAGGATTTTTAACTACGGAGCTATGAATCAAAGTTATGTTTTTTTAATGGGAACAATAGTTTTATGTGCAATTTTTTGAAAGCTTAATTTTTACTGATTCCAAAAATATACAACATCATATGGTTTGTATCAATATAAATAATAGAAAATGGTCAAAAACATTTTTTCCCAATATTTCTATGGTTTCAACTTTAGACGAGCACAGAAAAATAGAGTTTCCTATAACAAAAGCAGTCTCCTTCCGGCAATGTCATTCTTTCTATGCTTTTTACCAATTTCCACAAAATTTGAATCCAGATATATTTCATAAATTTTCATAATAATGAAAGGACTTATAGAAGGAGACACTGGTAATCATACGATGCTTCATTTTTCTATGCTCATCAAAAATTGAAACCATAGAAATATTGAGAAAAAAGGTTTTTGACCATTTTCTATTATTTATAATGATACAAACCCTATGATGTAATATATTTTTGAAATCAGTAAAAATTAAGCTTTCAAAAAATTGCACAGAAACCTAGTGTTCCCATTTAAAAAAACATAACTTCGTGTCATAGCTTCGTAATTAAAAATCCTGCTAAAAAGGCGAGCACGCCACTGAATTCTACGTAAAAAAGTGCCTGTGTAATGTTTCAATTTCAGAGCTCTATCATCAGTATTGGCGGAGATATAAATTTATTTCGATATCGCCATTTCTCCAATTTTTGCTTATAACTCGAAAACAAAAGAAAGTGGCCAAAAATGACTACTACTATTGTTAGTTTCTCAGAAAAAGAGAACGAGAATGGGGTATCAGATTTTGTGTATCTCCTCTGGTTTAAAAACTGTAGTGCTAAAACATCGAAATTTGCCCACCCTGTACACTTTATTACTATATTCAGATATATATTATATCTACATAGGCACTTGTCGCACTATCGCCCGGTTTTACAATCGAAGGATAACCTTTGGTTAAGGATATTTCACAAGGTTCGACGTCATACAATAAGTGGTTTGTTATCAATAAGCTTAACCAATACCTAAATATGGGTACACCTGAACTAAAAATCATAGATTTTTTTTTTAATATGAATTCCACTATGGGTTTTCAAGAAGTTAGAATTTTTTTTGTCTGAATTTTATTCAAAAGATATCTCTTAAAATTTCTCTTTGAAGTATACTTCAATTAACGATATAATAAAAAAGATTGGATACACCACGAATTGCTTTATTAATTGAAAAATGTTCAGATTGTTAGTATGGACATATAGGATTTCGATATTAACGCTTATGTGAGGAACCTGGACGACCTCAAGTAATCCGTCATAGACCGAATTATTTGGAAGTCTACGATAATTATGATTTTTTTAAAGGATTCAGACTATCGAAAATATGATTTTCCAGTATTTTAGATTAAATAGCGCGTTTGATCACTCATCCAACAGGAAGGTATAATCAAAAAGTTGTACGTAGAGCGATTCCAAACTGCTCCGAATTGTAGAGAATATTTATTTCTTGATGTGCACATAAACATTAGGTTCCCCTAAGATATTTATCAAATGGCAAAATTTGAACTGATAAGTAAAGAAAGGATTCGATTTTATTTTGAATCTCTGTAATTTCCCCATTCAACTGTTCTGTTTATATTCACGAATTTAGACAAATGTCACATCTTCATGCAAATAATCTGCTTTTAAGTAAAATAACTCATTTATTTCTACCAACAGTAGAAAATATGAATCGAATCGAGGGTTATGGAACCCTCCATCATAATGAAATTATTGTAAAACTAAAACGCAAGGTTAATCATCAAGTGGTGATAACCTAACCGAAATCCTTAACAATCGTTTGGAAAACCGGACGTTAGAATCGCCGAGAGTGTTTCCCAATGATGACGCTATCACTCAATGTTTGCACCTTTTATAGTGACCGACTAACGGAGCACATGTGCACCATGCTCTTCTGCTAATTTTGAGACATAAGGTCCTTTCGTTTGCATAAAAAGTGTAGCACTTTTCTACACTCGATTTGATTTACACCAGTGTAGAGGAAGTGTAGTTTATCTACACATAGTCAAAAGGAGATGTAGATAAACTACACCTCCTCTACACTGGTGTAAATTCAATCAGCAAACGAATACTGAAATCGAGTGTAGAAAAGTGCTACACTTTTTATGTAAACGAAAGGGCCCCCTTCAATATCCAAAATAGATCAAGCGATGATTTTCTGGAGCTTCAGACGTGCGAAGACCGCTACATGAACATGAAGTAGGGAAATAATCTCCCATAGACAAACCAGTATAAATCAATAGTTCATTCATTCATTGCTGCATCCCGTTACCGGAAATAAATCTACAAAAAGACAAAAAAAACTGTGCGAACAGAATTACTTTCTTAGGGCTAATTGCGACTGTGTGTCCTTCTGTGACTGAACACTCAATCGTAAAAAATTAATCAAAATAGATTCTTTGATAAATGCTTATTACTCACTCGTGCACGCTCACCTCAACTACAACGTTGTTGGGATAATTCCTCATTCAGTAGGGCAGTTTCTGTCGCTTTCTGCATGATTTTATAAATATTTTCGTCCAACTGAAGTTCTCTGAAATACTCTGGTAGTTTTTCCGGTATCAGGCCTGTAGATGAAATGATAATAGTGATGGTCTTGATATCTTTCAACTTCCATTGTCTCCTTGTCTGTTCCTCGAGATCTCTGGATTTGGAAATTTTTTCGGTGTGTCTATCTAGAAGATTGTTATTATTTGGAATCGCCACGTCGATGAATAGTGCTATGTTTTCATACTTATTTAGCTATATGAGTCTTTTGTGAGTTATTTTCCGGTTTGTGAGAACCGTACGATCCCAGTAGAGCTTGTGATGATCATTTTCCAATACAGCATCCGGATGGTAATTGGAATAAGAAACCTTTTTTTACCTTAGAAGTTGGTATTTTATTGCCAACTCTTGTTGTAGAATCTTGGCAACAGCATCATGTCTTCTTGTACTCCGTTCCCGCGAATTTCTGACATCCCCCGGTGACTGGATCGTTTCATGTGTCGCACAGACATAACGACAGCTATCGTCCGCCACCGAGGCATCCGCCGTGGCGATATATTTCATGTACTTCCTTGTTGAAATCACCTGATCTTGGATGGCGAAGCCTTCTGTCTCGGAAACTACCTTCCGGAAGTCAACCAGTAGTTCGACGACGATATGTCTACATAGTCATGGTTGCCTTCCATGCAACGGTTTGCCAATCAATTTCTGCATTTTACTTTCTGCTGAGTGTTCGACGGTTTCCAAGTGGTCCTGCTGAAGCTTTAACAGAGTAGAACTATCAGCATCACAAATTAATCGATAAAGTTCTGACGAAGCAGCCTTGTTCAGGAAATATTTTCGGAGTCCTTCAATTTCCTGAGACATATGATTGGACAAATCAAAAATTTCTATACCCCGGTGTGTTGTGGTAGCTCTGTCCGTTCTTTTGAGCTTTTGAGGTAATGTTTATGATAATTTGTCAGCATAGTCCTTATTTTTCTCTTCGAGGCTGGAAAATCGGTGGTCCAAGACATGATACCGAATGAGTAGTTCACTGCTGAGCAAGCGTAGGTATTATCAGCTTTGATCAGATTCTTGCTGTTCAGAGTTGTTCTCATTATCCTTCTCAATCTTGGGATGATCTCCTATGATATTTCTTTCTTCATCTGGCTCTGATTGATTTTTCTTGCCTGTTTTATGCCTAGATACTTGTACGTATCTCCTTCCTTTAATGCTTCAATTAATGCACCTTCTATTTTGTCTTTCGTTATGTTCAGAAGACGACATTTTTCAGTTCAAACTTCATTTTTATATCTTCAGAAAATCCTTCTACCATTTTCAGCATATGTTTCTTATGTTTTTTAATAGATGCGAAGAGTTTCAAATCGTCCATATAAAGGAGATGATTCAGCTACATCACAGTTCTACCGCCGCTCCTGATGGCGAATCCGTAGTCAGTAGAATGCAATCTATTAGACAAGAGATTCAGGACAATGCAGAACCACAGAGTGCTGAGCGAGTCTCCTCGGAAAATTCCGCCTCTTATTGGAATAGGTCGAGTTGTGATGGGGCCATCTGCTGCTTTTATTTGAAGACTAGTACGCCGGGTTGATATAGCGGTTTTCAGGAACTTAACAATATTTGGCTCTACCTTGTCAATCTTTGAGATCGTCAAGAGCCATTCGTGAGGCATGGAATCGAGTACTTTTTTGTAGTCTATGTATGCAGCGTAAAGATTCCTTCGCTGAATTAGTTGTTCTTTGCATCCTCGGTTGTCTTTGGTGCATCCTTTCTGTTTCATGGCGACGATGTTATTCTTTTCACAATGGTTTATGAATTCCATTTGACATGCACGATGTGATTAATTTATACATCGTTGATAGGCATACTTGTTTGGGTCTTCTGTATTCATTTGGTCTTTAGGTAATAGATATGTTGTGCCGTGTTAGGAATACCGACATTATTTCAGGGTTTTCAATTCATCATTTATTGCGGAGGTTAGTTTGTCATGTATGATCCAAAGTTTCTTGATTCAGAAGTTCTGCAAACCATCAGGTTCAGGTGTTTTCCAGTTGTGTAGTTCTGTGATAACTGATTTTACTTCTTCAATTGTGATCATGTCATGCGGCATCGGTTCATATTTCAGAGCTTCAGATTTTTAATCTTCAATCCATCTGATATCTCCATTGGTTTTGTTGATAGTTGTTCGCTCCAGAATTGTTCAATGGATTCCTTTGGTGGTAACTTTCCATTTTCTCCATCAGACTATGTGAGTGTCTCTTTTCCGGCTATAATTGCTTTTATATCTCCGAAGGCGTTCCGCATACAGAGTTAGCTTCTGCTTCAGAGTGTCAAGGCAGTGGTGAGCTGTAGCATTCTTCGTCTCTCGTTCTGTGTGTCTCCTGTTCCTATCCATAATTTCTTCGGCAGCTTTCACAACCTTTCTTCCGCGATTCCCGTTCAATTACTCCGATTATTATTATTATTAGTAAGTTCAATTAATAGGAATGATTAAAAAATCTTTGAAACAACTATATTATTACTAAGAATGAGGAAGGTACGATTTTTTTAATATTATTGTTTTTCTACAGCCTGACTGCATCTATTATTGGACATACGCTGAGATTCCACAATCAGTGCCTCAAACACCTGGCAGGATAAGTATGGTGTCGTGGCCACCAAATTCTCCGGCGTCCTGCGATGCAATCACGAAATCACTAGCCAGTGATATAATAGTTTCGTCTCCAACTGATAAACCCGATGACCATAGCAGTCCAGAAAATGATATTTCCCCTCCTTTAACTAGTCGACGTGAATTCAGCAGTTCAGCAAGAGACGTTGAAGTATTGAGCTTAGAAGAAGAAATAAGAAGATTGAGACAAGAAGTGGAAAAATATAAGACTCTTGTGCAAATTCAAACGCTCACAGATAACGCGGTTAAGGATTTCGCTTCGCCAATAGATGAAACAAAGACATTTCAACCAATCTGTGATAAAAGTGGCAGTGATAGTACATTGAAAAGTTTAAAAGAAAATATAGTTTTGAGAGAACATGGATTTAAAAATGAAAAGAAGAATAAAGAGTCACAAACGCTTGTGAATCGATTAACAAACGATGTTGAATGTCAAACGGAAGACATGGTTAGTCCGGAGAAAAATTCGGATTTTAGTGAAAAACAAAAAATTACATCTTCATCAGAGGCAGCCGTTGTAGCACCAATAGACAATAAAATAACCTCATCCACATTGCTAACTTCTTCTGTCACTGTCAATTCAAGTCAAGTCGTTGAAAAAGCACAACAAACATCTACTATGTGCCCAACATTTCGACCACTTGAAGAGCATTCGGAGCAGAAAGTACCAACACCACCTCAACCTCCCCCAATGCCAATGCAAGATCTATCGACTTCAGAGTCTCAACCACCATTGACAGCCCTAATTATACAGTCTTCACCTTTTGAAGGATTACCTCAGCCGTCTCCGCCTGTGCAAGCAAATTCTTTTCCTCTATCTTCTCCAACACCTCTGATACCAGGAAATGCCTGTCCTCCTCCACCCCCTCCACCAATGCCAGGAAATATGTGTCCTGCGCCACCCCCACCACCAATGCTGCCAGGAAATTCGTGTCCTCCTCCACCCCCTCCACCAATGCCTGGAAATATTTGTCCTATTCCGCCCCCTCCAGTAATGCCAGATAGCGTTCCTAGTTGTCCTCCACCACCCCCTTTACCTTTTCCAATAAATACTTGTCCCCCTCCTCCACCTTTTCCTGTACCAGGAAATACATTTCCTCCGCCTCCCCCCATGCCAGGAAATTCTTGTCCTCCACCACCTCCTCCACCTCAAATGATGTCTGGAAGTGGGCCCTCATCAATTGCCGCTAAAACTGACAATCAAAAAGGACCGCCACCCTTGCCTACCCCGCCCCCAGGTGGATGGAATGCTCAAAAGGCTGGTAATATTACTTTTCTTTTTTAATTATTCCTCAATGTATTGCTCACAATTTACACATATTTGCTTTCTGCTAGTATAAGATTTATCATTGCAAATAATTTTAGCAGAAATCAAAATATATAAAAAATTTCCTGACAAAATTCTGATTGGGAGTTTTTCATTCATACCAAAGTTTTTCATTGAAATGGAAAAACAGTCGTGACACGTTACCACATTGACATTTATCAAATGAAAATAATAAAAAATTATGTTCCTTAGGTTACATCACTTATATTCCTCTCATAAAACATAATATGATCAAGATCTATCAAATGAGAATAAATGCGGATGCGGAGCTGTAGGCGCTTACCTTAATACGCTTTTAGTAATTGAGAGGGAGAGCTAATTCATCAACTCAGATTACCTACGTTCAGTTTTTAGTTCAAGCATTGATTTTCATCAAGTAGCTATAGCGCAGATAACAGAAATGTGCTTCGCTCATTAGGCAGCGAAATATCTATTGGCGCTGTTGCTGTTTGTAGCGGATGGTATCCAAAATTAAGTCTGTATAATAGGAAACGGTTTTACCGTTTGCATTGGGGGAAAAATTTCAAACGTATTATCACGAAGTTATTAGTTCACAGTAGAGTAATGTCAACTTTTCGTTTTAAAAAGCTTCATTACAAGCATTGGATGAAGCGAAAAATATTAATTTTTGACTGGTTTCTAATTCGATTGACAATTTCTTGCTATTATTAAAATTGCCCAAATATGTGCTGTTAAATAAAATAAAAATAACGATTTTTCTTCAACATCATTTATAGCAAAAATACTAATTTCAAATAGAAAAAACATATCATAATGAAACATATTGACGCCACAAGGCTAAGTAAGATAACTTCATAACTCGGACTGGCAGAAATCTACACCTTCAATATACCACGGAGAACGTGCCGACATCGATGGTGAGTAGCGATAGACCGGTTTCGCTCTTGTTTGAGCTCGTCAGTGTCACACAACTCAACCAAAAGATGCCGGGATATATTTTCTAGATTTGCGTTTCCTCTGTTGCAAGTACCGGTAAGCAAAAACAACGTCCTCTTCTGAGGAGCTCATGACGACTGATTGCTCTGTTGCTTATCCTATAGGATCGCTTCAGTGTGCACTGGAGTGTTGCGAAGATAAAAGTTGCATCGGGCGATAAAAGATTGCTCATCGTATCGCTCCAGTGAGAACCGCGCCTTAGATGTTTCATTTCAAGATTGCTCTTTTTTCTCTTTATAAATGTGATGATTTGAAAATAAAATATACTTCAACAACATATTTATCTTTATAGCAACTCATATCTACATGCCCGATTGAATTATAAATCATTGTTTCTATTTGACTGGTTATAGGCTCATGATTTTCGCTACTTCTTTCACTGCATAATAACTTCAAAACACCAGTGCAGTGCATCGTTGAATTCGGGACCGAATATCAGTCCCGAATATAATGACGTCACTCGGGACTTGACACGAGTCCCGAGTCGGGACTCTAGTCACAGCCTTACCGAATACATACACCGATGCAGAATAAGGATACTAAAACAGCGATCACAATAAAAAAAATTTATATGCAAAGAGGAAATGGCAAAAGGACTTTGTGATTGAACGCTGACAATTAGAACAGCTTACAGAAACCAGTTTAGATTGCAAACTAAATTGGCGCTGTTTCTTCTATATCATCATAGTGTATGTAGAGATAAAGGGGATAATAATACGCACCAACCATAAAAGATGCTCGGGCTCCTTATAAATTGGATGAAACTCCGTCCTCAACAAAAATGCGAAATGGCGAAAGGACGTTTGCAAAAAATATCATTTCTGTATTCTGCGATTAATAAAGCTCGATCAAAATTTGTTGATTTCAAACGCCTCTATGCGTTTGGGATGGAAGGGCCCCATCTAAACTTGTTTCTGTAATCTATAGAGAAATACGAATTGTTTGAAAACGAGTTATGTATTTCTGTAATCTGTGATCAATAAAATTTAAATCAGGATTGTTTAACGGTTGTAGGTTAGCATAACCAAAGGCTTATTTGGAAAATATGCCGACGTTTCGATTTATTTAAAATCTTCTTCGGGGCTCTGAAACAACTACATTACAATAATGAACCGAAACATATACTACATATAGTCCATTCAAGAATGATTGACATCTCGGGTGGCTATGGAAAATCGAATTTAACCCTTTCAGTCCTAGTGGTTTCACTATAAAACCACCTCTAATAATATATATTCCATGCGTACCTATGGTTACATCTCAACACTGCTGCAACAGTGGTAAGTCAAAGGCTTCCTCTTGGATTGGGTTGCAATAGTTCTGCAAAATGGCGCTGTACAGCGTGTAAAGTTGGTCTTTGCTTAGGTGACAAAAAAAACTGTTTTCTTGCCTTCCACAAGAAATAATAATATTACTTGTATTATAAGTTGAGTCCTGGTCGATACATGTAGAAACCACCATTTAAAAAAATTGCAAATAGATATCCAATGAAATATATTGAATTTCATGTATTCTCGACCTCTTAATATGAGTTTAGTTTGAATGAAATTTTTTAATTTGGGCCAGTTGATGATAGCCCATAAGTTAAGATTTTGTGTTGCGGAATTCAGGTTGGTATTGTGAATAAACATTGATCTATATACCAATTATATGTGAATCTATGCACTTACCGACGGTTATTTGAATTTTGTAGAGCTGTTGATGTTCTTAATTTAATCGTAGAAATTGGAAACATAGTTGTGTCAATTTTAAATGCCGATTAATATGCTGCAAATTTGAATATTTCTTTTGTTCATATACTTTTCTAAGTTATACTAATATAGTTCTGTGATTGAAAGTACAGAAATTTCTTGAAATCTTTTGTGACCAGATATTAAGCTGCACCTGGACTTTCAAGACCTACTGGGATGTCAATCATTCTTGAATGGACTATAGTTACAACGACAATTATATCAAAATGAGATCAGATGCTACCTACATTTTAAGTTGGCTTTCTTGGTCACATTAAAAGGTAAAAATCGGTAAACATCGCGAACAGGGGCGTCTCGATAAAAAAGACATGCACGGCGGACACCAGGACAGTTAGTGTTCTGAAGCTGCATTCACAGTCAATTCTCGGGCCGAAGTGCAGATCGGCAGATGCTGTTCTCCGTTACCATTCACAATGAAATTCAAGACTAGCACAGAATTGGAAATGGGCAAAAATTCTTGCAAGCTTCAAACTATCACTTCGACAAGGAATTTCGTGCCGGATATGGATAATGCGTATGCTTATATTTTGATCAGTTATATGTTTAATTGATTTGAGTATTTTGTCCGAAATTAGTGCGAATAGTAAATTTCGTGCCAACTTTCGTGCCGAAATGCACTTCGGCCCGCGAATTGATTGTGAATGCAGCTTTAACAGAGCCGAGTGAACAGCGAATTTCGAAGAGTTACAAGTGCAAAAGTAGCGGAAGTAAATTAGTGAGAACGTAAATTAATCTGAGTTAATCCTGCTTGTACACAAATTAGTGTAGTAGGTAGTTGTGTAAATGAATATGATCGGAAAGAAGACAATTCAATTGACCCCGAGAACGTAACACGTAAAGCAGACAGAGCAATACATACCTACTCGCAGTTCAACCTCAACTGATTGCCGTCGAAGAACATGATAGACATCAAGGATATGACAGATTCTGGATTAATAAAAGGACAGAATTCAAATTCCATTATCTATTCAAACCTTTTCTTTCAATTTACCAATTAAGTTGAAGTAGGCTGTTGTCAGGTTATCAATATCGGTTCTCTTGTTAATTGACACCATTTCATATATTAACTGCTTTTTTAGGTTGTTTTGAAATCCTATAATGGAGGTTTCATTGAAATTAAAAGAATGTTTTTTCTTTTAGAGAGGGTTATGTATGTGTATACTCGTAATGTCTCGACGACATGCTGAAATATTCTGTTCCAGAATATGCCCCGTTCCTTACATTCGAGGGGTGTAGGGGAGAATCCGGGCACCACTTAAATCATGTAATATGAACATTTCACTGAAACCTTGAAACACAATTGAAAGAAATTTCTTTTCCAAATTAAAGCCACCAACAACATAAATCAATGATCTCGGGTGTTATCTATAAGGCGGTGAACACATATGAGCGGCCGCGGCCGCGATCACGATCACGATCGTGAGACATCCCGACTGAACTGAACGTCACTTCATCGCTGAACAGAGCGTGATATTATGTGCGGAATATGACATTTGCATGGGACGTTTCTCGATCGTGATCGTGATCGTGGTCGCGGCCGCTCATATGTGTTCACCGCTTAAATCACATAAAAATTTTTGGTTGATGGTCGAGGTTATCTATTTGACGTGAAATTCTCAATCACTATTTTGTCAGGACTATATTTCCAAAAATATTTATATGCCTCTTCATTGTTTTTGTTAATGAGTTATAGTATCCAGAAAGCACATATCCTTTTGTTTGTGTAGTGACGCCAGCTGTCCCAATCACTATAGGTAAGATTTTTGAGAAAGATTAATTTGTGATATGGGCTTTGTGGTGAATTGTCGCTTTTTCTTCAAATTAACACGCACTGCAAATGTAGCTTGATATAATGAGGATGCCTCTCACCCGTTCGTTATTCATAAAGCAAGAAAAATTTCAAGTCAATGAATGTAGAATCAAAACGAAAAGAGAAGACACTCAAATTCGTTAATATTCAGAAGTTACTTAGATTATATTGCATTCTATATAAGATAGGTACAAGCAATCGGAGAAATGAAAAACAGATGCAAGGAAAAATTGAATACAAGAACATATACGAATCTCTTACTTGATAAATGAATCGAGAACAGTTTTTTTGTTGTAAATATGCCCGGACAGCTCGAGGAGTATTTTAAATTGAGCTATTTTTTATATAAGAATACAGCGTTTGCCAGATTTGAGACCTCACGGCATCGATAATTTTTACTCATCAGTAATATACCAAATATCGAAATCTTATTCCTTGTCGTTAACAACATACTTATCAAATATCAACTAATTCGGATAAAGAAATCTGATGCAACTCAATGAAATAATTCAGGCAGTTTAAAAATGGAATGTCAAAATGTATTTATTTATCAGTTTTTGTCGAACAATTGAGTGAAGATTTTAAGAATCTCCTTTGAAAAACGGCATTCACTACTTCTTAATTTACGCTTTCAATTTTATTCGTAAATCCTCGAATTTTTTTAAATTGAAGCTGAAGGACTTATTTATATCAACAACATTATGTTAAACAAATACCTCAAGCTGTCTGAATTAATTTTTATTGAATCAGATTCCTTCATTTTCGAAATAATTAATGTTTATTAAATATCTTTTTAATGGTAAGCATGCGTAGGTTACTTGATAGAGAGACAGAGAGCGAGATAGAGAAAATAACTTTATTGAAAACTTTTCAAATGAGGCCGGATTGCCGTCCATAATCATTATCGATAATTTAATATCTCGAATTTGGGACACGCTGTATAACTGACCTGTCAGACCAAATTTAAAATTTTGTTCATTCAAAGTTGGAGAATATATATTAAACTGCTACATCGGTCTATGCAGATCTGAAGGACAGACCCCCGGTTTCATAAAGCTCGATCGGGGAATCAACTCTTGATTGACGAATGAACGTCCATTTGTTTTCATTCAATAAGTCAGTCATGAGAATTCGGAATGCCATTCTCGCATCAAATTATGACCTATATATACGTCCATTTAATGATTCTCAATTTCTACTTCTTCAATATATGTATGTAAGAAAGAAAATGTTTTAGTGATTTCGTTTTTGAAATAATAATAATAATAATAATAATAATAATAAAGGTCTTTATTCAATCAATTTCATGGAAACTAAATACAAACTCTTACAACACTAAAAAAGAAAATTGAAAAGGCGAGATCCAGGACACTATTCAAGTGTACTGTTCAATCTAACCCTATGATTCATTGACAAGAATAAAAAAAAAATAATAGTAATTACTCATGCTCATGACAATGGCAGTATAAATATAGAAGATGCATCACCACCCAAAAAAGAAATAATGGTTATAGGAAGTTATGCTCTATAAATTTTTCACTTGTATATCACACTCGCAGAGTTGCCACTTGCTCATTCATAAGTTTGCTGAAGATCATAGCTCTTAAAAGTTTTATGTTTCTAACCGCCCTGATCTCGACAGATAAATTATTTGTACAAAGCGTAACATTATATGAAAATGATCGTCGGAATAGCTCAGTTGTAAATACAGGAGGAGTAAGGGTTCCTTTGAATCGAATATTCAAATTATGGACATCAGAGCGGAAGGTAATTTTGTTGTAGAGGTATGGAGGAGTTCGGTTAATTAGTATTTTCATAAATAGTAAAGAAGCATGAAGAGATCTTCTTCTTTCCATGTTGAGCCAATTAACAATTCGCAGAGTATGGCTAATCCTGTCAAACTTTCTCAGACCAAAAATCAGTCGCAGACAAGAGTTCTGAAGTTTCTGTATCCGCTTTCTATCAGAGTAGTTCAGACAGGGGCCATATACACAATCTGCATAATTTAAATGTGATAAAACCAACGACTCACATAGTAGCACTCTCACTTTTCGCTCCAGTGTTTCCCTGTTTCTATAAAGAATCCTCAGCATGGCATAGGCCTTCCGCAGACAGGCAGAAAT
The DNA here is from genome assembly GCF_907165205.1 of Coccinella septempunctata. NCBI lineage: Eukaryota > Metazoa > Arthropoda > Insecta > Coleoptera > Coccinellidae > Coccinella > Coccinella septempunctata. Next base: position 17,668,611 of record NC_058193.1, on the reverse strand, counting down.
GTGGTCCGTAAAGCGCAAGTCGATATCTAACCAGACTGCCAAGTCTTTAACTTTGTCACACAATCCAACAGTATCTGAACCAAATACAACAACATTATTTTGGTTCAAAAATTTAATCCTATCTCCTCTCCTTCCAAATAAAATGGCAACGGTCTTGTCCTTATTAAGCTGCAAACAATGTTTGGTAGATAAATCATTGATGATGTTCAAATCGAAATTCAGGGCAGAAATTGCCTGAGCAGATTCATGCAAATAAAAGGAGATATATAGTTGACTATCATCCGCGTAGTAGTGCATCAGGCAGGAAATAATAAACTTTACAAACTGTGAAATGTACATGATAAACAAAATTGGCCCTAAGATTGACCCCTGCGGTACTCCCCTGCATATTTTCAAAAAAGATGAAATTTTACCATCATAGCATACCGCTTGGAACCGTTCAGCAAGATAAGAAGACAAAAGCCGAATTGAACCCCCACAAAAACCAAGATGAACCAGAATAGCCTCGAACAGCTCGTGATTGAGGCAGTCGAATGCTTTGGAGTAATCTAAAAGAGTGAGCAAAGTTAGTTTACCCTGATCGGTCGCCCTCATAATGTCATCTGTTATATTTAACAAAGCCGTGGTGCAGCTATGATTCCTTCTAAATCCTGATTGCATAGGTGGAATAATTTCATTCGTATTTAAATGTGACAACATTTGTTTACTCATAATTTTCTCAAGGATTTTAGATAACGTTGGTAGAATACTTATAGGTCGCAAGTTGTTCATGTCCTTTGGACAAGATACCTTCGGTACAGGTATGACAATGGCTTTTTTCCACTGGTTTGGAAAGACAGAATGCTGTAAACAGAAATTCATTATATGAGTGACTGTCAAATCGTTGATCGGGGAATAAAGTTTCATGAAACCTGCTGCTAATTTATCAAGCACTCTAAAGAGTCGTTGTATCCAAATCGGGGATGGAAAAGTGAAGAAGGGTGAAATGTGCTTGTCACCTTTCAAAGCTTCTGCTTCTGAGGATTTTTATGTCCAAGAGAAAGATTACTTGTAGAAGCTGAATGGCTTTTGTGAATTAGCTAGAATCGTATTGTATTATCATCAAGGAACATATTATTCAAATCAATTCTGATCAATGAAGCTATTATTTTTATATGCATGGTCATTCAATATTAATGACTTTCAAGAACATGCACCAGCAATTTGAATAATGTGTTCCTTGGTATGTCAGTTTTGAATTTGCCTATATTTTATGTTTATGTGACAATCGAGTGATAATTTTTTTTTACCCACTTCGTTCACTACTTCAAAGGAAAATAGCAGGGTAATTACCCGGTTAAAAAAATGCCCACTTTAGCTAATACAGATAATGGGAACATTTCATCCATGTTGAACTAACATAAGCACCTCAGCACAAGATCACTGAGACAACATAATTTATTTTCCACAAATGAATGTGCGATACCGCTGTTTTTGCTCTCTTGTTGTTCCATTGTTTATCGAGTTGGCTTGGGGAGGTTTTATGTACGAATATTTTTATTTTCTGAACTCACACAATTTTTGGATGATATTATTGAACTAGCTATCCCGCAAGCCAGCGCAGCAAAAGACAATCTCTTACCTTGAGTAGTTCACTCGTTCACTCGGTAAATATAAAATACGTAAATTCGTAAATATGAAGCTGGTTATTTCTTTCGATTCAAATATATTTTGGAAATTATTTTCATATAGTGTCAACTGACTTTGTAGTCTTGAAAATCATTCTGTTTCAAATGAATAAACAGTTGTTTGAATTCGTTTGATTAAGATAGTTTAAGTTTAAAGTTTAAGTTTTCGAATTCTCGACATTATTTTCAAGACACACCTGCTACACTCATGTTAACAAGTTATTATTTGTGAGATGCTGAAACTCATTTCACTCTATCAAAGCTCTAGATATTCTTTATGTTCTTTTTCCAAGAATTCTCTATTTTTATTTAAATTCACACCATATTCATAGTTTCAATAATACTGAATTGTTTCAACAATACTGAATTGAAAGGAGTTTCGAGTAAATTTTGTTGAACACTATATATTGGGTTGGTCAAATGTGCAGATACCTCTGATTATGAGCTGAATTTCGCGTTAAATTTATAAATGATTATTTTGATTTCATGATCTGCATAATACTCAAATAGAAATAGCAAAAAATGTTGTAGTGTTTTTAAAGCTCGATTTAGAAGACACTCACCACCAATTTCTATCCCAATTATACACAGTGTGTTTTCAAAAGTAAGCGCTCTTTCTTTGAAAGAAAATAGACCTCATTAAAATAATCATTCCTTATTCAAATCCCATTTTTATGACGGGCTAGACCTTCTGAGCATCAAACTCATAGTAAGTGACATCTTTCGACAATTTTAAGTTTTGTATAGGTGATTTTTGGCCAATAGGTTTATGGTGACGAGAAGTCTTTTGTTTAAAGGTATCAGGTTTGAAAATATCCCGTATATAGTGTTATCACTTCAACTTTAGCCACTCTCTACATCATTCGAGAAAAGGATAGTTCAAAAAACACAAACTTCAGTTCTCTGATGCAGAAATACATTGTCTGTAAAGAATACATGTATAGCATAATATAATTCAGAGTGATAATTTTTACAAATAAACTTTGTTTTACTATGTCAGGCTTTAGGCTTCGAGGGATAAAAGAGTCCTCGTATGCTAGGCATCTTCAGTTCTAATATCGATTGTTGTCTAATCAAATGATAATTTTTTGGTGACTTGAGTGCGGTAGAAGGTTTTTCAACGAATTATATGTTTTTTGGGGTGCTGAATAAGAATATGAAGTTTGCTACCCCGTAGTGAAACCAGCTCAAGCCGAAAATCTAGAAAAACATCGAAATTTTCGGTCTTTTCCCGGTTTTCTGGTCATATATTTCAAACGACGCATCGCTACATAGTGTCATTGTATTGAAAGCAGAAGAGCATACAATTCTAAATGGCCTCCTCAACTTTGTAACAGTTGAAATTATGTCTTCAGTCCAAAAAAAAAGACAATTTTTAGAAACTTTTGTGGAAACTGCAATACACTCACTGTTAGGCCATTGTGATAACTACTCTACGGAAAAAAAAATATCTGAATGAAAGTTGAATCAATATTGAGTTCAGTGATTACCAAATTTTTAAATTTGTATCATTATATACGCATATTTACTGATCATTTCTTCATATTCCTACTAAACGTTTATTCGGAAAAATGAAGGGGTCCAATAATAAAAAGTCTGTGTCTGTCAATATAAACCTTTTTCTAAATTACACACATATTTGCAAATTCCCCCAGCTCTGAAGTTACTGATACATATCGCTATCACTATCCATTCTTGATTATAATGAACACTAACATTCAAACCATGTACCTAATTCACTATAGCAGATATCGTGAAAAATTGATTTGACAACAATAAATGACAGTTATCTGTATTTCTAGAATTGATTCAATCATCCCTCTTTCTAGTATTGGTATCTTAGTGACGAACATCCATACAATAAGAGTTTGCGGACGAAAAGTGTATGCGGACGAAAAGTGTATGCGGACGAAAAGTGTATGTCAGCCGAAAAAAGTGCAAGTGAGTTTTAGGATAGTGTGGAGAAGCGCTTTGTGGAGAATATCTTTTAGCAATGTACCGGTACTGTTAGAAGTAGTTGTTGTTTTGAAATCACTATCATTTAAAAGTGAGTTCATTGGAGTTTTCACAAAAGTTAAAATCGGCTTTTTTCGACCGACGATAGCGGAGCTTATAAATTTAACACTAACAAGGCTAGGGACATCATTTGACGTTGAATTGTATGCCTGTCCGAAGGTTTTTTGCGTTTTTCGACCTGAGCCGGTACTGCTACGAGGCAGCAAACTTTAGATTTGTATTCAGCACCGAAGAAACATAAATTACGTTGCAAAACCACCTACCGGACTCACGAAACAGGCATTTTTGAATACCATTTGATTAAATTAAATGGCCATAATTTGAGGTCATTTCTCTGAAGACGATTTTTGCACATTTGTCCAACTATGTGATTTTTCTATTCCAATATTTGCACTTGAGATGATATAAATCTTTGTCACAGCTCTCAGAAAGAATCCGCTCAATCCAAAATCACCGATGAAGCCACTCTATTGGACGCGTATCATTACGCCACCAACAGTTGTTCAGGAGGGATCAAACGCACTTTGGAACGAAATCGATGAGCTGTCTACAGACAAGCTGGATGAATTCAGCGAACTCTTTTCTCGTCAAGTAGTTACAAGAAAACCATCTGCAGTGAAGAAAGTTGAGAGGAAGGAGAAAATAGAGGCTGTCAAATTATTGGATAGTAAAAGATCACAGAATGTTGGAATTTTAGCGCAGAGTTTACATATAGATTTTCAGGAGATTGAGAATGCTGTTTATAATTTCGATACATCGATTGTCAGTTTGGAGGCTCTACAACAGATATATGAAGCAGTAAGTGAGAGACCTAGAAATTTTACTTGCTGAGAATTCATAATTAAACTGGAACCTGAACTACATGATTGTCACTAGAATAATTTAGTTATTCAACAACTAAACATGTTTGTTTCCCTATCGCAATGGCAGAGAAACATCAGGTGAAATACCGAAAAGCCCCGAAGCTCCTATTATTCAAATCATTGTCCATTCATAATTTTAGCAATCTTGTGAAAAATTTGCGAAATTTAAATGGGTTGACAGAAACAACGTTATATTCATAGGACATAGAGATTTCCATGGAATGGTCATTGCAATGCTACGAACGCTTTTGTTGTCGTCCACAGTGTCCACACATTCGATCCTTCTCTGTCTAGCGCGACACTGAGGCAGTGGCGTCACATGAATAAGTTTATATACTTTCCTATCTTTTCGTATTTAGAGTTTCAGATTGAAAAAATATTACTCTTTTTTATCAGCAGATTCTTATACATACTTAGGAATTTTTTTCATGAATACTAATATATCAGAACATTTATTTTATCGATTTTTATAGTTAAAGGATATACAGTGTGATCCAACGAAAACTTAACACCTCGATTTTACGGATCTCTCGGACCTTTCAATTTCTGATTCGACGACGAACAACTTTTCTGCTCTTTGCATCACCGTAAAAGCAACCCTCTAACTGGGGTGAGCACAACCGCTTGATTTTGAATAGTTTGAATAGGGATGATAGGTGTTGTGATACATCATTTTGAAGATATTATCGAGCACTATCTGTTCCTGAAATTTCCCTTCAAAATTTCCGTCGATAACGACATTTCGACGATCATTTCTCTATTTCACCTGTAATGACGATTTTCCACATTTTCATTAAGTGGGAAAATCGAGGTGTTAAGTTTTCGTTGGACCCCCTTGTATAACCTTCTGATAGTAGTTCAGATAGAACTGTTTGAAATATCTAGAAATCTGAAAAATATTCTGTGTTGAATTTCGCCTGCTTTTTTTTTAGCGTGGGACGCAAGATGAAATGCAGTTGATCAAAAATCATCTAGCTACAAAACCCGAAATCCCATTAGATAAACCTGAAATGTTCCTACACGAACTGTCAGAGATTTCAAACTTCGCCGAAAGGATATCCTGCCTTATGTTCATGGTGGAATTCGAAGATTCTGTCAACACAATAAGTCATACATTAGCGAATATAAAAACTACTTGTGAGGTGAGTTCTGTTTTCAATTTTTTCTACCATTTTTATGGATTCATTGTTTGCTAGAAAACTTCAGAATACGGTCAAGTAAATCTCCATAAATATTTTCTACAATTATTTCGAATGCCACACAAATGTCGCATTATGTAGGTTTATGTACCTAGCCTCCATACGTAGGTTATAATATTGCTAATAAAGTGTAACTTCACCATATTTACCAGATTTGCCCCTATACGCCGATGGTGATCATGTAGCTGCATTCTGCCAATGTCTTTCTCTTTTTATTCCTTATTATATTTTAAATGCTGGGTATAAAATTTAGGCCTCCAGCATAGTCAGACTACTGTCTTTTAGGTGGACGGATTCTTAAATGGATAGGCCCCAGTCATAAAGTTGAGAAGTTGTCATTTTCAATGAAGCTGAATAACTCGCTTATTTGAACTCGTATTTGAAATCCGTTGTTACATTCTACAGGCACTTTTTCATGAGGAATTCGAATATGATATTAAGAAATTTTTCGATCCTGCCATTTTCGAGATACGAAAGGAATTTCTGATTTTTCAAATATAAACTATAGTCGAAAGTTCTCTCATCTTGCTGCAATTTTTTTGCTGATTTAAAAAATGTATCAAATGTTGCTATTCACATGAATGTTTCACGAGAAAAAAATTCAATGCTTATTCCTGCTTTTCGATTCTCTGTTGAAATATAAGTAGGCTGGGTTACCATAGCAACCGTTGAATATGCATTATATTTTGATGAACCTGAGTCTCTATGATTGAAATCACTGCTGAATTGGATTGCTGAATAAATATTTCGATGTTTGGCATGCTTATCTTACGATGGTTCACAATTCGAACACTACCGTTGACAGAGGTACCTATTTTTCATCATCTTACTTCTGTAAAAATTATAATTATAGATAGCTATCATATTTTATTTATAATATTACTGACTCTTAAAGTTTTTTTCATAAATAGAAGAACGATAATTGAATAAATTTTCTTCTTTAATAATCAGACTAAAGTCTTTACTCTCTAAAAGAATATCGATCTCGATATCGATATAAAAGAAATAATTGTTCGTCAGTCGGTGATTCCTATCGCAGAAGGTTGAGTTCACATAGGATTATGTGGAGTTCACAAACCATAATGCATTTTTAACGGTCGCTACGGTTACGCCAGCCTACTGAATACTCAACAGTGAATCGAAAAGCAGGAAAAAGTATTGAATTTTTTTTCTTACGTTATATTCATGTGAATAGCGACATATAATACATTTTTGAAATCAGCAAAAAAATTGCAGCAAGATGAAAGAACTTTCAACTATAGTTTATATTTGAAAAATCAGAAATCGCTGTCGTATCTTGAAAATGACTGAATCAAAAAATTTATTGATATCAAATTCCAATTCCTCATAAAAAAGTGCCTACAGAATTTAACAACAGATTTCGAATACGAGTTCAAATAAGCGAGTTATTCAGCTCCATTAAAAATGACAATTTCTCAATTTTCGCTCATAACTCAAAATCTATGACCTTTAGGCTGAATCTGTTTTCAGATTTGGAATAGTCAAGGAAAAAGAGCTCGAGAATGTGTCGTCCGTTTTCTTCTAGCTGCTATAGTTCTCGAGATCCCCTCAGTAGACAACGAATTTTGCTCACCCTGTACATGACAAAGGCGATGCAAAATAATAACTGAAACTTCTCTCAGATGTGCGATATCTGAAAATTATGAATCGTCTTTGTCATGTATGTGCCATGTCAGTGCTACGCTACTTTGGTGGGTGCTCCCCTAAAGTCGCTTTCATTTCAAGGCTTCCTCTAACCCTACTAAAAATGGCACTACAATAAAGCTTTCAGCTTAAAGTGACCGAAGTCAGTGAAAAAAATTCAGAATGAACCATCAACGTTATAGTATTTTTCAATGGCTTTTCGAATGTGCTATAGAAAAAACTATAAAACATAAGTATGGAACAATTTAAAAAAAAATGTTACTAGTTTCCGGTTAAAACCTAGAGTGGCTTTAATTTTAAAGCTTCCTGAAAATGACACTAAAGGAAGCTTCAAACTTAAAGTGACTTTGAATTTGATTATGAAACTGGACGTAAAAGGTACAAATTCCTTCATTTCAACTTTCAGTTTTCCTAAAAAAGTAAAATTTTTCTTGCACAATATATTCATTTATCCAAAATGTAGGTATTCATAGAACCATAGACAACATAAATGTATTTTCCAAATGCTAAATTTACTCTTGAGGGTAAGTTTGAATAATATATAGATCAAAAAAATAATCTTTACATTTACGTATATTTTCGGATTCAGAATTTATAAAATCACAGAATTCAGAAAATCTGCCACAAAATTTTCTAACTATATTGTGCAAGAAAAATTTCAGCACATTTGGCATCAAGTTTTTATTGGGCCATAGAAAACATGGATATAATTTCAGAATCCTCCCAGAATAAATTTCAATCGATATCTATAATTTCAGTATTTCGATTTTGAAATCCCACAGGGTAATTACGAACAAATTGCTTGAAATGAATATGTTAACATCATAAACATCTATACATTTGAATTGAGAAATGAGAATTGATTCGGCATTCAGAAAACATAAGTAAATTTTTTATGAATATATTGTGCAAGAAAAATTTCGCCCATATGTGGAAAACCGAAAGTTGAAATGAAAAAATTAATAGTCAGATATTGTCTCTGTACATACATACTCACCATTTAATTTCAAAAACCAATCTGCACAATTTTTGCTTATAATTTTCCGTAATAACTTTCCATACCCAAAGTCGATCGTTTTTGTCATAGCATATTTGAATAGCCCTTGGAAAAAACTGAATGTTCACTTTTTAAGTTTGCTGAATGAATAAGTCACAAAATTAGTGACCCGCTTATTCGAAACAGTACTGTATATATTTTTGACACAGTAGTTAATTCATGATTGAGTACCTAAAATCGAAAGGCTGATTTGAATTATGTTCTCTAAAACAAATTTCATGTAGGTAATCCTACACGTAGTTCACTATGACAATGGTATCTTCAAGTAAATGAAGCTCAAACAATGCTATACGCATAGGGATAAACTCTACCAGCATAAAAGCAAATGCAGAAAGTGTTACTCATCACTTTGTTTTTCTACTACCTCTTTTTCTTCATTCAATTCAGGTTTTAGGCCCGTTTGCACCAATCCCCCTTAAAACGAGTACTTAACTAAGTGTCGTTTGAAGTTAATTGACGTTGCACGACTGTGGCTTAACAGAATCTTAAGTAAGGGGCCCTTATGTTTTTATATCTAGTGATATTTCAGTTTTTTATTTTGGTGCAACTTCATCCTAGTCCAATAAAGCTAGTTCATTGGTTGGCCGGTTGCCGATGATCGATGTCATTTCATTAACCTTACTTTATTTTCCTGCCAGTCAGTGTCAAGGATTATAGGGAACTCTAACGATTTGTCAAAATCAGCATGCGATCGTTGCCGTGGGGCACACAAGCTTTTCCCTCCATTGATTCACATGCTGTTTTGGTCGAATATTGTATGTTGTGATTTAAAAAAAAAAAATGTTCTTCCCGGCGTTTGATTAGAGTGATTAAACTATAGCTTTCTCAGAAATGCCTCTTTACAGTGATAATAAAAAGCTTTGTGTGCCCCACGACAACGAACGGTCAGCTGATTTTGACAAATCGTTAGAGTTCCCTATAATATTATAAAGTTATCAAAGAGTAACAACTTTGTGTTGTTGAATTAGAATTAAAATTGATAATGATAATGATTATCAAATAAAGGGTACCTAAGTTCATATAAGTACAACACTTGTGTGAATTTGTTTTATTATTGTCCTTGTTAGTACGAAACGAATGTGATGAATGATTGCCAAGCAAGTGGTGGTAATTTACGAAGGGCACTCAACTTCTCAACAGAAGAAAAGAGTTTGTTGCTAACTATAGTATGATTTGTGACACCAAATTGAAAATTAAAAAAACTGATGGCATTACAATGAAGGCAAAAGAAAAGGGTTGGTATTCAGTAATGAATTCATTCAATTTTCAAAATCCATCAAAAATTGGAAGTTCTGCAGCCAGTTCAACAAATTATTTTAGGTTAGAATCCCGCCCTTAAATTTCTAAGTGGTCGCTTAAATTTAAGGCTAGCTTTAGCCATTTAAAGGTCACTTAACAGTTGGTGCAACGTAATTTAAGTTAAGGGTTCATTACAAGGGACACTTAACACTAAGTGCGTTTGGTGCAAACGGGTCTTAAAGTAACACTTTTCCGCATCACTCCTGGATAATAGCCTTTCTCTCACCAGGGAGTATTTGAGGGTTCTGGAAAAGTAAAGACGAATTTTGGCGCTAGTGATTAACTATGGTTGTAGTTACTTGGGTAACCACGTAACTACACGTAACCTTCCTCTTGAGTAGGGTTAAAGAGTATGGTATGTGGTTTAGTGCCATAGATTCTTAACAGAGACGCACAGAACACAAATAGTAGACGTTGGGAGCGGGATTCACGATGCACAGAACGCACCCATATAGAAGGGAAACTCTCCTTCTATGAAGAAAATTTGCTCGTAAAGCTCGATTAAAACGTTGATTGAAGTAATACTTCAAATTCGATTGACAACTGTGTTTTCTATTTGTGTTGATATAAAATTCGAAATAATAATGGATGATTTGGAAGATGAGATATTACTTGATGATGATCTTGATACACTTGGCAATATTGAATTTGGATTTCCCAGATGTTTTCCCAGTAGAAGAAATTATTTCGACAGAATGGACCTAACTTTTTTCAGAAGTTTTCGTTTGACGAAAGAAAACGTGCTATTTTTCTTGCCATATATGGAGAATTATTTGAATTAATAATAAGTTATATTATACCAAAATAGATATTTCAGGAATAATAGTGTTGCCCCAATAAATCAATTGCTAACTACATTGAGGTTTTATGCTAGTGCTGATGGTCAGTTGGCTTTTGTTGATAATTTCATAAATGTAGATGTATCGACAGGATCAAGAATTATTGCTGCAGTTTTATTAGCAATTGGTAAATTATATCCCGAATTCATTAAAATGACCAAAGATATAAGAGGATATAGTGAAATTCAACAGTCCTTTCACAAGAAGGCTTCTTTTCCTATTCTTAGAGTAATAGGATGTGTTGATGCTACTCATATTCGCACTTCAAATTCAAAACACAATACCGAAACTCCAAAAGAAATGTTCAAATTTCCCACCTTGACAACAGAAGTTTAGTCACAAAACCTTGACTTCTTTTTCTTTTTAATTTATCTTCTATGATGTGCTTCGTTGAAAATTAAAATTTTCTATGCTGTGAGTGGTGTTGCCAAACCTATCGATGATTAAAGTAAACAACGATTATGATTCCACGGTGCAAACCGTCAACCGATTAGTTTAACCATGGTTACCAGCTAAACGGTGCAAACGGGCATTATTTTTATCGAAAACTAACCAAACAAAACGTACAGCTGACACCTAACAGCTGATGACATAAATGTCATCAGTAACTATGAAGTCAGAGATAACCATAACCATAGTTAAGCTGTGGTTACAGCGCCAAAATTCGCCTTAAGTGATAACGCACTGGAGTACTGGGAGTAGAAAAAGATTATTCTCCTGTGTGACATCAATTGAAGGATTTTTATTATTTTATACTCTTGATATAAAATAGCGTATTACGATTAAATATATCATAATTCAGGAAAAATAAGATTAACATCGACAAAATATATTATACTCAGAAATTTATTTCATTTCGAATGAAGATATAAACATTTATAGGAATATCATTCAGCAAAAAAAAATAGTAAAATCAAATCCTTATACTTTCAGTTCCTAGTATCGAGCAAAGAACTGAAAAAAATAATGGCCATTATTTTGACATTAGGAAACTACATGAATGGTGGAAACGTAACAAGAGGACAAGCCGATGGATTTGGCCTGGAAATTCTGGGGAAATTGAAGGATGTCAAATCTAACGATTCGAAGATAACTCTTCTTCATTACATTGTACGAATGTATTTGAAATCTGTAGACAATCCTTTCGATCTAAACCTCATTCTACCCATACCGCAACCTGAAGACATACGAAGAGCTGCCTCCGTTAATTTCGATGACATCAAGATTGATTTACAGAAGCTTCAAAAACAGCTGGAAGGTAAGAATAATCGATCACCTTAGGTCGGTTCTGAAATTTAAATGCTTCGAAAATAAAAATCTCAAGCTTTCTTCTATTAGCTACTAGGCTAATAAGCATACATGCAATACGATTATGAAAAATTGCAACCTAAGCATTTATTGCTGGAATACCTTCAGATATGGCCCAATCTACGTTTTCTCCCTTGACGGAGTAGTGCATAATATAAAGAGCGGTGCCCCACAGGGTGTTTTCGATCATCGAGACTGAAAATTTAACAAAACTAGATGAATTGAAAGAAGTCGAGCATTGAATTTTTGAAATTAAACCAGACGCATTTATTTTTAATTACCCGTTTTCGTTATACAGGTCCTCGAAATAATAAAAAACGATCGTTTTAGGTGTCCGTGAAGTTAGCACCCACTTTTTCGGAAATGAAGAAATTTTTCTTTGCATTCGTCAGTAACTCGTTCGTAACTAACGCCAAAATTTTCGTTTGTAACTCGAAGATACACCGCATTCCGCTGGGTGCTAACTTCACAGGCACCCACTGATTTTTCGCGAGAAATAAAGTGCAGTTGGAAAATTCATCGTTAGTAACTATTTGTAACACCAAAATTTTCGTTTGTAACCTAATCTATGATGGAAAAATGACACCCCCCAAATGCGAAGTTACCACCCACTTTTTCAAAAATGAAGAAAATTTTTTTTGCAATCGTTCGTAACGCGTTAATAACTATGTATTTGGAACACAAAAACTTTTTTTTCTACCTTTAAGATTGTGCTAGAAAAACACCGCATATATTATGAAATGAAATAAATTATATAGTAATATATAGTATAGAAATGTATAGTAACATACATGATTTTCAAATGAGAAAATATATGTGAAATGCCCAACCTTCAAAATCAGTCGGTATATATAAAGGGTGAGTCTTTGACTCGTACAAATATTTTAACAGTTGATTCTTGAGGTCAGCATAAACACTTTTTGCCTATACCATTTTTTCCTAATCGGCTCGGTTTAAAAGATACCATAAAAATGTCATTTGTAATTTTAGTTCTATCTCACAAACGGTTTTATCGAAAATGAATTTCGGAATGTAATTTTGGGTAAGATTTCACCCGCGTCTTCCATTTTTCTCATTACGACCATATATGGCCATATTACCATAAAAACTTGGTAAATGAAATTACACCTATCGGATTTTTTTCAAAATTGAAGTATGCTCAGAAAGGGTTGAAATAGTAAACCTCTAAGATATTTTTTCTCAGAACTTCTTTTGGATGAAAATTTTCCTTTCAAGAACACATGGCTGAAAAGCCCAATTTGTATAGCAACTTTTTTATTTCTAAAATTTTTTTAACAGTGAAAAAGTATCAGTTATTTTGATTTGAAAATCGAGTGACTGTCAAATCGTTGATCGGGTAATCTGTCAAACTTTTACAACTTAAACAATAGGGAACAAACAATGAACAAAAATCTGTCGAATATCGAGAATTTTCAGAAGGGTGAAAGTTTTCGGAAGGGAGGCTTTTCAAAAAATGTTAGACCAAATACCCTCAATTTTCACCACAGACTCACCCCTTACATTTTTTCGGTGTTATTCAGGTGCACCCTCTAAATGAGAAATATAAAAAATTAAAATAAACTATAATTTTTACCAAGACCTGTTACAGAAACAACTGACCACTCTTAAATAAATCTCCTTGATTTTCGTCTACCTGAGCAATAGAAATAATCGAAGCCCATAAATGAATCGAAAAAATCCTTATGCTTATGAGAAGAGGCACATGATAATTCCGGAATGTTATTCAACCGACTTACTATCCCAAAAATCGTGGAAAAATCTTTCCAATTAGGTCCCAGATACCAAGAAATACCGAAAATCGACATAGGGAACCATTACGTACATTACTACTTAGAAGTGGGCGGAGTCCACAAAAAGTTGTCCATAGTTGAAATTTCTCACAAAAACTCTGTGGAACTAAACAACAAGATAATGTTGAAAATTGAGAGGGAAATGGAGAAAAAACTCCAAGCATTATTCAGTAAACTGAATTAATGGACCTTACGGATATTGGGAAGAAATCCCTCAAGATAATTTCGTGGAACATAAACGGGATCAACACTCGGAAAGCCGAGATAGAAGAAATAATATCAGAGGGACAACCTGATATTATAGCCCTACAGGAAACAAGAATAAACTGGAACAGACGACTGAATTTCATGAATTATGAAACGTATAGATGTGACAGAATTACAAACACCGGAGGAGGAGTAGCACTATTGGTGAGAACAGATCTGAAACACTACTTCAAAAGTAGATCCGACGAAACACAAGGAGAAACAGAAACACTGACGATTGTTGCCGATTTGAATCGTCAAAGAGTCGAAATTACCTCGGCGTACAAGCCACCACAAAACAATTTATTGGAAGAAGAGATAAACAACATGCATCGGAGATTTCAACTGTAAATCCCCATTATGGAACAACAGAACAGAGAATAGAAATGGCAAGAAACAAAATGCCATAGTGATTGGACCAGAGTTACCGACATATCTTGCTTTTGGTATAGGAATACCAGATGTAATAGATATCGCAATATTGAAAAATATAACTCAAGAATTCTCGATTGAAACTTTGAAAGATGAAACCTCAAACCAATATCCCGTGGAATTGACAATTGGAGAAGAACCAATAGAAAAACTGATGGAAATAAGAGAATATACCAATTGGGCTAAAAACAGCCATTTAATACAATAAGCACTCCAGAGGATCTAGAATGTGCGGTTGATAAACTGGAAGAGATTATATTGAAAGTTTACGAAAAAAGCACGAGGAGGGTGAAGAGACTAGCACCAAGTCATCCACATGGCGATACGCCTAAAGAAGTAAAAGATCTTATACGAGAAAATCGAAGACTCAGAAGAATATATCGAATGAATAAAAATGATCTGAATAGATGGAACCTCAACCGCAATAGCCAAGTTCTGAAAAATGCCCTGAAAGATCTAACAACAAGCAGATGGAACAAGAGGGTTCAAGAACTGAATACAATGGATCATTCTGCATGGAGAATGCAAAAAAGGTTACGAGGAGAAAAGACTAAAATTCCACCCCTACACGGAGAAATGGGAATGGCGTATACCAATACTGATAAGGCAGATGCATTGGCGGACTCGATCGAACGAGAATCGAGAATAAATTACAGGATAGACGACGATAATGAAGATTTGGAAGAACTGGTTGAAGAAAATGAAGAAGAGATGGATGATTTACCAGCGGCTGCTGAAATAGACAAACCAACATCGCCAAATAAAATCAGGGAAATAATTAGAAGTTTGAAGAAGAGGAAAGCTCCCGGAAGCGATAAAATAACGAATGTTATGTTAAAGAAATTACCTAGAAAAGGTATAGCCGCTCTAACAAATACCGCGAATAGAATTATGAGGACAGAACACTACCCAGAAAAATGGAAAACAACGAAAGTCATAATGTTCAATAAACCATTCAAAGAGAAGAAGTTCCCACAAAACTACAGACCGATAAGTCTACTGTCGGTGTCGGCGTTAGGAAAAGTAGTAGAAAGAATTATAAATGAGGAAACCGAAAATCTGAAACTATTACCACCAGAACAGTTCGGATTCAGAAGAGAGCATGCAAGAGAGCAACAATTATTAAGGCTCACAGAATACATTACAGAGGGATTCCAAAATGAACAAGCTACAGGTCTTGTTTTACTAGACGTCGCCAGAGCATTCGACAGAGTATGGCATGAAGGATTAATATATAAGATGAGATGTGCTGGATATTCGATCAAAATATGCAAGTTGATCAGGAATTATCTCAAAAATAGAAGACGACACAGGCATAGCAACTCTACACCGCAATCCAGAAGGAATAGAACGAGTTCTACAAGAAACAATTGACAAAAAAAATGACTGGTGCATAAAGTGGAAAATCAAGCTCAATGGACAAAAGAGCCAAGCAATATTACTACAGAAGAGAAGACTGCCACCCACAACGAATCTAGAAGTTGACGGCAAAGAAATCGATTGGAAAAATGAAGCCAAATATTTAGGAATAACGCTCGACAAAGCACTTACTTGGAAAAGTCATATCAAACAAGCAATCGACAAAACGAAAGCAGCGATGAATAGACTCTACCCTCTAATAGGAAGAAGAAGCCACATGTCGAAAGAGACAAAATTGAAGATAATCAAAGCCGTTGCTAGGCCTCAACTGACTTATGGATCAGTTGCCTGGGGCTTCGCGGCACAGAGCCACATCAAAAGAATTCAGGCCACTGAAAACAAGCTGCTACTTTGCAATAGATGCACCTTGGTTTGTCAGGAATAGACAGATTTATAAGGACCTGAAATGGGAAACCATAACGGAATTCATGAACAGAAAAGCAGAGAAATTATTCGAAACAGCGAAAAACCATCCGAATCAAGAACTCAGGAGACTAGCGGACTACGAGAATGCGAGAATATGGAGAATGCGAAAAAGAGAAAATGGAAACTTAGAGATGAAAGGTTTATAAGCAAATTCCCGGAATCAATATTCAAGAAGCAGTTAAAGGTTTTTAGTGGGTCTCGAGCTCAGGAGAGTGAGAATCCCCACACTTGTTCCCCCTCAGGAGAGGGTGGTTCATCTAACTTGCAGATTTTCCCCCTGCTACATCAAATTTAAAAAAAACTAGAATAACTTATCGCTTATATTATTATTCAAACGATAAAATGAAACTTTGAAATACATATACTTCTTCTTCAAATCAATCACCGAGTCAAAAAATGTTCAAAACATAAAAATTTAAAAAATATTCATTTCTATCTCAATGTTCCGAAATTTTTCGAATTATGAATTCCTCACTCTATTATGTTAATATCTTTCAGGTTGCGAGAATAAATCGAAAAAAGTTATCGAAAATTCACAACCCGAGAATCTGCAGCCCTTCAAGGATAAGATGACCACTTTTATTGAGCATTCGAAAAAACAACTCATTCTGGAACATGAGAACTTGGAAGAATGCAGATCTGAATTTATTCAAACTATGAAATTCTACCTTTTCCAACCTAAAACAGGAACACTAGAAAATTTTCCACCAAATTCCTTTTTCGAACTATGGCTCAGCTTCTGTATAGATTTCAAAGATATATTCAAAAAAGAATTGATAAGGATGGAAACAGAGAAGTAAGTGTTTTAAGTAGAGGCATTGCATTAAGACCACTTGTGGTCTTCATACAATGGTAGAGGTGCTGTAAGAAATTTACCAAATTATTTATTACGTTTCCTTGATACGGATCATTGGACGTTAACTATTGAAACTGTATTATACAGACTGTTCCATCGTTAACGCGACGGACTTTTACCGTTGAGCGGTGACGTTTTCAAAAATATATTTAGACGAAGGATCATTAAGATCCATTGGAGCTAAATTCTTGAATTGTTTTTGAATATGCATGCGGGATGCTGCAAAAAAGTGTAATGAGCGAATATATATTTTTCCTGACGAAAAGCTCAGTACTTTAATTTATATTTCATTCAAGTATAATAAACTTGCTTGGAAAATATGGCCAAAGTTTGTAAGATTCTGACCATAAGTAATAATTACTTCATTACCTGTGATAATATATTTGATTTATTTGCAATTTGTTCAATTTTTTTATTATATGCTATTGGGGAAAAATATATTTTTTTTCGGGGTGACTGTTTGAAATCCATTTTCTATCCACTCTTTCATGTTTGTGCAGTTGTAGCAGCCCTCTAAAAACAGTATATCCACCCTGACCCATAAAAAGAAGTTCATAAGAATTATTATAAGGTCAATAAATTTTTCAGTTTGAATATAAAAAGTTTCATCTCGAAGAATTATGGTTGAGATTAAACCTTTGAGTTTTAGTTTTGAGCTCCAATGGACCCTATAGATCCTGTGTCGAAAAAAATTTGCGGTAGAACACCCTACCTAGCCTGATTTTAATCTATGCAATGGATACTAATTGATTGACTTTTCAGAATCAAAGAAATTAAAAAAAAAGAAACTGAAATGAAGTCATCTATAGTGAAAACTAAAGAAAGACAAAACGGACTGAAAGCTAAAGTTAAGAGGTATCAAGAAAAGTTGAGTTAGTGATAATGTAAATTATAATTATATTTATATTTATGAATGAAATATATCATTTCGATTTTTAATTGTATCTGTTAAATTTTTTAAAGTTCTCATATTGTTATATTAAATTATTGATTTTTGTAGAACATTGTGTTTTCTTCTCATTTCAAGGGCCAATTTAATGAAAATTATCTATTCACAAGTAGTTATTGCTAGAGAAAGGTGCAAATTTAATATTGTCTACAAAAAACCTGATATAATGGTAATATTTCATGTCTTGTTTCTAAAAATATCTGAAAAGTGAGGTCCACTTCAATTGCACCTAGGTATAGCACATCTAAGGATTGTTATTTCATGTGTACCAGCTCCATAAAATTAAGTATGTAGCAGAAATTATTATATTTAGAGGGTATTTCAGGATTAATGGGAATAAATTCTGATGAATAGGTTCAGTCATTGAACTCAACTGAGTTCATGAGTTGCAACTTCAACTGCATTATTTCCCAAAATCCCATCATTGAAGTCTAATGTAGCAGAGGAAAAAATCTTAAAACTTCAAGTAATGATTTATTGAAACCTTATCCTGTAATTATCAGGGTGAATTGTTTGGCAATACAATGTCATTCTCAAGCCAACAATCTGAAAACCAAAAAAAAACGGCTGAAGAAAACCCGAACAATATTCAAATCTGAAGTTAATATGAAATATTGCCAGATATAAAAGAAAACTTTTGAAAACAATCATAGGTTATGTGAAAACGGAAGAACAACAAACAAAAACAAGACTGAACTAAAACTTACAATTACTGGTTCCTCAGTTCCTCAGTGATACAACAAACAAAATCATCAAGTCAGATTGATCAAAAACAATTCAGAGGTCAAAAGTTGAAACGATAAACAAAATATTAAAAAAACAACATTTTTAGAAAATATTTTCCGGTTAATGAAAATCGGAAATCGGGAGTGACAACCAAACCACAAAGAGCCAACAACTACTACCAATCGAAAACATATCACCCTGATAATTAAAAGATGAAGATAAGGTTCTTTGCCTCATTACTTAAAGTTCAATCGGTCCAGTACCTCAAAACAAGACGAAAAAATCCTATGGAGTCATTCGTGAAAACTCTCCGTTGAAGAGTTACGCCTTCTGGGGTTCAATTATTTTTGAGTTCTCAATGAAAGCGTGTTAGTTGAGTGAATTCAATTTTAAATTTTCAGTCTGGACAAAAGTCAAGAACTAGAGAACAAGGAAATTCATAATAATAATAAGGTGAAAAATGAAAATCATAACTTTAATACATATGAGCTTTCATCAATTTATAAAAACTTATAATTTAATAAAAATATATAATATAAATAATATAGATAAATGGATAAAGTATATAAATATAGAAATATAATTATTCATATAAAAGGAAGACAGAGCGAAAATGAATCGAACAATAAGATATATGAAAAAACATAAACACATACCAAAACAGGTCAACTGGTAAAATAAACCTTTGTTGCTTTTTGAAGAGCAAATAAAGAAATTGTTTCCTTCGAATTTTCTTGCCGTTGCATTTTCAATGAACAAACTTGCCAAACTCAACATGCTATTTTGAGACATCCATTCCATTTTTTCCCAAGTCATACACGCAAACGTCTGCATCAATTATATTATCTCTGAATATGTGCCTAAATGAAACTATTTCTTAGTGAAGAGAATCCCAAAGGTCCGAAGAATAAAATTTGGTTAGATTTTCTGCTAGACCAACTTGGTCAGTATCACAGCAACTTTTCAGAGTCGAAGGGAAGATGACTTGAAATCTTTGTACGGTTTTCTCAAATCCTTTGAAACGATGTTCTATAGCCATTCAAAACTGATGTCATCACAATTGAATTTCAGTTTAAATGGAACACATTAAACACAGCACAGACTATTTCTCTGATGGTCTGATGCGGATAACTCTGAGTTCTTTGACAATAATTTGAACTCCACTATTGAAATTTCGTGGGGGAGGGATACAAAAAACCGAAAACATGAGGTGAAAGTAAAAAACTCAAAAAAAAAACCTATCGGTGTGAACAAACTTATAATTTCTAAGGGCTAGTTGCGACTGTGTGCTTTCCTGTTAAGCCTGTTTGCAACAGCCGATAATTCTCTGGAAAATTTACTCGACATTTCATGCGCCGAATTCGGAGGTTAACCGTTGTCTGAGACACGTGCTTCCCGTGTTTTCTGGATAATTTTGTTCATTGTTCGAGTAATTTCTAACAGAGTTTAACTTCTAAATAGATACTAACTTTGTGTTGTATAAAGGAAACTAAAGGTAGGCAATTTGGGGTTTATTTCCGTTAAACTGAGAACAGTTCTGAAAATCTATCTCTCATAACCTATCTTATCATGGATTGGTCTCCAGGGGGGTCCATAGACCCCCCGCCTACGCCACCGTCTCCACGATTATGCACATATCTAACTCCTAAATCACAGCATACGGTAAATCACCTATTTTCGAACAGTAGAAAGAACAATAGTGACTATTCCCCAGCTGATGTGTCCCTATTGGTAAGAGAGGTGGATGCTATCCAATCTATATTCCAGGAAGACCAAGAAATGCTTAATGAAGCTATTCTTATTTCGCAATCCCTCTCCCAACTACTTAATCAGTCAAAAACTCGAAAAGATTCTTCTAAACCCAAGATTATTCATAAATACTCCCCTTCCGACGTCGGGCCCTTTATTATTATAATGGAATCCCAATCCTCTGAAAATCTAGGCAATATCCACCCTATGAACCTCGCTAAAAAATTGGCCTCTTTGAATATAAAAGGTATAAAAGAAATAGCAAAGAAAGGAAAAAAAAGAATTTCCATTTCTTTTGAGTCACCCGACTTAGCAAACAATTTTATAGCGGAAAACCCGTTCTCCAATGATTCTGACGTAGACGTCTTTATTCCTTCTCGAATGGTTTCTAGTAGAGGGGTAATAAGAAATGTCGGCTCCGAAATCTCTTCTGAAGACATAATCAAACATGCCAATTCAAGAATCAAAATTCTAGATGCCCGGGCACTTAACAGACGTGTTTCTAAAGAAGGTGTCATATCCTATGTCCCATCTAATACCTGGCTAGTGACATTTCAGGGAAAAAATCTTCCAGATAAAATTTCTCTATGGGGATGTGTTAGAAACGTTTCTTTGTACGTAGGCCCAGTAGTCCAATGCTACAATTGTTTACGATATGGACACACCAAACCCAACTTTCATAACTCCTCCGAAAATAAACGATGCAGAAACTGCTCGGAAAAACATGACGAGAATGATTGCCCCAACCCAAGTAATCCCAAATGATTATTTTGCACGGGAAATGAAGAGATAATCACTTTGATAACATCCCACATTGAAAATAATAGAAACTCGGATTTATTAAAGAGTCTTTCGGTTTTGATCAACAACAATCTAACTTCATTATCAGAAAATGTTAACAAGCCCCCCAATTCCTCCTCCTCCCTTCCCACTGAATAAATCTCTCGCTACCTAAGGTTCTCTTCATCAGTGATCTTAGTTAAAGTTTATTAAAAAAAAAAAAATTAGATCTGTTTTCTCAAATATAGATAATCTAAGATTCCTGATGGAAGAGAACCCACCTACCGTGGTCCTCCTGACGGAGACTTGGCTCAAAGAGACTCATAACCTGAAAATAGCAGGGTACAACATCCTCAGACAAGATCGAATGAATCAGATTGGAGGAGGCATTGTCTCTTTCATTGGGAACAATCTGGCTTTCGCTGAGATTCCCTTCCGTCTGTCGTCCTGCCCTGGTTCCGTTCAGATACAGGGTTTTATTATCCGCAACTTCAACCTCACAGTTGTTAATATCTATTGCCCTCCAAGTGTTGTTCTACCCCTATCCTTCTGGGACGAACTATTAACTGGTATTTCATCTCCATTCATCATCAGTGGGGACTTGAATGCCCAGAATCCCAACTGGGGTTCCGGCTTTTTCACACAAAATGGTAAGATTCTGGAGCAGCTGCTGCTTCTTAATGATATATGTATCTTGAATGATTGCACCCCCACTAGAATAACTCCTCCGAACGCGAATCCAAGCGCTCCTGACATAACCCTGTGTTCTAGCGATATAGGGTTGATCTCCTTGTGGAAGGTTATCCCAGATCCAGGACGAAGTGACCATTTGCCAACTTTGACTTCCATTGGCATGGGATCCCAAATTCCCCCACATATCAGTTCCCATTTCTCCACTAGAAAGTATAGCATAGGAAGAGCGGATTGGTCCAAATATCAGCAAGTAATCATTGACGGTATGGAGTCACAGACTCCCAGATCCCTGCAGGAGTTCAGAGATCGAGTGTTGGAGGCGGCTGAACATTCTATTCCTAGAAAACATCAACCCCGCCACTCTTCTTATAGAAAATCATGGTGGAATGAAGACCTCTCTGTCCTCGTTAAAAAAAGATCGCAGGCGTTTAAGGCCTACCTTGAGGATCCATCCATTGAGCAATTTCTACGAGCAAAAAATATCCAAGCGCTAACGAGGAACAAAATCCGACAAACCAAAAAAGAATCCTTAAGATCTTTTTGCGAAAATTTGTCCCCTCAAAATGCAAAAAAAGTATGGTCCGACGTTAAAAAATTTAAATTAGGTTGTCGACCCCCAGTTATCCCGGTCTCCTCCCCCTCCTGTGGTCAGGAAATTCTCGAAAGACTGTGTCCATCCGGGCCCGTCATCCTTCAGCGACCTCCTCCACCCAGAGTTCATCGACCTCTGTCTTTCCCTCCAATTACGTTGGATGAGGTATCTTCCTGTATCAGGTCAAAAAAGGATTCTGCCCCAGGATTGGATGGTATCACTTACAGCATGTTGAATTACCTTCCCCTTCAGGCCAAACAACTTCTTACCAATCTTCTGAACGATCTGCTCACATCCCCCTCAGTTTGCCCATCGCTCACTGAAGTGCTAGTTATCCCCATATGCAAACCTAAGAAGCACCCTAATGATCCGCTTAGTTACAGACCGATAGCACTGACTTCTTGTCTTCTGAAGATCCTTGAATCCCTGGTGGCTGTGAGAATAGAGAAACTTTACGAAACATTCAAAGATCCTCGCGATTTACAATTTGGGTTCCGCAAAGGAAAATCAACTAATGACGCTCTATCCCTATTGATTTCGTCCATCTACTCCTCATTCAACCGTAATGAAGTCGTCTTAGTGGTTTTCCTAGACATCAAACAGGCATATGACTCTATACAGTTTCATCTCTTGGAAGACTCGTTGCTGTCCATCGGGGTTCCTCGACCTGTGATAGAGCTGCTTAGATCCGTATTCGTCAATAGAAAGATTTTCCTACTGGACCCATATTCTAAAAAAACTCTTGGTCCCAAACATTCCAACCTGGGCATATCTCAAGGCGCCCCAGAGAGTCCAGTCCTGTTCAATGTCTTCGTCAGAGACTTGCATTTATGTGTTAACATTCCTGGTGTGACGGTTCTGAAATATGCTGATGATACCACGCTTGTAGTCTCGGCCCCCGATTTCTCTACAGCTTATCAAAAAATGACTCAGGCTTTATCTTCGGTTGAGAGGTGGGCCTCCTCCAAGCAATTTCAACTGTCTCCAAACAAAACAATCGCTCTCTGCTGCCATAAGACAGCGAAGTTGAACTCCAACCCACCCCTAAAATTGTGTGGGGCTGATATTCCGTGGGTCGAACAGACAAAATATTTGGGAGTTACCATCCATCAAAACCTGAAATGGAATACGCATATTGAAAGAATGTGTGCCGGAGCTTCCCAAGGAGTTAATTTGATGAAGTCGTTGTGCAGAACATGGTGGGGCTCTCAGCCTGAAACGCTGTTGCTGTTGTATAGGGCCATGGTTCGTCCATATCTCGATTATGGTTGTTCCTATTATGGGAATTGTCCTAAGACCCTCATGACCAGGATGGATCGGGTGCAGTACGCTGCGCTGCGAGTTGCTATGGGTTATATGAGATCCACTCCTATTCCCATCATTCTGGCCGAATCTAGGGAGTTACCGCTCAAATTCCGTAGAACCTGGTTGGCGATCAAATTTTTATCCAAACTAGCTAAGATCACGAACAACCCGGTCCTTCTGAAAATCAAATCCTCGGAACCCTGGCTAGGCCGTGGTAATCCTCCTCCTCCTCTTGTTGAAGCCTTGCCTCTGCTGACTGATGGATATTATTCCTCTCCTCACCTTCCTTGCTTCGCTCATGACTTGTCGGTGCACAATATGCGGATTGAATACTCATCCCTTGGCCTATCAAGATCCGAATTAGACAATTCCCAAAGGTTTCGAAGAGCCTATGATGATCTGCTTCCAGATCACGTCCCCATCT
Organism: Coccinella septempunctata; assembly: GCF_907165205.1. Taxonomy (NCBI): domain Eukaryota; kingdom Metazoa; phylum Arthropoda; class Insecta; order Coleoptera; family Coccinellidae; genus Coccinella; species Coccinella septempunctata. The sequence goes on along the minus strand of NC_058193.1, from coordinate 17,644,290 downwards.
TCACAGATGCATCAAAATCAACGGATTCGACAGGTATAGGTATTTTCAGCCCTGGGACCTTTTCCATCGCTCACAAACTCCCGAACCACTTCTCCATTTGTTCTGCGGAAATGTTGGCAATTCTGGAAGCGACGAGGGAGGTGAGGAGAAGAAATATAAAAAAATGCGCGATCGTTTCCGATTCGAAGAGTGCCTTGGAAAAGCTCTCTAATTGGAAGATTTCAGCCGCAAACGATCACATTTCTCTCTCCGTCAGAGCGAATCTTCGATTCCTGTTCGAAAAAGAATTTTCTGTGAAATTACTCTGGGTTCCAGGCCACACTAATATAGAAGGAAATGAAAGGGCAGATGAACTCGCTAAACAGGGCTCGAAAACCTCACCCCCTCTGAACCTTAAAACGGATGTTAGAGATCTCTGGCCAACATTCAAACGAAAACTGTGGGAGAGATGGAAATCTGAATGGAATGCGCTGATGAAAGGGCGTATTTTTTCATCTTATGTTCGGGCTAAAGCCCTTGACCAAAGGCCCTGGTTTCATGGGGTCGACCTCCCTAGAGGCACCATAACAACCGTCAACAGGTTAAGGTCTAATCACTGTTGTTCACCATGTCACCTTTTCAAAATTCGCGTAAACGATACGGACTTATGTGGTTGTGGAGACAGAGGCGATCTTTGGCACATTTTTTTTGCGTGTCAAAGCAATAAAACGAACTGTACGAGATTGTACACAGATCTGGTGGGATGTAGATTGACCGAGAATTTCCCAATTAATATAAATATATGATCTAATATTTTCAAATGACCCCACTATTTATGGGCTATTATATAAGTTTTTGGCAAGCTCCAGAATCAAATTATAGAGTCAAGATTACCTTCACTTTTTGTACTTGTTCTTCTGGGTGTATGTTTGTGATGTGATTAGTGGCGGCTTGTCCTATGAGGCAGGTGAGGCAGTGCCTCACCAAATAAATGCTGGAGATTACACGTATTAATCGAATATTTTATTAATCCATTTCATCATCTTTTCAGTCCAATTTTCGAATTTTCCCATCATACCGTACGGCACTCTGTTTTCAATAATAATCCTGCTCAATCTTACGATTCTTCTACATTCATCTCACTTCCTCTTTGAGAAGTAAGAAGTTTGAGGCATGCCTACACGCTTCCTTGTCTAGCGCGTGATCTACATCGATGCGACGCGAATATATCCACACGCCTTTGAAAACGGCTTCTGCTTCTAATGATCATTTTGAGGCATGCCTCGGCTCTCGTACAGTGAACATTCCATGTCCTCGGCAAACTGCAATTATTCTGCACTGTTCGGGAAGCGGGAGATAGCGCTTGGATCTACCAAGAATACGTGAAGTTTAAAAGAATTATCAGGCAAAGAAATATTTTCCTATGTGTAGTTATGTATACAGGGTGTTTCCGAAGGTGAGGCTTTTTTTTCAACGGGATAGAAGTGGTTAAAATGAAGCGTTTCACCAAGAATAAAATATCCGAAACTTTCAAACAGAAAAAGTTGAAAAAAAAAAATTTGAATGAAAATTATTACTGAAATAGATCCTAATACACCTTAGACCTTTTGTTAGGTGAATTATCGCAAAGCAGTGAGAAAAAACTTATCTCCTGATTCGACCATGTGTTTTCGTTTAGGATGTTGGCTCGTTCGATATTTACGTGGTAATGAAAATGGAAACTTAGGATTGCCGAATTGTTCTCATTATTTTTCAATAACTTTAGTCCGTTTGCAACAGCCGAGAATTCTCTAGAGAATTTACTCGAGAATTCATGCGCCGTGAATTATTTACCGTTACATACGCACTTTCGGTAGAATTCACTGTTCAGTTGCATACAAAATAATATCTGCTCTTTTCATACCAGAATTTGGTGGAGAATTCTCCAGAGAATACTCAAAATCTCACCAATAAAATTGGTTTAAATTATTCACGAATTTTTTCACAATGGGCATCACAATCTTCTTGTTCGAACATTCCAACAATTGTCCTAAAAATGAGATCAAATGGGGAAATTTCACTTTTTCAACATAACTACCATAGCACTTTCAAGAAACTGCCTCGATTTTCTAATTTTTTTTTTCATCCTGAATTGAACGATATACCAATTATGATTATCTCAAAAGTGACCTGATGCATCTAATCCGATGAACTTGGTACTGAACCATTAACCATTCATTGTCCAGCCATATGTTTATATGTTGTGTTTCGTTTTTGCTATGACGGAGTCATCTTCCACAGTCCCGTACTTAAAATTTAATGAAATTTCGTCGAACTTCTAGGAGTTGTATCTCAGCCATCTTGGATATTTTATGTAGACAATTTTTGGTGAAACGACTTATTTGATGAGTTCCAAAAAAAAGGCTTACCTTTGAAAACACCCTTTATACAGTAGTGTTCGCTTACAACGGCTCCGTTTTAAGCGAACATTCGCATATAACGAACCAATTTTTAGAGAATAAAAATAATAGTTAATTCCTGATAGCTATTTACATTTATCCTTTATTGCGAACTTTGCTTTTAGCAAACCGTTTTTGGCGATGCCTGGAGGTTCGTGTTTTTTTCTGATATGCCTCACCATCTCATAGTGTCACGGGCCGCCACTGGATGTGACATATCCTTGTAGACATCTCCTGACCCTTTGTGTCGGTGACCCCCCGAATAACTACAACCAACAATACAAGAGTGAAAGGTGAAAAAAAATGGATACTTCAGTAACTGAAAAAGCCTAAGAACCAGATTGTTCCATGTGTAGATGGCGCCAGCCGGGCACATACTAAAGGAAAGAAGAAGAAGAAGAATTTCATGCGCCGTGAATTCTTTACCTTTACATACGCACTTTCGTTTCGGTAGAATTCTCTGTTCAGTTGCATACAAAATAATCTCTGCCGTTTTCTTCTCGGCTGTTACAAACGGGCTTTACTGAAGAGACCCAATCGTCATCTACAGATCATTCCACACTCCTGGCATGGATAGTCACCAACCAGATCTGGCCGCCGCTGTATCCTTCTCGAGTCTCCATTATACCCATTATTATATATACATATAATTAATTTATTATATATACATATAATATTATATTAAATTATGGGTATTCAATGCTCAAAGATATAACCTACTCAACCCAATTTTGAATACTCAATTTCAACACTCAGTAGTATGATTGTCAAAGAAGTATAGCTCAAAATGCCCACCGCGAAAATCGTGGCAACAATATCTTACATATTGATGATATACATATAGTAGCGAATTTCATTTACCATTTTTGCAGTATATTCGAAAAAATGTCTGGATTTTTTGAAGTTTTTGATCATATCGCAAGATATACTTTCCGTTTGAAAAATTTGGAATTTAAGTACTAGGTACTCGAATGGGGTAGAACGTTGACGAACGTCAATTCAACGTTCAGATTTGATGTCTACCGAAATTTTCTATGAATATGTACCATAATCGAAATTTATTCGATTTGGCTTTTCACGCAATTATAAACCTAGGGATTAAAGTGACAACTCCCATGGTCGGGAGTTGTTAAGATCGAAAAGTGCTGCGTCAAGCGTTGCTGTCACGTTTGAGAAAGAATGACGATACAAATTGAATTGTTCAAAGCCATTTCAATTTGAAGATGGTCGTTGAAAGAATAACAGAAGAGGCTGTGGGCTCCAATTTGAAAAGAAATATATGTACTTGTCTTCTTCAAATCCCTCAATGATCAAATCCACTTTTTAAACTGAAAGATCAGTAGTGCCATTTCAGTCCTTCAAATGGAGGATTAAACATCGCTATTAATTCATGGCCGGTTTTTTGTTCCGAATTGACAAATCAACTCTTGAAATTCGGAAATTCGTTTCGAAATATTGAACTTTGCTAGTCGAAGATCGTAAAATTCATTTTTCTTTGTTTGTTCATCTATGTTAGAAACTGTATAATTTTAAGTCATCATTGAACAATATTTTTTTTGCAGTGAATCGAATTTCCATTCAAAATGACACTAAACGAAGACAAAAATAGCATTTTTGCGTGCATGGAAACATCAATAGACAATGAAAAATTAAATATTGGTTAAAAACGCAATCTAGTAGAAAAAAATATTTTCCTCAACGATATATTTTCGAATAACTATTGATAATGAAACAAAATTTTCGAATTATTTTTCCTAATTTTACTGCATATATTTTCTGTTAACAAAAAATGAGAGCTAACTCTATGTGCGTCTATACGGTGAAAATATCCTGGAATATTTTCATTCAAAATTTCTCATGTTTTTTTCCTCTTTTTGATTCATAATGATTTAAATCTTTTTACAATGGAACTGCTCGTTCAATATTATTCATGTATATGTATTATTTATCAATTCATTTTATGAACCCAAGAGATCTGAGAGTTGAAGTATTTTTTTAAAGATTTGGTATTCTTTTAGCATTTAAAAGAAATAATTAATTCAAAGACAAATTCTCTAATTTTGAATATATTTTTTTGTCGCAACTTGAAAGTTCTTTATAATACATATGAATGAATAATAAAAAAGTTATTCTGAAGTTATCACTGAAAGAATTGAAAATTAGTAATTTTATTCCGTATACGAGACCACATCAATACAACATCTTCGTCATTTTGTTCATGCGAATGAATTAATTTCATTCTTGAATAAATGAAAATGAAATAATAACAAAGTTGAGTTCAATTAATTTCAAAAGGAGGTCAAACAATACAAAAGAAATAAGAGTTAATGACTATATTCCGGCCAATTTTCAAAAATATTTTGGTTTGTCCCAATTTTGATGAAAATGTCGTGAGTGACTTCTTGTCAGCGAACTGACCTGTTCCATTCTCACAGATCATTCTGTATAAAATATAAGAGTGTAGATTGATTCAATTTTTCTTTCATTATTGTTGTATCGTATTGCTATACTCATTTCGATGTGAAAGAAGGCCCTATTGCTGCATATGTAGTGTCATTTCGACAAGAATTGATACCGTACTCACAATTTATAATAGATAATTATCACTTAACTAAAACAAACAATTATAATTTTCAAACTGACACTGAACAATCACAACAATTCAATTGTCGATTTTTCGTTTGAAATTTCCCTAGGTCATTATGAATGACCAATATTCACAACACACCGTAATAAAATACATTTTCCACAAGAATATATATATGATAAGTGAACTGGTTATCACACTGAAGACCGTAATTAATTCGATTAATTCAATTCCGAAAATCCAATGTACCAACCACGCGCGCTGTTAATACTATACTGATTAATTAACACTCCGGACGGGCGAAATGAATAATTCCGGTACGTCATGTAGCTTTATAAGAGCGTGAATCAACGATCATCGTGTTCGAATTAGAAACGACCACTTTTTTCCAAACCGAATAAACACTAAACAATTCAATAAATGTCCCTTTTTAGTTCAAAATTTTTCAAAGCCATTATGAATAACAATTATTCACAAAACACTAAAATGAAATACTTTTCGCGCAAGAATAGTTCACTACTAATTGCACAGATGAACATAATTGATCGATTAATTCGATTCCGATAATCCAGCGTACCGACCACGCGTGCTGTTAACACTATACTGATTCCGAATGGGAGAAACGAATAATGCCGGTGCGTCATGTAGTTACATAAGAGCGTGAATCTACAATCTTCGTGTTCGAAATAGAAACGACCGTTTATTTTTATTTTTTTTTTTTTTTTGATATTTTTGATGACCTTGGTATCAATATGTATAAGTGATTAGAGGTTTCTTTTAGGTCGAAATTTCAGAAACTCAATTAGACAAAATGCCGACGTTTCGATTTTATTTTAAAATCATCTTCAGGGCTCTAAAACAAATGACAAACTTTATAGTAAAAACAAGTAAAAATTCAAAGGAATAGAGAATAGAAGTCTCGAAACAGGAACATATAACAACTACTGAATAAGAACATTAATCAGACTAACAAAGTAATAAATATGATGAAAAGTATCTTTGAAATTATCACATATATACAAATAACAATTAGAAGCTACTCACATTGCCAGTTGGTCTCTATTGTCAATTCGAAAATTAAAAACAACGAGGATGAAATAATAAAAGACATTATATGGTTGACTAACTTGTACGAAATAAAATACGTCAAGGAAAACGAGCTGGACGGATGACATTCAGTGTTAATCATCTGATAATTATCAAATAAGAAAAACGAAATAATATGTAGGTAAATTCAAGCGAACACGAACAATACAAATCTGTGGATGTTATAAATCTCGTATTCTCTGTATGAGATCAAAATAGGCCGTATTCAAGTAATCAATGTCGCTTCTCTTGTTAACAGAATTCGCATCTTTTTTAATTTCAAGCATTTCACAGAACAATCTTTTTTTCAAGTTGGTTTGAGTATCTAAAATAGTGACACCTTCAAAATCAAAGGAGTGTAACGTATTCAAAGTATGATCAGCTAATGCTGTGTTATTATCTTTATTTTTAATGGGATTGCGAATATTAACACAGTCTCTTTTGTGTTCAGTTATCCTCGTTTTAAGGTATCTATTCGTTTGACCTATGTATACCTTGTTGCAATCACGGCAAGGTATTCTATAAACAACATTTGATTTTGAGTCTAGTGCAGTTATTGACTTCAATCTGGAATAAAATGCCTTAACTGTATTGACCGGTTTGTACGCTATTTCTACTATTTCATCTCTTAGGAGATGACCGACCCTCTCAGATAGCCCTTTAATATAGGGAACCTTGAAAAATCTTTTCGCCGTGGAGTGCGTTCTGGGGTGATGCGTATCATTTTTATTTAAAATTCTCTTAATCAGTGTTACAGGATAATTGTTTTTTATCAAGAGAATTCAATTGGTGCCAAACAGTTACCCATGCTAAGCCCGAAAGTCTGGCAAAAGTACTGATCATTAAAGACAAAATAACCGTTATTAACACAAAACTCGAACAATTGAATGAATTCATCAGCGGTCAGACGAGTGTGTGGTTCTACTTTGTCCCAATACTTTCTAATAAGATCATTCGCGAGTTCTATCGGTATATTGGTGAATAATGATATTAGGATAACTGAACACAAAAGAGACTGTGTTAATATTCGCAATCCCATTAAAAATAAAGATAATAACACAGCATTAGCTGATCATACTTTGAATACGTTACACTCCTTTGATTTTGAAGGTGTCACTATTTTAGATACTCAAACCAACTTGAAAAAAAGATTGTTCTGTGAAATGCTTGAAATTAAAAAAGATGCGAATTCTGTTAACAAGAGAAGCGACATTGATTACTTGAATACGGCCTATTTTGATCTCATACAGAGAATACGAGATTTATAACATCCACAGATTTGTATTGTTCGTGTTCGCTTGAATTTACCTACATATTATTTCGTTTTTCTTATTTGATAATTATCAGATGATTAACACTGAATGTCATCCGTCCAGCTCGTTTTCCTTGACGTATTTTATTTCGTACAAGTTAGTCAACCATATAATGTCTTTTATTATTTCATCCTCGTTGTTTTTAATTTTCGAATTGACAATAGAGACCAACTGGCAATGTGAGTAGCTTCTAATTGTTATTTGTATATATGTGATAATTTCAAAGATACTTTTCATCATATTTATTACTTTGTTAGTCTGATTAATGTTCTTATTCAGTAGTTGTTATATGTTCCTGTTTCGAGACTTCTATTCTCTATTCCTTTGAATTTTTACTTGTTTTTACTATAAAGTTTGTCATTTGTTTTAGAGCCCTGAAGATGATTTTAAAATAAAATCGAAACGTCGGAATTTTGTTTATTTTTATACCGAATAAACACTAAAAAATTCAATAAATGTCCATTTTTAGTTCAAATTCTTCCAAAGCAATTATGAATGACAATTATTCACAAATCACTGTAATAAAAAACTTCTCGCGCAAGAATAAATGATGAGTTCACTATTGATCAAACAGAAGAACATAATTAATCTATTAATTCGATTTTAAAAATTTCTAGTACCGACACGCCCGATGTTGACGTCATACTGATTTATTGACACTCCGAACGGGCGAAATGAATATTTCCGTTACATAAGACCTTGAATCAAAAATCATCGTGTTCGAATTACAAACGACCGCTTATTTTTATACCGAATAAACACTAAACAATTCAATAAATGTCGATTTTTTAGTTCAAACTCTTCCAAAGTCATTATGAATAATAATTATTCAAAAACATAAAGATGAAACACTTTTCGCAAAAAAATAAATGAATAGTTTACTATTAATTACACAGAAGAACATAATTGATCGATTCATTCGATTCCGAAAATCCAATGTAACGACCATGCGCGCTGTTAATACTATACTGATTAACTGAATGAAACATATACATGAATAATATTGAACGAGTAGTTCCATTGTGAAAAGATTTTCGTCATTATGAATCAAAAAGAGAAAAAAAAATTAGAAATTTTGAATGACAATATTCTAGGACATTTTCAATTGAAAACCATCACGCTCACCGTATTAACAAAGATTGAGTTAGCTGCCATTTTTTGTTAACAGAAAAAAATTGATTCACTTGAAAAAATATGCATTAAAATTAGGAAAAATAATTTGAAATTTTTTGTTTCATTATCAATAGATATTCGAAAATATATCATTGAGGGAAATATTTTTTTCTACTAGATTGCGTTTTAAACCAATCCCCGCACTCATTTCAGTTTATTATTTTTTTATTGTCTATTGATGTTTTTACGCACTCGTTTTCGAAATTGCTCTTTCTGTCTTCGTTCAGTGTCATTTTGAAAGGAATTTCGATTCACTGAAAAAAAAATTGTTTAATGATGACTTAAAAATATAATTTCTAACATAGATGAACAAACAAAGAAAAATGAATTTTACGGTCGTCCACTAGCAAAGGTCAATATTTCGAGACGAATTTCAAAAGTTGATTCGTCAATTCGAAACAAAGAACCGGCCATGAATTAATAGGGACGTTTAATCCTCCATTTGAAGGGCTGAAATGGCACTACTGATCTTTCAGTTTTAAAAGTGGATTTGATCATTGACGGATTCAAAGAAGACAAGTACATATATTTCTTCTCAAATTAGAACCCACAGCCTCTTCTGTTATTCTTTCAACGACCATCTTCAAATTGAAATGGCTTTGAATAATTCAATTTGTATCGTCATTCTTTCTCAAACGTGACAGCCACGCTTGACACAGCACTTTTCGATCCTAACAACTCCCGACCATGGGAGGTGTCACTTTAATCCCTAGGTTTATAATTGCGTGAAAAGCCAAATCGAATAAATTTCGATTATGGTACATATTCATAGAAAATCTCGGTAGACATCAAATCTGAATGTCGAATTGACGTTCGTCAACGTGCTACCCCCTTCGAGTAGTACTTAAATTCCAAATTTTTCAAAAAATTTTCCAAAAAATCCAGAAATTTTTTTGAATATACTGCAAAAATGGTAACCGAAATTCGCTACTATATGTATATAATCAATATGTAGGATATTGTTGCCAAGATTTTCGCAGTGGGCATTTTGAGCTATACTTCTTTGACATTCATACTACTGAGTGTTGAAATTGAGTATTCAAAATTGGGTTGAGTAGGTTATATAATTTAATATATTATATACCTATAACGCTCAGTATTCCATACTCAATGGTAATAATCGATGGTATTATATATTGGTTGTTTTGTAGAAAATTTCGATATTCAGGTATTTTAATTTCATATGTTTTTTGCCAGAAACTTGAAAACAATAAGATTTTTGAATAGGGGATAAAAATACCCTTCAAACTCCTTTGAAAATCAGGGGTGTTAATCGTCACTCGAAGAGAGATGAATGAAGGCATCAGGCATCACATATTTTCACACTGGAAAAAATCAATTTCACGTGTTTCGAGATATTCTATAAATATGTACAATAACCCGCAAATATCCATTTGGCTTTTCACAATGCATACTCGTACTCCATGCACGACCTATCTTCATATTCGTCATATTAAAATTTCTATGGATGCGGGGATGCTTTTTGGAAACGGAATATTTCTGTCCTTGATTTTCGAAACTCAGTTTTATGTAGGCGAAAATGACCCTAAGCTTTACTTTTCCGAAATGGCTCACTCCAAAATGATGTGATAATCGAGTCTGGAAATTGTACTTTTTCATCTTTTTTTATGTTGTGTCCTGTTTATATACAGAGTGTTCAAGTTATATCTGGCCAAATTTCACAGGCAATTTGTGAGAAAAAACGTCACTACTAAAGATAATGGAACCATACTCTTTTGGCTCCAGTGTAATCAACACTAAATTGATTACAATAACAATTGTTCTAGTTGCTTTAAATTTAATGCCTATCAGAAATTCAATGATAGGGTTCAAAAATTTATCTAGGTTTTTTGTTATCGATGAAAAATTCATTTTCATCAATTCCTGAATACAACTTTCCGATATTAACTAGAGTTGGTTGATATTTGATGAAATATCATAATGAAGTCGTACGGAATAATAATATGATTTTAATGTTACTTTTCGCTTCAGCTGCAATTTATACTGTTTTATCGATAGACGCGTAGTGATTCATGCAACTCCAATCAGTGAAAATCATGTATTAAGTCAGTGTACATATTTTACTTTAACTCTCTTGAAGCAAGTATACCTACCCTTTATTGAGCTAATTTATAAACAAAACATTCAATGATTTAAATTCATGATTTTGCTCTAACGGTTTTTTTTTCAATAAGCCTCACAATACCACATCATTGTGGCATCATTATTATGATATACTACCATATTTTTATATACATAACAGGTTGAGTATAAGAGAGATATTGTCAAGAATTAAGTACTCAAAGCCTTCTTTCTTGAAATTTAGTTTTCAAATATTATTCATGTCCAACGGAGTTTGTGTATTACATTTTTCGTTTCCAATGTGTTCTCATCTGAATTATATATATATTATCGTCTGATACATATATTATATACAGGATGATGGGAATATTTTGTGGGCGAATGGGTAATGCTCTACTTCTTTCGATGTCTATCATGTGAAAAAACTTATTTCGCATATTTAAAAGTGTAGGCGAATTTCGAAGGTATCTCTCATACTCTCATACCTACTCAACAGTCATGCATATAATAAATATTTCAGAGTATATCAAAGTATGGGATTCATAACTCGGTTAAGTTCACGATGTAGTTATGTTATGAAACTTCAATATTCAAAATGAAATAGGAAAATAATGAACATGAATCATTGAAAATCCTGTTTTCTTTTAATTCGCTTGTCGATAACACAGCTTGAATATTTATGTACACTGACTTAATACTTGATTTTCACTGAATAGAGTTAGATTGATCACTACGCGTCTATCGATTTGGCAATATAAAATTACAGCTGAAGCAAAATCGAACATAAAAATCATATAATTCTGTATGGCTTCATTATAATCTTTTATCACATTTTGTTCAAATCTAGTTAATATTGGAAAGTTTTATTCGGGAATCAATCAATTGGAAAGGCAATATAAAATTGTATATATGAAAATAAATTTTCATCGATAACAAAATTTTTAATGGTTTATATTTACTATTTTCCAGTTAATTTTTTCAAAAAAGCTTCACGATAAGATATATTTGTGGCCCATAAGAATGATAAATGCAATACTGTTTTTATACTAGCATATCTTTATATACCTACATAAGTGGTTGAAATTATGAGAGATATTGTCAAAAGAATTACTGAAAGCTTTTTTTTCGAAATTTAGTTTAAATATTATTCATGCCCAATGGAGTTTGTGCATTACATTTTTCGTTTTCGATGTGTTCTCATCTGAATTATATATATATTATCGTCTGATACATATTTCATATACAGGATGATGAGAAGATTTTGTGGGCGAATAGTAATGCTCTACTTTGTTCGATGTCTATCACGTGAAAAAACTTATTTCGAATACTGATAGTTGGAGTTGGAACTCGACAATATCTCTCATATTCTCAACAGTGATTTAAGTATGTAAAAAAATAGTTAGTATAAATAGTATGGCATTCATAACTCGGATAATTCCACGATGATGTTATGTTATGAAGCTTAAATATTCAAAATAGCATTGAAAAATAATGAACATAAATCATTGAAACCGCCGTGTTTTTAAATTCACCTGTCGATAACACCGCCGAAATATACTGAAACAACACACCTGCTTCAGGAGAGGTGAACTGTCTGAAAATATTAAATTTTTCATCGATAACAAGAAACCTAGAGAAGAATTTGAACCCTAGAATTCAATTTATGATAGGCGGCAGATTGAAAGCAAGCAGAACAATTGTTATTGTAATGCTGTAATTAATTAATTGAAATGTTGTTTTTATTGTAATGGTGACTATAGTGAATTTCAAAGTGTATTGTCCCATTATCTCACGTTGTTTATGCAGGATTGAGTTTTCCACTAAAAACATAACATAACTTGAAATCGATAATCTTTATCAAAATTCATTATACACTATATTGAAAAAGATTTCCGATAAGTATTGAAGTTTTCAAGATATGCCTTGTTTTGAGTGTAAAAATTGGAAAACGTCAGAAAATATTACAATATTGAATAGGTTCACAATGGAAGATAATTGGACCATACTCTATAGGAGATCTTCGTTGCAAATTGCCTGTAGAATAACTCTGTGAAATTTGGCCACAAGTAACTTGATTATCACGTATATAAAGAAGACATAACATTGAAATGATGAAAAAGTATAATTTTCAGGACTCCATTATCATATGATTTTGAAGTAAAGGATTTTGAAAAAGTAAAGATTAGCTTGTCTCGTCAATAAATGAAAAATACGCAGGTGTAGCAATGTAGAACGTGCTTTTTTCGTCTACATAAAATTGAGTTTCGAAAATCAAGGATAAAAATATTTCCTAAAAGGATACCCTTATACATAGGAATTTTAACATGGTGATAGACAGTGTATATATTCTTAATATATTACAGTGTGAAAATGCTAAATGGATTCACTATTCGTTTATATAGAATAGTCCGAAACACGAAACAATTTTAGTTCGAGTTCGACCTAATTGATATTCTAATAAGAATTAATTCAGATACATATTTGATATTCTCCAAAGCCAAAGTATCTGATTCCTACATTCAATCCTCTTCGATTGGCGATCAACACCCCTAATTTTCAAATTCGAAGTTTGGGCTTGTGATATCGTTCTGAAGGTTTCTTTATTCCCTATCAAAAATTCTTATTGTTTTCAAGTTTCTGACAACAAAACAGTATCAAATACTGAGTGTTATACAGGGTTTTTCATCATAAACTGGACAAACTCATGTGACGTGTAGAGAACATCGGGAGGATCATTTTTTTCTTATGAAATATTTCCCGTTTTCGAAGCATAAGGGAGATACACGGTGTTTAATGTCATTTTCGAGCGATATTATATTGAGTGTGGTCGGTTATGTATAAGACTGGAAGTAATGGTTTCTTGTCATATCGTAGTATTTTTGGATGCTTCATTCAGAAATGGTGTAGAGCACCGAAAAAAAAATTACAAAATGGCGGAAAACCTGCAATGTTCGTGATTTTTTTTGTCGGTTGCCAAATTGATTTTCATTTCCTAAATTAACACAATTTTTAAAGGATATCTGTGAAAAAATTTTTTCAGAAATCGAACACAACATTTTTTTTACATGTCTACAGCGAAAAAAAAATTTCACTCGAAATTGATGAAATTTTTCACGATTGCACTCACTTTCATACCTAACACGAATATCAAAACAGAATCGAAAAATATCAAACGGTTTCGTTTTTACAGCCATTCAAATGTCCCGTTCGAATATCTGAAATAATAAAAAAACATGACACAGCTTGTGTTCTTAGGCCCATAATTTTTGAATTTGTAGGTCGAAACATTTCAGATTGCAAAATGAATTAAAAAAAAATCAGTGAAACTTCATTGAGAGTCGAACTCCCTGCTCTGAGTTAAGTACCTATTAAAATAAAAATGTGGAATCTGAATTGAGACTGTTCAAAGGTTTTTAATTTTCGTTGCCAAGCAATGGCAGCTCATAGAATTTGACAGAGTATTTGAATTTAACTGAATATAATATTGCAACTATCTTGAAACCAATTTATGCAGTTTGAGTAGAAATTGGCGGTTAATACTTCCCAGATATTAATGGCATGGCATTATTGCGGAAATTTCTACGAATAATTCCACAATTTCACAAACGCAACAAAAAAAACCTATTAGTATAAAATTTATTCATAATTCGTTCTCAAAAATATTGCCATTTTTCAGGATACACTTTCTCGCCCTTTTCGCCACACTATCCACCGCTGAACGAACCATTTCCGGGTTTCGGCGGCTGATTCGATTCTTTGAATCAGTTCTTCTCTCGAAGTCACTGGAGCTCGCTTATCATAAACAAGACTCTTCATATGACCCCAAAAATAAAAATCCATAGGTGTAAGATCTTGAGAACGAGGAGGCCATGCGACAGGTCCCAATCGGCCGATCCATCGGCGAGGGTATTGAGAGTCTAAAAATTCTCGTACACTCCTCACTGTGTGAGCAGGGCAACCATCATGCTGGTACCATATTCCTTGAAAGTAACTGAAAGGAATATCTTCCAATAGATCAATGTCAATGTCAATGTTTCAGGAAGAATGTACGGTCCTATAATGAATCCATCCTTCATTCCCGCCCAAACATTGACAGAAAATCTCTTCTGGCTATTTTTTGCTACTGTTGCATGTGGATTTTCCCTTTGCCATATTATATTATTTTTTTTTGTTGAAGAAACCATCTCTTTGGAATATTGCTTCATCCGTAAACAGTATGAGACGTAGGAAATTCCTATTCTCACGTGTCCTTCTTAAAATAAATTCACAGAATTCTTTCCTCTTCTCAAAATCACCTTCTTCTAAGGTTTGAGATGAATGGAAATGGTACGGATGGTAGCGATTTCTTTTCAAAACTCTCCATACAGTGGATTTACTCTTATTCACACTTGGATGATTTGTTAGAGTTCTCGTTGATACCTTCGG
This sequence comes from Coccinella septempunctata, assembly GCF_907165205.1. Taxonomy (NCBI): domain Eukaryota; kingdom Metazoa; phylum Arthropoda; class Insecta; order Coleoptera; family Coccinellidae; genus Coccinella; species Coccinella septempunctata. Next base: position 17,629,207 of record NC_058193.1, on the reverse strand, counting down.
ATTTTCACTCACTATATCCAGGATACGTTCTTCGTTATTTCGGATTGTTTCCTTCTTCTTGCGGTGAAGAATACCTTCTTCACGTAATTTACGCACTGTTTCTATGAAAGTTTTAAAATTAGGAACGTTTCGGCTTGGAAATCTGCGAGCGTAAATTTCCCTTGCTTTTCTCCCTGAGGAATTCGCTTCATAATAAGCCTGAACCATATCATTTTTTTCTAAAAGTGAATATTTCATTTTCGTTTGCATACAAATCGTTTCAATATACTCGAATTATTCAGTAAAATTCAAATACCCTGTCAAATTCTATCAGCTACTGTTGCTCGGCAACGAAAATTAATATGTATACTCAGAACCTTAGAACAGACTCATATTTCACATTAATACTTAACTCAGAGTAGGGAGTTCGACTCTCAATGAAGTTTCACTGATTTTTTTAAATTCATTTTGCAATCTGGAATGTTTCGACATACAAATTCAAAAATTATGGGCCTAAGAACACAAGCTGTGTCATGTTTTTTTATTATTTCAGATATTCGAACGGGACATTTGAATGGCTGTAAAAACGAAACCGTTTGATATTTTTCGATTCTGTTTTGATATTCGTGTTAGGTATGAAAGTAAGTACAATCGTGAAAAATTTCATCAATTTCGAGTGAAATTTTTTTTTCGCTGTAGACATGTAAAAAAAAAGTTGTGTTCGATTTCTGAAAAAATTTTTTCACAGATATCCTTTAAAAATTGTGTTAATTTAGGAAATGAAAATCAATTTGCCAACCGAAAAAAAAAATCACGAACATTGCAGGTTTTCCGCCATTTCGTAGTTTTTTTTTCGGTGCTCTACACCATTTCTGAATGAAGCATCCAAAAATACTACGATATGACAAGAAACCATTACTTCCAGTCTTATACATAACCGACCACACTCAATATAATAACGCTCGAAAATGACATTAAACACCGTGTATCTCCCTTATGCTTCGAAAACTGGAAATATTTCATAAGAAAAAAATGATTCTCCCGATGTTCTCTACACGTCATATGAGTTTGTCCAGTTTATGATGAAACACCCTGTATGTATATAGGTATTATATTAAATTGATGGGTGTTAAATTTTCGATGATATATCCTGTTTAATCCAATTTTTAAAACTGAATTTTAATTTTCAATAGAAGGAATGTTATTGTATGAATGCCAATGCATGTTCAAAATGCCCACCGTTAAAATCTTGGCAAAACAATATTTTTCATATTAATTATATACCTATATGAAGTAGTGAATGGGCAAGTTTCCTAAAACTCCAAAATCGAATTTAAAATTATTTATGGAAACCCTTTTCCATTAGTTATCCAACACGTAAAAGATTCGCTTCAAAATTAAGATATTTCAGAAATATACCCTTCGAAACTTCGAGTATGTAAAGGCTTGTGACGTAGAATGCCTTCACTAAAGTCTAGTAATTTTTGTTAATTAGACAACAGTGGAACTGATCAAGATATAGAATTCTATATCCACACATTTCAAAAAATTGTTTCTGTAATCTGTGTCTATATATTCTTAAAAACGATGACATTTTGTTTCATTGTTTGATATTTCTATGCACTGTTTGTGTTCCTTGTCAAATGTGATCACCAAACTTGATATTTATTAAGTCTGTGATGATCATAAAACTTTCATGACCTTTATTGATTCGACGGGCGTTGCCGGATTGTGAAAATGACGTAGAATGTTCATAAGAGAGCACTTCTGAAATCAGAATTTTCGTAAGTGAATACAGATAAAACGCAATATGTTAAAATTCTAAAAAAATATATTTCGATATATTTGAGTTATAAGGATTTCAATGACATATATTTTGAAATTTAGGAAAATACCCCATTTCGATTATCATTTTTGCAGTAAATTTTGAATGATTTCTAGATTTTTTTGATATATCACAAGCTATACTTCCCATCCAAAAAGTTGTGTATTTGAGTATTACTGAATGTCAATTTAAAATTCAGATTTGATGTCTTTCGAGATTTTCTATGAATATGTACCGAAATCGAAATTCAATCCATTTTGCTTTTCACACTGTAGAATACAACCTAAGGATTGAAGTGACACCTCCCATGGTCGGGAGTTGTTATAGGATCGAAAAGTGCTGTGTCAAGCGTTGCTATGGCGTTTGAGAAAGAATGACGATATAAACTGAGTTAATAAGACATAATTTGAAGATGGACATTGAAAAAATAACAGAAAAGGCTATAGGCTCCATTGAAAAAAATTATATATACTATTTTCTCTCAATTCCTGAGATATTAAATCCCTACTTTCAATCCTGAGATCTCAGAATTGTCATTTCAGTCTCAAATGAGAGATTGAAAGTGGTTGTTTATTCATGAACGGATTTTTGTTCCGACTATGACAAATTATTATTTGAAATTCGTTTCGAAATATTGGACTTTACGATATATATCTGAAATTTTTGAGGCATTATAAAATATTTTTTCCACAAGCGTGCGCGTTCAACCTTTTTCCCGCACGCATTCCAAGTTGCAAAGAGTCACTTTCCCAAAACGTGCGGGAAAAACGCCTGCTATTTCTTTCCCGCACGCGGGAATGGATTAGCAGGGGTTTTTCCCGCACGCAAATATTATAGAGTAAATTAAATTCTATCATGTTTCTATGCACTGAACGTCAACAATGAGAAACCCATAGTAACGACATGCAGAATAACGTCTGTCATTATATATGGATTAATCAAATGAGATATGATCTCTTTCGTGAAATGGATACATTTATATATTTCAATCGCTTGTAGAAAAAATATTGTTCCTAACTCTTGCGGAAAGTGTCTTGCCCGCACTTTATAGGAAAATAACTATTTTGTAGTCAATCGTATTTCCTTCCAAAATGGCACTATATAATGTCATAAATAGTTACTTTCCGCACCAGTACGTGGAAACATCAATAATCCAAGAAAAATCATTTTTCAGATTTACTGTGAATACTGAAATGAGTGCGGGGGGGGGGGAAACCAATCCAGTAGAGAGGAAATCATTTCCCTCAACGATATATTTTCAAATAACTATTAATAATGAAAATGAAATTTTCTGATTAATTTTTCGAATTTTCCTGCATTGTTTTTTGGTCAATTCATCCTTTCAGTTCACAAAAAATGAGAGACAACAAAATTGTTGTTCAAACAATGACCATCATGAATATTTTCGATTAAAATTGTACTGGAATACAGTCATTCAAATTTCGTTTGATTTTTCTGTTCATCATTTATAATGATGAAGGCCTTTTTTTATTGATATAGTATTCGACCCCCCAGGAATTACCAACTAACGGGAGTTAATACTGAATGGTATTATTTATTAGATAATTTCATGAACCCAACAAGTTCTGAGAATTGAAATATTTGTTTGTTTGAAGATTTGATATTCTTATGGTATTTGAAAGAAATGATGAATTCTATGATGATTTATGTATTAATTGATGTTGATCCGATAATTATTTTCACAACAACTTGAATAATGAACAATATTTTTTAATTTTTGGAATCAAATTACTAAAAGGACTAAAAGTTACTAATTATATTTTTTTCTATATCCGACAACATATGAATATGAAATTTCAATCACATTCATCATTTTTCTTGGTGGAACTCAAATCATTTCTTCATTGAATAAACAATTATGCAATAATCGCATGTGTTCAAAATCAGGGGTATTCAGATTTTGTCGTAAGTAATATTAAAATCGTCTTCGACTCGGGCTTTTGCACCTACACGAATGCTTTTTGTTGAAAAATTTTGTTTTTTCAATTTTTTTCACAGGAAAAATTATATGCCGAAAGGTATTTGACAAGACTATTTCAGGAGTAACAGAATAACTTTTGTTTTCAAAGGTATTGTGATTTTTTTCGACAAAAACGCTCAAGTTTCGCCACGGGTAAACTCGAAAAAACTGCAGACAGCTGCTGCCATAGGGTTTTTCCATCTAGAAACCATTTGTAATTCAAAATTGCGCATTTCTGATTTGTGGCAATTAAGATGAGGGAAAGTGTCGAAATTAATATAATGAACTGTTACCAGATGATTGAGTTTGAGATGTTAGTGTAAAAACATTTATTGTACATCGTTCACAATCATAAAATGAATAATTCGCCCGCATGAAGCTAATCACTACATATTATAAAGGGTTTACCAATAAGAGCGGGTCGATATTGGACTGAAATAAAACCAGCTGTGTGTGAGTTATCAACGAATTTTTTTTTATTTGAAAATTCTACGCCTGCCATTATGTATGGAATATGACATCATTCAAATGTCTGCCAAGGCTTCGGACGGTGTCACGGATCTGAGAGATCAAACTTTCAACGACTCTGTCGCACAGATCTGGCTGAATTGAGGGCATCGGTAAATTGCGGTTTATTGGCATAGACCTGGAACTTCAGACAACCCCACAAGAAAAAGTCTAGTGAGGTCAAATCGCACAATCTTGGTGGCCATTTCACTTCACCTCCGCGAGAGATTACTATACACTCAATCGTTCATGCAGAATGTCCATCGTAACGATCGCTGTATGACACGTAGCGCAATCCTGTTGGAACCACAGGTTATCTTCGTCCATATCGTTCAATTCGAACTAGAAGAAATTGGTTATCATTGATCTGCAGCGCTAGCCATTGATGGTGACGGCCTCAGCAACCTCGGAACCACGGACCAATGAAGCCACTAGCCCAAAATCCGCTCCAAACAGTCACCAAACGTTGGAGAGTCAACTTCGAAAAGCCACTGCGTCTGCCGTAAGATGGGCGCAACGCGCGCAACGTTTGCATTGACGAACACTCGTTTTGATAATAAAGTTTTATCATTTGGAAGTCCTGCTCAATCGTGAAACTTTCCGTAGTGAATATGGCATCAGTGAGTGAATAATAAACCTTAGATTTGACTGACGCCGCAGAAACAACATGGTCACCACAGCCTGACAACATCGTCCGTCCCTATTGAAAAACCCTTTGAAACAAAGTTGCTTTCCACTGTCTGTCCCTATGTATGCTTAGATCCTCAAAACTACACAAAGCATAATTTAGATAGAGTGATTCAAGAGAAAGGTTCATATGTATAATGTGTTAATGATTCCGGTTGGAATATGACGATAATTATTGGAAAGTCGGAAGGAGTCCATTTTTGTCCTGCTTTTATGGACGACGCTGTGGAAACTTTGAAACATGGACAAAAATTGCAAACTAGAATTTTGTAGAGCTCAGGAACTTCTCTAAAAAAATCCGCGATGCCATATATCCAACACTCAAGGATAACCCACAATAATCAGTTTTAACATTGTAAATGTTAAAAATATGGTCCACTTGAAGAGGTCTTTTGACTGTCCTGAAATAAATCAATATAAGAATGAACCTTCATCTTCGGCATCCATTCTTGACAAAAAATGCTCTTTGCAGCATCTTCCTTCAACGAATAGTTCGCGCGATATTGCAGGTTGAAAAGTTAGATTATAGAGTCTCTATAATCTTCGATTAGGTACATATTTTGGCAAGAAATCAATCCAAGCTTGAGTCTCATTGCGACGTCCAGTCCCCACCATTCGGTAATGTAAAGCCGCTCCTATGAGCGGCTTTGCATTACATTACATGCTACGTCTATACGTAGCATTTGTTTATCTTGAGAACTTTGAGCCCACACACCTCTGGAGTTACATCGGATGTAGTAGAGGCGGACAAAAAAGTTAAACCTTTGCTATACACCTAGAAGTGTGTGGCCAGCCTAAGGCGAGCGATAGCGCGTGTGTCTTCGTGTTCAAATCGAAACAGTCGGAGCGAATGTTGTTAAAAGTTGCTATCGCAATTTTTTCAGTTTGATAGGTGCTTTTTATTTGGGTTCAATTTACTTTTTCAAGTAGGTCTGTCATCTGCCAAAATAGTCTGTTCATGTTAAATCAAGGAAAATGACGAAAAGGTAGTTGTCCGTTTATCCTTAGACTATGAAAATCGTATTTCTCAAGGACTGTCAAGGAGTACGAGAGTCAGAACAACTGTTGTCTATGACGAAAGTCGTCTGTGGATCGCACACGTCGTTATTCATTGGACCTTGAGAGGCATATTTCTCAATAAAAAACTCCTTTTCTGAGTGAACTATAAGAGATCAACCACAATTTTGTAAAGCTTGAAAAAATCTATGAAAAAGTCCAGGTCACTTCAGGTTGCCATTACTAACTCCCGAGGATCAGTTTCAGCATTGTGAATTCGATTCAAATGTATGTATGTTAGTGATTTTTCTACCCTCTGTATCTTTCAGGCCATAGACGACAGGTGAAACAACTTTAACGACGGTAAACGGTCTGGAAAACTTCGAAGCCAACTTGGCGGCGAAACTGTCAACGGCCGAGGATAAAGGACGGTCTCGGCGTAGAACTTTATCTCCCACATGGTATAGGACTTCTCTTCGTCGAAGATTGTAGTGGTGAGCCTGTTGTTGGAAGGCACGGTATAGTTTAGTACGGACGAACTCATAGGCCTCCTGGAGATGTTTGATCTGTTGAGTACGGTAAGTCATGTCTCTGTTTTCTTCTTCTGTACGGTTGGATTCTCCGTTCATTTCCTTATTGTGGGGGTTTGTCGAATAAATCGCCCTCGGGACTGCTAGTTCCCTTCCATAATTCAAAAATGCCGGTGTGAATCCAGTAGACTCCTGTTTAGCGGTGTTGATGGCAAACGTTAACTCTCCTATCTTTTCATCCCAGGTTCGTTGATCGGCTTCACAAAACTGTGCTATCATGGTCTTTAGGGTACGGTTAGCTCTTTCTACAGGGTTGCACTGAGGAGTATACGGTGGTGTGAAACGGTGAGCAATGTTCAGCTCTCGGAGACTGTTCTTGAATAGTCTGCTGTCAAATTGTACTCCATTGTCGGATATTACTAGTTTTGGGCAACCGTATTTCAGTATGACTTGTTCGTAGAGGGCCGAATAAACAGTTTTGGCGGTGGCTTTCCGCAACGGACGACACTCTACCCACTTTGTGAACCGGTCTTGCATTACCACGATGTAGGAGTTTCCCTTTTTTGACTGTGGCAATGGTCCAACTATGTCCGTGGATACTTCTTTGAACGGCGCATCCGCCATTCGGTGTGGTTGCATCTTACCAGGGGTTTTCTGTTGCGAAACTTTTGGCACGATGTGCAGTTCCTCACGTATTTCGCAATGTCTCTAAACATCCCTGGCCAGTAATAATTTCTGGCTATCCGTGCAATCGTCTTAGCAATCCCCATGTGACCTGCTAGTTCTGAGTCGTGGTTTTCCTTCAATACTTCGGTTCGCTGTTCGGTCGGTACGCAGAGTTTCCAGGGTTGGCCGGTTCCATCTTCTGTGAAGTCGGATGAGTCCCAGAAATGTCGTAACAGTTTTCCATTTTCCACGGCGTAGTCAGGAAAATTTGCTGGGTCTTTTTCCACCTCCTGTAACTTCTTGTTGTTCCACTTGCACTGGGTTGTTTCTATTTCGGCCAGGTATACGGAATCTACGGACGGTAACGGTTTAGGTGACGGGTCGTCCGCAGGTGTATTCAGGGATTTTCTCCGGTTCTGCACCTCAACAGCTTCTTGAATTTTCGGTGTTGGTTTGGCAATCAGTCGACCTTCCAGGTAACAGTCCGCGGTACTGAGGTTAATGGAAAAATTGAACCTTCCTAATACGTCCATTCCTAGAATGAGGTCAACTGGTAAATCAGGCACCAACAAAAATTTTATGTCGGTCAAGGAATAATCAGCCAGGTGTACAGCGGTAGTGTAGAGTTTGGGCGTTGTCGTGGGTTGACCATTTGCAACCACCACGAAACCATTCTCAACATGTTGTCCGGTGATTCCCTTGCTTTCACATTGTTTTGCCACTTTCCGACTTACGAAACTCTTCGTGGCTCCAGTGTCAATTAATGCTTTGTAGTGTTCTCCGGCTATCTTAACTTCGACAAGCGGTCGGTTGTCATTCCAGGCGGTCGATGTTATGGGAGTCAATGTGTCGGGAGATATGGTCGACTCCTTCTCCATACCTCCGTCTAGTTTTCCGGACGGCAGGGACAATCTCGTGAGAGAATGTTCTCCCTCTGGCATCGAGAACAGAAAATTTTCGGTGGCCTGCGACATTCTCGACGCATGTGGCCATATCCACCACATCGGAAACACTGTGTCTGGAAGGACACTCTCCTCCCTGATGATGATTGGGTCCGGTCAGCGTGGCTATTTTCGGCTCGACGACGGGGTGGCGGTGTTGAATTTCCGGATCTACCTTCGGACCTGTCTCCAGAAGTTGGACGGTGTGATTCCTGTTGCTGGACTATTGATTCTCTGGATCTGAGTGGCTTTGGACGGCTTTCCCCCGGCGAAGAAAGTCGTGTCTGGCCAGCTGGTGTCGGCGGGATTGATTTCCTATGATCAGTTGTTTGTACCTGTTCTCCGGTATCCACAGAAAAACTCGCCTGATATCGGTTCAGTTGGCGGGGAGTGTACGTTAGGTGAGGTTCCTCCACGAAATCTGGTTTTGAGGGTGGCCTGGTGTACTGGCTCATCTGCCACTGGACCAGTTCAAAAACTTTTCCCTTACGGAGAAGTTCATCATACGTCTTGGTCTCCTGGAAGGCCAAGGCCTGCTGTAAGGGCGGAAACAACCTTTGTCGGATAAGTCGGATCTGCTCCACTTCGGATGGTTTTGTATAGGTGAGTTTCTGGAATAAGTTCTGCATCCGGGTAATATACAGAAGTAGCTTTTCTTCAGGACCTTGTGTTCGTCTTTTTATTTCCTCCAACAGATTCTCTCGTAGTTGACGGGCAGAAATGCTTCTTTCAGTTGGTTGGAAAAATCTTCCCAGTCCTCGAAAGTACCTCTCCTGGGAATAAACCAATCCCTTGCATCTTTTCGTAGTAATTCATAAACTGATTCAAAAACTTTGTTTCAGGGACACTTTACGGGATTCAGCCAGCCTCTCCACTTCTTCAAGAAATCCGGTCACACCTCCAGTGCCATCAAATGAAATGTTCCACTTGTGTACAGGGACAGTCGGTATTGTTGATCGGGACTCCGGTTCTGATCTGGCAGGTGTCGCGATAACTGGTCGGTCAAGACTTATCCAAGGTGCAGGTAAGTGTGGAAAAGACACCCTTCGTGTAGAATTAATCCATCTACCCTGTGTCGGACCGTCAGGTGTTGTTGTCCCACAGTCCTGTGACTGTGTGAGAGGTATCGCTGGTAACTGTCGCAGTAATGCTCTACATGTCTGTCGTGTCTCATTCATGACCTCTTCTAATGTTGGATTCCTTACAGGTGTTCCAGTATGTGAGACATCGACCGCTACAGGAGGATCGACACCATCTCCCAAGTCGATAAGCGATGGCTCTCGGAGCCCTGAAATCCGTTCCGGTTGGATCGGTGACACACCAGGTGAACTGGGCACCTCCACATCTAAGAGAGACTTCTGATGTCGGTTAGATGGCTGCGGCTGTTCACGATTACTCTTCTTACGTAGCTCCTCTAGTGTTTCCAACGCCTTAGCTGTAGTTGCCTTCATTTGTCCAACTAGTTGTAACTGTGTTGTGTCTGCAGTAACAATAAAGTCCAGCCTTCCTTGTATGTGTATTAATCGGGTGTAAATTCGCGAAAATTCGTTAGCTGCATTCTCATGATTGAAGTTCTGAAGGGATTCCACCAAATCGGTGAGTTTATTTTGGAAAATCTCAATCTCCGAGGCGGGATTCAATGATGTTGGGGGTAATAGAGGTTCATTAGGTTGAAGTACTTGTCGTAGTAGACTCCGTTTAGTCATCACAGTACCCGGTATCGATTGTCCTCTCAGTTGTAATTCGTAGGTAAGTTCATCACTGGGTAACCGGTTCACATCCATGTTCGACATATTATTTTCAACTAAGTCTGATTCAGAACGCACCAATATTTCACACTCGGTATGTCTTTCACAATCCGTTTAAGTTCTAAGTCCAAACTGGTAAGTTAATCGTTAGCCAACCTATTCACTTAAGTTCGAAGTGGGTATGGGTGTAACCCCAAAAAAAAAATTAAAGTCCAAGTCCCGGCGTATCAGAAAAGAAAAAAAAGTTCAAGTCCCGGCGCACCAAAAGCAATCTAAGTCCCGATGTATCACACTAAAAATTTTACAAGTCCAACGTTACTCAAAAAAAATTCAATCAGTCCCACTAAAGTCCGAAAATATTCGCGAAATACCGCACTCACTCGCAAGTCGTTTCGTATAGTCCGGAAAATTTCCCGAAATTCGAACCGCACCAGAACGCACAGGTTAGATTCCAAATAGTTTTTCAAGTTCAATATCCAGAAAATAAATCGCAATAATCGAATTTCAGGTTTCAGAAAAATCAGCAATAATTGGTAAGTTTCAACAGTACAGGTCAAAAGAAAATAAAAGCAGGTAGACAAGTTATCAACAGGGTAATAGGTGATTCACTATTAAACTGATAGGTAAATAAAACCTATTAAATTTTACCAATTGTGACAATAAATTTTCAATGTTCGGAAACTCACTCACCTTCAATACGAAATTAAAACAGTTCAATTCAATAAATCAGAAATAATAAGAGATCGGAAATAATTTTCACTGATATTAAGGCGCAACAACAGTTCAGTTTTCAACAACTCAATATAAGTAATCAGCAAAAGGAATAATTAAATAATTTCCAATAGGTTTCAACAATAGGAAAATTTTCAGAATATAGTCCAATTCAATTCACAGTATAACAGTTCAATACAGGGTGGCAGGTAATAAAACACAGATCAAGTTTATTTTTCACAGTTCTCGGTTCAAGAAACAGTTACTCACTGTTCTTAGGTTTTACTCACTGTTTCGGGAATTCACTCACTGTCCGGTTAATGTTTCTCACCTCTGAGCCCTCTCGGGCGCCATTTTTGTAACGTGGTTTACTCGGAGAAGCCTTAATCTCGAGCGCCAGCTATTCTTTTCAATAGGAAGAATAGCAAACCTACCAGAGTAGCTGCTAGCCGGAGACAGAGCTCGATGTTGTCTAGGATGGTGGCGACAACGAAGAAGTCAAAATCGAATTATGTAAAAGTTTATTCACACCTTCGAATACTAATTATATGAGCAAGGGAGATATGTGTGATATAAAATATGAGTGATTCTATCAGTGAAAATACATTCGGGAAATCTTATCCGGTCACGAGCACAAATTTATACCGGGTGTAGTGAAAAATTAACGGTTCAATAAAAATGCGCCAACCAGAACTGACGAATGCTAAGGACTTGCTATACGGTATCGGTATGTAGTTGTATTTCTCCGGAAATGAAACACAATAAGGGCGGATCTGTTCGAGACTTTTATTCGCTGCCCCAAGGGTTATAACACGCCATGACTGACAGCGAAGAAAATGTCTATTTTTAACGCAACTACGGGATTTCACTGACTACGTGCGGTATCTCTTATTCTCTGCCCCAAGGGTTATAGCACGCCATGACTGACAGAAAAGAAGAGATTTCGGATTTAACACTTATGACGCGGAACGCGGACAGGGGGGTTGACGGAACTTTCCCTTCAGTACCCCAAGGGTTAACACGCCATGACTGATAGCGAAGGGAAAAGTCAGACTCGCGAAACAGGGTAGAGAACGATAAAATACAACAGAAAACGATACAGTACAGCAGTGTCAAAGTTAAGGAAGTAACGGCGTAGGTCTAACAAAGAAACTGAACGGTACAGACGGGGACCTACCTCCTTTGTTTCAAGCACTCGAAACTCAAAGGATTTAAAAGAAAAAAACTAAAAAATTAACTCTAAGCACTGATGCAAACACAAAATGATTATTCTTCAACGGCGAAAGAAATACCGAAAATTAACTGAATTTATAACAGAAGTCACCACGTTAGAAAGCGAAAAATCGAAAATACTGAAGCGAAGTGAAAGAACTGAAGTAAAAGTCAAAAGTCAGCCGAAGAACTGAAGTAACAGTCGAAAAGTGACCGTCGCGGGGGAAAATTTGCTTTTATAGGCATATCCCCTCTCACGGTAAAAATCTGAAAATTCCAGAATGCGACAAGAATGAAAAACGTCGTCAGCTCCGGTTTATCGCATATCAACAGATGAAAAACGTCGAAATCTTCAGCGGCATGTAAGAAAAACAACGTGAAATACAGATAAGCGGTTTTTTACATTTACTCTGCCTATCGGAATGAACGTACGAAATATTCGAGAATTAGAATATTTTCAAAGACGGAAATCTAAAACGAAAGAAATGCACTAAGATGAACTCCAATTTTCCTCAGAAAACTGGACTTCATCACAATATGGTTCCACTTCAACAGGTCTTTTGAGTGAGTATAAGAAAAAAGAAAATGAATTGATATACAAATACACAGCGCAAAAAAATTAACGCACATTATGGAAATCTCAAATTTATTCTACAACTGAAGGTGTTCTCAATGATAATTATTTTTATCAGAATTATGCATGCATATGTTATCCACTTTCAACGGTTTTCTTCAATACTGATGTTTTTTCCCAGCAGGAATAAAAAAAGATGATATTATCAGATTTTGAATGTATTGGCTCCATTCTAAAATCAGTTGTTCTCGATCAATTCTAGTGATCAATAGTTTTTCTTTCGTTTGATTTTCTACACTCGATCGCTATGCAACGCGAAACACGCAATTTGACCCAAGAGGAATGTGACCAAGTGGTAGTTTTGCGAGAAGAAGGGTGGACAAGAATTGCAGAAAGGTTTGGAGTTTCCCATATACTATGCGTATATTAGCAAGCAGTGAGAGTTGATTGTGAAATATTAGAAATAGACTAGCTGACCCGGCAAACGTTGTTTTGCCATATAAATAATTTCCTAGTAATTTCTAGTGTAGACAAAAAATAGCTTACTTATTGTAAGTATGTATGTATGTTAGAATGTGTATATTGTATGTATGTAAGGATGTGGTATATGCGTGAAGTAAGCATGGAGCGCTGTGAACGATGAGGGAATATAAAAATAACAAAAGGCAAACATTATTTTTAAGTTATTATAATTTATTCCTTAAAATTATAGATCATTAATTAAACAATTACGACAGTAACACCATTAAACAATATCAATCTCTTAATGCTATAGCGTGAACAATATTTTTTGTTAGTCCATCTAGCGTTCGTTCGTTCGTTGTGCTGTTTACTGGGTCAGAAATGACACCTGTAGACATCTGACGGGGATAACTAATTAAATGATGATTGATCAGTTTTCGACCGGAGAGGAAAAATGATTAAATTACTAAAATGGCTATTAAAAAATAAGGGTTGATCGTAGAAGGGTGAAAATTGAGGATTGTATGTATTTTTGTATGTTGTATCATAAAAAATTAAAATTGAAAATTTTGTCCAAAAAATGAAATAAAAAATTTATGGGTGGACTACCCCTAACATTTAGGGGGATGAAAAATAGATGTTGGCCGATTCTCATAGATACCGGATAAGCACAAAAAATTTCATCAAAATCGGTCAAGCCGTTTCGGAGGAGTATGGTAACGAAAACTATGACACGAGAATTTTATATATTAGATATATATATATAAAAGATTTCCATATTGGGGTATTATTGGAAGATAAAAGAAGATGTTATTTGATCATGAATCTTTTTTCAGAATCACAGGGTAGTTCTGGACAGAGTGTCTCTTTTCTGTTTTTTCTCAGCTTCTTTCAAATAAAACGTATCCAAATATTATTTTTTTACGGTTGATATATCAACAAAAACTAAATCTTCTACGAGAACTACAACTCTAAAGGTTAATTCGCTTTTAATGGTATAACATCAGTAAGGTCAATCAAACTTTCGACCGTACTCACTGTTCAAGTTCTTTTGTTCAACTTGCTGTATTTGTACTCCCGGAAGAAGAACGTAGCTATCTTCAAACTCAAATTACTCGAAAACGAAAATTTATAAAGAATACCCACCTACGATTAGAACGTCCATCAGAAAAAAAGGAGTTACAATTGATGTATTATCTGAGTTACAAACTAAGAGTACTAATGAGGGAAACCACTAATTGTTGGTTTCGAGAAGAGTAGAAGGCTTGAGATCTAATCTATATATCGAGCAAGATGAATGGATATGAAAATATTTCTATGAGAATACAAATTGTAATGAGGAGATCATTCCAAATGAGAAGAGACGTGAGACTTCCATCCAGTGTCATGGCTTACAACTTTAGAAACGAAATAACTGATTCAAATTATTGAGATGAGCATGAGAAGACAATGAAACAGCATTCATTATCAATGAGAAAGACATGAGAAAATTCAATTCTGATGCTTCATACCCATTTCCATGTGAAAAAATCCAGAGAGGTCTGAAAATCTATGTAAATTGTAAAACAATAATGAATTACTTATTCCTGAGGTGGCACATGAATGAGTTGACTCGAGTGAACATATCAATTGAGCTTTACTAGTGAGGATTACAAATCTGTTGGAACATTCTTTGAAATTCACACGTGGGCACATTTCATGAATAATGAAATGGTAATGGAAATGAAGTAATTAACAATTTTGAGAGTATATTACCTTTTGCGTAAATCTAGTTAGCACCAGAATTGAATGAGAAGACTTGAGAGAGAATTATTTAATGAGAAGAACCGTTAGAGAGACTTTATAATAATAGGGGTTAACACAATGAGAAGTTAATTTAACTAGGTGAACTAATATAATTCGCTTCAGAGGAAATGGGAAGATCTGACATTCCTGGAGTGGGGCTGTGGCGGTCAATTATCGTTGCCCAAGGCACCATATAGTTTTCACTTGAGATTTGGCAACTTGTGAGTAGCGTAGACAGAAGCAACATCGGAGGGACGTGGTCAATTTTTAACAGAATAAAAAATTTAATGGACAGTAGAAGGAGGTCGAATAATTTTTTTCCTGCAACATCCACCTGGCTCCGGTGTGACCATGTTGTTTTTTTTTAGGTGCTGGCTGATTTTTTTCGTCAATAGAGCGGTGATTATCTTGTAGATCGATGGCATGCATGTGATAGGTCGATTATTTTCAGGGTTTTTCGGGTATCTTCTTTTGAATGTAAGAAAAGTCCTGACCATAGGTATGGTGGAAGGATCGACTAAGACTTTTCGAAACAATTTTGCCAATATTTTATTTACTCTGGTAAAGTGTTTCCACCAGTAGTTTTATCCACTCCTGGTGACTCCCAATTTCTCGACTCTTTAGACTTTAGAACATCTGCCACAGACTGGGGGGCAGATGCCCCCCATTTTATCATCTGCCCGCCATTTTATCATCTGGCAAGTTAGACCGTGTTTCCCCGATCCAGTATGCCCCCTCATCCTAGGAGACAGGTCCTCCCCACACAATCATCCAGAATTGATGTAAGTCTATAGGATTTGGATGGTGCTCCTCCTGAGTACTATTCTGCTGTTCAATATTACTGAAGAACTGCTTCTGATTTTCAGTGTAAAGCTGGTTGTTTTTATAGCATTTAACTCTATCATTTTAACGTCTGATGAGGTTACCTAATGCTTTTACTTTTTGTTACAGAACATCGCATCTGTATGAAATCAAGTTTCAGAACTCTTTTCGCTTAATTTTGAACTCAGAAGCGACCCTCCTCACAGCCTTCACCAGCCTTGTGGATGCAGCCGTTGAGCTGAGATTACCATAAATAACGGCAATATTTTTTTCCTGTTATTATGTTTTCTAGCCGTTTTTTCCATGATGGAACAGTGGTTGTCCTCGCTCCTCCTGGGTCGTCCAAAAGCTGGCGAATATGGACTTCACAGACATATCCTCGGCGTGAACTACATCTATCAATTCCTCAAAGGTTCCGCATTCTCAAGTTGTTTTTCGAGAAGAGAATTCACAGCTCTCACAGAATCAAGAACCGACCTGAAGTACTGTAATTGAGGAATTCGAGATCTGTTGTGCGATAGCATACCGGAGTATTCCAGAGAATTTCTAATGAATATTCCTTCAACCTCGTCACGCTGCCTGTCCCTAATGAACAACCCACTTTTCCTTATATGCATCCTTATAGGGGATGATCTTCAGGTTTTCCTCCCATGTAAATTTCGTGCGCCTCTCTTGTTGTGGCCTTCTAGTGGAGTGAGTTCGCGACTCACTCAAGCTGTTCAAGCTATTTTTATTGGTCCTACCAGACGCTCAAGCTTCACCACAGTTGGATTATCGCAAGCTTCTCGTAGGTTGAGACTGAACACATCAGTGGCTACCACACGGCACACTTAAGTACGCGCAAGCCTCTTCTTGTCGAAGTCTTTGGCGCGATAACAATGCTTCCGAACGAAGAACTATTTCTTCTGCTGCTTTTTTTCAAATGCCAGCTTATGAAAAAGAAGACAATTGAAAATTCAGAAAGAAAACGTTCGAAGTGGACACAAAAATAGCTTTTGAAAAATTCATTCGTACGTAAATTTACTCAAGGATATAAGAGATGATCCAAACGATTTGCGAAATAGTTACGGATGGATGAAAATGCATGCAGTGATTTATTTTGTTTAGTTACGCCTAATCAAAGTATCCTGGATTGCGGCTTGAACACTTAATGCCAACCGTAGATACAAGTAAGTATGTACAAGTCGGGCTTGCGCAAGCAAAATTTCATGCAAGTCGAAAATTGCACAAGCCAAGCCGTCGGGTTGGCGCTTTATAAAGTTTTTCCAACCACGCGCACAGTGTTCCGTTTTCAAGCCGGATTGCGCAATCAAAAGTGTGGTGAAGCTTGAGCGTGTGGTAGGCCCACATGAGTCACAGGACTTGGCCTGGCGGAACCATCTCGTCGTCGATTCGGGAACAGTGAGAAATTTTTTGAGAAGAGGAAAACTGAAAAGCGTTTTGTAATATTTGAAGATACAGAAATTGACGTTTTAGCCTACTTTGAGGTAAATTCAAATAATTCCATCAGTAATTTATCTGGAAAAATAGCTGTTCCACTGTCTAGTATTCGCCGAATTCTGAAGGAACATAAGATTCTGTTCCATGAGTTAAGACCAGTGCAAACACTAGAACCTGGTGATCCTGAGAGACGTTTGGGTTTTTTCGATAGTTTTTGAATAAATGCAGACAAGATCCAAACTTTTATAAAACATGAAAATAGTTGAAAACTCTGTTTCAAGCTGACTTCGTAAGAAGAATTTTTTTGCTTTTTTGCATACGATTTACAAAATACGGCCGATTGCCACCCTTTATGAATTAGCCTCCGAATAGCTACAAACCAAATTGGTGACTGCTACTTATATTTCTTCATAATTAGGCTTCTTTATTTTAATATAGAGACTATTTCGCTTTTCACTTTGATCAATCAATTCTTTTGTCAAATTATGAATAATAACAAGATGAAAGATGAGCATTATCTTTGCAGATTTCCCTCACACTCAAAAAATCAAGTCTTATCATCAGGCGTTTAGATTTTTGTATTGGCTAATGAAGATGCGTTGGGGCACAGTAGAAACAAAAGTTTCATTTCGCAAATTATCCCCTTGCTTATTTTGAACTGCTTAACAGAATGCTTTCTGATATTAAAAATAATATATGTAAAATTCATAGAAAAAAATGCATTGTTTCAATAATTTTAGTAGTTTCATAAGTATTAGAAAATCTCTTTTTCTTCATTTGCAGAAAATTTGCTGACTTAAAGCCTTGCCAATACTTCTCCTTATTTTTCCAAGTGGCTACATTTTTAGCCAAGGGGCTGTGGTTACATTCAAGTTTAGCCGGTTAATCTTAAGTTTATGTTCGCACCTAGCTTTAGCCGTTACATATATACAGGGTGAATCTTTGACCCTTAAAAATATTTTAACAGTAGATTTTTGAGATCAGAAGAAACAATTTCTTCACACCATTTTTTCCGAATTGCCTCGTTTCAAAAGATACAGGCTGTTTAAAAATCATAAAAAAAATGTTTTTATCGAACACAAGATATCACTCACGTCTTCCAGTTTTCCCATTATGACCATTTCGTACCATGAAAATACCAAACTTTCAAAGAAACCAACTCTTAAAACTTAGTTGGACGCTATCTAATGAATATTTGAACGTTTTGTAAAATAAAAGTATCCTTCATATTTCCCCGCATAGCTCATTATAAAAACTTAAAATTGCTATTTCTTTTTATCAGGGCCGAATCGGAAAAAATGGTATAAGAAAAAAGTATTTCCCTCGACCTCAAGAATATACTATTTAAATATTTGTAAGGGTCAAACACTCACCCTGTATTTATGTATAGGTATATATGTATCATGATTTCTATGATAGTTACAGCCTGGCAATTGTTAACATTGTTTGTTCTTATATTATTATATATCATACGGGGTGGGCTTTCGAAAACGAAACAGACGAAATAACAAAAGGATTAAATTTATTTCAAGACACAAACTCATTTCAGTAAGTGAATTTTCTAATTAAAAGAAGCTTAACCAGGCGAAGACTTTCTGGAAGACATCCAGAGGTCAACAGTGGCAACAAGATCCGAGTCGACTTTCTCAAATATGATTGGCGACACTAAGCAACTATCTCACTTCAGTGTTTGGCCAACAACAAATGTTTATTTTCCATTCCTTTCATTCATGTTCCAAGGAAAAAAGTATAATGAGAGATCCTGTATGAATAGTTTTCAATAATTATACAGGGTGCTTCCAAAGTAGACGTGAACCTTGGAGGAGGTGTTAGTATCACTCATTTGCTGTCGTTTGAGCCATATTTATTGATAACCAAAAATTAACAGTTTCCGAGATATTTGAGTTCTTGTGTTTTTTAAAAAATTTCTCGCCTTACTTAATTTTTCGTCAATTTTTTCTACGTTGACCAAGTTTGAATATAATTTTGCATTCTTTTCATCAGAAAAAGATATAATACGTATGAAAAAAAGCAAAACTATCCTGTATTAAATGTTGAAAGAGAATTAGTATGATTTAAAAGTTGATATATGAAAAAAAGAAAAATCTATTTCTAATATCAATTTGCCTGGAACTTTCAAATTCCAAAATTTATGTAGAAAAAAATTATCTCGAAAACTTGCCTAATTCCTTCTTTATTTCCTTAAGAAGTTTTCGTTAGAATGCAAGCACTATTTTCGTTTCAGCAGATTCTGATTTGAAGGGGGTTAGAAGCAAAGAAAGAAATGTAATGAATTGAATATTTTTTTATTGTAATTAAACTAAAAATTTCATCAGAAAAAGTATTCATAAATCATGTTCGAAATGACCTCCACCATTCCTTATTCAAGCACTTGACGAAAAATGAAGTAAGGTGAGACATTTTTTGAAAAACACAATGTGACGTGGCAGATTTTTGCTCCGCCACAAAAGGAAATTTCTTCACCGATACTATCCTAATAAGACCTGACAGCCGAAATATTTTGGAAGATAACCTTCATATTATCATAGGGGGACTTTTTCGATTGATATTATGGCATTGTTTTCCACCAACCAGGCCCATATTCGTAGCCGAAACCGTATATATCTTTTGTTTTCTGAATTAATATATTTTATAATTCTTTTCGTTCAACCATTCAACTTTCAAACTGAAAGGAATATAGCGTTAAGAACCTGACCGAATAATTTTCCAATTTGAAAATCCGAGAAGGCTAACAGTCTTCCTACCGAAATGGTGGATGCGCCAACCGACCGTTTTAAATTACCGTTCATCAGGTCATGAAATATCTCCGAGGCAGCTTTCCTTTGTTCACAGGCTGAGACCGACATTTAGAAATACCGCAACGATTCACAGGGGGGTTGAAAGAAAAATAAAACTTTGTTTTATGTTTCTTGCCGACGACGGAGAGGGATGTGACGCAGATTTTTGCTCCGCCACAAAAGAAAATTTCTTCACAAATACTTTCCTAATAAGACCTGACAACCGAAATATTTTGGAAGAAAATCTTTATATTATCATAGGGGGCTTAACCGATTTTTATTATGGCATTGTTTTCCACCAACCACATAAATTTTATAATTCTTTCCTTTCAACCATACTTTTCTTACTCAAGAAGGGTCTTTCAACTTGTTTCATTTTCCTTCTCTTCAATTATTTCTTCTCTTTCCGAGCCAGTTGATTGACCGAACAATTTGAGTATATCCATTGGGAAAATGAGTTAGGTATCCATAGTGGGGACAGTTTTCCACGGAGAGGGGTACTTCTTCGAGGCCCGACGCTGAAGGTCAAGAGCAGATTAATTGAGATATAGGTCCCAAGGAAAGCGTGTAAGGTGTTTTGCCGTGTAGTACAGTTTGAAGTTTGAAAGTTCAAGGCAACTCATTTGTAGCATTTTTATTCCTTCCTTAGTGCATACCTGGGGTGATATCTTCACTATTTTCCGCTTTCTTTAATCCGTTGAACTAGCTGAAAATACCGACCTACCGTTTTTACTTGATTTAGTCATTGTAGGCTGTGTAGATTGCCGACTTCCGCGACCGTTCGACCGCCGTTGGGTCCGAAGAGGGCTTGGGTCTCATACCGTATTTCTGTAATTATTGTGTTATATTGCCGATTTCCGACCGATCAAGTTACAGGTTGATAGCTTCTACCAACCTGCTGTCTGACAGGCAGCCATTTTTTGAGAGGGAGAGAGAGAGACAGGGTGCACTGCAATTGGACCGGTACCAGCCACCGTACCGATTTCCGCCGACAGAGAGAGTGACTCGCCAGGCTTTCAAAATTTAACCGTATTTACCGTTTATTTTAACCATATTTTCCTGGAGTAAGCGTATTTGATTGACCGTATTTCATCAACCGCCCCACACCGATCAGTCCGCCAGTTGACATCCACATTTATTTTTACCTTCATATTTTTTGTATATAATTTAATTTAGGCGAAATAAAGAACTGTGTTGCCAGTTATTTTTGCCAGTGAGAGTTTGTTCTTGAATCAGTTACATCTAGGTTTTTGTTAAAAGAGCTAGGTACTCTTTTAACGATTAAAAACCGTTGGAAAGCAGAGACTTAGAAGACGCTACCACCCTAGTCTTCACTGATATCCTTCTCCTCGTATAATTTCAAGTCTACCCCGGCTCTCTTATTCTTTGGAGATTCTGTGGCAGACGTGGGGTTCACTGATTGCCCCACTGGCGCCCGAGCAAAGGCAAGGAGCGGCCGAAAAAGTCTATCACAATAAGAACACAAATATCTCGGAAACTGTTGATTTTTGATTATCAATCAATATGGCTCAAACGACAGCAAATGAGTGATACTACACCTCCTCCAAGGTTCACGTCTAATTTGGAAATACCCTGTATAGTGACCCAACGTCAAACGTTCGAAATCGGTTCATAGGAATTTTTATTCCCATAATCATGTGTACAAACAGTTTCCGAACATCTGCGCTAACAGACGGTCGGAGTTTATAGCGGTGCCTACTTCATCTATTGTATTTAATTGAGAAATATAAATTAATATTCAGAGTAATTTAAAGACTTGAGTGATATCATGTCGGAACCACCCGATAAAGGTGGCGGTTTCCCCGGTTTCGAATCGACTGTTAATGATTCATCAACGGTTGCTTTGGAGAGGGTTAAGATTCTGCAAGATATTATGATCATGGATTCATCCTTGAGGTCCGAATATTTAGAAGCGACCACAAATTTGAAAACCGATATTGGAGGTCCTAACATCACACATACTGGAAAAAATGAAAGTCCTACATTTCGAGAAACACACAAAGAACGTCCAAAATTCAGGTTTGAATCTACAGATTCAGGTCCATTTATCGTTTATACCGAAAGTACCGACAAGAATATTGGTAACTTGCATCCAATGTCATTAGGAAAGATGATCCACAGACAAAGTTATGAATTTTCACAAAACATCGTTTACATTGAAAGATCCGGAAAAAATCGAGTGAAAATTGAATTCGATACATTTATCAGCGCAAACAGATTTTTAGACTCGTCATTTCTTGCTGATAATAAACTGGAAGCATATGTGCCGGCGTATTTGATAAGAAGACAGGGAATTATTCATTCTATCGATTTGGATATAACAGAATCTGAATTGAAATCGGAAATAAGATATTTGATTGGAGATAATTTTCATAAACTTATCGAAGTGAAGAGAATGACAAAAAAAATTTTACGGGAGGATAAATCATTTGATTTCACACCTACAACTGATGTAATATTAACATTCAGGGGTAAAGCCCTCCCTGAAAAAGTAATATTATTTGGGTGCATTAGAGACGTTTCCCCATTTAAACAAAGAGTAATACAATGTCACCGCTGTTTCAGATATGGTCATACAGACAAAATGTGTAGAAGTGAAATAAGATGCGGTAGATGCGGAAATACACACGCAACAGCGGAATGCGAGTCACCAATCCTCCATTGTTTACATTGTGATGGTACTCATGCATCGAATGACCGAACCTGTCCTATGTTTCAAAAACAAAAAGTAATTAAAAACATTATGGCTGAAAGAAATATATCTTTTAAAGAAGCAATAAAAACTATAGACCACAGTTTTTCTGGAATTCTGTCACATGTATCGGAAGAAAAAACGGTAAAATCCCCTAATAAAAATACTCAAAACCTTTCTCGAACCTCAAAAAACTTTCCAACATTATACTCGAAAAAAAGGAAATTACATCATAACGAGTCGGAAAAACTGAATGAAATTCGAAGAAAGCATGCTCAAATAATCTCTAATGAACCAAGCACATCAGGAAATGGAGTGTGTCTAAACCAACACTCATCTAATGCCCATCTCTCATCTCGTCCTGACAAAAATATTTCTGATCTTTCAAAAAATATTATAAATATGTTTGTTGCCTTCCTACAAGAAATCAGTGGTTCAAATCCTATCAATCTTGATGAATCTCATCAAAAAACTTTACAGTCTAAATTAAGATCAATAATCACATCTGATGAAAATGAAGATTATACAATGGAATGCTAGATCCGTCAATTCTAATAAAGGATGTTTGGAAAAATACTTGTTTGACAATGATATAGACATATACCTATTGAACGAATCCTGGCTGAAACCAGGCTTCTTCATAAATTTTTCTGGTTTTAACATTTTCAGAGAAGATAGACCAGATCGTAGGGCTGGTGGAGTGGCAATTTTGTTGAAAAAAAAAATCCCATATACTTCCATAAGCGCGCCAAATATCAGAAATATTGAATGTTTAGCAATGTCAATAGATTTATCAAATAATAAAAAAATCGATCTGTACTCTCTATATAATCCTCCATCATCAAATATATCTGAAGAGGAATGGAACGAATTTTTTTCAAACATTGGGGAGAATTCATTAATTTGTGGAGATTTCAATCTACACCACCCAACATGGGGAAGCATTGATTCAGATGTCTACAGCAATGCGTTACTTAATTCCATTGAACAGAAGAACCTTATAATACTCAATGACGGATCAGCCACAAGAATATCGAGACCAAACGAAAATAAATCCGCTGTTGATTTGAGTCTGTGTACGAACAGCCTAATTCCTGATATTGAATGGCATACTGAGAATGATACTCTGGGCTCAGATCATTTTGTGATCAGAATAAATTTGTTGCTAGAAAAGGAAATCTCAGAAACATATTCTTCAAGTAAATATAACACAAATAACGTTAACTGGGACCTGTTCTCTCTGAATATGCATTACATAACAGAAAATTCCACTAATCTTGGTATTCTTACTTATGAAGAATTTTTGAAAAATCTTACTTATTCAATAACTACATACATTCCTGAGTACAAAAAAACAATAAACCCAAAATTTAGGAAAAAATGGTGGAATCCGGAATGCGAGGATGCCATAAAAACTAAAAAAGAATCTTATAGACAATATCTTGCCAGTCCCACTATGAACAATTTTATAGACTTCAAGAGAAAGGAAGCTAAAGCTAGATTAATTATAAAGGAAAGTAAAAGGACTACATGGAGAGAATTTTGTTCGAATATTAACAGGAGCACCCCAATCAAACAAATCTGGAAGGACATAAAAAATATCAAAAAAAGCATTCAGGGTCCTAGACACCCTTTGGTCTTAGGAAATTGGAGTGAAGAATTTTTAAGTGCTATCACACCTGACTCTGTATACACTCAAGATGAGCACATCCACTCGTATGATAGAGCGAGTCCGGAGGATCTCATGTGCAGGCCATTTACCCTTGAGGAACTCGAGCGTTCATTAAAAAATAACCCAAATACTTCACCTGGCTTAGACAATATCCAATATATCATGTTATCTCATCTTCCATTGAATGCTAATTGTATGCTCCTCCATATATTCAATCAAATATGGGAAACAGGTGAATTTCCCCCACAATGGAAAGAATATGTAGTGGTTCCTATCTTAAAACCTAACAAGGACCCTAAAAGAGCAGATTCTTATAGACCAATAGCTTTGGGATCTTGTGTAATGAAGACCTTTGAGAGAATACTCAAGTTCAGATTGGAATGGTGGATGGAATCAAAAGATATGTTTCCCCGGATACAATTTGGTTTCAGGAAGGGACATTCTACACAGGATAATGTTGCGGCTCTCATAACAGACATCTACACTGCCAATACTCATGGAGAATACCTCATGGCCGTGTTTGCTGATGTGAAGAAAGCTTATGATAATATTTCACTACAAGACATGAGAAGAGAAATAATAAATATTGGCCTGAGCAATAAATTTTCCAAACTAGTCTTCAATTTATATAACAGCAGAAAAATCTTCTTGAGAGTAGGATCAACTATTCTGGGCCCTCGGATCACCAGCAGAGGACTACCACAAGGCGGAATACTATCCCCATTACTCTTTGTAATAGTATTCCATAGATTGGAAAAAATATTCTGTCCATCCTTAAAAATCCTTCAGTATGCTGACGATATCCTTCTGTATGTGGCATCTAAGACATTTGAAGAATGTCGAAACCTGCTTTCTGTAGCTCTGAATGCATTTGAAAAATATCTATTCCTGAAAGGTCAGGAATTATCTCAGAGCAAAACAGTTGTTTGCACATTCACGAAGAAAACGTCGTTCGATCCTCCAGAATCAATAAACCTCAATAATAAAATATATTCTCATGTCAAATCTTTAAAATTCCTAGGAATCACTTTAGATAGAAAACTACTTTGGAGAGATCACATCGACAGACTTAGATTAGAATTAAACCAATCCATTAACATCCTGAGAAGCATTTGTCATCCAAATTGGGGTGCAGACCAAAACATTTCTATTATGTTATATAACAACTTAATTCGCTCAAAAATCGATTATGGATGTTACTTTTATGGAAGCGCCTCTGAAATTCATCTGAAAAAGATAGATATTCTCCAGAGAAAGGCTATTAAAATCTGTCTCGGACTCCTCAACTGCACCACAAATGAAGTGGTGCTCTCAGAAGCGGGAGAACTTCCCTTGAACTTCAGAAGAAAATTTCTTACTTGCAAGTTTCTTATCAAGAAAGATACTTCTTCTCCTGATCTTATGAAAAAACTACATCAATTATACATTTTAACACTCACTAATCGATACTGGAAAATAAAAAAAGATCCTTTCCTTATTAAATGTTATGAAGAGCTCATTAACACGCAGGAGAATACTTTCAAATCATCTAAATTGATAATTTACTCAACTGACTTTGATGTACTATTGCAAAGAGTTGATACATGCTTACCCAACTATAAACCTGGTTCAGAAATAGTGGATTTCAAATTGGTTATGAACAACCATTTTGCGGGCTTTTATCACATTTATACTGATGCTTCTAAACTGGACAATAAAGTGGGATGTGCAATATATGATATGACATCAGGAACTTCAGTGAAGAAATCATTGTGCGGATCATTCTCAGTATACACCGCTGAAATGATAGCAATAGAGATGGCACTCAAGTATATTTTATCTGAAAATAGCAGTATACCATCCAATAATTTTGCCATTCTATCTGATAGCCGTAGTGCTATCCACTCACTCAGAAAGATGAAGCTCGACTCCAATTTTAGCCATATACATGCAGAGATACTTAAAACCTTATTCTCATTGAGACAAATTAATAAAAATATATATTTCGTCTGGGTCAAAGCTCATGTCGGTATTTTCGGCAACGAGATGGTTGACAAGATGGCAAAAGAAGCGACATTGTTGCCACCACTTTATGATGATAAAGGAACCCATACTGATATGTTCCCTGTGATAAAGAGGTCCTGTGAAAGCTTATGGTCTCAAACTTTCAGAGATATACAAAAGGGAAAATATTATAAAAACATAGAACCAACTCCCCTCCATAAAAGATGGTTTCAGTATAGCACAAGAGGAAGAAAGTTCATAAGAGTTATGTGTCGTCTGAGGAGTGGACATGGTCTCAGCTTTCAATATCTACATAAGATCGGTGCTCGAGAAAGTTCCTTATGCGATTGTGATAGCGAAGGAACTTTGGAACATATGGTGCTTCATTGTGAGAACGACAGACATCATCACGATAATCTAATGTCAAAATTGAGCCGTCACCTATCTCAACTGCAGCCTTACAGTCTTGGCTTTCTGTTAGGATTGAAGGACGAATTTGTATAATGTTATAATAAGTAAATGTAGCATTGTAATGTTGGCCAATGTCGAAAGTCGAGGCTATGAACCAAATATATATATATATATATATATGTGTACTAACTGCAATTTTTTTTCGAAATACAGGGTGTCAATGTTTTCCGAAATCTAGAATTTTTCTGCAAACGAAGCAATGTATGAAAAAACTAAGGAAACAAAAATTTTTATTGTTTCATCCGAGAAAAGGAATAGACTTACAAAAAAACAGTATCTCACTCTTTATTGTATTTCATTCTTGTTGTTCCTAATTTTCTCTTATATTTTTTTTGTAAGGTCCACTTTGGTTTAATTTTTCTTCTTCAGTATGATTTTTTCATCTAATTATTTTATTTTCGATTTTTCCCATCACAAGATTTCTTTTATTTCACTATTATGTTATAATACCTAAATTATTAACAATGGTTTGCTGACAGGGTAACAAAACCTATTGACTACCAAACTCGCCCAAAATATTAAAGGAGCTTCTGAGAGGTAGATGCCATCTTGGAGGCGTTAGAAGATCATATATATATATATATATATATATATATATATACATACATAATTTCTTTTCCAAATGCCTTCTTTATTCTTCGTTATTCCGATTGATGATTGGATTGCTTTGGTACATAAGTTGTTCAATATAAGTTCGATTGTAAGTATATTCACACAATTATCTGAGATAAAGATTTTCCTTCATTTATAATTATAACTAGAATATTGTAGCAATACTCTCATACAATAGAGAATAAAAATGAAATATATTCTTCAATATGAAGGTACCTCAAAAATTTCTATTGAATATGTCATTAAACAAAGGTTAGAAAATATTTTCAGAATATTTTCGCCACAAGATGATCGAAAAAAAAACAGATTCAACTAAAAACATCAAGAAAAATGGAGCAACCAGGAAATTGAATTGTGAATATTGATATTTGATTATTATATCGTTTATATTCTCTTCCAACAGAATTTTTCCTCTCAAGTTCACAGTACATCTTCCTAATATACTCAAACTAGTATGAAAAATTGTATCATTGTACTTTTCAAATCTGGGAGGAACCATAACAGATGATATTGTGCCCCCATCCGGAAGAACGATCTTTATTTCGGCGTCTTCGACCATAACATCGTTCAGAATATGGTCTATTGCGCGAATTTTCAGGAGGTATTCCATTTCATTTCTGAACACATACTCGTATGTCGGAACATTATACTGAAGAATATAAGTTGATTTCCACCCTCCTTGACGTAACGAATACCTTGGAATGAATTTGAGCGTTTTATGCCTTTCATCCTCGTAAACCAAAGTTTTACTGTTGTTTCCTAGGACGTCGAAAAATTTTATATTTTCCGCTGTCTTGGGTAGATGTGTATACATCCAAT
Source organism: Coccinella septempunctata (assembly GCF_907165205.1). Lineage (NCBI taxonomy): Eukaryota > Metazoa > Arthropoda > Insecta > Coleoptera > Coccinellidae > Coccinella > Coccinella septempunctata. The sequence continues at coordinate 17,601,273 of NC_058193.1, read as the reverse complement.
AGTCAGATTGCGTATTGCAGTAGGGCCCAAGCAATTGAGGACCTGAAAAGAGTTGATGATATAAAATAGCTAAATACGAATTATTATTATTATTGAATATTTCACTGCGCATGTCACGCTTGTTTGACATACCGATTTGTTTGCAGTGCGCATGGCACACATGCGTGACACCAGCCGATTTGTGTTTTACTTTATTCGCCAGTGTTTCTTCAGCTTTGAGAATGAATGTATGAATTCCGTTGAGTGTGTAGTTGAACGTCTAGGTATGGGGAATAGTGTCTTCGTTTCTATTTCTTATTTTTTCACGAGGTGTAGATATTATGGATCCTAACATTCAGAATCAACAAAAAATAACATTAAAAGATCCAAATATCTCACAGACAGTGAGTTATTATCTGTGTTAGAAGCTGCTGACTCTGAAATACATGAATTAATAGGAATTCCGGATACCGATGACGAATTTATTTTACCAGGAGAATCTGAATCCAAGGAAAGTTTTTGTATGTTTTCTTTTAAATAAATGTTCATATTTTTGTATGTTCTTATGAAAAAATGTTTATTTTATTTTGCGGAATAAACGAATGTAACAAATGCGTGAAATTGCGCACTGGACAACCAATTCATCATCAAATGCGCATGTCACACATGTGTTACATGGTGTCAAAAAACACAAAAAAAAAGCAATTTTTGTCAATATATTAGCTATGAATATCGAAAATTCAGCTCTAAAAGAAGAATTTCATCTAATAAAACGGATCCGCATATAGCGAAGAAGTGACCACTGTTGTATCAGCGAATAGGTTAAATATTGGTGAGGGTGGAGGTACATATGATACCTATGCACTCAACTACAAGAAATTATTCTGCCATGTGAGAAAGAAAAAGTATATTCAAAAAAGAAAAAAATCTTTTCACACAAGCACAACCGTTTCACCTCAGTCTCCACACTGAATAAACTATGCATCGCTTGAAAGGCCACAATTCCTGGTGCGCCGATCCTGGTAAGTCCAACAGTTGCAATCTCGTAGAGTAGTCGGGTCGAGAGGGAGTCAGAAATGGAATTCTGGTGCACCATCTCTGCACGATCTAATGAAGGTGGGAGTCAGTTAGCAGGGAAACCCACCAAGCCAGGCCTGCGTATTCCAAAATACGCCTCACATAGGATGTGTGTAAGAATTTGGCGGTATGGATATTTCAACCACCGAAAGAGCGCTAAATGAGATAGGTGTTCCTCTTGGCCTTACTGCTAATCTTCGAGATTTGATCTGACTAATCTAGCTCAGAATTGATCACCAAGCCTGCGATCCACCCATCAGCACATACGGGAGCCTAGGGTTATTCCTGCCTATGTAGAGCACCCAATGCTCATCTAGGTTGAGAGTCGAAAACCATTCTTGATCAATTGAGCAATTATATCGAATTCATACTGCAGCTTATTGGTAGTTGAGGATGTAACGTCGTAAACCTTATCGTCGTCAACGAACAGGAGGTATTTAGACCTGCTCAATCGGGAAATATCAGATGTGTACGTCAAGAAAAGAAGCGGCCCGATAACCGATCCCTGTATCACCCCACTTGTAACCCGCCCGTCATGGGTGGGAAAAGTGTCACCAACTCTAACTCTGAACATTCTATCGCTGATAAAATACTCAATCCGAGGAGGAAAATTATCCCGAATACCCATATGCTCCAGCCTGCAAATGAGACGACGGTGGGGAACACGGTCGAAAGCTTCAGCGAAATCTAAATACACGACATCCATCGGTATACCTGCGTCCAACGACTTACTGCAGTCATAAATCGTCTGTTAGGATTGAGCGACCTGGAAGGAACCCTTGTTGCTCCTCAGGAATCAATTTTTTGGAAACAGCAAATTTGAGAATATGATCTGTAATTATTTTTTTCAAGACCGTATAGACACTAGACTGATAGAGCAGTGAAGTTTTATCCCCAATTTGGCAAATGGGTGTTACGGTTGCTGAACGCCACTGTGCAGGGAAGGATGATGTGATCAGAGATGTTTTTAAACAGAAGGAAGAGTGCCGCAAGTGCAATGAAACATCGCGACAGAGGAAGGCACGTAATCCCATTACTCCCGGGAACATTCAGGGTAGAAATATATTACTCTACGAGTCATTTATACAAAAGTACGTCGTCAATGAATGCGAGAACTATTTAAGAACGGAAAGGCAGAGATAGGTTCGTCAGTGAAGTGGACGGCAAATGTTGTATCCAGAACATCGGCAGACTCGGAGTAGTCATTGCCCAATCTTCCAGATTAGTGTTTTACAAGTGGAACGGATACCTTGCTGTCAAATGAACTTCTGTTATACTTGAAGAATTTTTTCTGTTCTCTGCTGATGCCAGACCATTCTCAAAATTGGCCTTCGAGGCACGAATCAAATATGTCACACGATTGGAGTAACTGCGGTGATTTAAGAAACCAGTATATGACCAGCTCCAAGTATAACGCTGACACAAAGATTTCTTCACTCTAATGGACCTTAGGAGGTCTCCTTTTAGCCATGGCTTCCTCGGATTATGCTTAACTGAAGTGGTGGAAGTATCCTGAAGTATCTGGAGGAATTCATACCAGATCCCAGTGGATATCGACGTTTTCATCACCGAAAAATAAGTAAGATAAAATGTGAGACCCCAAAGCTGCAGACACTCCCTCATGATCTACCCTCTTGAAGCTTTTTCGTTGTTATCTTGTTAGCCATGACATTATGGCCGAGGATAAGCAGCTAGCACAAAAGTTGATATGCCATTCGAAAGTACACTAAATAAATGAGGTATTTTTACTGAAAAGAAAACATGTGCATAATTATTAATTTTTCATCGATAAAACCATTGGAAAAATAGGATTAATTTTGTTCACTTCGGACTCGAGATATTCATCTCCTTACCACGCCCGCACCACGCTTTTTTCTGCACACAGACTCTCTTATCTCATAGCAAATTTATTGCCCTTTTCGAATATGTGGTCAGATTTGACGAGGCTAGAAGGAAAACTGAGTAATGATTGAGTTTATGAAAACTCTTGAAATATTTCGTGAAATCAAGAAATGTTAAATTGAAGAATAACCGTCAAAATTTCGACCATGTGTTATATGACGTTTTTTGTTGCAAATCACTCATCTGATCCCCCCTTGAAGTTTGGCCACTTTAAAAGTAGACACCCTGTATAGACCACCTTCGGGTAACTTCAGTTTATTCATGAAAACTCTTCAATATATCATTACGTATTGTCTGTCTGTTTCTGATTTATTTTTTGAGTGTGGTGATCTAAATGTCAATTATATAGCTTCCGATGACCACACAGAACACAGAAAACCTCTTGAAGTTCTCTTCATCAGATTCAATCTCAAGGGGAAATCGTTAGAGATATCAATGAATTACTCACAGGTCTTGAATCAAAATGAAGACTCGGATTTATCCATTTTAGACCGCCTTCCCGCGTATAGTCCGCTAACATCGCTTGATGACGAAATCTCATTGTCGGAAATCATAAGTGCAATAAAAAATATGAAAAATGATAAGTCACCTGGTCAAGACGGCATTCCAGCGGAGATATTGAAATCACTGGATGAAGACATTATCAATAGTCTTCTAACGCTATTCCGCAAGATCTGGGAACAAGGAGATGAGCCACAAGACTTCAGAGACGCTCTATAAGAACAAAGGCGATACGTCGAATTGCAACAACTGCAGGGGCATATCGTGGCTTAGTGTGGCCGGTAAAATTCTCTCGAAGATTATGGCTAATCGTCCGATTCCACTATTAGAAAAGCTATTACCTGAATCCTAATGCGGCTTTCGACCAAATCGAGTTACGGTGGACCTAATTTTCACACTGCGACAGCTGCAAGAGAAGGCCTGTGAACAAAAATCAAGGATCTATATAGCCTACATCGATTTAAGTAAGGCCTTCGAATCGGTGAATCGGAGAGCGCCTTGGAGTAACAAAAAAATTCTTAGCAGTGCACAATAGCCACCATACCAACAACACAGCTAGAATACAGCATGCTCTACAACCGACCATTTCTTAACAAACTCTGGAATGAAACAAGGATGCGTGTTAGCGCCTTTACTGTTCAATATTTTCGCCATAGCTGTCTCGATAATTGCTGACATGAGCAAAAACACGTACAAAGTTTATCACATAACTTCAATATGCAGACGACTGCCCACTTATCACTAGCAGCTCAGAGGATCTGCAGATGATGATGGGCACCTATAAACATATTATATATACAAAGATTTAGGCCTTAGACTCAATATCAGCAAAACCAAAATCTTGGTAAGTCCGCCAGAAAGCCTTCGAACAGATTTCAGCCTGGAGAATTAAACTCTAGAACAGGTCGAGCAGTTCAAATACTTGGGAAGCTTCATACTAGGGTTAACTTAGAAATACACAGGAAATACACAACCGTGTCAATTCGGCATCACGGGCATTCTGGAAACTAAAGGACAGTGTTTCAAAATCACGACCTCAATCTGAACACCAAGACAGCTGTTTACAAAGCAGTGGTGCTCCCAACGCTTCTTTACGGAAGCGAAAGCTGGAAGCTCTACAGGCGACATATTAAACAGTTGAACAAACTCAACAAAGTCATCTAAGACAAATAATGCACATCAGATGGTTCCACAAAGTTTCGAATGCACAACGCGCGAGTTGTACTACAATTGAGACTCAAGTAACGAGGACCCGACTCAGATGGAGAGGCTACATTCTGAGGATGCAAGACACAAGACTCCCCAAAATAGCTCTGTATGGCGAATTCACAGAGGGAGCCCGGAAACCAGGAGGCCAGTATAAGCGGTTTGAGCATATACTACATCAATCCCTAAAATCGGTTAATGCCAATCATAACTGGAAACAACTAGCGTTAGACAGGTCACAGTGGAGGTCTTTGGTACACAATTATAGTGGAGACTCGACAAGGATACAGCGGCGACAGATCTGGTTGGTGACTATCCATGCCCGGTTGGGTCTCTTCAGTCACAGAAGGGCACACAGTCGCAATTAGCCCTAAGAAAGTATAAGTTTGTTCGCACCGTTTGTTTTTTTTTGTCTTTTTGTAGATTTATTCCCGGCAACGTGATGCAGCAATGAATGAATCGATGAATTCATTGATAGTAGCGAAGCTTTTTCTGGGCATGAGAGTGAAAAGGTTGTTTAGATTAGTTGTTGACATTATTCTAGAGTGACCAGACGTCCGTCAATCGTCCAAGAAGTCCGTTACGGGAAAGCGTCCGTCAAAATGTCCGTCAAAATCTAAAATTTAATTCAGTATTTTTCTCAATATTATTCGAGATGGATATCAAAAAAAGAAAGTGCAAATTCATGGAAGATCTTTCGAAAGAATTTCCATTTTTTTTAAAACAAAACTTGATTTTGAAGTCCAATATACGAAGTGTTTGGGTCAATTCAGATTGCATTTGGAGGAAAAAGAGATATTGTACGGCATTTTTCAAGTTACGAACATAAAAAAATGTTTAATGCAGCAGCGTCTTCCTCCCTGACCAAATATTTGAGACATTCAAATTTTGGGGATGAAGAAGCTTCTCTAGCAACGCCTGAAGCCCTCTTCCCATTCCACAGTGTAATGCACAACCATTATATTAATATTATTAAATTCTCGTTTTCGTGTTGTGGTAAACTTTTATCATTTCTCAATTTTATTTATTTTCAATAAATTATTTTTTTTATCCCCATATGTTATAGAGAACTGAGTAGCTGGAATCATATACAGGGCGAGTCTTAGACTCGTACAAATATTTCACAGTAGATTCTTGAGGTCAAAAAAAACACTTTTTTCCTTAACCGTTTTTTCCGAATCGGCTCGGTTTAAAAGATACAGGTTGTTGAAAAATATAAAAAAATATTATTTCTAGTTCTCACAAACGGTTTTATCGAATGAAATGAATTTCGGTCGGAATATAGTTATCGAGTAATTTGACGTTCAGAAATAAAAAATATCTGTGAAATTCGAAAAATTAGGTGCTTTTGACGGAATGCAACTCTTTTTAAAAGATCCACAGATGTCACAGATTCATTTAGTTATTCTGAAGGTAATTTTGCTTTTCCAGTTGTGGCACAGCTCATTATGAAAACTTAAAATGGCTATATCTTTTCATCAGGGCTGAATCGGAAAAAATAACACAGGAAAAAAGTATTTCTTTTGATCTCAAGAATCCACTGTTGGAATATTTTTACGATTCAAAGACTCGCCCTGTATATAGTATAAATATATGTATACTTCATTCAACTTTATTTTAGCAGTCGGTTGGCCATGAAAATTTGACACATTTCACTCTGTATAGTACGAAAATGTGGGGTTATGAAGCTTGTCAAAACATTTTTGGGTTTTAAATCAACGCTATGTTGCCCGTTCTACGTAAAAGTTTCTGTTATTACGTATTTTATCACAATGTCGAATCTCTTCGGAAAATATGTGACGAACATAATTGAACTTTATACAAACTGATTGGAGGCATACCAAATCCAGTTATTTGCATGGAAAATATTATACAAGAGATCAGTATAATATCATAATATGCACTAGCTTGAAGAGAGTTAATGTTTGTTATCTTCTTTGGCTTACATCATTTGTAGATTTCAAAAATATTAACCCGAAGGTGAAATGCATATGATGCAGTGGTTGGGAATGGGTATCTCCCGAAGGAATTAACAGATAATTACAAGAATGTTAAATTCTTCAACAAAAATCATCTTGCATCAATATAAGTAAAAGGAGTTGAAGGAAGTTTCAAGTTAAGATGCAACTTCACCGTTGAACAAAAATTTCACATGAATAAACAGGGCAACTTGCGCGTATTTGTGGCTATTTCATCTTAAAACATTGATGTAATTATAATAATTAGGTATTCATTAGTACCTTAAGACATTTACATTGCATAAGACAAGTCAAATGAAAAATAGAAAAATCAATTTTCGGAAACTTATTCTACGATGACATTTATCGATAATCCTGTAGTAAACTTTTCGCATTAATTCACTCAAACATAAAATTCCCAAATGCCACCACTTTTTTGGGTCTCCCAATAGAAGGAAATTCTTTGTCATACTCTTCATTCACAATCTTTCTGATTGTGGAAATATTGAGCTGAAATATATGTCGTTTAGATTCAGATGAAACATTATAAAAATTCTCTTACATTGAATATGTTCGCTACCGTCTGACGTATTGTGGATTTTAGAATATCAGGGTATAACTATTTGAATGAGCGGACCTGAATTCTAAATAGCACTTCCTGAAACCCTGTCTCTTTTTTCAATCACTTTCGGCATTTTCGAATTTTCGTAATAAAAATTGATATTAGTTGTGGCAACGGCGTTATGACATTAACGACATTTCATGAGTGCCAACCTAACTTCGTTCTAGTTACAAAAACTTGAGAAAATTATTTCATGGCCAACCGACTGCTAAAATAAATTTGAATGAAGTATATACACATTCCCCAGGTCCGTCCGTCATTGAACATTGGATAATCTGTTCAGCCTACATTATTCTAATCATTTGCTTGTTGTGAAAATCGACTGGAAACTTTGGGAAGAGATAGTAAAGAAAAATGGTCCTATGATCACCGATCAATGGATCGTTAACCTGCGGTCTGATGAGAAGCTTGTCTGCATTAGTATCCAGATAATCAACCTTATTGCGAGAAGTGTCACCATTTTCATCAGTGAAGACTATAGTCGGCTCTAATGATTTCCCTCCGAGATTGAAGCTAATGAAGAGAACTTCAAGAGGTTTTCAGTTAACTTATAACCAGAAACGAATAAGCATAGGGGTTAAAATAGATACAATGAAACTTATTGACAATAAAATTGAAAATTTCCTTTCGGTGCTACTTGATGATCAGAATGATAAAGCAGAATCAATTCCTGTTTAAAGAATGATCAAGTAAATTTTCAGTTATAATTTTCTCATTTCAGAAACCTCAAAAACAAATTTGAAATTTTCCCTCACCTGCGTTTTCTACAATAACTTGATCTTCAAGCTGAATTTTCCCAAATTGTGATACGTAAATACTCCGAAACAACTTTTTCACTCGAAACACTGGTATAGGACTTGTGAATGTTAGCAGAATTTCTTTATATTGGAAAGGAGTTACGTTCTTCGCATAATAAATTAGCATATTTTTCACTGAAGAATCATACATGATGGACGTTTGTATATTCCTGTTGAATACTGGATCTGTCACGAATAGGAAGCGAAAACTTTTGGTGAAGTATTTCGAATAAAATACGCTATTGCCCCTCCAAAGAAAAGAATGTTCATCATAACACCTGCTGAACTTAGTTGAGGGTACTAACTTCGACGGAAAAATCAATTTGATTTTTATAGTATACTCTTCTTCTGGAAGTAATTCTTGTCTCAAACTCACGATATAGACTGTGGAATTCTGTGTGCTACTTTTATCGTAGGGAAGTGTTTCATTTTTAGCTCCAGTGAAAGTAGTAAAAGCTGGGCTGTCAACAAGCTCGAAGACATATTTGTCTGTAGGATGATAGCCTACATTTTTGAAAGTTATTTTATATTTAGTCTTCACAATGAACGTTGTGATGTCAATTAGATGAATAACTTGGATATTTTGAATGGCATTCTCTTTTTCGGTGCCTCTGACTTCTTGAAGCTTGAGTAATAAAATTGAAGCAACTGCAAATTCTGTCCACATTTTGTAAATTCACAATGACACATAATAATCATAGATAATAATATAAAAATCATGAATTACTTCACAGAAAAAGCAATTTATTGTGGATTCATAAATTAGGATCAAAAATTATAGAGTATAAAGATGGGAAACGAGGCGACTAAAGCGATTTGAGCGCCATCTGTGTGTCAAGCGTGTTTTTTAAGACGCTAGGACTGGTTAAAATATTAATTTGAGTGCCATTTGCAGAAACATATAAAATTTTTCAAGATTTCAGACGTCCATTTTGATCAAAAACGTTTTGATTCTTGTACCGATTTTTGTTTATCTAGCTCGTTCTAATTGTTAATTATTGAATTTTTTTGTATTATTTCTTGGTGAATACACCAAAACTTTGTTCGAAAATTATTGAATGGTGAAGAAGTGTGGATCAAATAATAAAATGGATTTTCCTAGATTAAGTTTTTCACTCAACTAAGGTGTGGAGAACGGTGTCTCGTGATGATTTGTCTATGGTCGAAAAATATTAGTTCCCTAGCGGATGACTATTACTAAATTCGAAAATATAAACTAGAGGGGAGCAGAGTGGAGCAGAACTCCAGGTCATGTGACTTCGGTGTGACAGGAGTGTAGAAATCCAAAACCAACGGGTGCAGAGCAGCTAGAGTGAAAGTATAAAACGGAAATACAAATCTGACGGACGGAATTGCAAGTCTGACGAACAGAAATAATAAATCTAAGTGTTCGCCGGAAAAAAGATTAACGGAAAATTTCGGAAAATGGAAGAAGCAGTTATATCAACTATAATTAGTACATTCACTGTTATGATGCGCAAAATCATAGATGATGAGGATGAGGAAAGGGCAATTCTGGAGAAAAATGAGAATTTTTACGAAGTAACTATCCCCAATTTCAATTATCAACAATTCAAGCAGCATTTTAGAGTCTCACTAAATACTTATGAAAGATTATTGAATGATTTACATCATATTGGAATTCAACAAAATGAAAACTTGAATGGAAGACCCGAATTAGTTTTGGGGACACAGCTTCTTCTGTTTCTCTGGTATATATCGAACCTTGAAATGCTTTAGGTAGATATTTCATTCAAATTAAAAATTAAATATATCTATATGTTACCGGAAACAAAGATTATAGAGAACTACTCTACTAACTACTCTATAATCTTTGACCGGAAATAATGTGTGAATTCAGGTATTTTAAAATTGATAAATATAGTTAGTACAAATATATTGTTGATTAGTAAAGAAATTTTTTTTGTCACATTCATTTCTGACAACTTCTCACAATACTTTTCAAGAATTAAAAATGGGGAATCAAAATTGTCAAGGAAATTGAATTCAAATCAAATTCCTATCCTCTAATAATGCACCAATCAGATTTCAGTATTTTAAGAATTCCTCTTCTCATTCTGAGCTCATTCAGGCTATATGCCTGATGACGGCATATATCTTCTTCTCTTTCTCCATTTGGTAGGTAAAAAATTCTTTACCATGCTGTTCGAAAAATTTGGTAATTTTTCTATAATCATCTACGGTTGATTCGATGATTCTAATACCGTCTTTAACTACGGTTGCCCGCCTATAATTGAACTTCTTGGTGTAGAGTGCTTTAGAAATCTCTACCCAATCTGAGGTGCCCATCATCGTGATGGGTGGGATTTTGTCTTTTCTAGGCACTTCAGGAGCTTTTTTGGTATTTTCCTTGTCTGACGAGGAGCTGTCTTTACTCGCGCGTTTAGATGGGGGCGCGTTTTGAGGTTTAGCAATCAGCGTTGCTTGATTCCTCTTAATGTCAGAAGTGACATCATTTCTCGCTGCCGAACTCGCAATTTCGGCAAATGTAGGGGGTTTCGGCGCTGAAAGCTTATTTATTTCTTCTTTCGCTAGGCGGAGTTCATTAATCAATTGGCGGACTGTTTCATTCAGTTTCGCGATTTGAGTTATTTGCTCGTTATCCTCTCGTAAAGTAGTCTGTCCTTCAGACTCATTCTCGCTGAAGTCATCGACTTCTTCAGAAGCTTCCATGTAGGAACCCACATTATCTGAGGTCTCCGACATGACTAAACGTTTTTATTTTTTTACAAAGGTGGTATTTACCACCATTGATATTTATCAATGAAAGAGAAAAGAAAGAAAATGACCAATTATTATACAGAAAAAGTCTCACCTGATGTGATTTGCACAAACAACGATCTTTGATCTGGACTGTATACAACACAACACAACAAAACTGTTGAGTATATCCAATGATGGCAACACTGTCTGTCATTTGTTATTCTCTTCTATGAAAGATAGATGTCATTCAAGAAAAAAGTCAATGTCATAAACATGTAATAAAATAGCGTCCTTAAAAGTGTGAATAAATAATCAGTTGTTATTTTCTCAATAAATATACAATCATCAACTGTAATTCGCTCATTAAAACCCAATAGGTTATGGGCCCAGATAGCGCTAAAAAGTTTTGTCTATAATTCGTGACTTCAGGAAAAATCTGCAAAAGAAAACCAGTCACGTGAGTACAAAATGGCTCTACAAAGCAACGCCAATACAAAAGCGGTAAAACCGTTTAATGGTAAAAACTTTGCTGATTGGAAGTTGAGAATGGAACTTTATCTCGACGAACAAGGCGTACTAGAATCCATTCAAGCTAAAGCCGAACCAGGCAATGTCAAACAAGTGAAATCGGACAAGAAGTGCAAATCACTCTTAGCACAACATCTAGAAGATTCCTACCTAGAACATATCAGAAATAACGAGACGAGCTACGACATTTGGATATCATTATGTCAAACATATGAAAAAAGGGGTCCATGCAGCAAAAGACTACTTTTGAAAAAGGTAATGGAACTGAGACATAATACCAATAAACCTTTGGAAGATCATTTTATAACATTCGATAACATAATGCGTGAATTGAAAAATGTTGGAGCAGGACTTGATGAATCTGACTATTCCTGTATATTGTTGAATACACTCCCCAGTCAATTCGAGTCAGTTGTAACAGCATTGGAAACTTTCCATGAAACTGAGATGAAACTTGAAGATGTTAGAAGGAGACTAGCAGAATTTGACTTGAAACTCAAAAGTAACAACTCTACATATTCAAAGCCGAAGAATGAAAATTATGATAAAGGAAAACCATATCATGCATTTGCAGCTTCAAGAGGTTCACAGTCAACTCATGAGGGAAGTGAACATAAACAAAAGAAATGGACTCTGAAATGCAAAATTTGTGGTCGTAAAGGTCACAAGAAATCAGACTGTTATTATTACAAGAAGAACTCTAATCAAGAGGCCAACATGATAGAGGAAGGAAACACTAAAAATATTGAAGACAATGAAACATTTGCATTCTTAACAATGAACGATGTGAAGATGAAGCAAACCAATTCAGAAATCAGTTGGTACCTGGATTCAGGAGCTTCAAACCATTATATAAATTCACAAGAGTATTTTACTGAATCTATAGAATTAACTAAACCAATTGAAATAAAGATAGCTAACACAGATGTCATGAAAAGTACAAGAATAGGAAAAATGCTTATCAGAAATAAAGTATCCAACAATGTATGTAAAATGGAAAATGTCTATTTTGTACCAGGACTGCGATATAATCTTTTGTCTGTTCGAGCCATAACGCAGAAAGGATATGATGTATTTTTCAATGAAGAAACAGTAAGAATCTGTAAGAAAGGAAAAGTAATAGCATTTGGAAGTATGGATAATAATCTCTACAAACTTGATTTTTTCATTGAGGAAGAAAAAGTTGATGAAGCACATCTATGTGAAGTTAATGTAAGTTCCAAGTTATGGCATAGAAGATTAGGACATTTAAGCATGTCAGGCTTAAATAAGCTCATGAAAGCTGGAATGCTAGGCAAAAAGGAAAAAGAAGAGAATTCCATAAAAGAAATATGCAAAGAGTGTGCAGAGGGAAAAATGTCAAGGTTACCCTGGAAAAATAACACAACTCCTGCTAAAAGGCCACTAGAGTTAATCCATTCAGACATATTTGGACCAATAGATCCTCAATCCAATCAAGGTGAGAAATATTTCATAAGTTTTCTTGACGATTATACTCATTTCACAATTATATATGCATTACAAAGAAAATCTGAGGCATATGATAAATTGGTGGAATATGTTAGTATGGTTACATCAAAAATGAATTATCCTATCAGTCGATTAAAATGTGATAATGGCTCAGAATATAAATCAGAAAGATTTCAGAACTTTTGTAGGAAAAATGGAATAAGAATAGAGTACACAGTTCCTTACACTCCAGAGTTGAACGGAAAAGCAGAACGACTAAATAGGACAATAGCCGAAAAAGCACGAGCTATGCTTTCAGATAGTGGTTTTGATAAAACAATGTGGATTGAAGCAGCGATGACAGCAACTTATGTCATGAATCGAAGCCCTACTGTAAATGGAAAAATCCCTGCAAATCTGTGGTATGAAAGAACAGTAGATCTCAGTAATTTGAAAATATTTGGATGCAAAGCATTTGCTCATATTCCCAAAGAGAAGAGGACTAAATTTAAAAGTAAAGCTTTGGAATGTTACATGGCAGGATACACCACAAATGGATATCGTCTCATGCACAACGGTGAAATAATTATTGCCCGAAATGTTATCTTTGATGAAACAAAAATGTACAAAGATATTGAAAGTAACATGAATTTTAACAATGAAATTGAGTTTCAGAAGGGGAAAACCAAGGAACAAGATGAAGAGGAACCTCCTATAAATGAAGACAATTCTCGTCCTTCACGAACTATTGTGAAGCCTGTCAAATATGATGACTATGAAATGAATCTTTGTTTCCAAGAAGATGTGAAATATGAAGATTTGAAGAGTATGCCAAAAGAAGAAAGACAGAAATGGAAAGTTGCCATGGAAAAGGAACTTTCATCAATGAAAAACAATAATGTGTGGGTACTTGTTGAAAAACCTCAAAACTGTACAGTCATTGATACCAAATGGGTTTTGAAAGTAAAATCAAACAATATCTACAAAGCAAGACTAGTTGCACGAGGATTCCAACAAAGGAATCCCAGTCAACCAGTTTCAGTCACAGGGAAGTTGTTGGGAATTACCACTGTGGAAATGCGACTTCACAATGTTGATTTAAAAAAAGGCCACCAGTACTTACTGGAGAGTGCTTAATGTCCGCAACATCGCATATCGCGGGTAATTACCCAGTACATCACAAAGTAGGTGTAAAAAAAGTACCATAGACAGCAACATTGCGACTTCTCATTTTGGAGGTTTTTGGAACGATTATTTTGACAGAATAAACTACCAAAGTGTATCCTCTATTGAAGTTATATTCATGTTCAATTTGATAATTACCGTCGTGGCAATCAATTTGCACTCAATATTCGAGGCGTTATGAGCAAAAGTGACCCAAGCTACAATTTTTCTGAAATTGAATTAACAATAAGAACTGTCTGAAAATGAATCAAAATTTTATATACTCGTAAACTCAATTTCAGAAAAATTGTAGCTTGGGCCTCTCCAGCTCTGAACGCCTCATTTGTACCCTTACTCTTACCTACATATATTTCGTATTCTGCTCTCATCCTCAAAAGGGAAATTGAACAACTATATGAATTACTGATATCTTTTTATTCAAGATTAATATGTTTCATACAAATCCAAATATATGAAATAAAGAACATATATCTTGTTATAAATCTTCATTTCACTTCAGGAACGGCATGGTCCAGCTGAAGAAGAAAAAATCAGAGCTGTACTGATAGTAATAAATGGAGTGTCATGAAAAATCTAACAACAGTAAAAGGTGATTTTTTCCAGCACAGTATCTAAAATAATGATTTGAAGTTCTCTCGATGATTCAAAGCAATTCCAAGTTTGATTTTGAAGGTTGTGAATGTTACTTCTGACTCAATAATCACCTAAATTCATATGGGTTATGTTGAAAGTTGAACGTTACAAAGGTGCAAAAATGGGGAGGATAAGAGGGCCAAGAAGTGATCATGATATAGTCATTATTTCAATAGGTTATATAACTACTCACCTTTTACTGCACGTTAATTAATCAATCAACGTCAAGTTACACTTAACTAAAACGAAATTTAATAATAGAACAGCTCGCTTAAAAAAAGTTATTCTCAAAATTCATTCATAAAGATTTTGTTTGTTCATTCTCTGAACACGCAGTCACAGCACGAAAAGCGAATAGGCACACCACGTTTTGCATAGCGGGATGTAGGTTATGAGTTAACCTCGAGACCACGTGTTGATAAATAGAACATTTCAGACAGTTACTGAAAGTTTTTCTTAGAGAAGTCGCTGGGTAGAATTCATCGAAATGTATTCACAACACATCATTTCATGTTCTAGAAATATCACAGATTCAATATTTAAAAAATATCAGCAGAGAGAAGTCGCATAGTAGTAGCTATGTTCACTTCATCGGAAAATCTCGATATGATGTTACATGCAACCACTAGGGATCTAACGTTGAGGAAGTTGCAAACTTAACAATATGCGGACGTTAATGTCCACAATGGGAAATCTTAAGTACATCCATGAAAATTCTCAAAGAAGCGCTTCATTGCGATATTTTTGGGTATTCCCTGCGACTTACTGTTACATTTCTGGTTGACTGGATATAGCAGAGGATATATATGCACCCGTTGCTAAAATGACTAGTGTGAAAATAATGTTATCAGTTATTATGACCAAAAATTTACACATAATGCAATTGGATGTGTGCACTGCCTTTTTAAATAGCCCAATCCAAGGTGATGTTTACATTAATCAACCTCCAGGTTTCAAAGTAGGAAATCAAATATGCAAATTGAATAAATCAATTTATGGTCTTAAAGAGTCACCACGGAATTGGAACAAATGTTTTGAAGAATTTATGAATAACAATGGATTCAATAAATCCAAAGGAGACACATGTCTCTACCTGAAGAAGACAGGTGAGTCAAAAATATACCTTCTACTGTTTGTAGATGACATTCTGGTGGCATCTGACAAATTGGATGAACTCAACGAGTTTAAGAGAAAAATCAAAAAGGAATTTGAGATTAAGGACTTAGAAGTTAAGGAAACATTTACATTTCTTGGTTTAGAAGTGAATATCAGCCAAGACTGTATGATGATATCTCAAAGAACCGCCATACAAAAATTAGTGGAAACATTCAACCAAATTAACTCAAAGAATACATTAACACCTATGGAAACAAAGTTACAGTTGGAAAAAGAAGAAAAAGCTGACGAAAATATTCCATATCGTCAACTCCTCGGATCTTTGATATATATTGCTGCTGGAACCAGGCCAGATATAAATTATGCCACTAACGGCCGGTTTCATAATCAAACCTAAAGTTCCTTCAATTTTAAAGCTTCCTTTAACCCTACTAAAAATGACAGTAAAGGAAGCTTTAAGCTTAAAGTGACGTTAAATTCGATTATGAAACTGGACGTAATTATTTGAGCAGGTTTTGTAACAATTATGGACCGACTCATTACAAGCATCTATTGAGAGTACTTAAATATTTGAATTCAACTCGAGATTTCAGATTACACTACATTAGGGGAAATGATCATCCTGTTATCAAGATGTATAGCGATGCCGATTGGGGCAATGACATGGAGGATCGAAAATCTACATCAGGCTATGCTGCTTTTGTCTGTGGAAATCCTGTCAGTTGGACAACGAAGAAGCAATCTGTTGTAGCTACATCATCCTTTGAAGCTGAGTATATATCACTAAGTGAAACCATCAAAGAAGCAATTTGGATGAAGCTTATCATGCAAGATTTTGATTTTGACATTGAAGATCCCATTCCGATTATGGAAGATAATCAGAGTGTGATTGCACTAACCAAGTCAGCCCAAGTGAACAAAAGATCGAAACATGTGGAAATCAAATATTCATTTGTTAAAGACTCTATTGCAAAAAAGGAAATAATTTTGAATTATGTGTGTAGTGCCGAACAAACAGCAGACATCTTAACAAAACCTTTAGGAATAGTTTTGTTCAATAAGCATAGAACTGTATTAAGTTTACAACTTTGAAAAAATATATATTGTTAATTATGTTACTCCTGTATTAAGATAATATTGTCTATAGTCAGTGTTGAGAAGGGGTGTTGAGTATATCCAATGATGGCAACACTGTCTGTCATTTGTTATTCTCTTCTATGAAAGATAGATGTCATTCAAGAAAAAAGTCAATGTCATAAACATGTAATAAAATAGCGTCCTTAAAAGTGTGAATAAATAATCAGTTGTTATTTTCTCAATAAATATACAATCATCAACTGTAATTCGCTCATTAAAACCCAATAAAAACTCATTCACAAAACTGTCCAGAATAATTATTATTCAATCAAATTCCTTTGTCGTGTAATCAAAAATTCACTCAACACGTCTACTCGCTTCGACGGCTCGCACTGAGAATGTACCGAATTCCTACCACAAATTCGACGAAAATCAAAACGGAGAAACATAGGAAACCACGCCTCCTTCGTCGTACAATTTCATTGGTGCGGGGAAAATGTTCCGAAAATGGTATAAAAAGAACCCATATGCAAAACAATAATCACCCGGAGGAGGAGTAGCAATATTGGTGAGAACAGATCTGAAACACTACTTTAAAAGTAGATCCGACGAAACACAAGGAAAAACAGAAAAAGTGACGATTGTTGCCGAATTAAATCGGCAAAGAGTCGAAATAACCTCGGCGTATAAGCCACCACAAAACAATCTATTGGAAGAAGAGATAAACAACATGTTGGAAGGATCAAACCCGAAAATCTCCATCGGAGATTTCAACTGTAAATCCCCATTATGGAATAGCATAACAGAGAATAGACATGGCAAAAAACTCAAGGATTTCGCCGAAAAACAAAATGCCATAGTTATTGGACCAGAGCTACCGACATATCTTGCTTTTGGAAGAGGAATACCAGATGTAATAGATATCGCGATATTGAAAAATATAACTCAAGAATTCTCGATTGAAACTTTGGAAGATGGAACCTCAAACCACAATCCCGTGGAATTGACAATTGGAGAAGAACCAAGAGAAAAACTGCTGGAAATGAGAGAATATACCAATTGGACTAAATACCGCCATTTAATACAATCGGAAATAACAGAAATTCCAACAATAAACACTCCAGACGATCTGGAATGTGCGGTTGATAAACTGGAAGAGATTATATTGAAAGCTTACGAAAAAAGCACGAGAAGAGTGAAGAGACCAGCTCCAAGTCATCCGCATGGCGATACGCCTAAAGAAGTAAAAGATCTTATACAAGAAAATCGAAGACTCAGAAGAATATATAGGATGAACAAAAATGATCTAAATAGAAGGAACCTCAACCGACATAGCCAAGTTCTGAAAAATGCCCTGAAAGATCTAAGAACAAGCAGATGGAACAAAAGGGTTCAAGAACTGAATACAATCGATCATTCTGCATGGAGAATGCAAAAAAGCCTACGAGGAGAAAAGACTAAAATTCCACCCCTACACGGAGAAAGGGGAATGGCTTATACCAATACTGATAAGGCAGATGCATTGGCGGACTCGATCGAACGAGAATCGAGAATAAATTACAGGATAGACGACGATAATGAAGATTTGGAAGAACTGGTTAAAAAAAATGATGAAGAAATGGATGAATTACCAGCGACTGCTGAAATAGACAAGCCAACATCGCCAAATGAAATCAGGGAAATAATTAGAAGTTTGAAGAAGAGGAAAGCTCCCGGAAGCGATAAAATAACGAATGTTATGTTAAAGAAATTACCTAGAAAAGGTATAGCCGCTCTAACTAATATCGCGAATGGAATTATGAGGACAGAACACTACCCAGAAAAATGGAAAACAGCAGAAGTCATAGTATTCAATAAACCATTCAAAGAGAAGAAGTTTCCACAAAACTACAGACCGATAAGTCTACTGTCGGCTTTAGGAAAAGTAGTAGAAAGAATTATCGCCACGAGGCTAAATGAGGAAACCGAAAATCTGAAACTAATTCCACCAGAACAGTTCGTTATATGCTGACGACACAGGCATAGCAACTCGACACCGAAATCCTGAAATAATAGAACGAGTTCTACAAGAGTCGATTGACGAAACAAATGACTGGTGCATAAAGTGGAAAATCAAGCTCAATGGACAAAAGAGCCAAGCAATATTACTACAGAAGAGAAGACTGCGACCCACAACGAAACTGGATGTTGACGGCGAAGAAATCGACTGGAAAAATGAAGCCAAATATTTAGGAATAACACTTGACAAAGGACTTACTTGGAGAAGTCATATCAAACAAGCAATCGACAAAACGAAAGCAGCGATGAATAGACTCTATCCTCTGATAGGAAGAAGAAGCCACATGTCGAAAGAGACAAAATTGAAGATAATCAAAGCCGTTGCTAGGCCTCAACTGACTTATGGATCAGTTGCCTGGGGTTTCGCGGCAAAGAGCCATATCAAAAGAATTCAGGCCACTGAAAACAAGCTGCTACGATGTGCAATAGATGCACCTTGGTTTGTCAGGAATAGACAGATTTATAAGGACCTGAAATGGGAAACCATAACGGAATTCATGAACAGAAAAGCAGAGAAATTATTCGAAACAGCGAAAAACCATCCGAATCAAGAACTCAGGAGACTAGTGGACTACGACCCAGAGGAAGACAAAAGGAGAATGCGAATTTACCGAAGGAGACCAAGAGATCAATTAAAAAGAGATTAAAATAACAACTTATTGAAAAATTCAATAAAGTGTTAATCCAATAGAGGATAAACACATAAATCCCAGCACGATAGTGTGCGAGAAGAAAACCGACCAAGAGATGAACGGTTTATAGGCAAATGCCCGGAACCAAAATTCAAGAAGCAGTAGGGTTTTTAGTGGGTCTCGAGCTCAGGAGAGTGAGAAACCCCACACTGTTCCCTCTCAGAAGATGAGGGTGGTTCTTCTGTCTTGCAGATTTTCCCCCTGCTACACCAAAAAAAAAAAAAAAAAATTCAGGAAGTAGTGAAGGCCAAACCTGCAGAACAGGAAAAGAAGAGGGAGACTCCAAAACCGGGTCAGAAAAAAGTAGAACAGAAGAAGCCTCCAATGAAACAGGCTGTGAACAGTCAACAAGAGAAGAAAAAGATATCTGAATCAGCCGATGATTTAGATATCTCCACGGAAAAAAAAATTCAACAAGATAATGTTGAAAATTGAGAGAGAAACGGAGAAAAAACTCCAAGCATTATTCAGTAAACTGAATTAATGGACCTTACGGATATTAGGAAGAACTCCCTCAAGATAATCTCGTGGAACATAAACGGGATCAACACTCGGAAAGCCGAGATAGAAGAAATAATATCAGAGAGACAACCTGATATTATAGCCCTACAGGAAACCAGAATTTCGGAACAGTTTCGGAACAGACGACTGAATTTCATGAATTATGAAACGTATAGATATGTCAGAATTACAAACACCGGAGGAGCAGTAGCAATATTGGTGAGAAGAGATCCGAAACACTACTTCAAAAGCAGATCCGACGAAACACAAGGAAAAACAGAAACAGTGACGATTGTTGCCGAATTAAATCGTCAAAGAGTCGAAATTACCTCGGCATACAAACCACCACAAAACAATTTATTGGAAGAAGAGATAAACAACATCTTCGAAGGGACAAACCCGAAAATCTGCATCGGAGATTTCAACTGTAAATCCCCATTATGGAACAGCAGAACAGAGAATAGAAATGGCAAAAAACTCAAGGATTTCGCCGAAAAATAAAATGCCATAGTGATTGGACCAGAGTTATTGACATATCTTGCTTTTATATAGGAATACCAGATGTAATAGATATCGCGATATTGAAAAATATAACTCAAGAATTCTCGATTGAAACTTTTGCTGATGGAACCTCAAACCACAATCCCATGGAATTGACAATTGGAAAAGAACCAAGAGAAAAACTGATGGAAATGAGAGAATATACCAATTGGACTAAATACAGCCATTTAATGCAATAGGAAATAACAGAAATTTCAACAATAAGCTCTCCAGAGGATCTGGAATGCGCGGTTGATAAACTGGAAGAGATTATATTGAAAGCTTACAAAAAAACACGAGAAGAGTGAAGAGACCAGCACCAAGTCATCCTCATCTCATGGCGATACGCCTAAAAAAGAAAAAGATTTTATACGAGAAAATCGAAGACTCAGAAGAATATATCGGATGAATAAAAATGATCTGAATAGATGGAACCTCAACCACCATAGCCAAGATCTGATAAATGCCCTGAAAGATCTAAGAACAAGCAGATGGAACAAAAGGGTTCAAGAATTGATTCAAAAGAGAGTATTGAACAGAGCAACAATTATTAAGGCTCACAGAATACATTACAGAGGGATTCCAAAATAAACAAGCTACAGGTCTTGTTTTACTAGACGTCGCCAGAGCATTCGACAGAGTATGGCATGAAGGATTAATATATAAGATGAGATGTGCTGGATATTCGATCAAAATATAAGTTGATCCGGAATTATCTCAAAAATAGAAGATTTTACGCGAAAGTAGAAGGAGAATGCTCCACAACAAGAGATATAGAGGCTGGAGTACCCCAAGGGTCAGTACTTGGGCCACTTCTGTACAATATATACATTCACGATATTCCGAAGAATCCAAGAACTATGCTAACGTTATATGTATGCTGACGACACAGGCATAGCAACTCGACACCGCAACCCAGAAGTAATAGATCGAGCCACATCAAAAGAATTCAGGCTATTGAAAACAAGCTGCTACGATGTGCAATAGATGCACCTTGGTTTGTCAGGAATAGACAGATTTATAGGGACCTAAAATGGGAAACCATAACGGAATTCATGAACAGAAAAGCAGAGAAATTATTCGAAACAGCGAAAAACCATTCGAATCAAGAACTCAGGAGACTAGTGGACTACGACCCAGAGGAAGACAAAAGGAGAATGCGAATTTACCGAAGGAGACCAAGAGATCAATTAAGAAAAGATTAAAATAAGAACATAAACTTATTGAAAAATCCAATGAAGTGTTATCCAATAAAGGATAAACACATAAATCCCAGCACGATAGTGTGCCAGAAGAAAACCGACTAAGAGATGAACGGTTCATAGGCAAATGCCCGGAATCAATATTCAAGAAGCAGTTGAGGGTTTTTAGTGGGTCTCGAGCTCAGGACAGTGAGAATCCTCACACTTTCCCCCCTCAGGAGAGGGTGGTTCGTCTGACTTGCAGATTTTCCCCCCGCTACACCAAAAAAAAAACCATAATAATAATAATAATAATAATAATGTCTGGCCTGCCTGGCAGCTATCTGGTAGATGGCCTGCCAGGTAGCCATCGTAACGACGTAGACGGTGCAGCCAGCCACGCCTGCTGTCCGCAGTCCCATTCCTTCTTCCTCTCTCTTTCACATCCTTCATAGGGGTGCTCTTTCTGCTCTCATTTCTCTACCCCTCACCCAAACCGAGAAAGGGCAGCACAAACCCATGAAAATGGTGATTACGAGAAGCCTCGGAAACAAGTCGCTGCCTGGGGATCGTCAGGGCATGTCTGGAGCCGGCGCTGGACATGACAGCATGCGGGACGTCGGTGGCAGGATGTTTAGGAAGCGGGCTCCTGCTGCAAAACAAGCTACAGCTCCAAAGCAACAACAGCAACCAACGAGTCCAATTCAATTGCCGACTCGAACCGCTGAAGGTGCTGCGCAGGATATTCAGCCAGTGCTCACCCAAGCGGGGTTAGTGAGAAAGCGCATGAAGTGGACAACGTCCATGAATGAAACTATTGTGCGCATATATAACTCCATCACGGGACTAGGGCAGAACACGAACAACTATAGGAAAAGGCTCCATGAGGAATTCTGCATTGCCTACCCAAATGTCAATGTCACTGAACAACGAGTGGCAGACCAGTACCGCGTAATTCTGAGAAATGAACTAGTACCAACGGCCCGAATCGACGCAATTAAACGAGAACTTCAGCGTCCGCTAGCAATGGAGAATAACACCAACACCTCTGATGAAGTTCACATACCTGGGCAACAACACCCAGAAGACATTGATACTGAAAGTCCTTCTTGCAAAGCAAATGAGCCTGAACACCAGGACGATAGGGAAGAGCTCCACCGACAAGTTGACTCTGACATGAGGAGATACTTTGCCGAACTGGAAGGAACAGATCCTCTTCATCGAGTAGCACCTCCACGACTCAATACATCCAAAAAACTGTCACTTATAATCGACATCTTGAATAAGGACGTTTTACCTGAATACCTACAGAACGGAAGTTCATTGGAATATCTGCATCTAGTTTTTCACTGTGCAGCGCTGACGACAGCGAAAACCATGGGGGCAAAAATTCGCCGAACGAACAACGATGGTCCAAAATTACACAAATTACACAAGCCAGCATGGCAGAAACGTCTTCAACACAAAACAGAAACGCTAAGAAGAGACATTGGACGACTGACGGAGTACTTGAACGGGAATCGAGGAAGAAAGGTTGTGAAAGCTGCCAAAGAGATCATGGATAGAAACAGGACACACACAGAACGAGAGACGGAGAATGCTACAGCTCACCATTGCCTCGACACTCTGAAGCAAAAATTAAGTCTGTATGCAGAACGCTTGAGGAGATATAAAAGCAATTATAGCCGGAAAAGAGACAATAATTCATTCGAAAAGTCGGAAGAATCTTTCTACCGGTCACTCACATCGTCGGATGGAGAAAATGGAAAGTTACCACCAAAGGAAGCCATTGAACAATTCTGGACCGAACAATTATCAACAAAACCTCAGTTCAATGGAGATACCGGATGGATTGAAGATGAAAAATCTGAAGCTATAAAATATGAGCCGATGCAGCATGACATGATCACGATTGAAGAAGTAAAATCAGCTATCAGAGGACTGCACAACTGGAAAGCACCTGGGCCTGATGGATTACAGAACTTCTGGATCAAGAAACTTTGGATCATGCATGACAAATTGACCTCCGCAATAAATGATGTCATTGAAAATCCTGAAAGAATGCCAGTATTCCTTACACATGGCACAACATACCTGTTACCTAAAGACCAAAGGAATACAGAAGACCCATCCAAGTACCGACCGATCACATGTCTTCCAACGATGTACAAATTAATCACATCGTGCATATCAAACCGAATTCACAAACATTGCGAAAGAAATAACATCATCGCCATGCAACAGGAAGGATGCACCAAAGACAGCCGAGGGTGCAAAGAACAACTAATAATAGATTCAGTTATCTGCAATCAAGCGTTCTCCAAGCGAAGGAATCTTTACGCTGCCTACATAGACTACAAAAAAGCATTCGATTCTATACCTCACGAATGGCTCTTGACGATCTTGAAGATTTACAAGGTGGATCCCAATATTGTTAAGTTCCTGAAAAACGCCATGTCAACCTGGCGTACTAGTCTCCAAATGAAAGCAGCAGATTGCTCCATTACAACAGGACCTATTCCAATAAGACGCGGAATTTTCCAAGGAGACTCGCTGAGCCCTCTGTGGTTCTGCATGGCCCTGAATCCCTTGTCTCATAGATTGAATTCTACGGACTACGGATTTTCCATCAAGAGCGGCAGTAGAACTATGATGAAACTGAATCATCTCCTTTACATGGACGATTTGAAACTCTTCGCATCTACCAAAAAACAAATGCAACTGATGCTGAAAATGGTGGAAGGATTCTCGGAAGACATCAAAATGAAGTTTGGACTAGAAAAATGTCGACTGCTAAACATAACGAGAGGGAAAATAGAAGATGGTACGTTCAAACTCAAGGAAGGTGCAGAAATTGAAGCATTAAAGGAAGGGGACACATACAAGTATCTAGGCATAAAACAGGCAAGAAAAATCAATCAGACTCAGATGAAGAAAGAATTAACGGAGGAGTTTACCCGAAGATTGAGGAGGATAATGAGAACTGGTCTTAACAGCAAGAATCTGATAAAAGCGATTAACACCTACGCTTGCTCGGCGCTGAGCTATTCATTTGGTATTATCTCTTGGACGACCACCGATTTAGCAGCTTTACAGAGAAAAATAAGGACGATGCTGACTAAACACAATAAACATCACCCCAAAAGCTCAATAGAACGGACAGAGCTGCCACGACATCTTGGGGGTAGAGGAATTGTTGATTTGTCCAACCGTATGTCCCAGAAAATTGAAGGACTTCGAAACTATTTCTTGAGCAAGGCAGCTTCGTCAGAACTCCATCGAGTAGTTTGTGTTGCTGATACATCTACACCGTTAAAGCTACACCAGGATCACTTGGAAACCGTCGAACACTCTGCAGAAAGTAAAATGCAGAAACTGATTGGCAAACCTTTGCATGGGAGGCACCAGAATGAGGTCAACCATGATTACGTCGACATATCTGCGTCGAACTACTGGCTGACTTCCGGAAGGTTGTTTCCTGAGACAGAGGGCTTCATGCTCGCCATCCAGGATCAGGTGATTCCAACAAGAAATTACATGAGATACATCGCCAAGGATGCCTCAGTGGCAGACGATAGCTGTCGTTATGGCTGTGCGACACATGAAACTATCCAGCACATCACCGGGGGATGTCAGAAGTTCGCGGGCACGGAGTACAAAAATAGACATGATGCTGTTTGCCAAGATTCTTCACCAAGAATTGGCACTAAAACACCAACTTCTAACTTCGAAAAGGATTCCTTATTACAATTACCATCCAGATGCTGTGCTGGAAAACGAACATCACAAGCTCTACTGGGATCGCACTGTTCTCACAGACCGGAAAATAACCCACAATAGACCAGACCTCATATTGCTCAATAAGGATGAGGACACAGCACTATTCATCGACGTGGCAATTCCAAATAATAACAATCTTCTAGATAGACACACTGAAAAAATTTCAAAATACAGAGATCTCGAGGAACAAACCAGAAGACAGTGGAAGCTGAAAGATATAAAGACCATCCCTATTGTCATTTCATCTACAGGCCTGATACCGAAGAAACTACTGGAGAACTTGAGAAAACTTCAGTTGGACGAAAATATTTATAAAGTCATGCAGAAGGCGGTACTGCTCGGAACGGCGAGAACTGTACGCAAGTACATGGGGAATGCAGAGGAACACCGTCTGCTCCGACAGGAAGTGCGGGTGGAGCAGGAATCCAACCTACAGCAGGCAGCCGAGGAGCGACCCGAACCCCACCACCACCACGAGCCCGAAAACCTGGAAAGGGCTCCAACAGAGCTTAATCCTTTTGATATCTCAGATATCTGGGATAAGTGAATTTTCTTCTGGAGAGGAGTGTGAAAGCCGCAAGGCTAAAGTCATAATAACTTTATTTACCCAACAGGAAAATTCCCAGTGACAGGGTAACAAATTACATAAACTCAAAGAAAAATACATGTGAATTCCCCATAAGCAAAACGAAATGAAATGGCAAGCACCTATATACAATAATTTATCCGAGAAAAAAAAAAGCACAAAACTATAATAGATTAATTTTAACTTTATTAGCACAATCACAAAGCCGATATACTGGTGCCCGCTGGAGAATGTTGGTCCGAGGCGTGGGCAGACTAAACATCGGAGAACCCCTGGCAGCCATTCTTGGGACGTGGATGTTTACCCGAGAGAGAAGGAATGGGCAGACAATCTTTCCACTTAAGAGTTTTTGGGCGAATCTCGCACACTGCTGAACTTGACGTTCAATTAAGGTTGAAAGCCTCAGCTCCCTCGCTATGCATGAAAGATCAGCACCACGCTCAGGATAAATGCCTGTCTTCCTATATTCGACATATTTCAGGAACTTCCTATGAATCCGCTCAATGGATGTAAGATGCGTGGCATAAATTGGGAACCAAATTATGTTAGCGTATTCCAACCTACTGAGAACAAGTGAGAAGTAAACACTTCTGAGAGCAGACAGTTCGTCGAGCTCACGAAAGCTCCTGAACAGGAAACCCAAAGATCTACAAGCAGATGCACACAGATCTTCAACATGTGGAACAAAACTCAGCTCACTGTCAAACCAAACTCCCAGGTCACGAAAACGATCACCTACCGCAATAAGATCATTCCCAATGTGATAAGCAAAAGCTAGCGGGTGCGCCTTCCTGGTGAAAGTAACTTTAAAACACTTCTTCAAATTTAAAATAAGTCCATTCCGCAAGCACCAACCGCGAACCAGCTCCAAACTTGACTGAAGAAGTAACTGGTCATTAACTCCAAATATTCTCATGAAAAGCTTCAGATCATCAGCATAGGCTAGAGCCCCACAATTGAGAGAGCATAAAAGGTCATCAATGAAAATCACAAACAACAATGGTCCGAGGTTAGATCCCTGAGGAACACCAAACTTGAGCTCATATTCAAAAGATCTGAATCCATTATAGAATACATAATTAGTTCTTCCACTTAAATAGGAATGAATCAACTTCACAAAATTAGGAGTAAAACCAAATGATGCTAGCTTTTTCAAAAGCAAATTATGGTCAACGGTATCGAAGGCACGTGAGAAATCTGTATAGATCACATCGACCTGGCCTCCATCATCAAGGGACTCTGCTATGACTTGCGAAATTGTGGCTAGGTTAGTTACAGTCGACCTCCCCCGGACAAAACCATGCTGTGCTGATGATAAACGTTGTTTAATATGGTGGTAGATGCCTGAATACAGAACCTCTTCATATAATTTGGCAAAGTTCGACAAAATGGAAATAGGTCTATAATTTTCCACAGAAGACGAGTCACCCTTTTTGAACACCGGAATTACCCTAGCTCTCTTCCATCTCCTAGGGAAGGTAAAAGTATTAAGGCTAATGGAAAATAAACGGTGGAGGGGTACGGCCAGTGCAGAGCTACACTCCCTCAAGAACACAGAGGGAAGCTGATCGTCACCGGATGTCAATCGATCAGGAAACTTCTCCATTATGGACTTTATCTCATCCTCTGACACTGATGGGATGAAAACTGGTGGAAGGTTAGTTGAATCATCAGTATTATGAACCCCATGCGCATTCAGGCCATTAACCCCAGAAAAATGAGCTCCAAACAAATCAACAATTTCTCTGGGATCGTCATAAAGACGTTCATCAGAATGAAAAACTCCAGGTACTCTAGTGTAACCCTTTCTTCGAGCTAAATATTTCCACAGTGAAGATGGATTTGATCTTATTTGGCTCTGCACTTCAGACAGATACTTGTTGTACTCCAAATCAATTTCAGACTTGACCAACGCTCTCAATCGTTTGAACTCAACGAAATATTTTTCTAGACCAGTATTACGCCACTTCACTCTGTAATAATTCTTTAGGCCAATGATATGCTTTAATTTTCCTGTGAACCAAACAGGGAAGCTAGGCTCTGCCAAAGAGTTAGTCTTTTTAGGAACAAGTTCATCCAGAATCTCAAAAAGTTTTCTGTAGAAGAAATCCAAAGCTTCATCGACATTATCGAATTCTGCTATAAAATCCCAATTAACGGAGTTGATTGCCGTAGACAAAGAAGAGTAATCAGCTCTTTTAAAGTTATAGAATGAATTATCCTTCCTCGGAAAATTCACCCGACGCCTGGAAGACTCCACAGTAAGGACCATACTCAAAGCAGGATGGTAGGGGTCCTCAGGAACAAAAGGCGAGTCAGAACGGATGACTGACACCTCAAAGTTCTTGCTCGCTAGAACCAAGTCTAGCAGCCTGAGATCCTAATTCCGAACTGAGCTGCACTGCCGCAGATCCAGGAGATCGCATAGATTCCGCAAAAGAATTGATTTGGGACCACAATTAGAATCAACAAAGTCAGGGCAATTGAAGTCACCAACAAGGAACATAGTCTCTCCAGGGAATCTCAACTCCAATGCAGTTGTAAAAGTTTCCAGATGAAAAGCAGTAATATCAGGCGGAATGTAAACTACACAGGCAATAAAAGGACAGGGCTCAGTAAAACGACACAAAACCACATCTATCAACGGGACACGATCGGTTAAAAATGCTCCATCTATAATACTGAAAGATGTACTCTCAGAAGCGGCCAGCAGGACTCCACCACCACGAGATCTATCAACCCTACCAAACTGTCTATCACATCTCACTACTTTATATCCTGGAGGAAACAATTCACCATCAAAAACCGAGTCACCAAGCCATGTCTCAGTTATACAGACTATATCATACGTATATTCACATGCTGATCTGAAAAATGGTGATAACTTAGTGTTGAGGCCTCTACAATTCTGATAAAAAATTGTAACCTCAATTGGTTTATGGGACAGATCAGCAGAAATAAACCGGTTGGGCATGCTTAGTTTTTCGAACTCGATTCCACCACAGATGGAATCCCGGATATATAACTTATACGAAGATTTGATTCACCCGCAGCCAAACGTTTATCCAACTCAGATTTAACAGATTTGTAAAGTGCAATCTGCTGTGGAGTTCTATCAGGAGCAACGTATATACTCTCAAACTTTGACTTTATCTTCTTGAACTTACGCAAAATGACAGGCACCGGATCAGGTGAAGAAAAACTAACCTTTATGGGACGAGAACGTGTTTCCCTGGTAGAATCAAATTTCCCAATTCTGAAAAGCTTAAAATTTTGCCCAGCAGCATCACACTCATTAAGGATTGACTGAACCAGTTCCGAATCATGCTGCAACTGGTCACGCCTGTCAGCACCTCTCTCAATACTCCCATGTATGATTATGTTATGGGAGCGCTTGGTTCTTTCAAGCACCTCATTAATAATTTGTTCATTGGACTGAGGAGAGGGCGCAGATCTTACCTGCGTCGCGCCAACATCAATTGACCTAGATTGTTTGAGCTCACGTATCTCATCCCTCAGCTCGCCTATCAGTTGTAAAATTTTAGGAATTTGATGAAGACCCTGCTCACAATCAAGACAGAGGTATTTCACATGTCTTCTAACATTCGAGCGTAGGTTGAAACACTTTAATTCCGCAGCAGTAAGTTCAGAACAGGAGGCATGAACAGGTCTGTCGCAACCATCACATCTCAACATATCTGTGCCAACCTTAACAGCTAAGTTACATTTTAAACAAGACATAGTAGCAATCAAAAACTCACAGAAATAATATCACAAAAATAATGTACTGGTGGATAAGGAATATGACGGGGACACTTTTCACATCGGCATAATCACTCAGATTCAGCGATCGAGACAGACGACCACCATCTAAGAAAATTACGCATATCGTTTCCGCATTCCCAGCCTGCACACAAAAGGTTTTTCTCAAAACCACTCCAACTACTCGAAGACGTGCAGTCCCAACATATCTGTTAGCAATTATCAGGGCGACACTTGACGTGCACCCTGAGCCTCCATTCTGGACGTCAACAGTGACCGCACATTAGGGCGAAATAAATTCGTTTTTGTTAAAACGACATCGCATATATTTTACTCTTCAGGGCAACCCTCATAAAGTTGGGTTGAAGAAACTATGATATTCTATTGGAATATTTTATTTCACTTCCCTTTTCCTGGTAAAATAACGATAGTTCCAGCTCAACAGACTACTCAACCCACAGTCTTAATATATGTGCTACCGCTGTCAGTATTTTTCCGTCTACTAAATCGTCTTACTTTAATAACTTTGACGTCTGGATTCATTCCTTTACCCATAGCCTAGTTGCACACACACCGATTTTGGACGGCCGATTTTATATCGGTCGTCGAAATTCCAATAGTGAACCACGTGTGGGAACCGGACCTTGCACATACGCCGACCACTGATCGGTGATGGTAAAATGCCGGTCAGAAACCGTCCAATACCGGCAATACCTGGATGTAGTGGCGTACGTGACTAAGTACACGTTTGTACAAGCACCGATTGTTTACCATTGAACTCAAGAAGAAGTTCTTTCTGGAGTTCAATGTTTTTTACCGACCATTTCAGTCGACTTTAGTTGGCTGATCGTTTGGACGGTAAAAATCCGGTTAGTGTGCTAGCAACTGCTACCGATAAAATATCGGCCGATTTTATTCCGGGCGTCCGGCCGTCCAAAATCGGTGTGTGTGCAACTAGGGATACTATTAATTTCTCCGTCTGTGATGTCTTGTCCTATGTCTCTGACGATACTCATAATCGAAACGAATAACGGGTATATAGACATCATACAGGAGTCGTGTATTTAACGAACAAATTGGCCTGTTCCGCAGACACTAACCCAACACCTACTTTTTTAATAATTACTTTTTCGGTTGATATTGACTATTTAATAATCGTGATAGTTTTTATTACTGTAGATTATTTTGCCTATGTTTAAAGGGTTGAGGTTTTTAACTTTATCTGTGTATTCAATGATTACTTCAAAGGGACCTTTATCCTTGCCTGACTAGAAGCAGTAAGGTCTTTCATTTGCCTTCATTTTGTATTTCTGTAAGAATGGAGTCAATTTTTCGTACTAAATCAGTGTCTCCATGAGGTATAGCCTGAGATCTGACCATGTTTAGTTCCTCTTTTAGTAGTCCCACATTAATAGAATTCTATTCATCTTTATTCATTTGGGAAAGAGCCAATTCAGCCCTGGGGGATAAAACGTTCAGAACCCGAGATCATGCCTCGGGATCTGAATCGTTCATAACCAAAGTCCAAAGGACTTGTTAGGAATCTGTCTACCAGTGGCGGCCCGAGCATATTTTTCGTGGGTCGGCAGATATATATATATATATATATATATATATATATATATATATATATATATATATATATATATATATATATATATATATATATATATATATATATATATATATATATATATATATATATATATATATATATATATGGCTGGTCTCCTTCGGAACCGTCCAGAGGTTCAGTCTGGTGGAGGATCCTACGGGGCAAGCGGCATAGACCTTCGAGATGGTACCGTAAGGCCGATATCTGAGGAAGGGGAATTGAGTTTGGATGTGGTATCACAGCGTCCCACTTTGAACCCTCGACAGGATAGGCGAACGCGTTGGACAGAGGAGGACAATATTTTACTTATGCGCGTTCACTATATAGCTAAGGACATGGAAATAAGAACGAGGAGAAGATACCGCCAACTTCTAACCGAATTTTGGAATGACGTTTCACCTGGCAGACAGTCATATGCAAATCTCTTGTGCAATAGAGTGAGATGGATATTGGACGGTCAAAAATTTACTAGCGAGGAACTTTATAGGATAGAGAGAAGTTTTATACCAACGGGCGCAACTGAGTGGGTTGAGGACTCTGACCTTACGATGGATGAGGGCACCAAACGTCGTGTAAGCCTTTGGCGACCTGAGAACCCGGTAGATCTCGAGAACAACGAAAGATTCAAAAGAAACCTCATATTGTATGGAGGTGTCGCCCCGGATAAGAGACCTAATATACCGAGACTGAAAGGATCCTCAGAGCTGCTTAAAGAAGTGCGGTCAATAGATCGGGTGATAGTAGGTCACATCCCACATAGCATGGGATATTTGTCAAATATTTATGAAATATTTGTACGCAAGGTTTTGAATATTTAAGAAATCTTTCGTTGAAATATTCATGAAATAAAGTTATGTCCGACTTTTTCTCACATTGAAATATTTCATGAAATATTTCATATAGATTTTTGAAATATTTTCTACAACATTATGTGAAATCTCTTCTAAAGATCATAGTAATATTACATGGAATATTTACGCAAAATTTCTTCTAATTGAAGAAAATGTTTCCTGAAATCTTCAGAAGAGGTTTTCGAAATCTTCCAACGAGGGGGTCTGAAATGTTACGAAATATATTTCTGCGATGTTTGTGTAAAGTTGCTGGAATCTTTCTAGAAATATTTTTGGAAGATTTATATGCAATAATAAGAAATATTCCCATAAAAATTTAGGAAATGTTTTGAATTATATTCAGCGTTATCTGACTTTAAATATTTCTGCAATATGCAAAAAAATATCTTGCGAAGTCTCTGAACAATATTTCGCCAGGGTAGCTGAATAACTTCATAAAATACATGTTCCTGAAGAATTGAGCAATACTTTGAACATATATCTTCAAAGTAATACCGAATTTTTGAGGATTTGTATTTCATAAAGTCCCTTGCTAAATATTGTTCAAAGATCTCGCAAGATATTTTTTGAGGAACATTATATTTATATGTATAAGGTTTTCCTGAAAGAGTATAACAAGCTTATATTTGTATTGAATAGATCAAAATCAGTTAAAAAAATTTATTCATTTTTCATTAACTAGGAAAAAATGTGGTACTCTTTTTTCTAAACCAAGCTTTCGCAATACTTTATTGCTTCTTCAGGGTGTCTAAAATAAACATATGTTTATAGTTCAAAAAGGCTCTTACCTCAAACTA
This sequence comes from Coccinella septempunctata, assembly GCF_907165205.1. Lineage (NCBI taxonomy): Eukaryota > Metazoa > Arthropoda > Insecta > Coleoptera > Coccinellidae > Coccinella > Coccinella septempunctata. The sequence continues at coordinate 17,568,156 of NC_058193.1, read as the reverse complement.
CATATATATATATATATATATATTTGTCCAATAGACGTATATATATATATATATATATATATATATATATATATATATATATATATATAATTCAGCAAAATAAGGGTATGCGGCGTATGGTAAATAGTACATGTCTAACCTAGAAAATAACAATGTTGATTTCTATGTGACATTTCAACTTTAAGAAATATATAGTAGTAAAAGGAAAAATTATTTACATTGATGGAATTCTACTTGATCTTGCTGATGACTATAGCTTATTTTTATGACCATTGGCTGTGAGTTTCTCTCATTGTTGTATTTGTGTAATTTTGTTCCACTGACAATTTGTTTTTTCAGACCCTGAGGATGACACAAATTGGTGTCGAAATATAGGTATTCGCTAAAAAGGTCTTTCAATTACTATTTACCATACGCCGCATACCCTTATTTTGCTGAATTATCGTTTCTCGGCGGTGAACCTGTCTCTATATATATATATATATATATATATATGGCTGGTCTCCTTCGGAACCGTCCAGAGGTTCAGTCTGGTGGAGGATCCTACGGGGCAAGCGGCATAGACCTTCGAGATGGTACCGTAAGGCCGATATCTGAGGAAGGGGAATTGAGTTTGGATGTGGTATCACAGCGTCCCACTTTGAACCCTCGACAGGATAGGCGAACGCGTTGGACAGAGGAGGACAATATTTTACTTATGCGCGTTCACTATATAGCTAAGGACATGGAAATAAGAACGAGGAGAAGATACCGCCAACTTCTAACCGAATTTTGGAATGACGTTTCACCTGGCAGACAGTCATATGCAAATCTCTTGTGCAATAGAGTGAGATGGATATTGGACGGTCAAAAATTTACTAGCGAGGAACTTTATAGGATAGAGAGAAGTTTTATACCAACGGGCGCAACTGAGTGGGTTGAGGACTCTGACCTTACGATGGATGAGGGCACCAAACGTCGTGTAAGCCTTTGGCGACCTGAGAACCCGGTAGATCTCGAGAACAACGAAAGATTCAAAAGAAACCTCATATTGTATGGAGGTGTCGCCCCGGATAAGAGACCTAATATACCGAGACTGAAAGGATCCTCAGAGCTGCTTAAAGAAGTGCGGTCAATAGATCGGGTGATAGTAGGTCACATCCCACATAGCATGGGATATTTGTCAAATATTTATGAAATATTTGTACGCAAGGTTTTGAATATTTAAGAAATCTTTCGTTGAAATATTCATGAAATAAAGTTATGTCCGACTTTTTCTCACATTGAAATATTTCATGAAATATTTCATATAGATTTTTGAAATATTTTCTACAACATTATGTGAAATCTCTTCTAAAGATCATAGTAATATTACATGGAATATTTACGCAAAATTTCTTCTAATTGAAGAAAATGTTTCCTGAAATCTTCAGAAGAGGTTTTCGAAATCTTCCAACGAGGGGGTCTGAAATGTTACGAAATATATTTCTGCGATGTTTGTGTAAAGTTGCTGGAATCTTTCTAGAAATATTTTTGGAAGATTTATATGCAATAATAAGAAATATTCCCATAAAAATTTAGGAAATGTTTTGAATTATATTCAGCGTTATCTGACTTTAAATATTTCTGCAATATGCAAAAAAATATCTTGCGAAGTCTCTGAACAATATTTCGCCAGGGTAGCTGAATAACTTCATAAAATACATGTTCCTGAAGAATTGAGCAATACTTTGAACATATATCTTCAAAGTAATACCGAATTTTTGAGGATTTGTATTTCATAAAGTCCCTTGCTAAATATTGTTCAAAGATCTCGCAAGATATTTTTTGAGGAACATTATATTTATATGTATAAGGTTTTCCTGAAAGAGTATAACAAGCTTATATTTGTATTGAATAGATCAAAATCAGTTAAAAAAATTTATTCATTTTTCATTAACTACATTGAAATATGTATCAATAAACACGAATTCTTTATCTTCGTCATCAAGATCTGCAGATAATTGAAACGGATATTGTCGTTGGCTACTGGCAATCCTGGAATAAATATATTTTTATGATTTTTCAGAAACAGAAAGTTCCATTTTTTGTGAATTTAGGGTCATGAAAGTTCTTCTATGAATAATTGGAGGAAAAGTCATTAATATGTACTTTTCAGAAAATTAATTGAGCAGCAGTAAATACGGGGTCTTTATTAAAGATTGTTGCATAGCATTTGGCTTCGAATGATGCTCCTTACTAAAGGGTTTTGAACTGAATAACATCATAGATTTTCGAAATTGACGCCAACTGGTGTAAAAATTATTTATAAACAACCTGTCAGTACTAGATGATACTACATTGGTGGTATGGAATATTTATATTACTGAAAAGATACTCTTTACTGAAATATGTTTTCTTCAACTTGTCAAATTCCTGATCGGTGTGATTTTGGTATTAGAACAAATAGATGTTAACAGAAAATTTTATAGTGCAAGTGTGTAACTTTGAACAAATTCAGTAAATCGAAGGCAGTTTTTGTTGTTGTAAATATGCCAGAACAGAGCGATCGGTAGTTTAAGTTGCGCTATTTTTCATTCAGAAAAATGTTGTAGAGCGTGACCTTAATTTCAGACATGACGTCAGTGATGATTTTGTCGAAGGACAATTCTAATTTTTTTATCATAACTTTTATGTTACACATACGCACACAAATATAAAGTTTTTATTTCATATTCTTTTGTTCGATTTTTCAACAAACGTTGTGACCCACAGAACGACAAACTAATGAATATCCTCGTTAATCTTCGCTGCTACTCTCAACTTTTTATTTGACTGAAAACGATTATCAAGAACCTCGTGTCATTCAATTTTTGAAATAACCGAGTTATTTCATCGAGTTGAATCAGATTCCCTCGTTTTCGAATTAGTCGATGTTTGTTGAATATCTTTCCAACGACAAGAAATAAGACTTTAATATTTGGTACATACTTAAGTGTAACTTGATAAAACATTCAGAAATGGAGAGGATAACAACTATGTGAAAAATGTCCATTGATTTCGGAAATCAAGATGATTTCGGTCTTCAAAAGTACATCGATTTCGAAAGTGGTTACCCCCTTGGAAAAAATTGAAAAAATTTCGATGAATGTATCAAATTACAGTATAATATTCCTTCACTCAAGAAAGCTCCATTTAAAAATACTAATCAACCTGTGCTAGTATATTTAGAAAAAAACTGCCCTTTTCACAGAATTTGTTTAAAGTTAAATTCTCACACTCTATAAAGTGAAGTCAATATTTACAAAACAATAAAAGCCCTAAAAAAATTCACTTCACGAGAACAATTTTAGAGCAGATTCTATTTCGACAGCAACTCGCACAACAAGTAGTCGTGAAAAGAAACACAAAATTCATTCTATTCTGAAGGTGAACTGAAGAAAAGCAAAAAATCTCAGGATATGAAAAAATTATAAAACTCACTTTTTATTGCGTCCACCATCTGAAGTCATGAAACCATATCCGTATGGGTAACACTTTGTATTATTTCGGCATCTGTCGCTTCTTCATATTTTGTCCTCTCACCAAAAGCTACTGCAAAACATTCACAGTATGAAGTATGATACAACTTTAATCAAATGATATAATTTGCATAAATAGGTAAACAAATATCAAAAAATAAAAATACGAGTAGAAATCCATAAAACATGGAATTCATTATCCCCCAATCACATGTTAAAATAGATATTATAAAAAGAATAAAGATTAATTCGAAAATTCCTCTCGTTCAACCTGGTTGTGGTAAGGTAAGAACTAGGGTGAAACAGTTGAATTGCGATGATAAATAATAAAAATGAACATATACAAATATTTCGGTGACATTATGGCACAAATGGATAGATTTAATAACACGTGTAAGTAGATGGAAAACGTTAAAGAGGAAATAAGTTACTTACCAAGAATCAAGTGGTAATCAAACTGGAATTTATTTCGTTCCATATCAATACACACGTTAGTCTCACACAAACACACAAAACGATCGAGACAACGCGCAAACGACAAAATCAAAATGGCACCAATTAATGCTTCCTTGTTCGGCTTGCGCTTCTTCGAATGAAACCCAAATCTCACGTACTGCCGTTTCTCCGGTTTCTCGTTTCTGCAGCTGCTCAGCTGGCTAGAGTGGCTAGTGATCAGCGTTGCCAGTTTCAGAAATTTTATTCCCCAGTATACGGTATCCAGAGTAATGTAAATTTTTACTATGTTGAATTACCTAGATTGGTTACATGGATTTTTATTTTTATCAAGCCTTGAGAAGAACGGATAGAGAATATCGACTTCTGAAAGTAGTACTTGTTGAGTTCATTTTTTATCCAAGGAATAGAATAAATAAAGTCAGTTCCTAAAGACAATATGATTAAAAATAATTCATCTACTGCACAAATTATTTATTACTTATAATGATTGAATGCCGATTGAACAGTTACAGATAAAAGCTTAATCCAACGTTGAACCCAATTCAAAATTCAACTGACTGCCACTGACAATGACAAAATAGAACTGAACTATCCAAAATTACAATGGATTCAACTTTGAACTCGATTTGAACCTGAACTGTAAAGTATAAAACCGTGGCTTAGAGTAATTGAAGATAGTGTAATATATGAAATGAAACAGATTTCTGGACATCGGAAAATAAATCTTAGGAAAATTTCTCCAACCTGGCATCGCTGTTGATTTTATAGCGGGGGACTGGGAATGCCGCGTCGACGCACACTAGTCTAGTCGAAAGTCGAAATATACATAAAGGGGTAGTAGGTGAATGTAATTGAGTATCTCCGAAGTAATTCAAGGGATAAAATGAAATAAAAATTAATGCTACTCTATGCAATATAGTTTCAATAGAATATCTATAGACAAAATTATAAATTGTTGAAGAAACAAGGTATAGACTATACAGTCAAATTTATTCATACAGAAGATAGATATTTTGTTGTTGTTATTTGCTCTTTCGACGTACTATAATGACTACCTAGTGCGAAAAGAATAATAGCATATAAACAATTTTTTCTTCACACATTAAAAAGACAGTAACTTTTGACAAGAGGGATGCTAACGACAAAACATTAAATAAAAGGTCAGTAGAATATTTCACGGATATAACCCGAAATATTCCGCACAAAAATCCGGAGATGTGTTGAAATATTCCTGCAGTATTTCTTATATATTTATTTAAATATATGAATTCTAATATGAAAAAGTTTCGGTGAAATTAAAATATCATTATCTTTCAAAAATATTTCCTGAAATATTAACAATTTATTTGGGCTTCCACTTCATCTTTCAGAAATATTGCAAAGAAATATTCTGGAGCGATTTCTGAAATATTTATTGTAGCATTACTTGAAACGTTAATGAAATGTTCAGTTGCATTATAGGTAAAGAGCATTCAGTAAGATTTCGGGAATGAAAATTGATATAATTTTTACACTTTCAGCTTTTCATCCAAAATATTCCACTGAAATCTTACTTCAAGGTTTTTTTCAATGTATTATGTAGACGAATTAGAAATATTTAGTTTGTATTCCTGCAAATATTTTTTGAAATATTTAAGAAATATTTCTCACAAATATTCTGATTCCTATGGATATTTATTTTCCTGAAATATTGCAAAATCTGTCATAAAAATTTCGTAGAATATTTCATGAAATATTAATGAATCTTATGAAGTCATATTTCATGAAACATTTATTACATATCATGGAAATATTCTGCCAATCTTGCGAAAATTTTCTTGCCGTAAATATTCTCGAAACCTTTCATAAATATTTCAATGAAATCTTTCTCGAGAATATTTTGAAATTTTTCACTGCAATATTCCATGCTATGTGGGATAGGCAGCAGCAGACCATCCCTTCATGACCTGATGGACTACGTATATGCTGGAGCAGTTACGGTGTGTGAACGTCAAGGTCATAAAATAACTTATGGGAAAGCTGTGAGAACACCTCAGAGACCACCGTGGACAAGACGACTGGAGGAAAAAATAACTAAATTGAGGAAAAAGCTGGAGTTCTACACAGCTACCTTGGTGAGGCAGCCCCGTCAAAAAAACTCAGAAAATCAATGAAAAAGACCGCATCTGAATATCATATAAAGGTCAATAGCAAGGGTTTGAAAGATCAACTAAAGAGCCTAATGGATAAACTCAAACAAAAGATTAAGGCCTTGGGAAGCAGACTAAGAAGGTACAATGAAAGAGTATTAAGATTCAAGAACAACCAACTCTTTTACAGAAATCAAAAGCAATTCTTCCGCAATCTTGAAGCTAGACCAAATGCAGATACTGAGCCACCGAAACCTGAAGAAATGCAGGGTTATTGGAGTAACATCTGGGCTGAGAATGCGCCTCATAATAGGGGGTTTGTGATAGATAGCATTAAAATCAACACGCCCGAGTACAGTATGCAGCCCATAAGCATATCCGAACAAGATATCAGCTGTGTAATGAAGAAGCTGAACAACTGGTCGGCCCCAGGAGTCGACAAAATCCACAATTACTGGTGGAAAAATTTTTCTGGTCTAAGGCCTGCCTTAATTTCAGCTCTTCAGGAGGCTATAAATAATCCAACCAGTATTCCTGACTTCTTCACCCTGGGTGTGACTTACATGCTACCTAAAGAGAAGGATACACGAGACCCAAAAAAGTACAGGCCGATCACGTGCTTACCTACCATCTACAAAATATTAACAGCCATCATAACTCGTCACCTATGGAAACACATAAATGCAAACAACATCCTAGCAATGGAACAAAATGGCTGTCGTAGGAATGCAATGGGGTGTAAGGAGCTCTTGATCGTAGATAGCATCATAACCAAGCAAGCCAAGAAGAGACAGAGGAATATATCCATAGCATGGATTGACTACAAAAAGGCCTTTGACTCCGTGCCGCATTCTTGGCTGCTTGAGGTCCTCAAACTGTATGGTGTCTCCGAACAGGTAGTTAACTTGCTTGAACAGCTTATGCAAACGTGGCGCACTCTTAGAACATAGAATATCAGGAAGGAGCTTTTTCGAATAAATGTGACGGGAATTGTGCGACGGAAACGGCCATATTGGTCTTCCAAATTTTGATTTGAAAAGTGGCAGACTTGGAAGTCAAATGATTCTGTTATCTGTGGCCAAATAAACAAAGTGATGTTTAAACTTCATTTTGACAATAACACTCCATGGGCGTAGGTGATGTTAAGTCTTAGACCTTAATACCATTAAGTATATAGCCAAGTAGTGTTAGGCGAGGTGAATTTACGCTTTGATTATCAATTTGAACGAGCGTGAAAAAGCTTCTGACTTTAAGTTAGTGCTTTCCTAATTTTTTTGATAAATCAGAATCAACTGACTGTTAAAGTTAGTTTTTTGGAAACTTCATTGTCCTACGCCACTGTTGAAACGGAAATATATGTCGGCCATATTTCTCCTCTATTCCGGTCAAATTGAAATGAGCAATATGCTCCTTCCTGTTATTCTATATTCTAAGGGCGCACTAGGCTACTTGTCAAAACACCAAACGGGGAATACGAAACAGCTGAGATAAACATCAAAAGAGGAATATTTCAGGGTGATACCTTAAGTCCGCTATGGTTCTGCCTGGCGTTGAACCCCCCAAGTCAGCTCCTAAACAACCACTCATATGGATACGTTGTTGATAGAGACCACAACATCCGAATCAACCATAGATTATACATGGACGACTTGAAGCTTTATGCCCGTAATGCGGAAGAGCTTGAGAAACTGCTCAGTATCGTTAGATCCTTCAGCGGAGCGATACGCATGGAAATGGGAATAGAGAAATGCGCTGTTATCCACGTCAAACGCGGAAAAATCACTGAAGAGGGAGCCAGAGCACTGAACAGTGAAGATCAATTACCTTACCTGGGCCCACATGAATCATACAAGTATCTGGGCGTACAACAGGCGCTCGAAATAAAATCCAAAGAGGTTAGGAACACCCTGAAAGAAAAACTCCTGCAGAGACTGCGACTTGTACTGCGGGCCAAACTCAACTCCAGATCGCTGTTCACTGCAATCAACTCGTGGGTTCTACCTAGCGTTGTGTACTCGTTTGGTGTGGTTGGATGGTCCAAAACCGAAATTGAAGACCTGAATACGAAGATAAGAACAACTTTGACGAGGTTTGGAGTTCGTCATCCACATGCCTCAGTTAGTAGGTTATATCTCCCGCGCAAAGATGGAGGTAGGGGTATGCAGCATCTTGCAATTGTCCACGACAGAATTTTGAAGAACCTCCGAGAATATTTCACCTCCAATAACTCGGATTTCATCAGGACAATCTGCAGGGCTGATGAAAATATAACCCCATTGCAACTATCATCGGGGTCTGCGTCACTGCTGGGAGTCACTGAGGAGAAGCTGCGCAATGAATGGCACTCCAAGGCATTGCATGGTAGATACCCAAACAATCTGAAAAAAGAAGCGGTCAGTGAGAGGGATTCGCTTACTTACCTTACATCTGGGTACCTGTTTCCCGAAACTGAAGGTCGAATTATCGCAGTGCAGGACCAGGCTGTTGCGACAAGAGCATTTCTCAAAAGAATAGCAGGACAGAACCTGGCAACAGATCAGTGCCGAAAATGTAATCAGGCAACCGAGCACATTCAGCACATAACCTCCTCATGCCCCATACTGGCGCCCAGAGATTACTTAGAACGTCATAATGCCGTATGTAAATTATACCATCAGGCTATAGGTATGAGAGTGGGACTGATCACAATCGTGAAAGCAAACCACATTTACCTACCGAATGATGTGCTTGAGAACAAAAGGTATAAACTGTACTGGGACACTGTGATGACGACTGACAGACCAGTGAAGCATAATAGGCCTGATATAGTGCTACTCGACTTAGAGGAGGGCAGTGTGAAGATCATAGACATAACTATACCTGCAGACGAGAACATCGAAAAATCCTACGCTGAGAAGGTGTCAAAATACCACGACCTTGCATTTGAGATGAAGCAAATCTACAGACTCAAATCAACATGTATCATCCCTATCATTATCTCGGTGAATGGACTGATAGAGTCGCATCTGCCAGAGAACACCAGGAGGTTGGAACTAGACCATCAACTTGTTAGCAAGGCGCAGAAGGAGGTCATTTTGGGGACAACCCGAACTGTAAGAAAGTTCCTGACTAGCACGTAAGGTCGCTTTGACTACTTGAGTCCGGCGTCCTTGCGGTACTACCCGTGAACGACGGTGATTAAAAAAATAAAAAAAAAAAAAAAAAAAATATATATTTTGTAACGTCAAGGGCGAATTGAAAATATGTAACAAGAAACTGCGTACGGTCTTAAGGGAAAATTTTGCTTGAACGAGAGAATGAGTAAGAAAGAAAAACCTGGTGGTCGTCGATACGACGGGCGAACACAGGGTGCAAGTTAGGGTGGCATGTTCTTCTAATTATTTTATGTTCACTGATTTGTCGATATGAAAATGTGATATAGTATGGAAACTGATGTAATTTTATACAGGAACCACAATCCAGAGGTAATCAACTGAGCAACGATGAAGGTGATCCTAGCTTATGGAATAGCCTTCTTTTGGGTAGTGTGCGTGAAAAGTCAAGTAGCTCGGGCCTTGATAGCGTATGACTGTACGGACAAAAATACGGAAATAACGGCGGTGTCGATTCGGGACGTGGCGGAGTGTCCAACGTATAAGGAGTGTCAGCGTATAAAAATGAACAGGTCAAAGTACAAGTGTTACAGAAGGATGAGGTAAAATTACGACACGTGTGGACTTGTGTCGAAATAACGCGGGCAATTACGCATTGCGGAATGCATAGCCATAGTTCAATCGTGGCCGGGGGTGTATCGAACTATATATATAGACTAGGTGCGGAAGAATGTCGGGCCGTACATCGGTATCGAACGCTGAAGCTGTATCACCAAGAGATAGGGGAAATAAACATGAACGGTACTACATCGGCGTCTATCACAATAGGAGGCATGGTGAAGACCGACGGGACTTGTAGAGGAACCACATACCAAGAAAATGGGCAAACAGGGCAGGACGTCGTTATAACTGCGTCAGTGAAGATAAGGGTCTCTGATTATGAAGCTAGGGTGAGAATAGATGAGAAAGAGATAAGTCTTTTGGGGGGCGTTACGTGCCCATATTTGAAGGGATACTGTTTTGAGACTACCTTGGGTGAAGTAACCTGGGAAAACGAACTATTGGCTACTTGTGAAGAGGCGCTGAGCTTGCTCTACCACGGTCAAGCTGATCTAGTTTCCAATCGGGTCACCAGCGAACAGATTCTGGTCATAGAAGATAGTACTAACGTATTTGCTGTAACATTAATTAAAAAGGTGGTAACAGGTCAGATAGAGATTTGGCAAACAGAATATCCTAGAATTTTGGTTTGGCGAGAGGCCCGAAGAGATCGAATCCGACCCAAAATGAACATCCTACCTCACAACGCTGACTTGATGGCATACGTAAATAGCAAATTTTTATACGTGGAACAGACGTACACAGAAAATTGGACCAACTATACACGGACACAGTCTGTGGCGACCGCGCCACACTGGAACGAAGGAACAGGGTCGGGCGGTACCGCAGGTCGTGAACCCGCGACATGTGCGGTGTAAACTCGAGTATCCCGAGAAGCGTTTCGCGAAAAAACCCAGGGTGTTCGGAAGAAAAAAGTTGCCTTCGTAGTTGTACTTGAACTGTGATTAGGCGGAACAATAATAAGATGAGGTTGTAACTGTAATATGAAGGTTTTTCCAGAAGCGAAGGGTTAGGCTTAGGGAACAACGATACGAGAGGATGGCAGGAAGCGTAGCAACCAGGGGACTAAGCGGAAAGTGTGCGCGAAAGTGAAATAGCAATTCCGTAAAGTGAAAGGACTCCATGCTGGAGATAGTGGGGTGTTTTGGGAAAGGACTAGAAGGGATGAAAAGACTGCTTGATTGAATAATTGTAGCGCAGCATTTTTGTTATGTTTATTTTATTTGTTTGGAGGTACCTCGGTTCTTTTAATTTTGTTAACACAGCAAAGAGGTACCGGAAGAGTTTCTGAAATTTGCTTATATTTTGTGCGAAGAACATACCACCTTAGTCGTTTAAGAATAGTAGTAGGCTAAGTAATAAGTAAGGAACTACGAATTGTGAGATAAATTCGTTTATGAAACTTGAGTTTGTGAATGTTAGTTTTAGGAAAGAGTAAGATGATGGACTTTGGACGAATATATGATGATTTAGGAAAAGTTGTGGCATCCAATGCCAAAACTTTTTAAAAGGGGGGAGTATTGTAATAAATCGGAATAAGAGAATTCGAATTAATTTGGGATAATTGAAACGAGGTATCGCTGGAACCTTCATACATTGTTGCAGCCGTGCTGCAGAGGCGATTTTTAGTTGGAAATATGACACCTTGAGGCGCTTGAGATCAGGCGGTATCAAGTCGCGGGAATTTAAATAATAACTAGCTCGATAAGAGTTGGAAGAGTTAGTGTCACTCAGTCAGAAATTCTGCAGATATTGATACAATGTACGTTTTCGGAGAGCAACTGGCGATCGCCGGCCTATGTAATTGATTCCAATATCCGATGATAAGGTCTTCAGAACGGGTGAAAACGGTCAGTCATGTAGATTAAGAAAGATTTATTAGTCTGGAGACCCTGAGAGGAAAACAGTTCTCAGAATTCGAAGTAGCCGAAATTTTCTTGTAACCGCCGAGCTTGGGAACGCTGATTTTTCAACTCAGCAAGAATGATCGTCCAATGATTTCGATTTTGGGACGTTTTGGTACCACCGTGGGAGAGAAAGACCGGGGACGTGATCTGTAAAATATCGAAAAAATATACCCCTTCGAGTCGGTACGGGATAGTAGAGAAGTTATAAGTCTTTTGTAGAGTCAGTTAGTAAGGAAAGAGTATAGGGACTTAGAATAATTAGGTTGGCACGAAGTAAGAGAAAAACTAGAGGTAGATCACGGATTAGAATCGGAGACTCGGTCGGCTCATAAATTTGGAAAAGTTGCGTATAAAGAAAAGTCCAGTCCTTTATTTTTGTTGATTTTGGTTCAAGTAGAAACGGAATATCGGGAAATAGGTAGTTGAAGAGAACGGAAATAATTTGGAGCTAAAGTCAGTTTATCGGGATCCAGTAAAGTAGTATTCGAGGAGTGATCGTTGATTTTTGATTTGAAGTAAGACTACATCTCGAATTGTGTTGGAATTTTGGATAGGGACTCTTAAAGCGAAAACCGTTTGCGACGGAAAAGTGCGGGAAGTTCGGTTAAGTGTAAAGAATTCGCCGATTTGTGCGGGTAAAGTCTGGTGTCGAAAAGTTCTTCATCGGCAGCGTCATACAAATAGCAGTCGCAGAAAAGGTAGAAAGTTCCAATTTCCATTTGTCCAGAGTCCTGAAAGCTCCTCTGAAATTCATTGATTAAGTATTGATTAACATTGCGCGCAAAGTTGGGAAGGTGAATTTTAACCCAAGATTTTTGGTTACGAAAATATGTTTTATTGTTTTGCACTCATTTGCATAGGTTTAAGAAATTGAAGATGTTTTTTTTGTTGGTCTTCTTCGATCGAGTACGTATTTGTAGAGAAGTTTTAATTTTATTTTGGCCAATAGATTCATTTGTTAAAGTTTTTCATGAGTTTCATTTAAACTTCTCCCCAGAAAAAAATATCAACTTCAAGACCTGTCCTTCGTGCGACGGGCCGGATCCACACATTTTTCCCCTTTCGAGGGCCTTCAATTTGTGTATTTAACATCTAAAAATAATCACCCCATGACCAGTGGAAAGCCGCTCTTCCACTGATCAAGATACGGGGTGCATTATTACACTGTATTGATAATTCTGCATTTTCAAAATGCAGTTTTTGATGTACAGTGACTGCACAGTTTCTGTATTGATAATTCTGCATTTTCAAAACGCAGGTTTTGATGTAAAGTGAGTGCACAGTTTCTGTATCGATGATTCTGCATTTTCAAAACGCAGTTCTTGATGTACAGTAACTGCACAGTTTCTGTATTGATAATTATGCATTTTCAAAACGCAGTTTTTGATGTACAATGACTGCATAGTTTCTGTATTGATAATTCTGCATTTTAAAAATGCAGTTTTCGATGTACAGTAACTGCACAGTTTCTGTATTGATAATTCTGCATTTTCAAAATGCATTTTTGGATATACTGTAAGTGCACAGTTTCTGTATTGATAATTCTACATTTTCAAAATGCAGTTTTTTATGTACAGTGACTGCATAATTTCTGTAATGATAATTCTGCATTTTCAAAATGCAGTTTTTGATGTACAGTGACTGCATAATTTCTGTATTGATAATTCGGCATTTTCAGAACGCAGTTTTTGATGTATAGTGACTGCACAGTTTCTGTATTGATAATTCTGCATTTTTAAAACGCAGTTTTTGATGACTGTTATCAAAAAGTCTATTTCTATAATAGCGCTGCCAGTAGCCCACATAATGTATACTGCATTTAAAGAAGTAGTTTTCCCGAAATCTTTGAAGATAGCTATCGTGAAACCTTTATTCAAGAAGGGAATTACAGATCACCCTGGGAATTATCGTCCGATAAGCTTGCTAACTTCCTTTTCGAAATTGTTTGAGAAAATTTTGGTGAATCGGCTTTTAAACTTCTTCCGAAAATCAGGTGTGTTTTCGGATTGTCAGCATGGTTTTTTGAAGACAAGAAGCACTGATACAGGGATTTTTAAACTGGTGCGGTCAATTCTTGGGGCCTTGGATGAAGGTAGGGTACCAATGGGGCTTTTTGTTGATTTCTCCAAGACTTTCGACTGTGTGGTCCATGAGAAATTGCTACATAAATTATCTCTTTACGGGATTCGAGATAAACACCTAGATCTTATGAAAAGTTCAGAGTATGTCTTGAAGTTGATGGTGTCTCATACTATTCCTCTGATTAAGTACTGAGCGTTGGAGTGCCTCAGGGTGGTATCGCCGCACTACTACTCTTTCTGGTGTATGTGAACGATTTACCGGAGAGCATTTTGACGGATTTCATCTTGGGTTTTGCTAATGCAAGTCCGGCTCTTGATTTTCAATCGGGAGAATGGGATCATGAGGTTGTTATGTACGCGGACGATACCAATATGCTGGTGGTAGAGGCTGAAGTTGCCAAATATATGGAGTCCACGCAGAAGGGTTTTTCTTCTATCGCCAACTGGTGCCGCCAAAACCAGCTCGTTCTCAATTTAGAAAAAACCGAGTGTATGTTTTTTTGTACCTCGCACAATAAAACAGTAAAACCTGAGAATATAGATCTTTCAGGACAGATTAAAGATCTTACTGTGAGTACACGCTTTTTGGGTATTGTTCTGGATCAACATTTGAGTTGGTGTGATCATATAGGTTCACTTCAGAGTAGACTTAACTCTGTTCTTTATACTCTTCGAGTACTTGTACGTCAAGCTGACCTAAGCTTACTGAAGACCGTGTATTTCTCTAATTTTCAAAGTTTAATGGCGTATGGAATCATTGCGTGGGGAAATAGCTCCGATATCACTAGGATATTCGTGGTCCAAAAAAGAGCTTTGAGAACTATTCTTCGTTTGCCATCCAGAGAATCTTGCCGTGGATATTTCAGGAGAGAAAGAATATTAACACTTACCGGTTTGTTCATATACAGATGTCTTGTTTTTCTACAAATGAACGAACATTTTTTTGAGAAACACTTGAATCTAAACAACACCAGACGTATCCAAAAGTATCATTTACCGAAGTATTCCCTCACATTAGCACAGAAAAATGTCGAATATATGTGTCTCAAATTGTTCAGTAGGGTACCAAAGCAGTATCGCGCTTTAACGGACATCAAAAAATTCAAGGAAGCTATCCTAAATGTTTTAATAGATTTAGAGCCATACTCTTTAGATGAAAATATGAACTCTTAATATATTTTTTAAGCTGTTCTCATTTCTCATTTCTTTTTATTTTGCCTTGTTACTTTTGTTTCCCATGTATTATGACGTATTTCATCTTCAGAATGTAATTCAGATTATGAAATAAACGATATTATTATTATGTACAGTAACTGCACAGTTTCTGTATTGATGATCTGGATTTTCAAAACGCAGTTTTTGATGTACAGCCCAGGTAGAACGGTGTTGTCTCGAAGACGTCTTCATTAGGTCTTTATTGGTCTTCGACGTCACTCGGACGTACAATAACGTCTCTGAGACGTCAATTCAAGTACGCTAGTAAGACGTCGTACAATAACGTCTCCGAGACGTCAATTCAAGTGGGCTAGTAAGACGTCACACAAAAGACGTCTGAATAACGTTATTCTTAGACCACTCTGAGACTTTAGACTTATAATTTTTTCAAGGTTCGATATATATCGGACAGTTTGAATATATAGATATGTAGATATGAAACATAAACGGATAACGTCCGTTAAAATATAAATCGCTATATTCATATCCTTTAGATTCAAGGAAAATGAAATTATTTGCAGTCAAAAGCCTGAAAAAAATATGACTAGCTATCCTGTTCCATTTATCCTATGTAAATGCATGTGTCAACGCATTGACAATTGATCTTTTGCTTCATTTCCGTTAGTACATAGTCTTGAAAATAACTTTTTTTGACACACTTTTTGATGATACTAAATACCAATAATACCAACATCTTACACAGCCTCGACGGCCGTAATGGCAGCGCACTCGGCTAGGATGCCGGAGGTAGCGGGTTCGAATCCCGCCGATATCATAGATGTTTGTGGGTGTTTTGTACCTAGGATATCAAATAATGTATGCTGATATGCTCGAACACAAGGCCAGGGGGAAGAAAAAGAAACATGTTGGTTTATGTTTCATTTTTATCCATGAAATTCTAAAATTTTCTGAAAAATACTGACGTCCTCAGTACGTAAGAAAGACGTACGTAAAAGTACCGAATAATCGTCTTCCAAATTCGTCTTCAAGACGTCACCGTAAGACGTCTTCAGGCTGTGACATATTAACGTCACCATAAGGTTTCACTGACGTCACCAAGTTGGTCACCATACGTCCGAACATGACCACCAAAGACGTCTTGAAGACTAAAATTTCTACCTGGGAGTGACTGCACAGTTTCTGTATTGATTATTCTGCATTTTCAAAACGCAGTTCTTGATGTACAGTAACTGCACAGTTTCTGTACTGATAATTCTGCATTTTCAAAACGCAGTTTTTGATGTACAGTGACTGCACAGTTTCTGTATTGATAATTCTGCATTCTCACAACGCAGTTTTTGATGTACAGTGACTGCACAGTTTCGGTATTGATAATTCTGCATTTTAAAAATGCAGTTTTTGATGTACAGTAACTGCACAGTTTCTGTATTGATAATTCTGCATTTTCAAAATGCATTTTTGGATGTACTGTAACTGCACAGTTCCTGTATTGATAATTCTACATTTTCAAAATGCAGTTTTTGATGTACAGTAACTGCATAATTTCTGTAATGATAATTCTGCATTTTCAAAATGCATTTTTGGATGTACTGTAACTGCACAGTTTCTGTATTGATGATTCTACATTTTCAAAATGCAGTTTTTGATGTACAGTGACTGCATAATTTCTGTATTGATAATTCTGCATTTTCGCAACGCAGTTTTTGATGTACAGTAACTGCACAGTTTCTGTATTGATGATCTGGATTTTCAAAACGCAGTTTTTGATGTACAGTGACTGCACAGTTTCTGTATTGATAATTCTGCATTTTCAAAACGCAGTTCTTGATGTACAGTGACTGCACAGTTTCTGTATTGATAATTCTGCATTTTCAAAACGCAGTTTTTGATGTACAGTGTCTGCACAGTTTCTGTATTGATGATTTTGCATTTTCACAACGCAGTTTTTGATGTACAGTGACTGCACAGTTTCTGTATTAATGATTCTGCATTTTCAAAACGAACGTTTTGATGTAAAGTGAGTGCACAGTTTCTGTATTGATAATTCTGCATTTTCAAAACGAAGTTCTTGATGTACAGTACCTGCACAGTTTCTGTATTGATAATTCTGCATTTTTAAAACGCAGTTTTTGATGTATAGTGACTGCATAGTTTCTGTATTGATAATTCTGCATTTTCAAGACGCAATATTTGATATACAGTGACTGCACAGTTTCTGTATTGATAATTCTGCATTTTCAAAACGAAGTTTTTGATGTACAGTGACTGCATAATTTCTGTATTGATAATTCTGCATTTTCAAGACGCAGTATTTGATATACAGTGACTGCACAGTTTCTGTATTTGCAATTCTTCATTTCAAAAATGGAGTATTTGATATAGAGTTAATAATAGAATCTGGAATAATAATTCATAGGAATTCCTAAAACTTAAACATATACCTTCTTCAAGAAGTTGAAAATTCGATTAGGAAGGTTGAAGAGACATTTCATAAACAGATTTAATTCAATAATTGAAGACTCCCTTCATTACGAAATATAGATTATACTCATGGTAGAGGAATACTTCATCTCACCATGGTCCCAACAAACACAATATACAGCAACTGTACAAATACTGCACTACATGTGCCACCAGAATGCAGCAGAGAGATTGCTGCACTGAAACTGCACAGTTTCGGTATTGATAATTCTGCATTTTAAAAATGCAGTTTTCGATGTACAGTAACTTCACAGTTTCTGTATTGATAATTCTGCATTTTCAAAATGCATTTTTGGATGTACTGTAACTGCACAGTTTCTGTATTGATAATTCTACATTTTCAGAACGCAGTTTTCGATGTACAGTGACTGCACAGTTTCGGTATTGATAATTCTGCATTTTAAAAATGCAGTTTTCGATGTACAGTAACTGCACAGTTTCTGTATTGATAATTCTGCATTTTCAAAATGCATTTTTGGATGTACTGTAACTGCACAGTTTCTGTATTGATAATTCTACATTTTCCAAATGCAGTTTTTGATGTACAGTGACTGCATAATTTCTGTATTGTTAATTCTGCATTTTAAAAATGCAGTTTTCGATGTAAAGTAACTGCACAGTTTCTGTATTGATAATTCTGCATTTTCAAAATGCATTTTTGGTTGTACTGTAACTGCACAGTTTCTGTATTGATAATTCTACATTTTCAGAACGCACTTTTTGATGTACAGTAACTGCACAGTTTCTGTGTTGATAATTCTGCATTTTCAAAACGCAGGTTTCGATGTAAAGTGACTGCACAGTTTCTGTATTGATGATTCTGCATTTTCAAAACGCAGTATTTGATACACACTGACTGCACAGTTTCTGTATTTGCAATTCTTCATTTCAAAAATGGAGTATTGGATATAGAGTAAATAATAATAATAAATAATAATAATAAATTTATTCATCCTGTAAGACATTATACATGCATAGGACAAGTCAAAATATATAGTGATTGAACATTTACAATCTGTCGGAAAAGTATTCACCGACAGTGTAATAACATTTTACATAAAGTGTATCTTTAATTGCTTTCCTAAATTCCTTGAGACTAAGCGACTGTACACCACTTGGAAGGTGATTAAAAAGCTTCATACTCATATACAAGGGTGACATTTCAAACTTGGCAGTTCTGTGCTTGGGTAAAGACATAATTTTAAAATTTCTGGTGTTATAACTATGAAATGTTGTGAGTTTTGTAATATGATTTTCATTTTCTTTCGCATGCAAAAGACACCGGAAGATGAATATAGATGCAACAGTCAAAATATTGTTATCCTTAAAGTAAGGTCTGCATGAAGTTCGAGGTGGAATATTGAACATCATGCGCAGAATCCGTTTTTGGGCTATGAAGACTTTACAAACATCAGATGAATTGCCCCATAACATTATACTGTAAGAAATGTGACTGTACACGAGGCTGTAGTATACATTCATCAAAGACTGTAGGGGAATTAAGTTTCTAACTCTAGTCATAGCATAAAAGGAGCTATTCAGTTTTTTGCAAACAGAATGAACATGCGAGCACCACTTCAAGTTCTGATCAAGATAGATTCCCAGAAATCTTGCACTTTGTTTAGCTTCTATAACATAATCCGAAAACCGTAACGTTAATTTATTGAGACCATCAGTTCTATTTTAGAAGTGGATGCATTCAGTTTTGCTGATATTAATTATTATATTATTTTTACGGCACCAGTCTACAAAACACTGCAGCAACAGTTGAAATAAGGTTGAGGAGGGATGTATCTGCTTTGATGAGTTTGTAGTCTATTTTTTGTCTCATTTTTATGGTGTTTTGTAATTTGTGCGCCTTACAGTTATGATTATTGAATTTTTTTTTTGTATCTGTTTATATTTTTTTTTCTTTGTAAAATGGTAGTACCGTAAATAAATAAATAAATAAATAAATAAATAAATAAAGTCTGTAATTCTTCGAACGTCTTGGCACTGATCACAACTGAGGTATCATCAGCAAACAAGACCAATCTTAAAATGTTCAGGAATAAATTGTAATCTGTATTACCTGATAACAAAAATAGCATATTCTTCAAATTTACAGGTAAATCATTAATAAATAACAAAAAAAAAGAGGTCCGAGTACGGACCCCTTTGGTACACCTAGATTAATATTCTCTTCTTGCGAAAAAGATTCGTTAACCTTGACAAGTATGATTCTACTTACTAGATAACTTCGAAGCCATGTTAGAAATATGCCTCTGAAACCAATGTTATAACATTTATCAATGATGAACTCGACGGAGAGGCTATCGAAAGCAGTTGATAAATCAAAAAAAAAGTCCGGCTACGAATAAGTCTTTGTCGAGGCAACCATGTACAAACTCGACGAAAGATAAAGCTGCCGTGTGAGTCGAGCGACCTGATCTGAAGCCGTGTTGGGCGGTGTCCAATATATTGTATTTGTCTAAATAGTTTATCATTCGACTGAAAACAATTCTCTCAAAAACCTTCGAGAAGACGCTAAGGATGGAGATTGGTCGGTAATTAGCAATATCATGTACATCATTTTTTTTGTAAATGGGCAAAACTATGGCTTTCTTCAAAAGATTGGGAAATACGCCTGAGCTTATTGACAAATTCATTATATGGGCGAAATGGGGTGCGATTTCAGTTCCTATCTTCTTCAGTACACGCGCAGAAATATTATCTATTCCAGAACACTTGCTATTTTTTAAATTATTAATCACATCAATCACCTCATGATTCAGAATTGGTTGAAAGAAGAAGTTTAAGTTCAGGATTGATGAGGTTGTGCAAGCACTGGACAAGCTATAGCGATAATATTCGCGCAGGGCATTCTCAGTAACTGAGGAAAAAAACTCAGCAAAACTAACCGCCAGATCTTCAGGGGCAGCATGAGATGTTCCATCAATAACATCCATCAATAACACAATATACAGCAACTGTACAAATACTGCACTACAAGTGCCACCAGAATGCAGCACAGAGATTGCTGTACTGAAACTGCACAGTTTCTGTATTGACAATTCTGCATTTTCAAAATGCAGTTTTTGTTGTACAGTAACTGTACAGTTTCTGTATTGATAATTCTGCATTTTCAAAATGCAGTTTTTGATGTACAGTGACTGCATAGTTTCTGTATTGATAATTCTGAATTTTCAAAACGCAGTTTTCGAAGTACAGTAAGTGCATAGTTTCTGTATTGATAATTCTTCATTTTCAAAACGCAGTTTTTGATGTACAGTGACTGCACAGTTTCTGTATTGATAATTCTGCATTTTCAAAAAGCAGTTTTTGATGTACAGTAACTGCACAGTTTCTGTATTGATAATTCTGCATTTTCAAAACGCAGTTTTTGATGTACAGTGACTGCACAGTTTCTGTAATGATAATTCTGCATTTTCAAAACGCAGTTTTTGATGTACAGTAACTGCACAGTTTCTGTATTGATGATCTGGATTTTCAAAACGCAGTTTTTGATGTACAGTGACTGCACAGTTTCTGTATTGATAATTTTGCATTTTCAAAACGCAGGTTTTGATGTACAGTAACTGCACAGTTTCTGTATTGATAATTCCGCATATTCAAAACGCAGTTCTTGATGTTCAGTAACTGCTTAATTTCTGTATTGATAATTCTGCATTTTCAAAACGCAGTTTTTGATGTACAGTAACTGTACAGTTTCTGTATTGATAATTCTGCATTTTCAAAACGCAGTTCTTGATGTACAGTAATTGCACAGTTTCTGTATTGATAATTCTGCATTTTCAAAACGCAGTTTTTGATGTACAGTGACTGCACAGTTTCTGTATTGATAATTCTGTATTTTCAAAACGCAGTTCTTGATGTATAGTGACTGCACAGTTTCTGTATTGATAATTCTGCATTTTCAAAACTCAGTTTTTTATGTACAGTAACTGCACAGTTTCTGTATTGATAATTCTGCATTTTCAAAACGCAGTTTTTTATGTGCAGTGACTGCACAGTTTCTGTAATGATAATTCTGCATTTTCAAAACGCAGTTTTTGATGTACAGTGACTGCACAGTTTCTGTATTGATAATTCTGCATTTCAAAATGCAGTTTTTGATGTAGAGTGACTGCATAGTTTCTGTATTGATAATTCTGCATTTTCAAAACGCAGTTTTTGATGTTCAGTAACTGCGCAGTTTCTGTATTGATAATTCTGTATTTTCAAAACGCAGTTCTTGATGTAAAGTGACTGCACAGTTTCTGTATTGATAATTCTGCATTTTCAAAACGCAGTTTTTTATGTGCAGTGACTGCACAGTTTCTGTAATGATAATTCTGTATTTTCAAAACGCAGTTCTTGATGTATAGTGACTGCACAGTTTCTGTATTGATAATTCTGCATTTTCAAAACGCAGTTTTTTATGTACAGTAACTGCACAGTTTCTGTATTGATAATTCTGCATTTTCAAAACGCAGTTTTTTATGTGCAGTGACTGCACAGTTTCTGTAATGATAATTCTGCATTTTCAAAACGCAGTTTTTGATGTACAGTGACTGCACAGTTTCTGTATTGATAATTCTGCATTTCAAAACGCAGTTTTTGATGTACAGTGACTGCACAGTTTCTGTATTGATAATTCTGCATTTCAAAACGCAGTTTTTGATGTATAGTGACTGCACAGTTTCTGTATTGACAATTCTGCATTTTCAAAATGCAGTTTTTGATGTATAGTGACTGCACAGTTTCTGTATTGACAATTCTGCATTTTCAAAATGCAGTTTTTGTTGTACAGTAACTGTACAGTTTCTGTATTGATAATTCTGCATTTTCAAAATGCAGTTTTTGAAGTACAGTAAGTGCATAGTTTCTGTATTGATAATTCTTCATTTTCAAAACGCAGTTTTTGATGTACAGTGACTGCACAGTTTCTGTATTGATAATTCTGCATTTTCAAAACGCAGTTTTTGATGTACAGTAACTGCACAGTTTCTGTATTGATAATTCTGCATTTTCAAAACGCAGTTTTTGATGTACAGTGACTGCACAGTTTCTGTATTGATAATTCTGTATTTTCAAAACGCAGTTCTTGATGTATAGTGACTGCACAGTTTCTGTATTGATAATTCTGCATTTTCAAAACGCAGTTTTTGATGTACAGTGACTGCACAGTTTCTGTATTGATAATTTTGCATTTTCAAAACGCAGGTTTTGATGTACAGTAACTGCACAGTTTCTGTATTGATAATTCCGCATATTCAAAACGCAGTTCTTGATGTTCAGTAACTGCTTAATTTCTGTATTGATAATTCTGCATTTTCAAAACGCAGTTTTTGATGTACAGTAACTGTACAGTTTCTGTATTGATAATTCTGCATTTTCAAAACGCAGTTCTTGATGTACAGTAATTGCACAGTTTCTGTATTGATAATTCTCTATTTTCAAAACGCAGTTCTTGATGTATAGTGACTGCACAGTTTCTGTATTGATAATTCTGCATTTTCAAAACGCAGTTTTTTATGTACAGTAACTGCACAGTTTCTGTATTGATAATTCTGCATTTTCAAAACGCAGTTTTTTATGTGCAGTGACTGCACAGTTTCTGTAATGATAATTCTGCATTTTCAAAACGCAGTTTTTGATGTACAGTGACTGCACAGTTTCTGTATTGATAATTTTGCATTTTCAAAACACAGGTTTTGATGTACAGTAACTGCCCAGTTTCTGTATTGATAATTCTGCATATTCAAAACGCAGTTCTTGATGTTCAGTAACTGCGCAGTTTCTGTATTGATAATTCTGCATTTTCCAAACGCAGTTTTTGATGTACAGTGACTGCATAGTTTCTGTATTGATAATTCTGCATTTTCAAAACGCAGTTTTTGATGTACAGTAACTGTACAGCTTCTGTATTGATAATTCTGCATTTTCAAAACGCAGTTCTTGATGTACAGAAATTGCACAGTTTCTGTATTGATAATTCTGCATTTTCAAAACGCAGTATTTGATATACAGTGATATACAGTTTCTGTATTTGCAATTCTTCATTTCAAAAATGGAGTACTTGATATAGAGTTAATAATAGAATCTAGAATAATAATTCATAGGAATTTCTAAAACTTAAACATAGGTATACCTTCTTCAAGAAGTTGAAAATTCGATTATGAAGGTTAAAGAGACATTTCATAAACAAATTTAATTCAATAATTGAAGACTCCTTTCATTACCATGGTGGTACCAGAATTAGCCAAATGATGGCTTCTTCTGGCACTTCTCTTGACGGTTGCGATCACAGGGTAGCATACACGTCTATTGCGGTGCAGCATACGCCAAACGATGGCGCCACCGGCGACGCACTACTCTATATCCTCTACGTAACCGGCGTTTATAGCAGGCACGAACTACGCTGCGTCGGCGACAGTTTGTCTATGTTCGGCGATTGTAGTAGGTAACTCCTAGGGTTCGTTCACCTCTCCCCAAGAGCAGGCCATTCCTCGCATAGCGTGAACTCTACCCTTCACTTACCACCAAAATATCAAGTGATATTGAAAATTTTCCGATTCGCAGAGTAGATTTTCTGTTTATAACTAGGAAACTTCTCTATATAGAGTATTGTTTCGTAATTCCAAGTTTCGATATAGTTTGTACACAGTGTCTGCTACATTTAAAGTGCAGCTTACAGTAGAGTTGAGCAGTGTCTATTGTATATAAAATACAGCTTGCTGTACAGTTTTTGCACAGTGACCAAACTGCATATAATATACAGCTAGCTGTACAGTTTTTGCACTTAACTACTGCATTTGAAGTGTAGCTTGCTGTACAGTTTTTGCACAGTGACCAAACTGCATATAAAATACAGCTAGCTGTACAGTTTTTGCACTTAACTACTGCATTTGAAGTGTAGCTTGCTGTACAGTTTTTGCACAGTGACCACTGCATTTAAAGTGCAGTTTACTGTGCAGTTTTTGCAAAGTGAATACTGCATTTAAAGTACAGCTTGCTGTACAGTTTTAGCACGTCACTGCTGCATTTGAAGTGAAGCTTGCTGTACAGTGATTGCAATACCATCGATGTTTTTGGAGTGCAGCTGTGGCTGTATGTCGAATGCAGTTTGTACTGTACAGTAACTGCACAGTCCACCGGGACATATACGGTCCTTTTTGGTGCAGTTATTGCATTACCGTCACTGCAGTCAATTGAAGCAACGAAGTACAGTTTTTGTAAAGTGACTGGATTTCAGTGTTTGCTGGGAGGTTTTCATTGTCCGGCCAGTGTGGGAATTCACGATACTCCACACTGTTTTGTTTCGGTTGTCAGAAAAAGAACTATAATATCTGAATTTTGTTTTCCTGATTAGTGACTTGTATGAGGATTTGGCTTTCCTATAATTATCATAAGTGGATTGACATTTCATTTGAGTATACAGCCAATAAAGATTATTCAAATTACGTTTTGCCAAGTGTACAGCAGGAGTGATCCATAATTTGTCATAATTAGCACGATATGAACATTCAATTGATGGGCAAAATCTTTGGAAACCATCCTCAATAAGTGACATGAATACTCCAAAGCATACATCCACATCGAGCGAAGAATAAACATGACGAAAATCACAATTTTTGATAAAATGATTAAAATTGTCGAGATTTTGCGGGCTCAGATCCCTGACCAATTTGTTTGAAATAGAATTTTTAGGCATGAAAGATATCGGTAACTTGAGAGACAGAACTCTATGGTCGCTGATGTGAGCCTCATAAACCTCAGCAGATTTAGGAGAATCCACACTGGTCAAGATGTAATCAATCTTAGAAATGGATATGTGGCCAGTAACATTCTTAAAAACCCTAGTGGGAGCATCCGATGAGATATATAAGTTATAACATTGAAGTAAATCTAAAAATAAAATACGATTTGGACATTCATCATCCAAAAAATCTACATTTAGATCTCCGCAAACTAGTAATATGTCACATGATTTTGAAATGTGATTAAGTGTGTACGAAAAATGCTTGTTGAAAGATTCAAAATTACCTGCACAAGGTCGATATATACTAAGAATAACAAATCTACACTTTTTAGTCACTACTATAGTTCCACATACTTCGAACACCATTTCTTCAGAGTATCTTGACACGAATAATGACTTTGTAGGTATATTCTCTTTTACATAAATCAACGATCCTCCATGTAACCTGTTGGGACGGCAATATGAGTCAGCTTGAACATATCCGGGAATAATCATTGTTCCAACACTTTCAGGACCACACCAATGCTCAGCAATACTGACAATGTCCGGCTTCTTATCCTTGAAGAGAACCTCAAGAATATCCAGCTTATTGGATAGACACTGAACATTGATTTGAGATATCGCTAGTTCTTCTCTAATTCGTGTGGGGACAGCAAGTTTTTCTGTACCATTCGGTCCGTTGGACGATAGGCTTTCCTTGGTTGAAAAAATCGATTTAATCTAGCCTTGTTTGGCCAATTCGAACCATCGAGTGCTTTCTCATACTCTGAGCTTGAAATGAGAACTTTGAACGAGGAGTAGCTATCCGGAAATTTAGACTTGAGTTTGTCACATTTCACATCTGAGAAATTACCTATTAGGAACTTTTGAAGATCTTCAGCCGTGGTTTCCGGTTTCAGATTAGAAACATTGAGAGCCTTAAATCTTTCTATGCCTTCCACAGAAGAATCACCAGATCCACTACCGATAACCAGAGAACGGTTTCGCTTAGTAAACTTCCGACGAGAAACAAGCTTCCAGTCATCTCCCCTACTCTCTGAACTCTGCGAGTTCGGTACATTATTAATTTTAACAACATCAGAATAGGTATTCGCATCAGAAACTCGTTGTAAATTACCATGGGATGAATCGGTTAGGGTATTCATAAAGGTTTTCGAATTTGAAGTTTTGGAGTTGGCCGAATTCAATTTGGATCTACTAATTACGCTTTTATCTCCCGTACTCAACGGTGGAATATAAGTAGGTACTTCATTCTCTGCATTGTTACCAGATGAAATCGTGTCGATTTCTTTCTTAAGGTGTTCGATTTCATTGTTCTTATCGATAATAATAGATTCGAGGGAAGAAATTTTGAATTTGAGTAAACAATTGTTCTCAATCAATAATGATTTCTCTGCTTTCAATTCCATAATTATCTTGAGTAGAAGTTCTTGATGTGTAGATTCATTTGTAATACACCTACCAATTGTATCCGACATTGGGGATACGTCACAGGTACTGGATTCACTTTGATTTGCTATGACTTCGTCACAACATCTTTTAATTCTGTTGGCACAACCAGGGTGATAAACTTTAGTACAGATTTGGCACTTCACAATATTTTTAGCTATAGATCGCTTACAGATACCGCATACAGGAATCGATATCTGCAGAGACTCGCTGACACCTTTCTTGCTCGACGACATGATATCGTATGATATCATGAATCTAGAATAATAATTCATAGGAATTCCTAAAACTTGAACATATACCTTGTTCAAGAAGTTGAAAATTCGATTAGGAAGGTTGAAGAGACATTTCATAAACAGATTTAATTTAATAATTGAAGACTCCTTTCATTACGAAATATAGATTATACCCATGGTAGAGAAATACTTCATCTCACCATGGTCCCAACAAACATAATATACAGAAACTGTACAAATACTGCACTACAAGTGCCACCAGAATGCAGCAGAGAGATTGCTGTACTGAAACTGCACAGTTTCGGTATTGATAATTCTGCATTTTAAAAATGCAGTTTTCGATGTACAGTAACTGCAGAGTTTCTGTATTGATAATTCTGCATTTTCAAAATGCATTTTTGGATGTACTGTAACTGCACAGTTTCTGTATTGATAATTCTACATTTTCAGAACGCAGTTTTTGATGTATAGTGACTGCACAGTTTCTGTATTTGCAATTCTTCATTTCAAAAATGGAGTATTTGATATAGAGTTAATAATAAAATCTAGAATAATAATTCATAGGAATTCCTAAAACTCAAACATATACCTTCTTCAAGAAGTTGAAAATTCTATAAGGAAGGTTGTAGAGAC
The DNA here is from genome assembly GCF_907165205.1 of Coccinella septempunctata. NCBI lineage: Eukaryota > Metazoa > Arthropoda > Insecta > Coleoptera > Coccinellidae > Coccinella > Coccinella septempunctata. Next base: position 17,540,672 of record NC_058193.1, on the reverse strand, counting down.
ATTTCATAAACAGATTTAATTCAATAATTGAAGACTCCTTTCATTACGAAATATAGATTATACCCATGGTAGAGGAATACTTCATCTCACCATGGTCCCAACAAACACAATATACAGCAACTGTACAAATACTGCACTACAAGTGCCACCAGAATGCAGCAAAGAGATTGCTGTACAGAAACTGCACAGTTTCGGTATTGATAATTCTGCATTTTAAAAATGCAGTTTTCGATGTACAGTAACTGCACCGTTTCGGTATTGATATTTCTGCATTTTAAAAATGCAATTTTCGATGTACAGTAACTGCACAGTTTCTGTATTGATAATTCTGCATTTTCAAAATGCATTTTGGGATGTACTGTAACTGCACAGTTTCTGTATTGATAATTCTACATTTTCAGAACGCAGTTTTTGATGTACAGTGACTGCACAGTTTCGGTATTGATAATTCTGCATTTTAAAAATGCAGTTTTCGATGTACAGTAACTGCACAGTTTCTGTATTGATAATTCTGCATTTTCAAAATGCATTTTTGGATATACTGTAACTGCACAGTTTCTGTATTGATAATTCTACATTTTCAAAATGCAGTTTTTGATGTACATAGACTGCATAATTTCTGTATTGATAATTCTGCATTTTCAAAATGTATTTTTGGATGTACTGTAACTGCACAGTTTCTGTATTGATGATTCTACATTTCCAAAATGCAGTTTTTGATGTACAGTGTCTGCACAGTTTCTGTATTGATAATTCGGCATTTTCACAACGCAGTTTTTGATGTACAGTGACTGCACAGTTTCGGTATTGATAATTCTGCATTTTCAAAACGCAGGTTTTGATGTAGAGTGAGTGCACAGTTTCTGTATTGATAATTCTGCATTTTCAAAACGCAGTTTTTGATGTACAGTGACTGCATAGTTTCTGTATTGATAATTCTGCATTTTCAAGACGCAGTATTTGATATACAGTGACTGCACAGTTTCTGTATTGATAATTCTGCATTTTCAAAACGCAGTTTTTGATGTACAGTGACTGCATAATTTCTGTATTGATGATTCGGCATTTTCAGAACGCAGTTTTTGATGTATAGTGACTGCACAGTTTCTGTATTGATAATTCTGCATTTTTAAACCGCCGTTTTTGATGTACAGTAACTGCACAGTTTCTGTATTGATAATCTGGATTTTCAAAACGCAGTTTTTGATGTACAGTGACTGCACAGTTTCTGTATTGATTATTCTGCATTTTCAAAACGCAGTTTTTGATGTACAGTGACTGCACAGTTTCTGTATTGATAATTCTGCATTCTCACAACGCAGTTTTTGATGTACAGTGACTGCACAGTTTCGGTATTCATAATTCTGCATTTTCAAAATGCATTTTTGGATGAACTGTAACTGCACAGTTTCTGTATTGATAATTCTACATTTTCAGAACGCAGTTTTTGATGTACAGTGACTGCACAGTTTCGGTATTGATAATTCTGCATTTTAAAAATGCAGTTTTCGATGTACAGTAACTGCACAGTTTCTGTATTGATAATTCTGCATTTTCGAAATGCATTTTTGGATGAACTGTAACTGCACAGTTTCTGTATTGATAATTCTACATTTTCAGAACGCAGTTTTTGATGTACAGTGACTGCACAGTTTCGGTATTGATAATTCTGCATTTAAAAAATGCAGTTTTCGATGTACAGTAACTGCACAGTTTCTGTATTGATAATTCTGCATTTTCAAAATGCATTTTTGGATGTACTGTAACTGCACAGTTTCTGTATTGATAATTCTACATTTTCAAAATGCAGTTTTTGATGTACAGTGGCTGCATAATTTCTGTATTGATAATTCTGCATTTTTAAAATGTATTTTCGGATGTACTGTAACTGCACAGTTTCTGTATTGATGATTCTACATTTCCAAAATGCAGTTTTTGATGTACAGTGTCTGCACAGTTTCTGTATTGATAATTCTGCATTTTCACAACGCAGTTTTTGATGTACAGTGACTGCACAGTTTCTGTATTGATAATTCTGCATTTTCAAAACGCAGGTTTTGATGTAAACTGAGTGCACAGTTTCTGTATTGATAATTCTGCATTTTCAAAACGCAGTTTTCGATGTACAGTGACTGTATAGTTTCTGTATTGATAATTCTGCATTTTCAAGACGCAGTATTTGATATACAGTGACTGCACAGTTTCTGTATTGATAATTCTGCATTTTCAAAACGCATTTTTTGATGTACAGTGACTGCATAATTTCTGTATTGATAATTCTGCATTTTCAAGACGCAGTATTTGATATACAGTGACTGCACAGTTTCTGTATTTGCAATTTTTCATTTCAAAAATGGAGTATTTGATATAGAGTTAATAATAGAATCTGGAATAATAATTCATAGGAATTCCTTAAACTAAAACATATACCTTCTTCAAGAAGTTGAAAATTCGATAAGGAAGGTTAAAGAGACATTTCATAAACAGATTTAATTCAATAATTGAAGACTCCTTTCATTACAAAATATAGATTATACCCATGGTAGAGGAACACTTCATCTCACCATGGTCCCAACAAACACAATATACAGCAACTGTACAAATACTGCACTACAAGTGCCACCAGAATACAGCACAGAGATCGCTGTACTGAAACTGCACAGTTACGGTATTGATAATTCTGCATTTTAAAAATGCAGTTTTCGATGTACTGTAAGTGCACAGTTTCTGTATTGATAATTCTACATTTTCAAAATGCAGTTTTTGATGTACAGTGACTGCATAATTTCTGTATTGATAATTCGGCATTTTCAGAACGCAGGTTTCGATGTAAAGTGACTGCACAGTTTCTGTATTGATGATTCTGCATTTTCAAAATGCAGTTTTTGATGTACAGTGACTGCATAATTTCTGTATTGATGATTCGGCATTTTCAGAACGCAGTTTTTGATGTATAGTGACTGCACAGTTTCTGTATTGATAATTCTGCATTTTTAAACCGCCGTTTTCGATGTACAGTAACTGCACAGTTTCTGTATTGATAATCTGGATTTTCAAAACGCAGTTTTCGATGTACAGTGACTGCACAGTTTCTGTATTGATTATTCTGCATTTTCAAAACGCAGTTTTTGATGTACAGTGACTGCACAGTTTCTTTATTGATAATTCTGCATTCTCACAACGCAGTTTTTGATGTACAGTGACTGCACATTTTCGGTATTGATAATTCTGCATTTTAAAAATGCAGTTTTCGATGTACAGTAACTGCACAGTTTCTGTATTGATAATTCTGCATTTTCAAAATGCATTTTTGGATGAACTGTAACTGCACAGTTTCTGTATTGATAATTCTACATTTTCAAAATGCAGTTTTTGATGTACAGTAACTGCATAATTTCTGTATTGATAATTCTGCATTTGAAAATGCATTTTTGGATGTACTGTAACTGCACAGTTTCTGTATTGATGATTCTACATTTTCAAAATGCAGTTTTTGATGTACAGTGACTGCATAATTTCTGTATTGATAATTCTGCATTTTCGCAACGCAGTTTTTGATGTACAGTAACTGCACAGTTATTGATGATCTGGATTTTCAAAACGCAGTTTTTGATGTACAGTGACTGCACAATTTCGGTATTGATAATTCTGCATTTTGAAAATGCAGTTTTCGATGTACAGTGACTGCACAGTTTCTGTATTGATAATTCTGCATTTTCAAAATGCATTTTTGGATGTACTGTAAGTGCACAGTTTCTGTATTGATAATTCTGCATTTTAAAAATGCAGTTTTCGATGTACAGTAACTGCACAGTTTCTGTATTGATAATTCTGCATTTTCAAAATGCATTTTTGGATATACTGTAACTGCACAGTTTCTGTATTGATAATTCTACATTTTCAAAATGCAGTTTTTGATGTACATAGACTGCATAATTTCTGTATTGATAATTCTGCATTTTCAAAATGTATTTTTGGATGTACTGTAACTGCACAGTTTCTGTATTGATGATTCTACATTTTCAAAATGCAGTTTTTGATGTACAGTGACTGCATAATTTCTGTATTGATGATTCGGCATTTTCAGAACGCAGTTTTTGATGTATAGTGACTGCACAGTTTCTGTATTGATAATTCTGAATTTTTAAACCGCCGTTTTTGATGTACAGTAACTGCACAGTTTCTGTATTGATAATCTGGATTTTCAAAACGCAGTTTTTGATGTACAGTGACTGCACAGTTTCTGTATTGATTATTCTGCATTTTCAAAACGCAGTTTTTGATGTACAGTGACTGCACAGTTTCTGTATTGATAATTCTGCATTCTCACAACGCAGTTTTTGATGTACAGTGACTGCACAGTTTCGGTATTCATAATTCTGCATTTTCAAAATGCATTTTTGGATGAACTGTAACTGCACAGTTTCTGTATTGATAATTCTACATTTTCAGAACGCAGTTTTTGATGTACAGTGACTGCACAGTTTCGGTATTGATAATTCTGCATTTTAAAAATGCAGTTTTCGATGTACAGTAACTGCACAGTTTCTGTATTGATAATTCTGCATTTTCGAAATGCATTTTTGGATGAACTGTAACTGCACAGTTTCTGTATTGATAATTCTACATTTTCAGAACGCAGTTTTTGATGTACAGAGACTGCACAGTTTCAGTATTGATAATTCTGCATTTAAAAAATGCAGTTTTCGATGTACAGTAACTGCACAGTTTCTGTATTGATAATTCTGCATTTTCAAAATGCATTTTTGGATGTACTGTAACTGCACAGTTTCTGTATTGATAATTCTACATTTTCAAAATGCAGTTTTTGATGTACAGTGACTGCATAATTTCTGTATTGATAATTCTGCATTTTTAAAATGTATTTTTGGATGTACTGTAACTGCACAGTTTCTGTATTGATGATTCTACATTTCCAAAATGCAGTTTTTGATGTACAGTGTCTGCACAGTTTCTGTATTGATAATTCTGCATTTTCACAACGCAGTTTTTGATGTACAGTGACTGCACAGTTTCTGTATTGATAATTCTGCATTTTCAAAACGCAGGTTTTGATGTAAAGTGAGTGCACAGTTTCTGTATTGATAATTCTGCATTTTCAAAACGCAGTTTTTGATGTACAGTGACTGTATAGTTTCTGTATTGATAATTCTGCATTTTCAAGACGCAGTATTTGATATACAGTGACTGCACAGTTTCTGTATTGATAATTCTGCATTTTCAAAACGCATTTTTTGATGTACAGTGACTGCATAATTTCTGTATTGATAATTCTGCATTTTCAAGACGCAGTATTTGATATACAGTGACTGCACAGTTTCTGTATTTGCAATTTTTCATTTCAAAAATGGAGTATTTGATATAGAGTTAATAATAAAATCTAGAATAATAATTCATAGGAATTCCTAAAACTCAAACATATACCTTCTTCAAGAAGTTGAAAATTCGATAAGGAAGGTTGTAGAGACATTTCATAAACAGATTTAATTCAATAATTGAAGACTCCTTTCATTACGAAATATAGACTATACCCATGGTAGAGGAATTCTTCATCTCACCATGGTCCCAACAAACACAATATACAGCAACTGTACAAATACTGCACTACAAGTGCCACCAGAATGCAGCAAAGAGATTGCTGTACAGAAACTGCACAGTTTCGGTATTGATAATTCTGCATTTTAAAAATGCAGTTTTCGATGTACAGTAACTGCACAGTTTCGTTATTGATAATTCTGCATTTTAAAAATGCAGTTTTCGATGTACAGTAACTGCACAGTTTCTGTATTGATAATTCTGCATTTTCAAAATGCATTTTGGGATGTACTGTAACTGCACAGTTTCTGTATTGATAATTCTACATTTTCAGAACGCAGTTTTTGATGTACAGTGACTGCACAGTTTCGGTATTGATAATTCTGCATTTTAAAAATGCAGTTTTCGATGTACAGTAACTGCACAGTTTCTGTATTGATAATTCTGCATTTTCAAAATGCATTTTTGGATATACTGTAACTGCACAGTTTCTGTATTGATAATTCTACATTTTCAAAATGCAGTTTTTGATGTACATAGACTGCATAACTTCTGTATTGATAATTCTGCATTTTCAAAATGTATTTTTGGATGTACTGTAACTGCACAGTTTCTGTATTGATGATTCTACATTTCCAAAATGCAGTTTTTGATGTACAGTGACTGCATAATTTCTGTATTGATGATTCGGCATTTTCAGAACGCAGTTTTTGATGTATAGTGACTGCACAGTTTCTGAATTGATAATCTGGATTTTCAAAACGCAGTTTTTGATGTACAGTGACTGCACAGTTTCTGTATTGATTATTCTGCATTTTCAAAACGCAGTTTTTGATGTACAGTGACTGCACAGTTTCTGTATTTATAATTCTGCATTCTCACAACGCAGTTTTTGATGTACAGTGACTGCACAGTTTCGGTATTCATAATTCTGCATTTTCAAAATGCATTTTTGGATGAACTGTAACTGCACAGTTTCTGTATTGATAATTCTACATTTTCAGAACGCAGTTTTTGATGTACAGTGACTGCACAGTTTCGGTATTGATAATTCTGCATTTTAAAAATGCAGTTTTCGATGTACAGTAACTGCACAGTTTCTGTATTGATAATTCTGCATTTTCGAAATGCATTTTTGGATGAACTGTAACTGCACAGTTTCTGTATTGATAATTCTACATTTTCAGAACGCAGTTTTTGATGTACAGTGACTGCACAGTTTCAGTATTGATAATTCTGCATTTAAAAAATGCAGTTTTCGATGTACAGTAACTGCACAGTTTCTGTATTGATAATTCTGCATTTTCAAAATGCATTTTTGGATGTACTGTAACTGCACAGTTTCTGTATTGATAATTCTACATTTTCAAAATGCAGTTTTTGATGTACAGTGTCTGCACAGTTTCTGTATTGATAATTCTGCATTTTCACAACGCAGTTTTTGATGTACAGTGACTGCACAGTTTCTGTATTGATAATTCTGCATTTTCAAAACGCAGGTTTTGATGTAAAGTGAGTGCACAGTTTCTGTATTGATAATTCTGCATTTTCAAAACGCAGTTTTTGATGTACAGTGACTGTATAGTTTCTGTATTGATAATTCTGCATTTTCAAGACGCAGTATTTGATATACAGTGACTGCACAGTTTCTGTATTGATAATTCTGCATTTTCAAAACGCATTTTTTGATGTACAGTGACTGCATAATTTCTGTATTGATAATTCTGCATTTTCAAGACGCAGTATTTGATATACAGTGACTGCACAGTTTCTGTATTTGCAATTTTTCATTTCAAAAATGGAGTATTTGATATAGAGTTAATAATAGAATCTGGAATAATAATTCATAGAATTCCTCAAACTAAAACATATACCTTCTTCAAGAAGTTGAAAATTCGATAAGGAAGGTTAAAGAGACATTTCATAAACAGATTTAATTCAATAATTGAAGACTCCTTTCATTACAAAATATAGATTATACCCATGGTAGAGGAACACTTCATCTCACCATGGTCCCAACAAACACAATATACAGCAACTGTACAAATACTGCACTACAAGTGCCACCAGAATACAGCACAGAGATCGCTGTACTGAAACTGCACAGTTACGGTATTGATAATTCTGCATTTTAAAAATGCAGTTTTCGATGTACTGTAAGTGCACAGTTTCTGTATTGATAATTCTACATTTTCAAAATGCAGTTTTTGATGTACAGTGACTGCATAATTTCTGTATTGATAATTCGGCATTTTCAGAACGCAGGTTTCGATGTAAAGTGACTGCACAGTTTCTGTATTGATGATTCTGCATTTTCAAAATGCAGTTTTTGATGTACAGTGACTGCATAATTTCTGTATTGATGATTCGGCATTTTCAGAACGCAGTTTTTGATGTATAGTGACTGCACAGTTTCTGTATTGATAATTCTGCATTTTTAAACCGCCGTTTTCGATGTACAGTAACTGCACAGTTTCTGTATTGATAATCTGGATTTTCGAAACGCAGTTTTCGATGTACAGTGACTGCACAGTTTCTGTATTGATTATTCTGCATTTTCAAAACGCAGTTTTTGATGTACAGTGACTGCACAGTTTCTTTATTGATAATTCTGCATTCTCACAACGCAGTTTTTGATGTACAGTGACTGCACATTTTCGGTATTGATAATTCTGCATTTTAAAAATGCAGTTTTCGATGTACAGTAACTGCACAGTTTCTGTATTGATAATTCTGCATTTTCAAAATGCATTTTTGGATGAACTGTAACTGCACAGTTTCTGTATTGATAATTCTACATTTTCAAAATGCAGTTTTTGATGTACAGTAACTGCATAATTTCTGTATTGATAATTCTGCATTTGAAAATGCATTTTTGGATGTACTGTAACTGCACAGTTTCTGTATTGATGATTCTACATTTTCAAAATGCAGTTTTTGATGTACAGTGACTGCATAATTTCTGTATTGATAATTCTGCATTTTCGCAACGCAGTTTTTGATGTACAGTAACTGCACAGTTATTGATGATCTGGATTTTCAAAACGCAGTTTTTGATGTACAGTGACTGCACAATTTCGGTATTGATAATTCTGCATTTTGAAAATGCAGTTTTCGATGTACAGTGACTGCACAGTTTCTGTATTGATAATTCTGCATTTTCAAAATGCATTTTTGGATGTACTGTAAGTGCACAGTTTCTGTATTGATAATTCTGCATTTTAAAAATGCAGTTTTCGATGTACAGTAACTGCACAGTTTCTGTATTGATAATTCTGCATTTTCAAAATGCATTTTTGGATATACTGTAACTGCACAGTTTCTGTATTGATAATTCTACATTTTCAAAATGCAGTTTTTGATGTACATAGACTGCATAATTTCTGTATTGATAATTCTGCATTTTCAAAATGTATTTTTGGATGTACTGTAACTGCACAGTTTCTGTATTGATGATTCTACATTTTCAAAATGCAGTTTTTGATGTACAGTGACTGCATAATTTCTGTATTGATGATTCGGCATTTTCAGAACGCAGTTTTTGATGTATAGTGACTGCACAGTTTCTGTATTGATAATTCTGAATTTTTAAACCGCCGTTTTTGATGTACAGTAACTGCACAGTTTCTGTATTGATAATCTGGATTTTCAAAACGCAGTTTTTGATGTACAGTGACTGCACAGTTTCTGTATTGATTATTCTGCATTTTCAAAACGCAGTTTTTGATGTACAGTGACTGCACAGTTTCTGTATTGATAATTCTGCATTCTCACAACGCAGTTTTTGATGTACAGTGACTGCACAGTTTCGGTATTCATAATTCTGCATTTTCAAAATGCATTTTTGGATGAACTGTAACTGCACAGTTTCTGTATTGATAATTCTACATTTTCAGAACGCAGTTTTTGATGTACAGTGACTGCACAGTTTCGGTATTGATAATTCTGCATTTTAAAAATGCAGTTTTCGATGTACAGTAACTGCACAGTTTCTGTATTGATAATTCTGCATTTTCGAAATGCATTTTTGGATGAACTGTAACTGCACAGTTTCTGTATTGATAATTCTACATTTTCAGAACGCAGTTTTTGATGTACAGTGACTGCACAGTTTCAGTATTGATAATTCTGCATTTAAAAAATGCAGTTTTCGATGTACAGTAACTGCACAGTTTCTGTATTGATAATTCTGCATTTTCAAAATGCATTTTTGGATGTACTGTAACTGCACAGTTTCTGTATTGATAATTCTACATTTTCAAAATGCAGTTTTTGATGTACAGTGACTGCATAATTTCTGTATTGATAATTCTGCATTTTTAAAATGTATTTTTGGATGTACTGTAACTGCACAGTTTCTGTATTGATGATTCTACATTTCCAAAATGCAGTTTTTGATGTACAGTGTCTGCACAGTTTCTGTATTGATAATTCTGCATTTTCACAACGCAGTTTTTGATGTACAGTGACTGCACAGTTTCTGTATTGATAATTCTGCATTTTCAAAACGCAGGTTTTGATGTAAAGTGAGTGCACAGTTTCTGTATTGATAATTCTGCATTTTCAAAACGCAGTTTTTGATGTACAGTGACTGTATAGTTTCTGTATTGATAATTCTGCATTTTCAAGACGCAGTATTTGATATACAGTGACTGCACAGTTTCTGTATTGATAATTCTGCATTTTCAAAACGCATTTTTTGATGTACAGTGACTGCATAATTTCTGTATTGATAATTCTGCATTTTCAAGACGCAGTATTTGATATACAGTGACTGCACAGTTTCTGTATTTGCAATTTTTCATTTCAAAAATGGAGTATTTGATATAGAGTTAATAATAAAATCTAGAATAATAATTCATAGGAATTCCTAAAACTCAAACATATACCTTCTTCAAGAAGTTGAAAATTCGATAAGGAAGGTTGTAGAGACATTTCATAAACAGATTTAATTCAATAATTGAAGACTCCTTTCATTACGAAATATAGACTATACCCATGGTAGAGGAATTCTTCATCTCACCATGGTCCCAACAAACACAATATACAGCAACTGTACAAATACTGCACTACAAGTGCCACCAGAATGCAGCAAAGAGATTGCTGTACAGAAACTGCACAGTTTCGGTATTGATAATTCTGCATTTTAAAAATGCAGTTTTCGATGTACAGTAACTGCACAGTTTCGTTATTGATAATTCTGCATTTTAAAAATGCAGTTTTCGATGTACAGTAACTGCACAGTTTCTGTATTGATAATTCTGCATTTTCAAAATGCATTTTGGGATGTACTGTAACTGCACAGTTTCTGTATTGATAATTCTACATTTTCAGAACGCAGTTTTTGATGTACAGTGACTGCACAGTTTCGGTATTGATAATTCTGCATTTTAAAAATGCAGTTTTCGATGTACAGTAACTGCACAGTTTCTGTATTGATAATTCTGCATTTTCAAAATGCATTTTTGGATATACTGTAACTGCACAGTTTCTGTATTGATAATTCTACATTTTCAAAATGCAGTTTTTGATGTACATAGACTGCATAATTTCTGTATTGATAATTCTGCATTTTCAAAATGTATTTTTGGATGTACTGTAACTGCACAGTTTCTGTATTGATGATTCTACATTTCCAAAATGCAGTTTTTGATGTACAGTGACTGCATAATTTCTGTATTGATGATTCGGCATTTTCAGAACGCAGTTTTTGATGTATAGTGACTGCACAGTTTCTGAATTGATAATCTGGATTTTCAAAACGCAGTTTTTGATGTACAGTGACTGCACAGTTTCTGTATTGATTATTCTGCATTTTCAAAACGCAGTTTTTGATGTACAGTGACTGCACAGTTTCTGTATTTATAATTCTGCATTCTCACAACGCAGTTTTTGATGTACAGTGACTGCACAGTTTCGGTATTCATAATTCTGCATTTTCAAAATGCATTTTTGGATGAACTGTAACTGCACAGTTTCTGTATTGATAATTCTACATTTTCAGAACGCAGTTTTTGATGTACAGTGACTGCACAGTTTCGGTATTGATAATTCTGCATTTTAAAAATGCAGTTTTCGATGTACAGTAACTGCACAGTTTCTGTATTGATAATTCTGCATTTTCGAAATGCATTTTTGGATGAACTGTAACTGCACAGTTTCTGTATTGATAATTCTACATTTTCAGAACGCAGTTTTTGATGTACAGTGACTGCACAGTTTCAGTATTGATAATTCTGCATTTAAAAAATGCAGTTTTCGATGTACAGTAACTGCACAGTTTCTGTATTGATAATTCTGCATTTTCAAAATGCATTTTTGGATGTACTGTAACTGCACAGTTTCTGTATTGATAATTCTACATTTTCAAAATGCAGTTTTTGATGTACAGTGTCTGCACAGTTTCTGTATTGATAATTCTGCATTTTCACAACGCAGTTTTTGATGTACAGTGACTGCACAGTTTCTGTATTGATAATTCTGCATTTTCAAAACGCAGGTTTTGATGTAAAGTGAGTGCACAGTTTCTGTATTGATAATTCTGCATTTTCAAAACGCAGTTTTTGATGTACAGTGACTGTATAGTTTCTGTATTGATAATTCTGCATTTTCAAGACGCAGTATTTGATATACAGTGACTGCACAGTTTCTGTATTGATAATTCTGCATTTTCAAAACGCATTTTTTGATGTACAGTGACTGCATAATTTCTGTATTGATAATTCTGCATTTTCAAGACGCAGTATTTGATATACAGTGACTGCACAGTTTCTGTATTTGCAATTTTTCATTTCAAAAATGGAGTATTTGATATAGAGTTAATAATAGAATCTGGAATAATAATTCATAGAATTCCTTAAACTAAAACATATACCTTCTTCAAGAAGTTGAAAATTCGATAAGGAAGGTTAAAGAGACATTTCATAAACAGATTTAATTCAATAATTGAAGACTCCTTTCATTACAAAATATAGATTATACCCATGGTAGAGGAACACTTCATCTCACCATGGTCCCAACAAACACAATATACAGCAACTGTACAAATACTGCACTACAAGTGCCACCAGAATACAGCACAGAGATCGCTGTACTGAAACTGCACAGTTTCGGTATTGATAATTCTGCATTTTAAAAATGCAGTTTTCGATGTACTGTAAGTGCACAGTTTCTGTATTGATAATTCTACATTTTCAAAATGCAGTTTTTGATGTACTGTGACTGCATAATTTCTGTATTGATAATTCGGCATTTTCAGAACGCAGGTTTCGATGTAAAGTGACTGCACAGTTTCTGTATTGATGATTCTGCATTTTCAAAATGCAGTTTTTGATGTACAGTGACTGCATAATTTCTGTATTGATGATTCGGCATTTTCAGAACGCAGTTTTTGATGTATAGTGACTGCACAGTTTCTGTATTGATAATTCTGCATTTTTAAACCGCCGTTTTTGATGTACAGTAACTGCACAGTTTCTGTATTGATAATCTGGATTTTCAAAACGCAGTTTTCGATGTACAGTGACTGCACAGTTTCTGTATTGATTATTCTGCATTTTCAGAACGCAGTTTTTGATGTACAGTGACTGCACAGTTTCTGTATTGATGATCTGGATTTTCAAAACGCAGTTTTTGATGTACAGTAACTGCACAGTTTCGGTATTGATAATTCTGCATTTTGAAAATGCAGTTTTCGATGTACAGTGACTGCACAGTTTCTGTATTGATAATTCTGCATTTTCAAAATGCATTTTTGGATGTACTGTAAGTGCACAGTTTCTGTATTGATAATTCTACATTTTCAAAATGCAGTTTTTGATGTACAGTGACTGCATAATTTCTGTATTGATAATTCGGTATTTTCAGAACGCAGGTTTCGATGTAAAGTGACTGCACAGTTTCTGTATTGATGATTCTGCATTTTCAAAATGCAGTTTTTGATGTACAGTGACTGCATAATTTCTGTATTGATGATTCGGCATTTTCAGAACGCAGTTTTTGATGTATAGTGACTGCACAGTTTCTGTATTGATAATTCTGCATTTGAAAATGCATTTTTGGATGTACTGTAACTGCACAGTTTCTGTATTGATGATTCTACATTTTCAAAATGCAGTTTTTGATGTACAGTGACTGCATAATTTCTGTATTGATAATTCTGCATTTTCGCAACGCAGTTTTTGATGTACAGTAACTGCACAGTTTCTGTATTGATGATCTGGATTTTCAAAATGCAGTTTTTGATGTACAGTGACTGCACAGTTTCTGTATTGATAATTCTGCACTTTCCAAACGCAGTTCTTGATGTACAGTGACTGTACAGTTTCTGTATTGATAATTCTGCATTGTCAAAACGCAGTTTTTGATACACAGTGTCTGCACAGTTTCTGTATTGATAATTCTGCATTTTCAAAACGCAGTTCTTGATGTGCAGTACCTGCACAGTTTCTGTATTGATAATTCTGCATTTTCAAAACGCAGTTTTTGATGTATAGTGACTGCATAATTTCTGTATTGATAATTCTGCATTTTCAAGACGCAGTTTTTGATGTATAGTGACTGCACAGTTTCTGTATTTGCAATTCTTCATTTCAAAAATGGAGTATTCGATATAGAGTTAATAATAAAATCTAGAATAATAATTCATAGGAATTCCTAAAACTCAAACATATACCTTCTTCAAGAAGTTGAAAATTCGATAAGGAAGGTTGTAGAGACATTTCATAAACAGATTTAATTCAATAATTGAAGACTCCTTTCATTACGAAATATAGATTATACCCATGGTAGAGGAATTCTTCATCTCACCATGGTCCCAACAAACACAATATACAGCAACTGTTCAAATACTGCACTACAAGTGCCACCAGAATGCAGCAAAGAGATTGCTGTACAGAAACTGCACAGTTTCGGTATTGATAATTCTGCATTTTAAAAATGCAGTTTTCGATGTACAGTAACTGCACAGTTTCGGTATTGATAATTCTGCATTTTAAAAATGCAGTTTTCGATGTACAGTAACTGCACAGTTTCTGTATTGATAATTCTGCATTTTCAAAATGCATTTTGGGATGTACTGTAACTGCACAGTTTCTGTATTGATAATTCTACATTTTCAGAACGCAGTTTTTGATGTACAGTGGCTGCACAGTTTCGGTATTGATAATTCTGCATTTTAAAAATGCAGTTTTCGATGTACAGTAACTGCACAGTTTCTGTATTGATAATTCTGCATTTTCAAAATGCATTTTTGGATATACTGTAACTGCACAGTTTCTGTGTTGATAATTCTACATTTTCAAATGCAGTTTTTGATGTACATAGACTGCATAATTTCTGTATTGATAATTCTGCATTTTCAAAATGTATTTTTGGATGTACTGTAACTGCACAGTTTCTGTATTGATGATTCTACATTTCCAAAATGCAGTTTTTGATAAACAGTGTCTGCACAGTTTCTGTATTGATAATTCTGCATTTTCACAACGCAGTTTTTGATGTACAGTGACTGCACAGTTTCTGTATTGATAATTCTGCATTTTCAAAACGCAGGTTTTGATGTAAAGTGAGTGCACAGTTTCTGTATTGATAATTCTGCATTTTCAAAACGCAGTTTTTGATGTACAGTGACTGCATAGTTTCTGTATTGATAATTCTGCATTTTCAAGACGCAGTATTTGATATACAGTGACTGCACAGTTTCTGTATTGATAATTCTGCATTTTCAAAACGCAGTTTTTGATGTACAGTGACCGCATAATTTCTGTATTGATAATTCTGCATTTTCAAGACGCAGTATTTGATATACAGTGACTGCACAGTTTCTGTGTTTGCAATTCTTCATTTCAAAAATGGAGTATTTGATATAGAGTTAATAATAGAATCTGGAATAATAATTCATAGGAATTCCTTAAACTAAAACATATACCTTGTTCAAGAAGTTGAAAATTCGATTAGGAAGGTTAAAGAGACATTTCATAAACAGATATAATTCAATAATTGAAGACTCCTTTCATTACAAAATATAGATTATACCCATGGTAGAGGAATACTTCATCTCACCATGGTCCCAACAAACACAATATACAGCAACTGTACAAATACTGCACTACAAGTGCCACCAGAATGCAGCACAGAGATCGCTGTACTGAAACTGCACCGTTTCGGTATTGATAATTCTGCATTTTAAAAATGCAGTTTTCGATGTACAGTAACTGCACAGTTTCTGTATTGATAATTTTGCATTTTCAAAATGCATTTTTGGATGTACTGTAAGTGCACAGTTTCTGTATTGATAATTCTACATTTTCAAAATGCAGTTTTTGATGTACAGTGACTGCATAATTTCTGTATTGATAATTCGGCATTTTCAGAAAGCAGGTTTCGATGTAAAGTGACTGCACAGTTTCTGTATTGATGATTCTGCATTTTCAAAATGCAGTTTTTGATGTACAGTGACTGCATAATTTCTGTATTGATGATTCGGCATTTTCAGAACGCAGTTTTTGATGTATAGTGACTGCACAGTTTCTGTATTGATAATTCTGCATTTTCAAAACGCAGGTTCTGATGTAAAGTGAGTGCACAGTTTCTGTATTGATAATTCTGCATTTTCAAAACGCAGTTTTTGATGTACAGTGACTGCATAGTTTCTGTATTGATAATTCTGCATTTTCAAGACGCAGTATTTGATATACAGTGACTGCACAGTTTCTGTATTGATAATTCTGCATTTTCAAAACGCAGTTTTTGATGTACAGTGACTGCATAATTTCTGTATTGATAATTCTGCATTTTCAAGACGCAGTATTTGATATACAGTGACTGCACAGTTTCTGTGTTTGCAATTCTTCATTTCAGAAATGGAGTATTTGATATAGAGTTAATAATAGAATCTGGAATAATAATTCATAGGAATTCCTTAAACTAAAACATATACCTTGTTCAAGAAGTTGAAAATTCGATTAGGAAGGTTAAAGAGACATTTCATAAACAGATTTAATTCAATAATTGAAGACTCCTTTCATTACAAAATATAGATTATACCCATGGTAGAGGAACACTTCATCTCACCATGGTCCCAACAAACACAATATACAGCAACTGTACAAATACTGCACTACAAGTGCCACCAGAATACAGCACAGAGATCGCTGTACTGAAACTGCACAGTTTCGGTATTCATAATTCTGCATTTTCAAAATGCATTTTTGGATGAACTGTAACTGCACAGTTTCTGTATTGATAATTCTACATTTTCAGAACGCAGTTTTTGATGTACAGTGACTGCACAGTTTCGGTATCGATAATTCTGCATTTTAAAAATGCAGTTTTCGATGTACAGTAACTGCACAGTTTCTGTATTGATAATTCTGCATTTTCGAAATGCATTTTTGGATGAACTGTAACTGCACAGTTTCTGTAGTGATAATTCTACATTTTCAGAACGCAGTTTTTGATGTACAGTGACTGCACAGTTTCGGTATTGATAATTCTGCATTTAAAAAATGCAGTTTTCGATGTACAGTAACTGCACAGTTTCTGTATTGATAATTCTGCATTTTCAAAATGCATTTTTGGATGTACTGTAACTGCACAGTTTCTGTATTGATAATTCTACATTTTCAAAATGCAGTTTTTGATGTACAGTGGCTGCATAATTTCTGTATTGATAATTCTGCATTTTTAAAATGTATTTTTGGATGTACTGTAACTGCACAGTTTCTGTATTGATGATTCTACATTTCCAAAATGCAGTTTTTGATGTACAGTGTCTGCACAGTTTCTGTATTGATAATTCTGCATTTTCACAACGCAGTTTTTGATGTACAGTGACTGCACAGTTTCTGTATTGATAATTCTGCATTTTCAAAACGCAGGTTTTGATGTAAACTGAGTGCACAGTTTCTGTATTGATAATTCTGCATTTTCAAAACGCAGTTTTTGATGTACAGTGACTGTATAGTTTCTGTATTGATAATTCTGCATTTTCAAGACGCAGTATTTGATATACAGTGACTGCACAGTTTCTGTATTGATAATTCTGCATTTTCAAAACGCATTTTTTGATGTACAGTGACTGCATAATTTCTGTATTGATAATTCTGCATTTTCAAGACGCAGTATTTGATATACAGTGACTGCACAGTTTCTGTATTTGCAATTTTTCATTTCAAAAATGGAGTATTTGATATAGAGTTAATAATAGAATCTGGAATAATAATTCATAGGAATTCCTTAAACTAAAACATATACCTTCTTCAAGAAGTTGAAAATTCGATAAGGAAGGTTAAAGAGACATTTCATAAACAGATTTAATTCAATAATTGAAGACTCCTTTCATTACAAAATATAGATTATACCCATGGTAGAGGAACACTTCATCTCACCATGGTCCCAACAAACACAATATACAGCAACTGTACAAATACTGCACTACAAGTGCCACCAGAATACAGCACAGAGATCGCTGTACTGAAACTGCACAGTTACGGTATTGATAATTCTGCATTTTAAAAATGCAGTTTTCGATGTACTGTAAGTGCACAGTTTCTGTATTGATAATTCTACATTTTCAAAATGCAGTTTTTGATGTACAGTGACTGCATAATTTCTGTATTGATAATTCGGCATTTTCAGAACGCAGGTTTCGATGTAAAGTGACTGCACAGTTTCTGTATTGATGATTCTGCATTTTCAAAATGCAGTTTTTGATGTACAGTGACTGCATAATTTCTGTATTGATGATTCGGCATTTTCAGAACGCAGTTTTTGATGTATAGTGACTGCACAGTTTCTGTATTGATAATTCTGCATTTTTAAACCGCCGTTTTCGATGTACAGTAACTGCACAGTTTCTGTATTGATAATCTGGATTTTCAAAACGCAGTTTTCGATGTACAGTGACTGCACAGTTTCTGTATTGATTATTCTGCATTTTCAAAACGCAGTTTTTGATGTACAGTGACTGCACAGTTTCTTTATTGATAATTCTGCATTCTCACAACGCAGTTTTTGATGTACAGTGACTGCACATTTTCGGTATTGATAATTCTGCATTTTAAAAATGCAGTTTTCGATGTACAGTAACTGCACAGTTTCTGTATTGATAATTCTGCATTTTCAAAATGCATTTTTGGATGAACTGTAACTGCACAGTTTCTGTATTGATAATTCTACATTTTCAAAATGCAGTTTTTGATGTACAGTAACTGCATAATTTCTGTATTGATAATTCTGCATTTGAAAATGCATTTTTGGATGTACTGTAACTGCACAGTTTCTGTATTGATGATTCTACATTTTCAAAATGCAGTTTTTGATGTACAGTGACTGCATAATTTCTGTATTGATAATTCTGCATTTTCGCAACGCAGTTTTTGATGTACAGTAACTGCACAGTTATTGATGATCTGGATTTTCAAAACGCAGTTTTTGATGTACAGTGACTGCACAATTTCGGTATTGATAATTCTGCATTTTGAAAATGCAGTTTTCGATGTACAGTGACTGCACAGTTTCTGTATTGATAATTCTGCATTTTCAAAATGCATTTTTGGATGTACTGTAAGTGCACAGTTTCTGTATTGATAATTCTGCATTTTAAAAATGCAGTTTCCGATGTACAGTAACTGCACAGTTTCTGTATTGATAATTCTGCATTTTCAAAATGCATTTTTGGATATACTGTAACTGCACAGTTTCTGTATTGATAATTCTACATTTTCAAAATGCAGTTTTTGATGTACATAGACTGCATAATTTCTGTATTGATAATTCTGCATTTTCAAAATGTATTTTTGGATGTACTGTAACTGCACAGTTTCTGTATTGATGATTCTACATTTTCAAAATGCAGTTTTTGATGTACAGTGACTGCATAATTTCTGTATTGATGATTCGGCATTTTCAGAACGCAGTTTTTGATGTATAGTGACTGCACAGTTTCTGTATTGATAATTCTGAATTTTTAAACCGCCGTTTTTGATGTACAGTAACTGCACAGTTTCTGTATTGATAATCTGGATTTTCAAAACGCAGTTTTTGATGTACAGTGACTGCACAGTTTCTGTATTGATTATTCTGCATTTTCAAAACGCAGTTTTTGATGTACAGTGACTGCACAGTTTCTGTATTGATAATTCTGCATTCTCACAACGCAGTTTTTGATGTACAGTGACTGCACAGTTTCGGTATTCATAATTCTGCATTTTCAAAATGCATTTTTGGATGAACTGTAACTGCACAGTTTCTGTATTGATAATTCTACATTTTCAGAACGCAGTTTTTGATGTACAGTGACTGCACAGTTTCGGTATTGATAATTCTGCATTTTTAAAATGCAGTTTTCGATGTACAGTAACTGCACAGTTTCTGTATTGATAATTCTGCATTTTCGAAATGCATTTTTGGATGAACTGTAACTGCACAGTTTCTGTATTGATAATTCTACATTTTCAGAACGCAGTTTTTGATGTACAGTGACTGCACAGTTTCAGTATTGATAATTCTGCATTTAAAAAATGCAGTTTTCGATGTACAGTAACTGCACAGTTTCTGTATTGATAATTCTGCATTTTCAAAATGCATTTTTGGATGTACTGTAACTGCACAGTTTCTGTATTGATAATTCTACATTTTCAAAATGCTGTTTTTGATGTACAGTGACTGCATAATTTCTGTATTGATAATTCTGCATTTTTAAAATGTATTTTTGGATGTACTGTAACTGCACAGTTTCTGTATTGATGATTCTACATTTCCAAAATGCAGTTTTTGATGTACAGTGTCTGCACAGTTTCTGTATTGATAATTCTGCATTTTCACAACGCAGTTTTTGATGTACAGTGACTGCACAGTTTCTGTATTGATAATTCTGCATTTTCAAAACGCAGGTTTTGATGTAAAGTGAGTGCACAGTTTCTGTATTGATAATTCTGCATTTTCAAAACGCAGTTTTTGATGTACAGTGACTGTATAGTTTCTGTATTGATAATTCTGCATTTTCAAGACGCAGTATTTGATATACAGTGACTGCACAGTTTCTGTATTGATAATTCTGCATTTTCAAAACGCATTTTTTGATGTACAGTGACTGCATAATTTCTGTATTGATAATTCTGCATTTTCAAGACGCAGTATTTGATATACAGTGACTGCACAGTTTCTGTATTTGCAATTTTTCATTTCAAAAATGGAGTATTTGATATAGAGTTAATAATAAAATCTAGAATAATAATTCATAGGAATTCCTAAAACTCAAACATATACCTTCTTCAAGAAGTTGAAAATTCGATAAGGAAGGTTGTAGAGACATTTCATAAACAGATTTAATTCAATAATTGAAGACTCCTTTCATTACGAAATATAGACTATACCCATGGTAGAGGAATTCTTCATCTCACCATGGTCCCAACAAACACAATATACAGCAACTGTACAAAAACTGCACTACAAGTGCCACCAGAATGCAGCAAAGAGATTGCTGTACAGAAACTGCACAGTTTCGGTATTGATAATTCTGCATTTTAAAAATGCAGTTTTCGATGTACAGTAACTGCACAGTTTCGTTATTGATAATTCTGCATTTTAAAAATGCAGTTTTCGATGTACAGTAACTGCACAGTTTCTGTATTGATAATTCTGCATTTTCAAAATGCATTTTTGGATATACTGTAACTGCACAGTTTCTGTATTGATAATTCTACATTTTCAAAATGCAGTTTTTGATGTACATAGACTGCATAATTTCTGTATTGATAATTCTGCATTTTCAAAATGTATTTTTGGATGTACTGTAACTGCACAGTTTCTGTATTGATGATTCTACATTTCCAAAATGCAGTTTTTGATGTACAGTGACTGCATAATTTCTGTATTGATGATTCGGCATTTTCAGAACGCAGTTTTTGATGTATAGTGACTGCACAGTTTCTGAATTGATAATCTGGATTTTCAAAACGCAGTTTTTGATGTACAGTGACTGCACAGTTTCTGTATTGATTATTCTGCATTTTCAAAACGCAGTTTTTGATGTACAGTGACTGCACAGTTTCTGTATTTATAATTCTGCATTCTCACAACGCAGTTTTTGATGTACAGTGACTGCACAGTTTCGGTATTCATAATTCTGCATTTTCAAAATGCATTTTTGGATGAACTGTAACTGCACAGTTTCTGTATTGATAATTCTACATTTTCAGAACGCAGTTTTTGATGTACAGTGACTGCACAGTTTCGGTATTGATAATTCTGCATTTTAAAAATGCAGTTTTCGATGTACAGTAACTGCACAGTTTCTGTATTGATAATTCTGCATTTTCGAAATGCATTTTTGGATGAACTGTAACTGCACAGTTTCTGTATTGATAATTCTACATTTTCAGAACGCAGTTTTTGATGTACAGTGACTGCACAGTTTCAGTATTGATAATTCTGCATTTAAAAAATGCAGTTTTCGATGTACAGTAACTGCACAGTTTCTGTATTGATAATTCTGCATTTTCAAAATGCATTTTTGGATGTACTGTAACTGCACAGTTTCTGTATTGATAATTCTACATTTTCAAAATGCAGTTTTTGATGTACAGTGTCTGCACAGTTTCTGTATTGATAATTCTGCATTTTCACAACGCAGTTTTTGATGTACAGTGACTGCACAGTTTCTGTATTGATAATTCTGCATTTTCAAAACGCAGGTTTTGATGTAAAGTGAGTGCACAGTTTCTGTATTGATAATTCTGCATTTTCAAAACGCAGTTTTTGATGTACAGTGACTGTATAGTTTCTGTATTGATAATTCTGCATTTTCAAGACGCAGTATTTGATATACAGTGACTGCACAGTTTCTGTATTGATAATTCTGCATTTTCAAAACGCATTTTTTGATGTACAGTGACTGCATAATTTCTGTATTGATAATTCTGCATTTTCAAGACGCAGTATTTGATATACAGTGACTGCACAGTTTCTGTATTTGCAATTTTTCATTTCAAAAATGGAGTATTTGATATAGAGTTAATAATAGAATCTGGAATAATAATTCATAGAATTCCTTAAACTAAAACATATACCTTCTTCAAGAAGTTGAAAATTCGATAAGGAAGGTTAAAGAGACATTTCATAAACAGATTTAATTCAATAATTGAAGACTCCTTTCATTACAAAATATAGATTATACCCATGGTAGAGGAACACTTCATCTCACCATGGTCCCAACAAACACAATATACAGCAACTGTACAAATACTGCACTACAAGTGCCACCAGAATACAGCACAGAGATCGCTGTACTGAAACTGCACAGTTTCGGTATTGATAATTCTGCATTTTAAAAATGCAGTTTTCGATGTACTGTAAGTGCACAGTTTCTGTATTGATAATTCTACATTTTCAAAATGCAGTTTTTGATGTACTGTGACTGCATAATTTCTGTATTGATAATTCGGCATTTTCAGAACGCAGGTTTCGATGTAAAGTGACTGCACAGTTTCTGTATTGATGATTCTGCATTTTCAAAATGCAGTTTTTGATGTACAGTGACTGCATAATTTCTGTATTGATGATTCGGCATTTTCAGAACGCAGTTTTTGATGTATAGTGACTGCACAGTTTCTGTATTGATAATTCTGCATTTTTAAACCGCCGTTTTTGATGTACAGTAACTGCACAGTTTCTGTATTGATAATCTGGATTTTCAAAACGCAGTTTTCGATGTACAGTGACTGCACAGTTTCTGTATTGATTATTCTGCATTTTCAGAACGCAGTTTTTGATGTACAGTGACTGCACAGTTTCTGTATTGATAATTCTGCATTCTCACAACGCAGTTTTTGATGTACAGTGACTGCACAGTTTCGGTATTGATAATTCTACATTTTAAAAATGCAGTTTTCGATGTACAGTGACTGCATAATTTCTGTATTGATAATTCTGCATTTTCAAGACGCAGTATTTGATATACAGTGACTGCACAGTTTCTGTGTTTGCAATTCTTCATTTCAGAAATGGAGTATTTGATATAGAGTTAATAATAGAATCTGGAATAATAATTCATAGGAATTCCTTAAACTAAAACATATACCTTGTTCAAGAAGTTGAAAATTCGATTAGGAAGGTTAAAGAGACATTTCATAAACAGATATAATTCAGTAATTGAAGAGTCCTTTCATTACAAAATATAGATTATACCCATGGCAGAGGAATACTTCATCTCACCATGGTCCCAACAAACACAATATACAGCAACTGTACAAATACTGCACTACAAGTGCCACCAGAATGCAGCACAGAGATCGCTGTACTGAAACTGCACCGTTTCGGTATTGATAATTCTGCATTTTAAAAATGCAGTTTTCGATGTACAGTAACTGCACAGTTTCTGTATTGATAATTCTGCATTTTCAAAATGCATTTTTGGATGTACTGTAAGTGCACAGTTTCTGTATTGATAATTCTACATTTTCAAAATGCAGTTTTTGATGTACAGTGACTGCATAATTTCTGTATTGATAATTCGGCATTTTCAGAAAGCAGGTTTCGATGTAAAGTGACTGCACAGTTTCTGTATTGATGATTCTGCATTTTCAAAATGCAGTTTTTGATGTACAGTGACTGCATAATTTCTGTATTGATGATTCGGCATTTTCAGAACGCAGTTTTTGATGTATAGTGACTGCACAGTTTCTGTATTGTTAATTCTGCATTTTTAAACCGCCGTTTTTGATGTACAGTAGTTGCACAGTTTCTGTATTGATAATCTGGATTTTCAAAACGCAGTTTTTGATGTACAGTGACTGCACAGTTTCTGTATTGATTATTCTGCATTTTCAAAACGCAGTTTTTGATGTACAGTGACTGCACAGTTTCTGTATTGATAATTCTGCATTCTCACAACGCAGTTTTTGATGTACAGTGACTGCACAGTTTCGGTATTGGTAATTCTGCATTTTAAAAATGCAGTTTTCGATGTACAGTAACTGCACAGTTTCTGTATTGATAATTCTGCATTTTCAAAATGCATTTTTGGATGAACTGTAACTGCACAGTTTCTGTATTGATAATTCTACATTTTCAGAACGCAGTTTTTGATGTACAGTGACTGCACAGTTTCGGTATTGATAATTCTGCATTTTAAAAATGCAGTTTTCGATGTACAGTAACTGCACAGTTTCTGTATTGATAATTCTGCATTTTCAAAATGCATTTTTGGATGTACTGTAACTGCACAGTTTCTGTATTGATAATTCTACATTTTCAAAATGCAGTTTTTGATGTACAGTGACTGCATAATTTCTGTATTGATAATTCGACATTTTCAGAACGCAGGTTTCGATGTAAAGTGACTGCACAGTTTCTGTATTGATGATTCTGCATTTTCAAAATGCAGTTTTTGATGTACAGTGACTGCATAATTTCTGTATTGATGATTCGGCATTTTCAGAACGCAGTTTTTGATGTATAGTGACTGCACAGTTTCTGTATTGATAATTCTGCATTTTTAAACCGCCGTTTTTGATGTACAGTAACTGCACAGTTTCTGTATTGATAATCTGGATTTTCAAAACGCAGTTTTCGATGTACAGTGACTGCACAGTTTCTGTATTGATTATTCTGCATTTTCAAAACGCAGTTTTTGATGTACAGTGACTGCACAGTTTCTGTATTGATAATTCTGCATTCTAACAACGCAGTTTTTGATGTACAGTGACTGCACAGTTTCGGTATTGATAATTCTGCATTTTAAAAATGCAGTTTTCGATGTACAGTAACTGCACAGTTTCTGTATTGATAATTCTGCATTTTCAAAATGCATTTTTGGATGAACTGTAACTGCACAGTTTCTGTATTGATAATTCTACATTTTCAAAATGCAGTTTTTGATGTGCAGTGACTGCATAATTTCTGTATTGATAATTCTGCATTTGAAAATGCATTTTTGGATGTACTGTAACTGCACAGTTTCTGTATTGATGATTCTACATTTCCAAAATGCAGTTTTTGATGTACAGTGACTGCATAGTTTCTGTATTGATAATTAATAATAATAATAATAATAATAAATGTCTTTATTTCACCAGAAATCCCAAGGGGAAGTTCACCCAAAGGTGCTCTACCACTTAACCCTTGTAGTTTACGAAAAAATACATTTGAATATACCTAAATCAAAAAAAAAAGAAAAAAATGAGCAAACAATGTATATAAATCAAAGAAAGAAGAGAAAAAAAGACAAAAATATGAGAATGTCAGTAAACATACTTCACGGAGAAAACCAAGAAATCATGTCGAAGAGGGATCGAGGAGATAAGCCTTAATTCTCTTCTTGAACCCAGCTCGATTTAAAAGCTTGAATTCACTAGGAATACTGTTGTACAGCCTGTAAATATTATAACTGAAACTTCTTTCAAAAGTAGATGTTCTGTGTTGAGGACATGATAATATATTTCTACGACGAACGTTGATATTATGAACATCAGTTCTGTACACCAGTTTATTGTAGAGATAAGGTGGGCTTCTCGTCAAAATGATGTTATGAAATGTACAGAGAGCGTGAAGTTCAAAACAAATCTTCATTGGAAGCCAACTCAATTCCACCAACTTATGTGACACATGATCATACTTCCTAATTCCGTAGATGAACCGGATGCAACAGTTTTGTACACGCTGGATCCTGCCCAGCGTTTCCTGATCAAGACAGAAACTAAACACAGGAGAACAATAATTAAACTGTGACAAGACTAAAGTCTCACACAGAACCTTTTTTGTATAAATGGGCAGGTACGATCTATGTGGATACAGCAGTCTCAATGCTCCATACGCTTTACGAACTACGCTCACCACATGTTCACGAAATCTTAAAGAATCGTCCAAAACCAAACCCAAGTCCCTTGCGCTATTAGCAAATTGAATAGCCTCATTATTTATTGTTGGCTTGAACTTATCCCTAACAATTGCTTTGTTTTTATTGGAACCGAATACTAGAGCAAACGACTTTTTTGGGTTCAGATTCAGTGAATGTTTTGCTGCTATGTCCGCTAGTTGTTTAAGATCATCATTCATTCTCAATGCAGCATTATTTAGGTCACTCACTGTAAAATCGTAGTAAAGCTGGAAGTCATCTGCATACATATGGACGTTACAATATCGAATGAACTTTACGAACTGACTGGTGTAAACTAAAAAAAGGAGTGGACCAAGGACCGAGCCTTGCGGGACACCATCTACAACATTTTTTGCACGAGAGACTTTTTCACCCAACTTTACACTTTGCGAACGTCCCGTGAGATATGACCGAAAGAGCTGTAGCGCATCCTCGCAGACTCCACAAGATTTTAAAATAGCTAGGAGAATATCATGCTTAACCGTATCGAAAGCTCTGCTGAAGTCAAGCAGAAACAAGGCAACACATTTGGAATCATCAAGTGAGCGCAAAATATCATCAGTTACCTTCAGCAGTGCACTAGTAGAATTGTATCCGGAACGAAAGCCTGACTGAATTCCAGGTAAAATCGAGTTATTCTCCAGATATTCGGAAAGTTGGTCAGCCATTATTTTTTCCAAAAGTTTGGATAAACCCGATAGAATGCTGATGGGTCTCAGATCCGAGAACTCTTGAGGATTTTTGTTTTTAGGAATAGGCGTAATTTCAGCGTGCTTCCAGGAAGTAGGGAACTTGGAACTGAGCAGAATGGAATTGAAGATGTTAACAATATATGGAAGGATAAGAGGACAACATATCTTGATGAAAGATACCGAAAGGTTATCGCAACCAGGAGCACTATTTTTTAGTTTCTTCAAGAATTTCAGGACAGTGTTTTCATCAACAAGTCGAAAACTAAACTGTTCGGAGCAAATGGAGTTGTCTCTATAGTAGTCAATTACCGAACTATCTGAATTTTGCGATGTTTTTCTCAGAAAATAATTATTTATTGCATCAGGATCATCAAAACTTAGATCTGACCGTGATTTGTTCGATATTACCAATGATTTGAGTTCTTTCCATTGCTCCCTACTTGAATTGTTCATGGTGATGTAATGAAAATATAATCGCTTTTCACTAGTTATAGCTTGATTTACTGTGTTACGCAAACGCTTGTATTCTCCCCACAAAGCCTCAGTTCTGTTTTTTTTATGTCGTGCTTTAGCCCTGTCTCTCTTCTTCATTAATTTCCTCATTCTGTCTGTCATCCACGGCGCATTCTTTTTCGAGATTCTTATAGTTCTAGTAGGAAAATGTTTATCAAATAAATCCGATAAAGTTTCAGAAAAAAATTTCACCTTCTCATCAACATCATTCATGTAAAATATTCTCGAAAAATCCGAACTGGTGGTGTCCTGAAAAAGCAACCGTTCATCGAAACCTCTACAATCCCGGACTGTCAAAATCCGCGGTTCAATCTTCGGCTTTTCCACCCCCACCTTACACGCTACACATTCATGCAAAGAAAAACTAGATGGACACAAGAAGGCCGAGCCAACAATACCGTTTTCATTGCTAATTATCACATCGATGAGAGATTCTGAAGTTGGGGTAATGTGAGTTGGCTCCCGAATGAGCTGATGCATACCAATAGAGGAAAGCATAGAATTGAAATACTTTACTGAAGGTAAATTGCTATCTAGAAAATTAACATTAACATCGCCAACACAGATAACATCCTCACAATAAGATAACGCATGAGTGAAACCAGTTTCCAGAGAATCAATGAAAAGTTTATATGACAAGTGAGGTGGTTTATAGACAACGGCAGTTACGAAGGAAATTCCCCTATATTGAACTCTAACAAATAATTGTTCTATATTAGAATTGTTGGGAACATCAATCACCTCAAATCGAATTCTGTTGTGAACATACAACGCTACCCCCCCACCCCTCGCACCAGTATTTCTGTCTACTCTGACAAGATTAAAATTATTAATCATCAAATTATCCGAGTCAACTGAGTCATTTAACCAAGTCTCGGACAATGCAAGTATGTCAAATCTACTTTGCTCAATAAACACTTTCAAATCATTAAGCTGAGGAACTAAGGATTGTACATTCAAATGACCCAACAAAAGCATACCTTAAAAAACACACCAGAGCGCAAAAAAGATACAGCCGGCGAAACTAAAAACACAATTAAACTAAATAATTACACACCAGAAATCAGTTTTTTTACACCTGTTTCCGATTTCACGAAAACAGCTCCATTAAACGTCCAAACATTCTTGAATCCATATTTTTCCGATGATTCTCTAACAAGTTTCCATCTGTCATGAGTTAGGTCCTCCTTCATGACTATGTTCGAACCTTTGAGAAGTTTCTTATTTTTAAATATAACATTCTTATATTCCGAATTTCTGAAGACAACAATGAGATGCCGGGGATGGTTTTTATTAGCAGCACCAGATCTGTATACAGATGTGATTTCATCGGCGACCGTTATGTTAAGTTTATCTTTAAACAATTTCTTAACCTGCATTTTCGCAACGCAGTTTTTGATGTACAGTAACTGCACAGTTTCTGTATTGATGATCTGGATTTTCAAAACGCAGTTTTTGATGTACAGTGACTGCACAGTTTCGGTATTGATAATTCTGCATTTTGAAAATGCAGTTTTCGATGTACAGTGACTGCACAGTTTCTGTATTGATAATTCTGCATTTTCAAAATGCATTTTTGGATGTACTGTAAGTGCACAGTTTCTGTATTGATAATTCTACATTTTCAAAATGCAGTTTTTGATGTACAGTGACTGCATAATTTCTGTATTGATAATTCGGCATTTTCAGAACGCAGGTTTCGATGTAAAGTGACTGCACAGTTTCTGTATTGATGATTCTGCATTTTCAAAATGCAGTTTTTGATGTACAGGGTGAGCAAATTTCGATGTTTTAGCACTACAGCTTTTAAACCAGAGGAAATAGACAAAATCTGATACCCCATTCTCGTTCTCTTTTTCTGAGAAACTAACAAGAGTAGTAGTCATTTTTGGCCACTTTCTTTTGTTTTCGAGTTATAAGCGAAAATTGGAAAAATGGCGATATCGAAATAAATTTATATCTCCGCTAATACTCAGTGGCGGATTTACATATTTTCCGCCAGCAGGCTATTCAAATTTTGCCGCCCTTTTACCATAATTATTTAGTTCAAGTTCAGCATTTAGTTCAGCAACTATAAAAACAAGTTGCAAAGACGACAACAAACAGCAAATATGAATATATACATGGTGCATAGGACCTGTTGCGAAAAATTAAATTCTTTGTCAAAAAGTAGGGTGGCACCCGAAAATCAATTTTTGATTTTTTTCTTGAGAATCGAAAAACTGACTAGAATGAAATTAAGCAGATATTTTATGCGGGGAAGTTTTCGGTGCTGTTCCTCTATGATTGAAAGTGCTAGCTATTGAAAGCCACCCCTAAATATTGTTCCGCAAGAAACTTTTTTCCATATCCATATTTCACTATAAAAAAAACTTGATTTTGGAGAGCTTGATCCATTCTTAACAAATAAGGTCTTTTGTAGTATGTAGTATGTACGGTTTTTCAGAAAAAAAAAACCGTAAACAAAGTGCATATCGAACTTTTCTGCGTTTGCGCACACAATCATTTTAATGAGTATGGGACAAAATTCTCAAGATGATAGTCAAATCAACAAATAATTGTAACTGAATCAAAGTTAATCCGAACTAGTCAGTTGTCATATCAAAATTACATCCGCTTACTAGATAAATTCTAGTTCAGAAATGATTCCAGCCTCTACGACTCACGCTATCATCATGATTATTTTTTTATTCCGTGAATTTTAGCACGAAATCACAGTCAAGATCATGTAGAATATCATTCTCGCATCAAATTATGATGTTTATAGGTCCAATAAATTATTCTCAATTGCTACTTGTTCAATATATTCAAAAATGAAAAGGTTTCAGTGATTTCGTTTTTGAAATCAAGTTACTGTCAAATCGTTGATCGCAAAATCAAAGTTTTATGAAACCCGCTGTTGAAATATCTTTCTGCTATGTCATCGTCATATGAAATTTTGTTCATTAGTTCTGACTCTATACACAAAAAAACCAAGGCGTTCAGCTTTTCTTGCCTTAATGTGGTTCTTAGGTACCTAACTTTTCACCTTTTTCAAGCAATAAAAGCTTCTCTCACCCGAACCATTTGTCGATGGTGTATACATAGAGCCATAGGTACAAACTGCTTTATCGAAATTTGGACAAACATTTCTTGAATTGTGTTTTCGTAGGAACCGAAAAAACACATCCCAACGATTCAGAATCACCAAAAATTTTTCACCCTCACGAACATTAAGTTAAGAGTCCAATGCGGCCGAAATAAGTGGGAAACAGGAAAATAATAATCATGCAGGTCAAAATAATGATGCACTACTTGCTCAGTTTTTTTTATATGTCGGGAAAATTAGATGTAGATAGATATTAAAATTGATTTGAAATACAAGTATTTCAGTTTCTATAATGGGTTAAAAAAAAATTGTCCCCAAATTTGCCGCCTCCTAAAATCTGCCGCCCTAGGCTTCAGCCTACTCAGCCTCTATGGTAAATCCGCCACTGCTAATACTGATGATAGACCTCTGAAATTGAAACATTATACAGGCACTTTTTTACGTAGAATCCAGTGGCGTGCTCGCCTTTTTAGCAGGATTTTCAATTACGAAGCTATGACCCGAAGTTATGTTTTTTTAAATGGGAGCACTACTTTTCTGTGCAATTTTTTGAAAGCTCAATTTTTACTGATTTCAAAAATATATAACATCATATGGTTTGTATCAATATAAATAATAGAAAATGGTCAAAAACCTTTTTTCTCAATATTTCTATGGTTTTAACTTTTGATGAGCATAGAAATATATAGCATCGTATGATTATCATTGTCTCCTTCTATAAGTCTTTTCATTATTATGAAAATTTATGAAATATATCTTGATTCAAATTTTGTGAATATTGGTAACTTTTTACCAATATTCGTAGAAAGAATGACATTGCCGGAAGGAGACTGCTTTTGTTATAGGAAACTCTATTTTTCTGTGCTCGTCAAAAGTTGAAACCATAGAAATATTGGGAAAAAGTGGATTTGACCATTTTCTATTATTTATATTGACACAAACCATATAATGTTATATATTTTTGAAATCAGTAAAAATTATGCATTCAAAAAATTGCACAGAAATCTAATGTTCCCATTTAAAAAAACATAACTTTGGGTCATAGCTTCGTAATTAAAAATCCTGCAAAAAAGGCGAGCACGCCACTAGATTCTACGTAAAAAAGTGACTGTATAATGTTTCAATTTCAGAGCTCTATCATCAGTATTAGCGGAGATATAAATTTATTTCGATATCGCCATTTTTCCAATTTTTTCTTATAACTCGAAAACAAAAGAAAGTGGCCAAAAATCACTACAACTATTGTAAGTTTCTCGGAAAAAGAGACCGAGAATGGGGTATCAGATTTTGTCTATCTCCTCTGGTTTAAAAGCTGTAGTGCTAAAACATCGAAATTTGCCCACCCTGTACAGTGACTGCATAATTTCTGTATTGATGATTCGGCATTTTCAGAACGCAGTTTTTGATGTATAGTGACTGCACAGTTTCTGTATTGATAATTCTGCATTTGAAAATGCATTTTTGGATGTACTGTAACAAATGAATTAATTCAGATGCATAACATCCGCAGATAATTAAATCAACGAATGTTACGATCTGAATCGAACTAACAAACTACCATCGCTCGAAGTATTACCAGAATTTTCATTTCGCCGACAAGAGTAGATGCTGACCATGGTTTCGGTCTTATTTGACCTCGTCAGAGCAACAAAACTCAATTGTCAACGAAATGCTATGAATTGCCGGCTCCTTTTATTCCATATCAGTAGCGGGTATGGTGTATAAATACATCGTACCGACATCTGACAGAGAAACGGGAACCAACCCAATTCAATTTCCTAACTCTCAGAGCGAAGATAGCAGTATGCATCCATATGCTTTATTCCCATATTGCAGATATCGTATATTACGATAATTAAGCAAGGGAAAAAGCGCGGAAAGGTTCGGATCATGGCAGTAACCGATCTGCCGCGGACATGGAAAATAAGAAATGGATCACGCCTTCAACAGTAAGGCAGGTAAATAATAAATGAATTAATTCAGATGCATAACATCCGCAGATAATTAAATCAACGAATGTTACGATCTAAATCGAACTAACAAACTACCATCGCTCGAAGTATTACCAGAATTTTCATTTCGCCGACAAGAGTAGATGCTGACCATGGTTTCGGTCTTATTTGACCTCGTCAGAGCAACAAAACTCAATTGTCAACGAAATGCTATGAATTGCCGGCTCCTTTTATTCCATATCAGTAGCGGGTATGGTGTATAAATACATCGTACCGACCTCTGACAGAGAAACGGGAACCAACCCAATTCAATTTCCTAACTCTCAGAGCGAAGATAGCAGTATGCATCCATATGCTTTATTCCCATATTGCAGATATCGTATATTACGATAATTAAGCAAGGGAAAAAGCGCGGAAAGGTTCGGATCATGGCAGTAACCGATCTGCCGCGGACATGGAAAATAAGAAATGGATCACGCCTTCAACAGTAAGGCAGGTAAATAATAAATGAATTAATTCAGATGCATAAAATCCGCAGATAATTAAATCAACGAATGTTACGATCTAAATCGAACTAACAAACTACCATCGCTCGAAGTATTACCAGAATTTTCATTTCGCCGACAAGAGTAGATGCTGACCATGGTTTCGGTCTTATTTGACCTCGTCAGAGCAACAAAACTCAATTGTCAACGAAATGCTATGAATTGCCGGCTCCTTTTATTCCATATCAGTAGTTAGGAAATTGAATTGGGTTGGTTCCCGTTTCTCTGTCAGATGTCGGTACGATGTATTTATACACCATACCCGCTACTGATATGGAATAAAAGGAGCCGGCAATTCATAGCATTTCGTTGACAATTGAGTTTTGTTGCTCTGACGAGGTCAAATAAGACCGAAACCATGGTCAGCATCTACTCTTGTCGGCGAAATGAAAATTCTGGTAATACTTCGAGCGATGGTAGTTTGTTAGTTCGATTTAGATCGTAACATTCGTTGATTTAATTATCTGCGGATGTTATGCATCTGAATTAATTCATTTATTATTTACCTGCCTTACTGTTGAAGGCGTGATCCATTTCTTATTTTCCATGTCCGCGGCAGATCGGTTACTGCCATGATCCGAACCTTTCCGCGCTTTTTCCCTTGCTTAATTATCGTAATATACGATATCTGCAATATGGGAATAAAGCATATGGATGCATACTGCTATCTTCGCTCTGAGAGTTAGGAAATTGAATTGGGTTGGTTCCCGTTTCTCTGTCAGATGTCGGTACGATGTATTTATACACCATACCCGCTACTGATATGGAATAAAAGGAGCCGGCAATTCATAGCATTTCGTTGACAATTGAGTTTTGTTGCTCTGACGAGGTCAAATAAGACCGAAACCATGGTCAGCATCTACTCTTGTCGGCGAAATGAAAATTCTGGTAATACTTCGAGCGATGGCAGTTTGTTAGTTCGATTTAGATCGTAACATTCGTTGATTTAATTATCTGCGGATGTTATGCATCTGAATTAATTCATTTATTATTTACCTGCCTTACTGTTGAAGGCGTGATCCATTTCTTATTTTCCATGTCCGCGGCAGATCGGTTACTGCCATGATCCGAACCTTTCCGCGCTTTTTCCCTTGCTTAATTATCGTAATATACGATATCTGCAATATGGGAATAAAGCATATGGATGCATACTGCTATCTTCGCTCTGAGAGTTAGGAAATTGAATTGGGTTGGTTCCCGTTTCTCTGTCAGATGTCGGTACGATGTATTTATACACCATACCCGCTACTGATATGGAATAAAAGGAGCCGGCAATTCATAGCATTTCGTTGACAATTGAGTTTTGTTGCTCTGACGAGGTCAAATAAGACCGAAACCATGGTCAGCATCTACTCTTGTCGGCGAAATGAAAATTCTGGTAATACTTCGAGCGATGGTAGTTTGTTAGTTCGATTTAGATCGTAACATTCGTTGATTTAATTATCTGCGGATGTTATGCATCTGAATTAATTCATTTATTATTTACCTGCCTTACTGTTGAAGGCGTGATCCATTTCTTATTTTCCATGTCCGCGGCAGATCGGTTACTGCCATGATCCGAACCTTTCCGCGCTTTTTCCCTTGCTTAATTATCGTAATATACGATATCTGCAATATGGGAATAAAGCATATGGATGCATACTGCTATCTTCGCTCTGAGAGTTAGGAAATTGAATTGGGTTGGTTCCCGTTTCTCTGTCAGATGTCGGTACGATGTATTTATACACCATACCCGCTACTGATATGGAATAAAAGGAGCCGGCAATTCATAGCATTTCGTTGACAATTGAGTTTTGTTGCTCTGACGAGGTCAAATAAGACCGAAACCATGGTCAGCATCTACTCTTGTCGGCGAAATGAAAATTCTGGTAATACTTCGAGCGATGGTAGTTTGTTAGTTCGATTTAGATCGTAACATTCGTTGATTTAATTATCTGCGGATGTTATGCATCTGAATTAATTCATTTATTATTTACCTGCCTTACTGTTGAAGGCGTGATCCATTTCTTATGTACTGTAACTGCACAGTTTCTGTATTGATGATTCTACATTTTCAAAATGCAGTTTTTGATGTACAGTGACTGCATAATTTCTGTATTGATAATTCTGCATTTTCGCAACGCAGTTTTTGATGTACAGTAACTGCACAGTTTCTGTATTGATGATCTGGATTTTCAAAATGCAGTTTTTGATGTACAGTGACTGCACAGTTTCTGTATTGATAATTCTGCACTTTTCAAACGCAGTTCTTGATGTACAGTGACTGCACAGTTTCTGTATTGATAATTCTGCATTGTCAAAACGCAGTTTTTGATACACAGTGTCTGCACAGTTTCTGTATTGATAATTCTGCATTTTCAAAACGCAGTTCTTGATGTACAGTACCTGCACAGTTTCTGTATTGATAATTCTGCATTTTCAAAACGCAGTTTTTGATGTATAGTGACTGCATAATTTCTGTATTGATAATTCTGCATTTTCAAGATGCAGTATTTGATATAGAGTGACTGCACAGTTTCTGTATTTGAAATTCTTCATTTCAAAAATGGAGTATTTGATATAGAGTTAATAATAGAATCTGGAATAATAATTCATAGGAATTCCTAAAACTTAAACATATACCTTCTTCAAGAAGTTGAAAATTCGATTAGGAAGGTTGAAGAGACATTTCATAAACAGATTTAATTCAATAATTGGAGACTCCTTTCATTACGAAATATAGATTATACTGATGGTAGAGGAATACTTCATCTCACCATGGTCCCAACAAACACAATATACAGCAACTGTACAAATACTGCACTACAAGTGCCAGCAGAATGCAGCACAGAGATTGCTGTACTGAAACTGCACAGTTTCGGTATTGATAATTCTGAATTTTAAAAATGCAGTTTTCGATGTACAGTAACTGCACAGTTTCTGTATTGATAATTCTGCATTTTCAAAATACATTCTTGGATGTACTGTAACTGCACAGTTTCTGTATTGATAATTCTACATTTTCAGAACGCAGTTTTTGATGTACAGTGACTGCACAGTTTCGGTATTGATAATTCTGCATTTTAAAAATGCAGTTTTCGATGTACAGTAACTGCACAGTTTCTGTATTGATAATTCTGCATTTTCAAAATGCATTTTTGGAGGTACTGTAACTGCACAGTTTCTGTATTGATAATTCTACATTTTCAAAATGCATTTTGCTGTAACTGCACAGTTTCTGTATTGATGATTCTACATTTTCAAAATGCAGTTTTAGATGTACAGTGTCTGCACAGTTTCTGTATTGATAATTCTTTATTTTCACAACGCAGGTTTTGATGTAAAGTGAGTGCACAGTTTCTGTATTGATAATTCTGCATTTTCAAAACGCAGTTTTTGATGTACAGTGACTTCATAGTTTCTGTATTGATAATTCTGCATTTTCAAGACGCAGTATTTGATATACAGTGACTGCACAGTTTCTGTATTTGCAATTCTTCATTTCAAAAATGGAGTATTTGATATAGAGTTAATAATAGAATCTGGAATAATAATTCATAGTAGTTCCTAAAACTTAAACAAATACCTTCTTCAAGAAGTTGAGAATTCGATTAGGAAGGTTAAAGAGACATTTCATAAACAGATTTAATTCAATAATTGAAGACTCCTTTCATTACGAAATATTGATTATACCCATGGTAGAGGAATACTTCATCTCACCATGGTCCCAACAAACACAATATACAGCAACTGTACGAATACTGCACTACAAGTGCCAGCAGAATGCAGCACAGAGATTGCTGTACTGAAACTGCACAGTTTCGGTATTGATATTTCTGCATTTTAAAAATGCAGTTTTCGATGTACGGTAACTGCACAGTTTCTGTATTGATAATTCTGCATTTTCAAAATGCATTTTTGTACAGTGACTGCATAATTCTGCAAACTGTATTGATAATTCTGCATTTCAACGGAGAACGTATTCTTCACATATATCATCTATCCCCCATGAGCTAGATAAGGTCGACGATAATAATCCGCCAAAACGTAGCCAGAAATAGCCATTGTCTTTATATCATCAGAATTGCACCAATGTTCAACGACGCTTACAAAATCGGGATCTTTTTCAGTGAGTAGTAATTCAACAATATCTAATTTATTTGTTAAGGGCTGGACATTTAACTGTAAAAGAGTAAATTTCTTGGTGTTAGTTGTGTTTTGTCCACTGCGAGTTTCCTTTCTGTTGATTGATTGAGTCGAGGTCAGTTTTCCTATCCGAGTATTTTTGTCGAAAAAAGTTGAACCTGAATTCCCGGATTATAATTCCCTCAGGCCAAATTTCAGGATCACATATTTTTCCTAGACATTCCTCTCCAAATACGCCTACACTAATTGCTGAGTTTAAACCTTGAGTTTGTAGCTTTTTTACTTCAATTCCATCGACTCCTGTAACGTCTTTCAAAAAGTTCAAAATGCTGTCCTCCGTTACTACGGTTCCCGATATTCTTCCCACATAAATCCATTTCTTCCTACGTGCTCCTGTTATGATGTTATCATGCGATTTCTTCGTGCCTGTACATATGATCTTGAGGGGTATTAATTCAGCTTACTTTTCTGTAACGACTGACTTTTGGAATTCCAGAATCTTCAGGAATTCCGTTTCAAGCTAAAGGGCGGTAAGATGGAGGGATGACACGGAGGCATGTGCGCGCCATTTGAAGTTAGCGCACATATTTATACGCATACTAGGAAATTCCATGGAGTAGTGCAGGCCATTTGAAGGTAAAACACGCCTCCACGGCGGAAAGAAGTGTATGTGGAAAAGAAATACACCGGCAAATCAACGAAAAGAGTAATTAAAATAATCATACCTGAAAACTAGCCCATGTGTAACCCTTGAATGTACTTACTAGCTGGTATATACTTCGTCGGACGGTCGGAACACTCTGGCTTCATCAAATCATTGAATGAATTTACGAAATCTCTCGAATTTATACCTGGCACGGCCAATTGTCAAATGCGCAATTAAACAAATTTGGTATACGATATCCCCCCTTGACCTCACGTTGAAGACATTGCGATCCGGGAACATATGGATCCGTCGCGGAAACATGAGAATGATGCACTCGGGAACAAAATTAATCGAAAATTTGCTTTGTTACATCCCCCTACTTCTTCCTTCTACAAAAAAAAAATATTCTGAAATTACAAAGTAACTAAAAAAAAATAACGAAAAGATCACTTCTCGGGGGATCAGGCTGGAGTTCCGGATGCGGTTACCTGGATTAGGTCGCACTACACCGCAGCATCCTTCGTCACTTCCCTGTGTTTCTTCCGGGGCCTTTCTTTGGTTACCTTCGGGCACCCATTGTCGCTGGACTTTGTTCCCACCAAACCGCACCTCGAACAGAATATTAGGGGTGTCTCCCTACACTTGCGCCGGTCGTGGTCTGGGTACCCACAGCGCCAGCACAGCGGATACTTGACGACCGGTAAGAAGATTGGGGTACTTTCCCGGGGGCCCCGAAACTGGCGGTGTCACCTCCACCAGGACCACTTCTTCCTGTAGTAGTAGTGCATTGGGGTCGCCCACGTCGAACTGAATAATCTGGAATCACAAGGGGTAAAGGTCTACAAAAACAAAGAACAGGCAGCCTTTAAATTAATTTAATCAGGCGGAATTAACAACAAAACAAAATGTTGGCCGGGATCCTAATTCACCGCTATTGCCCTCCCACGAGCAGTTTCACCCGTGTGTCGGCCAATTTACTGGGCGCTAGTTCCTGGCCAGGGTCTTCATTTCTGGCGTCCAGTTCGGCTCTCCCGGGGGCGATTAAGACAGTAAATGGCCGAACTCGGCCATCAATTCCTCTCTGGTCGGCAGAGGAGTCGGGGGTAAAGGGCTGTTCGGCCTGACCACCACAAGGTCGGGAAAAACAGTTGTGGGGTTCATTGTAGACTTGTTGGGAGACTGGGATCTCAGCTGCATTTTTCCTGGTGGTTGTTCTTGCAGTGGCTTATACCCCTGACAGGTGGGGCAGTTCCGGACGTACTTGCTTATTTCCCGATACATATTTGGCCAGTAGTAGTGGCTATGCGAGCGGCGGTCTTAGCGATCCCCAGGTCTCCGCCGTTGGTTGATCATGGTTTTCGTTCAAGACAGCTTTCCGTTGACGGAAAAGTCTTCCCCCTCAGACCGTATAGTCTGGATAGTTTTCCGGTTGCTGTTGGACTTTCTCCATTTTCCGGTCGCACCAAGAACAGTTCAGTGTAACCTTCTCTTCCTTTCCGGTCTTGTCGGTGTGTATTGTGATGGTCGGCTCGGGCAACGGTTCTCGGGATGGGGCGTCGGCCACTTTATTCAGGACTCCTTTGCGGTATTTGATGTCAAAATCGTACTGCTGCAGAAGAACACTCCATCGGGCTATACGTCCTGTTGGGCTCTAGATGGAATGAAGCCATTTCAGACTCTGATGATCGATAATGGCGGTAAAATGATATCCTTTCAAGTAAGGCTTCATTTTCTCGATTCCCCATACTATAGCCAAACATTTCTTTTCCGTGACGGAGTAGCTACGTTCAGCAGGTTGTAACGTGCGGCTGGCGTAAGCGATTGTACGGTCCTGTCCCTTTTGGTTCTCTATGAACCTCCGGTACCAGGAACAAACGCCTAAAAATCGTCGCAATGCACGAACGGTAGTAGGTGCTAACCTTGTCCGGATCGGTACGGATTCCTTCGGCTGTGACCTCATGACCTAAGTATTTGAGGGAGCGTTTTCCAAACTCGCACTTCTCTAGGTTAAGCTGTAGGTTGGCCTCTCGAAGTCGGCGAAATACTTCTCGTAAGTTGTCTGAATGCTCCTCGAATGTTTTAACCAAGACGATGATATCATCCAGGTATGCAAATGCTCGGGGTTCCATATCCGGTGGATATGCTATCGATGCTATCCAATTATCGTTGGAACGTTGCGGCTGCTGAATGTAATCCGAAGGGCATAACTTAAAATTGGGACAAACCCTTACACGCCACGGTGAAAGCGGTAACTGGTCGACATTGTTCTGATAACGGAATCTGCCAATATCCCTGCTTTAGATCGATAATAATAGAGAGTTGAAGTGCACACAGAACGTTAGCCTGAACGTAAACGTTAACGTGACTAATAACGTCAAATATAACGTTTACGTCAAAGATTATAGAGTAGAAAGATAGGAAACGAAGCGACTAGAGTGATGTGAGCGCCATCTGTGTTTCAAATGTGTTTTTAAGGCCCTGACTGGTTGAAATATCAATTCGAGGGACATATGAAATTTTGCGAGATGTCAGAGTCATATGGCCATTTTGATCAAACAGGTTTTGAATGTTTTGATTCTCGTATCCATAGACACGAGGTTGTCGCCTTCTGTTTTTCAAGCCCGTTCTAGTTGCTGATTATTGAAAATTTTTTCTGATTTCTTGGCAAAAACCTCAGAATATCGTTCGAAAATTATTGTATGGTGAAGAACTGTGGATGAAATAAAACGAATTTTACTAAGGAACATGGGAATGTAAGTATTAAAACTGGTAACATGTGACTCGGTCATTCATTGATTTTTATTTTCAGTGCTACGAAGTGGATAAAATTTTCAGGCGTAAAGGCCTGCAAACACTACTGACTACACCATGTGCAATGAACATTTTACTGCAAGTCGATTGAGAATTGTTCATCCACGTAAATTGTTGTATGCAGGAAGCATCCCTTACATGAAGGGCTCATTATGGGGAAATTATGACTTTTATACGTCCATTCAAAGATTGTCAATTGCCTTCAATATATTCAGAAATGCAAAAGTTTTATGGATTTCGATTTGGGAATCGGGTGACTGTCAAATTGTTGTTTGGAAAGTCAAAGTTTTATGAAACCTTCTGTGTGTTCATTCGTCAATCAATTTGTATATTGTGTCATAAAGAGACCATGAAGAAATCATGAAAAAGCATGAAGAAATTATATTGACGGGCTTGAATACAAGGCTTGTATACCTCCGTAAGGTTTTTTTCAATTGTGGTTCTGAAAATTTTGTAAATAATATGTAAGTAACGGAAATGTGTATCCTATGACGGTCAATTGAATATTGGTTCATATCAATTTCTGAGATAAATTGTAAAAATTCAACACAGTTTATCAATTCGAGACGTTTTCACAGAAAAAACACCTTTGACGTAACTATAGCAGATAACCATGTACTCTTGCATCCTAGTCAAAGCTCTATTCGTTGTCCATAATTTCAAATTTTTGTAAATTTTTTATAGATTGCAAATATAAATTTATCACATCCAACAGCGTATTTCATTAATATCAATCGATTCGAAACAATGTTCAGATGAAAACTAACATCCTGGTCATAAAACAAAACCATCTTTTTGTTTTGTCGCTCAGGATGTTTGTTTTCTGGTCTCAACAAGGTCAATATTGAAATTGAATACAAGGAATAGAATTCGAATTTCGCGCCCCTTAATTATAAAGAGAAAACTGTTATTAAACAGTTTTTCTGTATTGACAATATCAAATGTGTTTTCACTGGCCAAAATGTAGTCGGTTTTTAGTACTAGCGATATGAGGGCGTTTCCTATCTTTCTACTCTATAATCTTTGGTTTACGTGTTGTAATGAAATTTGAGTTGAAGTACTGCCATCATGAAACGTCAGACGTTAAACATAACCTATCAATTTGGAATTTGATTTCGTTTTGCTGGAACTCTCTTTTATCTACCCAACAAACACAATATACAGCAACTGTACAAATACTGCACTACAAGTGCCACCAGAATGCAGCACAGAGATTGCTGTACTGAATCTGCACAGTTTCTGTATTGATAATTCTGCATTTTCAAAATGCAGTTTTTGATATACAGTAACTGCACAGTTTCTGTATTGATAATTCTGCATTTTGAAAATGCTGTTTTTGATATACAGTTACTGCATAGTTTCTGTATTAATAATTCT
Source organism: Coccinella septempunctata (assembly GCF_907165205.1). Lineage (NCBI taxonomy): Eukaryota > Metazoa > Arthropoda > Insecta > Coleoptera > Coccinellidae > Coccinella > Coccinella septempunctata. Next base: position 17,498,489 of record NC_058193.1, on the reverse strand, counting down.
GCATTTTTTAAACGCAGTTTTGGATGTACAGTAACTGCACAGTTTTTTTATTGATAATTCTGCATTTTCGAAACGCAGTTTTTGATGTACAGTGACTGCACAGTTTCTGTATTGATAATTCTGCATTTTAAAAATGCAGTTTTTGATTTACAGTAACTGCACAGTTTCTGTATTGATAATTCTGCATTTTCAAAACGCAGTTTTCGATGTACAGTAACTGCACAGTTTCTGTATTGATAATTCTGCATTTTCAAAATGCAGTTTTTAATGTACAGTGACTGCATAGTTTCTGTATTGATAATTCTGCATTTTCAAAACGCAGTTTTCGATGTACAGTGACTGCACAGTTTCTGTATTGATAATTCTGCATTTTCAAAATGCAGTTTTTAATGTACAGTGACTGCATAGTTTCTGTATTGATAATTCTGCATTTTCAAAACGCAGTTTTCGATGTACAGTGACTGCACAGTTTCTGTATTGATAATTCTGCATTTTCAAAACGCAATTTTTGATGTACAGTAACTGCACAGTTTCTGTATTGATAATTCTGCATTTTCAAAGCGCAGTTCTTGATGTACATAGTAACTGCACAGTTTCTGTATTGATAATTCTGCATTTTCAAAACGCAGTATTTGATATACAGTGACTGCACAGTTTCTGTATTTGCAATTCTTCATTTCAAAAATGGAGTATTTGATATAGAGTTAATAATAGAATCTAGAATAATAATTCATAGGAATTCCAAAAATTAAACATATACCTTCTTCAAGAAGTTGAAAATTCGATTATGACGGTTTAAGAGACATTTCATAAACAGATTTAATTCAATAATTGAAGACTCCTTTCCTTACCAAAATTTGGATTATACCCATGGTAGAAGAATACTTCATCTCACCATGGTGGTACCAGAATCAGCCAAATGATAGCATCACTGCTCTTGGCGGTTGCGATTACAGGGTAGCATACACGTCTATTGCGGTGCAGCATACGCCAAACGATGGCGCCACCGGCGACGCACTACTCTTTATCCTCTACGTAACCGCCGTTTATAGCAGGCACGAACTACGCTGCTTCGGCGAATGTCGTATGTAATTTCTTGGGTTAATTAACATACTATCATCCCCAAGAGCCATCACTTACCGCCAAAATATCAAGTGAAATTGATAAATTTCGATTTGCAGAATGGATTTTCTGTTTATATCTAGGAAACTTCTCTACATAGAATATTGTTTCGTAATTGTAAGTATCGATATAGTTTTTACACAGTGACTGCTACATATAATGTGCAGCCTACTGTACAGTTTGAGCACAATGACCAAACTGCATATAAAATACAGCTAGCTGTACAGTTTCTGCACTGCTGCATTTGAAGTGTAGCTTGCTGTACAGTTTTTGCACAGTGACCACTGCATTTAAAGTGCAGTTTACTGTACAGTTTTTGCATAGTGTCTACTGCATTTAAAGTACAACTTGCTGTACAGTTTTAGCACGTCACTGCTGCATTTGAAGTGCAGCTTGCTGTACAGTGATTGCAAAACCATCGCTGTTTTTGAAGCGCAGCTGTGGCTGTATGTCGAATGCAGTTTGTACTGTACAGTAACTGCACAGTCCACCGGGACATATACGGTCCTTTTTGGTGCAGTTATTGCATTACCGCCACTGCAGTCAATTGAAGCAAAGAAGTACAGTTTTTGTACAGTGACTGGATTTCAGTGTTTGCTGGGTAATATCTAATATTGAGCCTCGACAGCTATAATAATATTTTAAATTTTGATGTTTTAATGATTATATGCATAATAAAAAGAATTTTCAACTTGGAAGTATTTTATTGTCAATGAAATGTTCAAGTGTTAGAGACATGAGAATCTCAGTGGAGTTTCAGACATTTCCTTACTGAATGTAATCTGAAACGAAGTTTCATAACTTAATCCTTTCGATAACTATAAAATCAATGCTGATTTCCTATAACTTTCATTCATTATGAGAAAAAACATGGGAATGGTAAATGTATACAATTACCGTTTGAGGTTATTGAGAATTGCATTCAACAGCCAAAATTCGGCCATTCGCAAGTCATCGGTGCTACTCGTTTAACCAAAGAGTATCAGAGTTGTTACCCTTTGGTTTAACGTTCGGTTAACGTACGTCGATGTTCAAAGTATACGTGGGAGACCGCTAGTTTACGTAGGCCGTAAAGCTGACGCTAACGTTAACGTTAAAAACTGACGAATGAGCATGCGTAGATGTCAATTATAACGTTAACGTTTACGTTCATGGCAGCACTTCAACTGTACACAAAATATGTAGGATGGAATTAGATCACTGATCTGTCGATTCATTACTTTTGTGTATCCCGGAGAAATGTTAGAATAAAAGCGGAAACACATTATTAACACGCGACGCGAGCTGAAGCGTCTGGAACGGGTGAAGTGTACGCGCGTGGCGTCGCGTCGGGTGTTCATAGTATGATTCTGGTCTATAGAAAACAATACATTTGATTCGACTCAACACGCATCACGTTTCATCGGGTCGGGTCGCGTTTTAATAATGTGTTTGGACCTTTATTCACCAAATCCATAGATCAAATTAAAATATAGATGGATCACTCTGACAAGTGGCGCCACCTAATGTTATGGTACACTAATCACAAAAATTATTCTAAATTTGATCGTTAGGTGTCACTGCATTTTGAGCTTTCGATCGTTATCAGTCGTGAATGACCGTGATCTCCGCCGAATATTCAAACGACTAATCAAGACATCTATAGACCGACAGATGTATTTTTGATTATGTATCAATTTACGAATTGACATAATTTTCTAATAAATTATTCAATAGACGAAGCGAAATGTCTGCAAGAGTGAAGTCGTGCTGTGTTTATGGGTGCAAAAATCGTGATGCAAGAAGGTAATTATGCGACATTACATTGAATTCAAAAGACCTTAAAACCTTTATTGGAGAAGAACATAGGATGTTCGCTACTTCCCCAAAGTACAATTAATCATCGCCCTACAATACTCTGGAGGAGGCAGGGTTTTCTCACTGAGGTTTCTTCTCTGAGCTCTTGTATCATACGCCGAATTGTAAAGTACCTACCTCATTACATCAACCTCTACTGAAACTTTTTCATGTCATACATATGCTTTATTGTTTGATATTCAAAAATGTATTACATATTCAATAGAATATGTGTATATTATGTATAAATATTGAATTGTTTTTGTGATTAGGAATTATGTATAATGGTTTTTGTATAATGAATAAGTTTTGTAATTAGAAAAAATGAATTTAAAAGCTAATTTCGATTATAAAAGGAATCCGCGTTTGAAAAACAATGCAATAAATTCTTCAATTATGAACTGATATTTTTTTCGATTCTTCGAATCAGAGAAAAATCCAGATAAAGATTGGTAATATTCGTTATCCCACTGCAATTTCTTAATGAGCAATTTATTTCGAATGTTTCTCTGAGTTTCACTCAGAAATTTTCAAATATATTCTGCCTTGATCATTATAAGAAAATTAAAAATGAGCGTTACAGAAACCCTTTTTATTTGGTTTCGTCGAAAATTAGTACATGTACCGTAAAAACAGATGACGCTGAAGTTTGTTTTTCGTGTGGTTCATCTATTCTCTGTTCATTTAATCTATGACCAAATCGAGTTTTGAGTTGTCAATTTCATTTTATGGTTGTTCATAAATTAAGTACTGTCAGAATTAATTAAGAACAGTCATTGATATACGAATAGAAAGATTGAACATGTTTCTGACTTTAATTTGAATTAGAATACGAATACGACAGCAGCACTCCGGTCAGTGGCGGCTCGTGGGCCTTAGAGGCAGAGGTTCACAAAATAAAAAAAAAAGCCAAGGATTTTATTTTTAAAATGAAATTCATTCTTCTTTCCTCCTTTGCAGCGAACTTATCGATAACCACATCGTTAAAATTTGGTAAATTTTCAATGAATTTTTTCTCTATAGATAGCATCGCTAGTGCCGTAAGTCTTTTTTCATTAATCTCAAAAAGGTCTTAATTCTCTTCAATGTTGAAAAACTTCTTTCCTCTTCAGCTATCGTCATCGGAATTGTCATAAGTATTTGGAGAAGGAAAAAAGTTTCGATTAAAATTTATTCTGGGAGGATTCTGCATTTCCTGAAACTTTTTAGAGTTTAGGGTATCTAACAATAGATACAATTCAGAAGATTTTCGTAAATTGATTTTCGTCTGATGAAGGAGTCTGATAGACTCCGAAACGTTTCAATATAAAATTATGATTTCAATTTCAACGTTCTTTATTTTCAGTTCATTGTCAGGCAACAATTTTTTCTAGTTGATTTGCTCCTGACAAATTAGTGCAGGAATTTACGCAGGAGCAAATCGTCTATTTCAATTTTTTAATTGATTTTGTTTCAGAGATTGGGAGTGAAAACCCTAAAAAGTTTCAGGGGGGGAAGAAGTGGCAGAAAATATCAGTTCTAGGTTATTTTCAATGATAAATTTCAACAAATTGAGAGTACTGCTAAGATTTCTGAAATCAGGTCTTCTGTAAATAATCTCTAATTCGGTTTTCAATCTAATTTCATCAAAAAATGAATATGCGTCCACTGCTGCATCAAAATGCTGCATTGGAAAACGGTTTTTATACTGTTCAAATTTGTCTGCACAAAAAAGTAATGCCGTATTCAAATGCTTCGTAAATGAAAATATTTTTTTTACTTGTATTATGATAGTATCTTCATAAATCAATGAATTAAAATTTTGTTTTAAATATTCCACAGTAAATTTTGTTGCATTCATAATACGAACAATGAACGTATAATTCTTCCTTCGCCTAATGAATTACGTCCCGCGTCGTTTACGGATAAATAGCCCGAACGTGATCTCCGTTGATTTCACCGTTTGTGCCCGCTCATAAAAATTGTCTAGCAATTAATTCGTCGTAAACCCTTCCTACTCGTTCGCACGTGCGACCGACGTATGTAGGCAAGGGTAGAGTAAAGCACTCCAAAGTGTTGTAACGTGGTTTCCTGAGAAACTTATCTCAAGCGCCAGCTATTCTTTTCACAAATTATGAACCAGTTTATTCACACCTTCGAAAATATGAGCGAATCGATCAGCAAACATACATTCTGGAAATTCGATCCGATCACGAGCACGGTATAAAGTTTATACCGGGTACAGTGAAAAATCAAAGGTTGTTCAATAAAATGCGCCAACCAGAACTGACGAAATGGATACAAGAATGACCTCGCGAAGTGAAATGACTTGCTATACGGTATCGGGATGTAATTAATTTTATTTCTCCAGAAACGTAAGAAATACCACCAGGGTGGATCTACTAGAGACTTTTATTCACTACTCCAAGGGCTACGCTCCATGACTGATAGCGAAGAAAAGGTCTATTTTGAGCGGAACTACGGGATTTCACTGACGACGAGCGGTATCTCTTATTCTCTACCCCAAGGGCTTACGCACCATGACTGATAGAATAGAAGAGATTTCTATTTCAACACTTATGACGCAGGAACGTGAACAGGCGGGGTTGACGGAACTTCCTCTTCACTACCCCAAGGGCTTACGCACCATGACTGATTGAATGATAGCGAAGGAAAAGTCAGACTCGCGAAACAGGGTAAAGTACGGCAAAAGATAACAGAAAGCGATACAGTACAGCAGTGTCAAAGAAGTAACCGGTGTAGGTCTAATAAAGAAACTGAACGGTATAGACCTACCTCCTTTATTTCAAGGCACTTGCGGAAAACGAAAATAAAAATTAATTTCCAAGAGCACTAACCCTTGCACAAAATTTACTCTAAAGGGTATGAAGACTTTTTCGATTTAAACACAGGGGATCGATTTGACATTATACAAAAATAATTCACCCCGACTTTCAGCTGTTTATCTCCAACGGTTTCCGAATTTTTCGAATAAAACTGTTTTCTCAATAAAAAAAAATTTTTCGACTAAAATTCAAAACTGGTTGATGGTGATTTTTTTTTTATCGTTTTCAGTAGTAAGAGTGATAAGGAAGACATTTCATTATGACTCTAAGTTGAAAATCTTATTTTTGAGAGCAGATATAAAATAATAATATATTTTTTTATGTTTCTTAAAAGTGTCCACCACGAAACTTTGTCAAAAAATGTCTTTTGTAGTTATCTAAACTCAAGAAATTTTTCATTTTTTTGAAGTGGTGGAACATAATAGAGAAAAATTAAAACTATTTTTTTCAAAATACCATGTTTCATGCATAGAAGCACTTATGCTGCGAACAAAATATCTAGAAAACTATTCTTCAACTGAGAATACATAATTCATTTAATAATAAAAATTCAATATAATACCAAATTCATTTATTTTATTGATACAATAATGAATCCATCATAAACTAGATAATAAGTTGCTTCCTTAAGCACGTTTTTTTGTCGAGTTTTCTTGTTTTTCACATAACGAATTTAGAGCAAGACTGGATTCTGATGTTGATCTTTCTGAAAAAGTGCAATGAAATCGAAAAAAGATTATGATAATACGTTGGCGTTGGAGGTAAAAATAAATCGTTGGGCGAGACAAAAAGTTCCGTTCAGTACGATCTCTTCAAATGATTTGACAAATTTTCCTGAATTAACGGAACCAGAATTGAAGATTTTTTTCACGGGATCATATCAAATGTCTCAAGCTGTTTCTTACTTAGCTGAGTTAATAAATGAAGACGGAACAATAACACTGCAATACGTAAACACAACACCAAATATTATCAAACTACAAGTGAGGGTCTCGGCATATTGAGTCAAAAACATACCATTGTTTTGTTGATAATGAGCCAGAAAAGAATGAGATTTCTGGAATAAGGCGATATTGTTGTGATTGTGCTAATGGTAGTCGCACTGTAGGGTGATGTTCTCATATTTCAGCTATAATATATTATCTTTCTTACGTTCTCTATTTGGCAAAAATAGTAAAATCTGCTGAAATATTGTGTCGCCTCTTTGTAAATGAAAAAGTTAGTGCTGTTGTTAATGGAGACAGTGACGAAGACTAACCCATATTTATAGTAGTCTTCAATATTTCGAATGTGAACCTATATTTTTCTGCATAGAAAAATTTCTATCGCCAATTTTTTGATGTCCTCCAATTTTCGAATGATGGGTTATTCATGATTATTGTATCAATAAAATAAATGGATTTGGTATTATACTAAATTTTTATTATTAAATGAATTATGTATTCTCAGTTGAAGAATAGTTTTCTACATATTTTGTAGTATGTTTCTATGCATGAAACATAGTATTTTGAAAAAAAATAGTTTTAATTTTTTTCTATTATGTTCTACCACTTCGAAAAAATGAAAAATTTCTTGAGTTTAGATAACTACAAAAGACATTTTCTGACAAAGTTTCGTGGTGGACACTTTTAAGTAACATAAAAAAAAATATATTATTATTTTATATCTGCTTTCAAAAATAAGGTTTTCAACTGAGAGTCCTAATGAAATGTCTTCCTCATCACTCTTACTACTGAAAACGATAAAAAAAATCACAATCAACCAATTTTGAATTTTAGTCGAAAAAAAAACAGTTTTTTTTCGAAAAATTCGAAACCGTTGCAGATAAACAGCTGAAAATCGGGGTGAATTATTTTTGTTTAATGTCAAATCGATCCCCTGTGTTTAAATCGAAAAAGTCGCAGGGGCAGATTTTCCATATAAACCCGTCTATAGCCTTTGTGGAGCGGCTCGTTGTAAACACAGGTAATCACCGAAGAATCGCAGAGAAAAGAGACCGTCGCGGGGGAAAATCTGCTTTTATAGGCAAATCCCCCACACGTTAAAAATCTGAAAATTCCAGAATGCGACAAGAGTAAAAAACGTCGTCAGCTCCGGTTTATCGCATATCAACATCAGAAAAACGTCGAAATCTTCAACGGCATGCAAGAAAAACAACGTTAAACACAGATAAACGATTTTTTACATTTACTCTGCTTATGGGAATGAATGCATTGAAGATTTGAGAATTAAATATTTTTGAAGGCGGAAATGTGAAATGAAAGGAATGCATTAAAATGAATCCCAATTTTCTCAAAAAAATTCGGATTCATCACAGTGTTCGCCTAGTTGCACACACACCGATTTTGGACGGCCCGGAATAAAATCGGCCGATATTTTATCGGTAGCAGTTGCTAGCACACTCAACGGATTTTTACCGTCCAAACGATCAGCCAACTACAGTCGACTGAAATGGTTGGTAAAAAACATTGAACTCAAGAAAGAACTCCTTCTTGAGTTCAATGGTAAAAAATCGGTGCTTGTACGAACATGTACTTAGTCACGCACGCCACTACATCCCGGTATTGCCGGTATAGGACGGTTTCTCACCGGCATTTTACCGTCACCGATCAGTGGTCGGCGTATGTGCAGGTCCCGTTCCCACACGTGGTTCACTATTGGAATTTGGACGACCGATATAAAATCGGCCATAAATAGACTAGGTAAAAAATAATATTGTAACTTCAGAAAGGTAATTTATTGGTTAGTTGAGAGGAAATTTGATTTTACGTTACTTTGTTTGGGGGTTCACTTGCTCATGTGCTCTCATAGCAGAGCCTCCAATGACTCCGGTGGAATCGCACCTTAAGTCTATGAATTGGGTACATGATCTCGTAGGTTCTCGTTAGATAACTATGGCTTTTTCAGTTTGGAATTCTCTGGTATTATGTGAGACAAATATCAAGCACTCATAGATGTATAAAGCGTATATTGTTAGGATTTTGTGTTTCTTGAAGAATCCTCTACAACTTTCTTTAGCTTTCATTCTTGTAATAGATCTTATTCCTCGTTTTTGAATTACAAATATATACTGGATATCTGAGCAGGACCACCAAGATATGATACCGTATTTTGCTATGGCTTCAAAGCAGGCATAGTAGGAGGTCTTTGTTGTCGCCTTATTCATGTGAGAGGATATACTTCTGGGAGTATATGTTGTTGAGTTTTCCCGAAACATACCTCACGTGTTCCCCCCCAATCTAGGAACTCGTCCAGGTAAACTACAAGAAATTTTGAGGATCTTTCTAGCCGTTTTTTTCTCCTTATTGTAACCAGTCCGGCCCTTGCGGTCGGACCTATCGAGAACCAGGGCGGTCGCTTCCTTCTGGAAGAATCGCGAAAGGTTCGCGAAGGTACCTGAATGTTTCCGGCGCCTATATAAGCCCAGCGGAGGAGCAGGTAGGCAAGTACAAGTACATTTACAGTGCAAGCGACTAGTGGAAATAAACAAGAGTGGAAATAAATAGTAGTGTAATAGTTAGTTTGTGAGTTATAAGTGTATTAAGTGTAAATAAATAATTTTAATAAGTTGGACGTTTTAATCAAGCGAAGAAAACTTTACATTGGTGTCACGTGTGAGGTTCAACATCGCTCGAATTAAATAAATATTTTCGGTTATTTGTTCATGCCAGTGACCACAAGATTACAGAACGCAATGGAGACTCAAGCGGTAATGGACTTTTTGAGTAAGATGAACGAAAGAATGGAAGAAAATTCTCGAAAATTGAATGAGAAAATGGACGAGAACTCTTGTAAGTTGAATGAGAAAGTGGACGAGAATTCATGTAAGTTGAATGAACAAATGGAAGAAAATTCCAGGAAGTTAAATGAGAAAATTGATGAGAAATTGAATGAGAAAATGGACCAGATTAGGGAAAATTGTAACGATGTGGTGAGTCAACTATCAGATAAATTGGATGAGAAACTGGAAACCATAAATGAAAAATTCGATAAAGTGGACGAGAGATTCGATATAGTCAGTGGAAAATTTGACGAGGTTGATGAAAAGTTTGACAAGGTTAACGGAAAGTTCCAAGAAATAGCAGGAATAATTGAACATCATTCCAAGTTCATAAATTCCTTGAAAAGAATGTCAAACAGAACCGATATTCTGGCTTCAACACCCTACAGCACAGCGAAAGCGGAAAATGACGGCGAAGGTAGTAGAATGAAGATCAAGCCTCCAACTTTTGATGGAAAAATACCCTGGTCGACATATCAAAAACAGTTTGAAGCTGCTGCCCTGGTGAACAATTGGAACAACAACGAAAAAGCCACGGCATTAATTATAGCTCTACGAGGAGAGGCACTCAACATTCTGCAGACGATCCCGGAGAGTCAACAAGCCTGTTACGAAGTTCTTACATCGAAACTTCAGATGAGATATGGTGATGCTCATCTACAACAAGTATACCATGCACAAATAAAGAATCGAGTGCAGAAAACAGGGGAAAATCTCCAAGAGTTTGAAGCTGATGTGGCGAGATTAGTCAGGCTGGCTTATCCATCTGCTCCAGATAGCTTCCTGGAACAGCTATCAATCCAGACATTCGTGGATGGGATAAAGGATAGCGAAATACAACAAGACCTGAGACTAGCACGCCCTAGAACCATAGATGATGCCTTAGCCCAGGCTTTGGAAATAGAGGCAGCGAAGCAAGCGTCGCATAGAGGACACCTTCGTGTAAGACAAGTCCAAGAAACAGACCGATCTATTGAGGACATTGTCAGAGAAGAAATCCGCAGAATATCACAAACTAGGAAAAAGGATACTGTGTGCTGGAACTGCAACAAAAGTGGGCATTTCAAGCGAAACTGTCCAGAATTGGAAAAAGAGTCACAGCAGGGAAACTGAGGGGTCGGTGATAAGGGGCATAAATCGACCCAAGCCAAAAATGCCCCCGAAGTGATAATCCGTGGAATAATGTATAAGGATTTATCAAGCATAGTTATCCCTGGAAAGATAAATGATCGAAATGTGAAAATACTGGTAGACACTGGCTCGACCAAAACCATTGTGCGTCCAGAAATAGCTGAAGGATTGGAGATTCGCCCAGTTAGGATCAAACTTCGAACTGCGTCTGGACAAGAAATACCGACTTATGGATCGATCGTCCCCACTATTGAATTAGGAAACACTTCAGTTAACCACGAAGTTCTGGTAGCTGGAATCACGGAAGAAGTTATTCTGGGATTGGACCTTGTTAAGAAGCTTGGATGCCAATTGGATTTGAAGAGTGATGTACTTCGGCTAGGAAGTGAAGAGATTCCATTCAATGATGTGGAGGACAAGATATATCGGATTCGACTGACCGAGGACATCACGTTGCCCGGGCGAACTGAAGGCATAGTGACTGGTAGATGTGACGATGTAACGAGGAGTGGCTGCGTGAGAGTAATTGAGCCCTCTGACGATATAACCTTAGCTAAAGGACTATTACTTGGGAAGACCTTGGTAAGGGTAAGAGACAGCATTCCCATCCGATTGCTAAATGTCAACATGTTTCCAGTCACCCTGAAGAAGGATACCTTGATTGGACGTGGTGTGCCTGTGTACCATATTTCGGGTGGGATAAGTACTGCAGAAGTCTCAAAATCGCAAAGAAATTCTGAAGAACTGGTATCCCTCCTCACTTCAAAATGTCAAGAGCTCGACCGATACCAACTACTCGAAGTGAGAAAATTGGTTCAAACGTTCTCCGACGTTTTTGCTACGGACGGAAAAGCAGGGAAGACTGATGTTGTGCAGCATAAAATCAATACTGGTGATGCACAACCTATCCGACAGCATCCTAGAAGTCTTCCTCTGGCAAAAAGGGAAGAAGCTGAAAGGATTATTGAAGACATGGCGAGAGAAGGTGTAATCGAACCGTCAGATAGCCCCTGGACATCGCCCGTAGTATTAGTGAAGAAGAAGGATGGAACTACTAGATTCTGCGTAGACTATAGGCAGGCCACGAAAAAGGACAGCTATCCCTTACCGAGAATTGATGATACCCTGGATACACTCTCGGGATCACGTTGGTTTTCCACCTTGGATCTGAAGAGTGGATATTGGCAGGTTGGCTTGGATCCAAAAGACAAAGAAAAGACTGCCTTCAGTATTGGAACGGGTCTGTGGCAGTTTAAAGTTATGCCTTTCGGTCTATGCAATGCTCCTGCCACATTTGAACGTCTGATGGAGACAATATTGAGAGGGCTCTACTGAAAAACTTCTCTGGTGTATCTGGATGATGTGATAGTAGTGGGAAAATCATTCCAAGATCACTTACGCAACCTATCCGAGGTTTTCCAGCGACTTCGTGATGCCAACCTAAAGCTAAGTCCTAAAAAATGTAATCTGTTTCGAACAGAAGTGAAATATTTAGGACACGTAGGGGAGAGTTCCTTGGAATTGGACAGCCCATGAACCGGACGCTACAGTTTTCTACTACACTCGATAGCAATTTAGCATCCTTTACGTAAATCCTATTTTCGTAACATCGATCGAGATCTCTTGGAAAATGGCTGACCCTGTGGCTCGCGCCTTGTTGCGAAAATGGGATTTATGTAAATGATGCTAAATTACTATCGAGTGTAGTAGAAAACTGTAGCGTCCGGCTCATGGGCTGTCCATTTCGAAGGAACTCTCCCCTAGTTTCACGTAGTGGTGTCAAGGTTGATCCGGATAAGATCAAGGCAGTGCAGGAATGGCCTATACCGAAAGACAAGAGTGAGTTGCGGAGTTTCTTAGGCCTTTGCACATATTATAGAAGATTTGTATCTGGTTTTGCCAACGTTGCCAAGCCGCTGACGAAATTGACGGAAGATGGACAGGAGTACATATGGTCCTATGATTGCACTGAAGCCTTCGAACGATTAAAAAAGGCTCTGGTCACAGCTCCAGTTCTGAGTTACGCAAGGGCTGAAGGTAAATTTGTGCTCGACACCGACGCCAGTAATACAGCCATTGGCGGCGTTCTATCGCAAGTCCAGGATGGACAGGAAAGAGTCATCGGGTACTTCAGCAAGGTGTTGTCCAAACCAGAACGGAATTATTGCGTGACCAGGAGAGAACTTTTAGCAGTCATCAAGTCTGTAGAAACATTTCTACAAATATTTGTACGGAAGGAAATTCTTACTAAGAACGGACCATGCTGCTTTGAAATGGCTCCTGAGTTTTAAGAACCCGGAAGGACAAGTGGCTAGATGGATTGAGAGGCTGCAAGAGTATGACTTTGCCACTGAACACAGAGCGGGGACTAGCCATCGCAATGCAGACGCGTTGTCAAGAAGACCTTGTCCCGAGAATTGCAGCCATTGTTCGCGTCTGGAAGAAAAGATCGATTTAAGGCGGACCACCGTAATCGAAGACGACTGGCTACCTGAGGAAATTCAAAGAACACAAGAGGAAGATAACGACTTGAAAGTAATCCTGAGTTGGAAGAAGAGCGGTAGACGACCTACTTGGGAAGAAGTATCCAGACTGAGCCAGAATATGAAGTCGTATTGGGCACAATGGGAAACGCTGAAGATTGATGGAGGTCTTCTGAAACGTTGTTGGGAAAATGAAGATGGAACTGAGCAGAGACTTCAGTTGATTGTGCCGAAGAACCGTGTGACAGACATTCTGACCAGACTACATAACGGAACTTCAGGTGGACATTTCGGTATAACCAAGACATTGGAAAAAGTCAGGCAGCGATTTTATTGGCCGAATTGTAAGAGGGACGTTAAAGATTGGTGTAGAACATGCAAGGTTTGCGCTGCTGCTAACGGACCTTATGGTAGAGGAAAAGCACCAATGAAGCAATATAACGTCGGATCTCCCATGGAACGAGTAGCTATCGACATCGCTGGCCCCTTTCCCGAAACAGACCATGGAAACAAGTACATTTTGGTAGCGATGGACTATTTCACGAAATGGGTGGAAGCCTACGGTATTCCTAATCAAGAGGCAAGTACGGTAGCTGTTAAATTGGTCAGAGAATTCTTCTGCAGATTTGGAATACCGCTGGAGCTGCATTGTGATCAAGGCCGAAATTTTGAATCGAAGTTATTCCAAGAAGTATGTAGCAAATTGGGGATTCACAAAACAAGGACTACACCTCTTCATCCACAATCAGACGGCATGGTCGAACGAATGAATCGGACCATGGGAAAACATCTAGCCAAAGTAGTTTCTGATCACCAGCGGGATTGGGATGAATATTTACATCTTTTCACCATGGCATATAGATCTTCGGTTCAAGAATCTACCAAGGAAACTCCATCCAGTATAATGTTCGGCCGAGAAATAAGGCTGCCTTGCGACCTAGAGTTTGGATGTAAGCCTGGAGAAGACGTAGCTGGGGAGGACTACGTTAGTAAATTAAGGAACAAGCTGGATTACATTCATGACAAGGTACGCAATCAAATGCAGCAAGCAAGTGACCGAATGAAAATGCGCTACGACATCAAGGCTATTGAAGGTGGATTCACCACTGGAGATCTGGTGTGGCTACATAATCCACAAAGGAGGAAAGGTTTTTCACCAAAGCTGCAGAGACAGTGGGAGGGACCGTATGAAATAATCAAGAGGATAAATGATGTAGTTTACCGGATAAGGAAGCTCCCCAGAGGAAAATCAAAGGTTGTCCATTTCAACCGATTAGCCCCGTACGCGCAGGACAGAGAAGAAGTACGTCTTGTGGAAGCCCCGATGCAAGGTAGCAGCGATTACCAGAAGTTTATGGATTGTTATGGTGAGACACGCGTTGCACGGTTCGGCGTTACACAGGAAGTACATCAAGATCTCTTTACCGTGTCTGAGGAATACTCTCTCGCTCATTGCGTAGCGGAGGACCTTCGTATGAGCAAAGGAATAGCCAGAGTATTCAGAAATAAATTTGAACGTCAGGAACAACTATTGCGACAGCAGCCAAGAATCGGAAAAGTTTTGAAATTGAAGGCTGACGGTCGGTTCATTTATTACCTAGTCACCAAGCAACATTCCTATCAGAAGCCAACCTATCAGAATCTATGGACGGCACTGCATAGCTTGAAAGAAGACCTTCAACGCTTTGGAGTTAGAAAATTAGCTGTTCCCAAGCTCGGTTGTGGATTGGACCAGCTGAATTGGCGAGTTGTGCGAAGCATGCTGGAGGTGGTATTTCAGGGGACTGGTATACGGATCCTGGTGTGCAGTTTCAACCCACAGCAGGCCAGGGAGCCTGGAAAAACTGTGGAGTGCTACTTCCATCAGAATGGCTACTGTAGGAATGGTGATGAGTGCAAGTTTCGCCACGGTCCTCGGAGAAATTCACTAAATCTGTTCTGGGACAGAACAGGCTTAAGGAGGGGACAGTGTAACCAGTCCGGCCCTTGCGGTCGGACCTATCGAGAACCAGGGCGGTCGCTTCCTTCTGGAAGAATCGCGAAAGGTTCGCGAAGGTACCTGAATGTTTCCGGCGCCTATATAAGCCCATCGGAGGAGCAGGTAGGCAAGTACAAGTACAGTTACAGTGCAAGCGACTAGTGGAAATAAACAAGAGTGGAAATAAATAGTAGTGTAATAGTTAGTTTGTGAGTTATAAGTGTATTAAGTGTAAATAAATAATTTTAATAAGTTGGACGTTTTAATCAAGCGAAGAAAACTTTACATTATTTAGAATGAGTTGATTTTTGTTGAACCATTTCTCAATCTTTAAGTAGAAATGTTTGTATCATCGGCATATTGAGTTAGGAGGGATTCTGTATTCTCTTCCGTGTTGATTATTTGTTAAGGTATTGGGATTTCTGTTAGGGTTCGGTTTATTTGTGGAAGTAAGGTGAAAAGTAATATTTTAGTTTTTACACTTATTTATTCAGAAACGGGTAAATAGTTTCCCACTACTTCATTTTCTTTCTTACAACAACTTCTAGTATATTCTACTATCATATGTCTTTTATCATAGAAATAAATCATAGTCATAGAATTGTTTTTTATCTTCCAAAACTCCCCCTCGATTTAAACACTTTTACCAATAAAAGTTTTACAATCGTTCCTGACACTGTGTGATGTTTAACAAATTGCAAATGTTTACAAACTTTTCTTCGCAAAGGGGTTTTGTCAAAATATCTGCTAAATTATCATTTGTGTTTACATATTCTACAGTTATTATTCCTTTATTAGTCAAGTCGTTAATGAAATGTTCTTCAATGTCTATGTGCTTAGCGCGTTTCGAATTTTCATAACTTTGTGTCATCGAAACCGCACTTAAATTGTCCATTTTTAATGTAACACACTTCACCTCACCGAACTCTGAAAGAATACCCTTCAGGTTAACCAATTCTTGGGCACTGGTTGCAGCTGCCACATATTCCGCCTCTGCTGTCGATAGTGCCACGCAAGTCTGTTTCTTCGAGAACCAGCTGATTGGATTTCCTCCATAAGGTACTACGGATCCACTAGTGCTTTTTCTGTTACTTCGATCACCAGCCCAATCTGCATCTGAGTAGGCTTCCAGTTTTTCTGGCCTTTTTCTGTATACAAGTCCTCTGTCCGTTGTAGACTTCAAATATCTTAAAATTCTTTTCCCAGCAGTAACTAGTTCTTTGTTGGGTTTATCCAGATATATACTAAGGTATGATACAGGATACATAATGTCAGGTCTTGATGTGCAGGCTGAATACATCAGAGATCCGATTAACTTTCTGTATGGGAAATTTGTTGATTCGGCATCATAAGTACTTGAAGGATCTATACTGAATTCTGTTTCCATTGGTGTGGATACACCCTTGCATTCCGACATATTAAAATGACTCAAAAGTTTTTCGATATAATTTCTTTGAGTTATCTTAAGTGCTTCTGATGCTATTATCCTCACCCATGTCCTTGGCATTCAACAGCTTCTTCAAAGATTTTACTGTCTTTCCAATTTCTTCATCTTTTCCTGTTATGATTAGGTCATCGACAAATACAATTAGCCAGCAATCCTTCTTGCAGTTGCAATACACACAAAAATCGAAATTCGACCTTTCAAAATGTAGGTCCTTCATAATTGCTGATTATTCCAACATCTCGGACTTTCCCTTAATCCGTATAGAGCTCTGTTTAGTTTGATCACTTTGGGTTTTTCTATATCTAATCTTAGTCCTTTAGGTATCCTGATATATACTTCAGATGTAAGTATACCATTTAAAAAGGCTGTAGGAAAGTCAAGTTGCCTTAGATTCCAATTTTCTTGTCATGACTTCGCCAGCAACATTCTGACAGTTGACATTCTTGTAACAGGTGTGTATATGGATTGTGGATTTTCTTCTTGAATTTGGAAACCCTTGGCAACAAGTCGAGCCTACCTATCAGTTTGTCCACAGCCATAAATTGGGAACCGGCCATTTTGTTTGTCTTCGTGTGTTAGCAAAAAGATTTTTTTTTTAAACAAACTTCTTTCTTATATTATTTTTACCTGCCCTAATTCTGGGCCCATAACCTGTTAGGGTTTGGTTTATTTGTGGAAGTAAGGTAAAAAGTAATATTTTAGTTTTTACACTTATTTATTCAGAAACGGGTAAATAGTTTCTCACTACTTCATTTTCTTTCTTACTTACTAACTGTTGGATAGTCCTCCAAGTCATTCACATAAGTTATGAACAAGAGATGGCCCAATATAACCCCCTGCTCTATACCTAGTTTTTTCATAGCTGTTTGTGAAAAACCTTTTATTACATTTTTCTCAAGTACTACATATTGTTTTCTTTCCTTAAGATAAGTTTCCAGCCATTTGTTTGACCTCGTATTCCGTACTTCCAGAGTCTCTTCAATAAAATCTCGATATTTGGGCAGTCATATACTTCTGATAGATCTAGGAGCATTCCTAGTGCATAATTTCCTTTCTCTTGTTGTTAAATAATTGCTTGGATAAAGTTGTAAGTAGCTGTTGTTGTTGATTTGCCCTTTCGGTAGCCCTGTTGGGTTGAGTTCAAGATTTTGCTGTTCAGGAAAAACTCTGTCAGTCTCTTATGATTTATCAAGTAAAATATTCTTGAAAAACTTTGTAGCAGGCTTATTGGTCTGTAGCTTTCAATATTTTCTGTATCTCCTTCTTTATAGATTGCATGGCTTTTGGTGACTGCCATTTTCAGCTGTTCTGAGAATATTCTATTCTTTAAAGAGTTGTTGATGATGTAGCACAGAACTTCTTTGATATTTTCAATGCTAGACTTTATAATGGATACAGGTATTTCATCTTTGTCGCAAGTATGTTTGTTTTTTATGAGTTTAAATAATTCTTCAATTTTTGTGGTTGTTGTTGGTCTAAATTATATCCACTGGTTGTTTTCGACAATATTGCATTGGAACGGGAGTTTTGGTAAGATTTTAGTTGGCTCTGGTACTATTTGTAAGAGGTATTGGTTGAAGTTTTCAGCTATATCAGTTGCGTGATCTTCTATTCCTACATTTTTTTTTTACTTTCTTTCACTTACTTATTCATTACAGATTGACCACATGCATTCGTTTTTGTTATCCGATGCTTTTATTCATTCCTCGTAGTGTTTCTGACGTTCTGTTTTTATCATGCTGTCATACTTTTTCTTTGCTTCCTTGTATTGAGTTTTAAATTCTTCACTTGCCGTTGAGATAAATAATTTCGTACTACTGATTTCGTAAGCACCTAGTGGGAGAGGTAAAAGGGGGAAATCAGCTGATTTAGAGGTTTGGGAATTCTCTGTTTCTGCAAAAACCGCCTCACGTCCATGTCCGCGAAAAATGCAAAACGAAAGACGAATAACCGGAGCATAGGCGCGTACTACTCTCGGCTCGGAAAAATACATAGAAAATACGAGAAAAAAGCTTCAGAAATTCGAGATTTTTCAACACGAATGTGAACTCATGCAGCTTCAACCGGAGCCTGTTGCTGTTACTTATAGTTTCGGAGGAGTTTTATTATTCCTGAGAACCTACCTATTTTTCTACACGAAACCAACCAATAAACGACACCTGATAGCAAGGAAATCATTCTCCATATCCCGTACCTCAAACCGTAACCCAAATTCGGACGCAAAATATCTAGATGAATTGTGAATTTAAAAAATTCAAGATCCCTTTGTGCCATTCACTCAAGTCGATAAGGTCCATTTTCGCAAAACAGCCAAGGGAGATCAGCACCTCACCTGACAAACCTATGTAACTTCAGTCATCAGCTGACCCAGATTTGTACTTTTATATTGCAGTTAGACCTAAAACTGCAATACTATCAACTTCGAGTCTTTCTTATTTTCACTGTCCAACAATTTTTCCCCATGCCAGTTGTTTACAGTAAGTTCAAAATGAGGATCTTTAATGACTTAGTTTATAAGAGAAGATATAGAAATGAAACATTTGAGTAAGTAATGTGTTTATGCACTCTCAGACGGAGAAAAATCTATTCAAGAAAAATTTATCTAAGGAAAATGATTCAATGTTATGATGATAAATTCTTTATCCTGAAATCTAAATTGCATTGATGTTGAATATTACAGCTCATGGGATATTTAAACTGTATCTAATGTTCTAAGTTTCTTACATTCCAAATTAATTCATGATTGAGACTATTGTCCTGATGGAACCATATTTGTTTTAATACATGAAACGTATGATCCTCCTCGAATTAATATAATTCCCTCAAGTCATATAAACGTGTCGTGTTTTTGCTCCAGGCCGATCCGTCATATCAATGCTGCAGTCGGTTAATTTATTTTTTCTTATTCATAAAAGTATGACGAAGCGAATAATTAGCTGTATGTAAGGAGAGATGGACTAATTTCATACCATGTTTTATAATGCCTGATTTCATTACTGATTTCCATATTACGATGACGCGCATATTCCTCCTGTTTTCCGAGTTTAGAATTGGAGAATAGAGGAATGTAGCAGAATGTACTCATGAGAAATTTTGACAGCCCTAGAACCCCACCTCCAACGATCAAAATGAACCGATATCTGTTTTCTATTCAGAATATTTTAAGGATTTCTTCTGTAGAAGATAAGTCAGTTCAA
Organism: Coccinella septempunctata; assembly: GCF_907165205.1. Classification (NCBI taxonomy): domain Eukaryota; kingdom Metazoa; phylum Arthropoda; class Insecta; order Coleoptera; family Coccinellidae; genus Coccinella; species Coccinella septempunctata. Next base: position 17,478,689 of record NC_058193.1, on the reverse strand, counting down.
AATGATCGGCCGAGGAAATTGGCGGCCAAAGTACCTACATAGAGATATGACTAAAATATCCTAACATAACTTTTTGTTCATACTACAGCTCCGAGAATAAAAATCAACTATGCAGTCTACGATTCATCGTAATCAACATCAAAATGAGGAATATGCCCTTCAGGGGGCATTTTTTAAGCTTATGATGGCCGACTAAGCAAAAGTATCAGAATGTACTCAGAAAAAAATTTTGTTTCATTCTACAGCCCTAGAACGCCACCTTCAACGATTAAACGAACCGATATTTTTCTATTCAGAATTTTTTAAGGATTCCTTCTCCAGAAAATACACCAGTTCAAAACATCCGGTCAGGGAAATTGATTTCTAATGTATCTCTAACATAATTTTTCTGTTCAGACTACAGCTCCGAGGAAGAAGTGAACCATTCAGTCTACGACAAAGCGCATATTCTTCATTTTCTAGTTCAGTATGGCCAACCAAGAAAATTAGTGGATAGAGGAATGTTTTAAGGATTTCTTTTCCACAAGATAAGTCAGTTCAAAAAAGCCGGCCAAAGAAATTGATTGCTAAAGTACACAGAGAGATGACTAAAATATCCCTAACATTTTTTTTATACTGCAGCTCCGAGGATAAAAAAATTTTAATATCTCAATTTCACCCGACACAAGTTGGGGCTAGTGGGGGGTGAATTCGTGTCCGACAAAATCGGGGGCTATATAGATCTTGAAGAGCATCTCAAAGAGAATGTATTCACTGAAAAAAAGTCAAATATCTTAATTTTATCTGACTGATCATAATTTTTCGGACACACAAGTTGGGTGTAGTGGGGGGTGAATTCGTGCCCGACAAAATCAGCAGGTAAATAGGTTTTGAAGAGCATAGTAAATAGAACATATTCACTGAAAAAAATTTAAATATCTCAATTTTACCCGATTCATCATAACTTGGTTCGAAACAGAGAAGGGGTGTGATGGGGGGTGAATTCGTTCCCGACAAAATCGAGGGCCATATAGATCTTGAAGAGCATCACAAATTCAAATATCTCAATTTTACCCGACTTAGCATAATTTTTCGGAAACGCAAGTGGGGGTTAGTGGGGGGTGAATTCGTGCCCGACAAAATCGGGGGCTATATAGATCTTGAACAGCATCTCAAAAAAAATGTGTTCACTGAAAAAAGTCAAATATCTCAATTTTATCCGCATGATTTTTGGAACAGACAAGTTGGGGGTAGTGGGGGGTGGTTTCGTGTCAGACAAAATCAGGTACTATATGATTCTCGAAGAGCACAAGTAGGAGAATATATTCACTGAGAAAAAAAATTGAAATAGGTATTCCTATTTTACTCGAAATTAGAACACTTCCTTTTTATTGATCCACTAACTCATTATTCATTTCTAGAAATAGTTGAGAAGGGTTGTAGATACTTAGTACCCTCACCCCTTTCCGAGAATGTCATTTAATTTCATTTTCATTTCTACTTTTCAATGTCAATCAGTCTTGATTACGAATCAAGATACACCGCGAGCGGGCCGAACGTTCCACCGAGGCGCCGAGGCAAACGCGTGGCTGGAACTCGTGGCTGCTTTCACACTGGTGAATGAATGAATGAGTTAGAGCTCTAGGGCTGTCAGAAAGAAATATAAATTTTTCTGAGAAAATCTGATACATTTCTCTATCAATTAATGGCCAGTCGTTTTACACATTCGAACAAATAGGAGGAACATGCTCTCCATCGTCTACAGAATAGTGGTGGTTCATTTTAATCCTTGGAGTTGGAGCTCTAGGGCTTTCAGTATGAAAAAAAAAATTATGTCAGGATATTTTATTCATCCCTCTATTTACTCTATCCATCAATTTCTCTGACCATCTATTTTGAACTGATATTTCTCCCGGAGTAGAAATCCGTAAAACATTAATGAGGGAAAAAATAAACAGAGTGCAGAATTCATATCAGACCGTGGTGGAATAGTCTTTCTTGAAACTGGACGGCCGGGAGTACCTAAACATCACTACGGATTGATTTGATTAATTGATTTCATTTTTGCTTATGACTTTTTTTTTGATTATACGATATAGTTACTGCACAATGACTGCTGCACACAAAGTGCAGCTTGCCGTACAGTTCTTGCACAGCTATTGTTGCATTCAAAGTGCAGCTTGCTGTACACGTACAGTTTTTACACAGTGACTGCTACATTTAAAGTGCAGTTTGCTGTACAGTTTGAGCACAGTGACTACTGTATATAAAATACAACTTGCTGTACAGTATTTGTACAGTGACCAAACTGCATATAAAATACAGCTAGTTGTACAGTTTTTGCACTTAACTGCTGCATTTGAAGTGCAGCTTGCTGTACAGTGATTGCAATACCATCGCTGTTTTTAAAGTGCAGCTGTGCCTGTATATCAACTGCAGTTTGTACTGTAGATTAACTGCACAGTACACCGGAACATATACGGTCCTTTTTGGTGCAGTTATTGCATTACCGTCACTGCAGTCAATTGAAGCAACGATGTGCAGTTTTTGTACAGTGACTGGATTTCAGTGTTTGCTGGGAGTGTTCTGTTGCAAGTGAATACCCACACCTTAACAATTCTCATAGAGTCATTGACTAGTATCGAACTTTACGTTTGATTTGTGTATTATGAATTACTTTAATTGGAAACAAGACCTTACCCAACAAACACAATATACAGCAACTGTACAAATACTGCACTACAAATGCCACCAGAATGCAGCACAGAGATTGCTGTACTGAAACTGCACAGTTTCTGTATTGATAATTCTGCATTTTCAAAACGCAGTTTTTGATGCACAGTAACTGCACAGTTTCTGTATTCATAATTCTGCATTTTCAAAATGCAGTTTGTGATGTACAGTGACTGCATAGTTTCTGTATTGATAATTCTGCATTTTCAAAACTCAGTTTTTGATTACAGTGACTGCATAGTTTCTGTATTGATAATTCTGCATTTTCAAAATGCAGTTTGTGATGTGTACAGTGACTGCATAGTTTCTGTATTGATAAATCTGCATTTTCAAAACGCAGTTTTTGATGTACAGTGACTGCAGATTTTCTGTATTGATAATACTGCATTTTCAAAACGCAGTTTTTGATGTACAGTAACTGCATAGTTTCTGTATTGATAATTCGGCATTTTCAAAACGCAGTTTTTGATGTACAGTAACTGCACAGTTTCTGTATTGATAATTCTGCATTTTCAAAACGCAGTTTTTGATGTACAGTTACTGCACAGTTTCTGTATTGATAATTCTGCATTTGCAAAACACACTTTTGGTTTACAGTGACTGCATAGTTTCTGTATTGATAATTCTGCATTTTCAAAACGCAGTTTTTGATGTACAGTAACTGCACAGTTTCTGTATTGATAATTCTGCATTTTCAAAACGCAGTTTTTGATGTACAGTAACTGCACAGTTTCTGTATTGATAATTCTGCATTTGCAAAACGTAGTATTTGATATACAGTGACTGCACAGTTTCTGTATTTGCAATTCTTGATTTCAAAAATGGAGTATTTGATATAGAGTTAATGATAGAATCTAGAATAATAATTCATAGGAATTCCTAAAACTTAAACATATACCTTCTTCAAGAAGTTGAAAATTCGATTATGAAGGTTAAAGACACATTTCATAAACAGATTTAATTCAATAATTGAAGACTCCGTTCATTACCAAAATATGGATTATACCCATGCTAGAAGAATACTTCATCGCACCATGGTGGTACCAGAATTAGCCAAATGATGGCAGCACAGCTCTTGACGGTTGCGATCACAGGGTAGCATACACGTCTATTGCGGTGCAGCATACGCCAAACGATGGCGCCACCGGCGACGCACTACTCTATGGCTTTGTTTTGGTTCGCACTTTAGGCGGTTCTGAATCGGTTCAAAGCAGTGGAGCAACAATGCTATGGGAAGCTTCACACATGCTACGCGCGAGCTTACACTGAATAAATAAATGTTCGACTGTTTTGAACCGTTCTGGAACCATCCTAAAAGCGAACCAAAACAGGCCTTGTATCCTCTATGTAACCAGCGTTTATAGCAGGCACGATTTACGCTACTTCGACGATAGTCGTAGGTAACTCCTATGGTTCATTAATCTCCACCCCCAAGAGTAGGCCATGTATCAAATAGCGTGAAGTCACCTTTGCGCTTACCGCCAAGATACCAAGTGAAATTGAAAATTTCTGATTTGCAGAATAGATTTTCTGTTTATAACTAGGAAACTTCTCTAATAGAATATTGTTTCGTAATTGCAAGTTTCGATATAGTTTTTACACAGTGACTGCTACATTTAAAGTGCAGCTACTGTATAGTTTGAGCACAGTGTCTATTGTATATAAAATACAGCTTGCTGTACAGTTCTTGCGTGAACAAACTGCATATAAAACACAGCTAACTGTACAGTGCAGTTTGTACTGTACAGTAACTGCAAAGTCCACCGGGACATATACGGTCCTTTTTGGTGCAGTTATTGCATTACCGTAACTGCAGTCAATTGAAGCAACGAAGTACAGTTTTTGTACAGTGACTGCATTTCAGTGTTTGCTGGGTAGGAGCGCAACGAACAGTGTTTATATGGATAGTGTAAATGAATAAATGAGTGAAAAATTGAACAATTTAATTAATCGAAAACGTTACAATATAATACAATAAAGAATACTTACGAATACATTAAATATTTATAACTCGAAAGTATTAATTGAAATGACTAGATATAGTTTAAATTGAACTCATAACAATTAGTTTGACGAAGTTTGTATTGCTCTATTTCAAAAGAATATAGTAGAGAAGAGAGTTCAAATATACTGTACATAGAAGAAATACTGTCATACTGAATACTTAGCCAAAGTGACTACACAATTTTTCTTCTAAGGAAATACTTTTACAACTTGTGAATTTCATCACATCACACGAGGTAAGTCATTAATTATACGGATTACGAAAATAATTTTCCGAATATATAGGGAATGCCATAAAATAGAAGAGGATAGAAGAAATGCATTTGACTAGTGCGAGAATAATTTTATTACATATATGTGATAAAAATTATTCATTCGACCACATTCAACTGGACCTCTCCATATTTGATATACCAATTGTGCTCCGCTTTTCTCAACTGCAACGATGAGATTTTCACTTTAGAGGCAGAATTGCAAGAACTAGAAGGTACAGAAGGGCCTATTAGAACGATTGCTCTTCTTCTGTCCTCTTCTTTCCCATGATTGGAATTATATTTTCGTGATCTGTATATGATTTTAATCCAAGAATCTATTGGCCATTCCTACAAGTTCCTAGTTTAGTATTTCCTTAAAATCTCAGAAAGATGTGAAATGAATTAAAATTTCCCAAATTGAACGTTTTACCAAGTGAGATGATAATTTCTATTAATTTTTCAATCAATTTACAAAGTTTACTGAACGGATGATACATTTCTTCCACAAAATGAAACTGTAGTTCCCCCTATGGTATAAAAAAATTTCTGACGGGCCACTTCCTCCTACACTTTACTTTGATTGAAGTTCCTTACGAGCTTCCAATTTCTCTCGAGGCATTCTCCTTCAGGTTCCTTTCGTTCTTCATGTCTAGTCATAGTATAGCTCGGATACGAACTCACAAATTCTTTAATATCTGTGAACAAATTAAAAATTAGTTCCATCTCCTTGCATGAAAGAAAACAACATTTCGATATGGAAACTATTGGGATCAGAATTATGGTTTATCCGTATTACCCCCAGATGAAAGCAGTATATTAATAGTGGAGTGCCGCAAGACTTTATAATGAGAAAATGCGGAACATACATCAATTTCGAAAAAAACCTTTCTATAAGATTCTTCATATCCCGTATGAAAAAGTTTTCCCATAAAAAATCGTTTCTTCTGTCTAAATACGTCAATTTTTTCGAAAATATACGGGGATCACGAAAGTATCGGAATTTTTAGAATAACTTGGTGGAAGAGCATTTTAGAGAAACATTTTTCAAACAAAAGTTGATTTATTTACTCTGGCTATAAGTTGGTGATTAGGTATGGTTTCGACCATGACCTTGGTCTTTGGACGCCCAAAATGAAAAGAACGAGAAATTTCAGGTTCAGACAGAAACCTAAGTCATGCCTCCCTTCTGTCCCTGAGGCCCTCGCAAGTTGAAACAAGCAAAAGTAACGGATCGGCAGAAAGAATACAGAGCATTTCTGAGGAATGGCCTTTTTCAAGTAGAGCCAAGAAAAATTCTCACAATCAAGTGGCCAAGTCCTCCTAACAAAATAATCGATCTTGAAATGTGATCCTCCAAAAAATTTGAAACATATATTGCTCCTAACAAATATGTGAGGATTTAGAAATATTAACATTAATGAACAAACAATTATTTATATTGAAAAATTCCTATATGAAAATAAGCAGGTGATGCAAAAATTTGAATCTATGTGTGCATTTCAGATATGAGAATTTCTATGATAAACAGGGTGTTTCATGAGTCGTTGGCCATAGCCCATTGGTGAATGCAGGTCATCCAAGCCTTTCAGAAAACTTTCTTATTTTGTATCCTAAGCCTAAGGCTATTAGTTTCGGAGATACGGGGTGATTCATGAATATTGACCTAAATTTGCGATAGCCATAACTCCGGAATGCAAGGTTCGATTTCGATCAAATTTTATGGGTTTGTTCACTTCAGAATGCTCTTTCAAACGGCACATGAAATATCGATATTTTCAGGGTAGTACTCAGAATATTATGATTTTCCAATCAAGCCCCAAAATCTATATTTTTTACATCCCTTACATCCCTTAATTTCGTTATTGCTATGAAAAACTACATAATATATTCTAAGGAATTTAATTTTCACTTTGCATGGCACACTCGTCACAAGGGAATAGGAACCGGACGAATTCATATTTTATGTCATTTTTTCGAAATGCGGTCCTGTTTTTATTCCTTCGGTGATAATATTTATTGTCCTCTGCCGAGATTCTGAATTATTTTAAATTCTGTTCAATTCTTCTTCATTTTACACCCTTAGCACCTACTGAGTGTTCGCAAAAAAAGTGTTTAAAAGTATGCAAAGTCGAGCTGTGAATTCTTTTGAAATTACGTATTGAATTTAGATAGAAATGATGTGAACCCTCTTGAAAATGTTATCCGTAAGTGTATTTACTTTATAACAGACATAACTAGTAAAATTTATTCTTCCGAAAAACCTCAATCTTTTTATTTCTTTTCATAAAACAACAATGAAGGAACCGGACGAATTCATGATTTATGTTATTTATTGGAAATGCGGTCCTGTTTTCATTCCTTCATTCATTGTCTTCGGTCGAGATTTTAAATTTTTTAAAACTCTGTTCAACTTTCTCATTTTAAACCCTTAGTTCCCACTGAGTGTTCGTGAAAAAGTGACTGACACCTCTGACTTCACTAGAGCATTTGCAGTAGAGGATAGAAGAAGCCTGTGCAGAAGTTAAACAAAATCCCGATATGATAAGAAGGACAATAAATAATCTGATTTTAAGCGCTACGAAATGAGTCGAGATGGATGAACTTCATTTCGAACATCTCTTATCTCTTATGATAGTACATTTTCATTGTTGAAGAATAAATTTCAATACTTATGTGTGTTATGAAGCGAATACACTCAAGGGTTACATTTTCCAAGATGGTTTTCATCATTTGTATCTGAATTCAATATGTAATTTCAAAAGAATTCACAGCTCGACTTTGCATAATTCCAAACACTTTTTTACGTACACTCAGTACGTGCTGAGGGTTTAAAATGAAGAAGAATTCAATATAATTCAAAATAATTCAGAATCTCGGCAAAGAACAATAAATATTATCACCGAAGGGATAAAAACAGGACCGCATTTCGAAAAAATGACATAAAATATGAATTCATCTGGTTCCTATTCCCTTGTGACCAGTGTGCCATGCAAAGTGAAAATTGAATTTCTTAGAATAAAATATGTAGTTTTTCATGGCAATAACGGAATTTCTATAAGGGATGTAAAAAATATAGATTTTAGGGCTTGAATGAAAAATCATGATATTCTGAGTACTGTCCTGAAAATATTAATATTTCATGTGCCGTTTGAAAGAGCATTCTGAAGTGAACAAACCCATAAAATTTTATAGAAATCGGACCTTGCAGTCCAGAGTCATGGCTATCGCAAATTTCGGCCAATATTCATGAATTACCCCGTATCTCCGAAACTAATGGCTTTAGGATACAAAACAATCAAGTTTTCTGAAAGGCCTGGATAACCTGCATTCACCATAAGGCTATGGCCAACGACTCATGAAACACCCTGTATATTTTGTCATTTATGAAACCAGCGAATTTTCTACCACATGAACGATTCCTGATATAATTCGAAGCGTGATCATCCTAATGGCATGAAAACAGCCTTGAATTCGTAGTACGCCACTGTACAGTTGAGTGTATGCCGAAGCAAACATAAATTCTAGCGTTCAGAATAAAATGAGAACTTTTATTATCATGATATATTTTTTTTTTCATTTCTATTCACGCTTGTGGAAAGCCGAGGGGACACAACAATAAATGTTAATCCTATAAATTATGAATGGATCACGCCTTCAAGACTATGGCAGGTGCAGTGGCGGCCCGTCAGGGACGGCAGGGTCGGCAGTGCCGACCCAAAATTTCGCGAGCAGCAAAAATGTGAATTCTCACTTGTGTAAAATAATAATGTATTAGAAATACTCCATTACATTACATAGCTCTCAATAAATTTTATAAAAATATTAGGTATATCTGATATCAATGGAATATGGAACTCTTTGAAATACGCTGTTTCAATTTAAATCCCTACTCGGTCCGTAGACAAAATACGCTCATCTCCAATCGAGCTATGAAGACAGCGCCGCAGATGCCTTCTCTAGCGACCGAGTGACAGACCGTTCGTTCTGTTCATTCTAGTACGGCATGCCGGATCTGGATTGTAAACTATCGAAGGGGCGCTAATATCAATGAGTCAAATTGCTTCAAACTTGGATAATTTTTGTTGGAATTTCATTCGGATAACAATTAAAATTAGATAAGCCTCTTATTCAATGTTTTTTCCGCCAATATCCGATAGTTTCAGTTTCACATAACAAATTACAAGAGCTCGCTGTTATTTAAAACGAATTTTTAATGTATTTGTTAATTTTCATAAACGTGAGTGCTGAATATATAATACTAATGAAATTCCGACAATTTTTTAAGACCTTTTCAAAGGATAAAGACCAAAACTATGATGAGAGTTGATATTGTTGGCTCAATACTTCGCACGGTGTAGGACATATAGGTCCGGCAGGCAGCGACCCTGCCGACCCTAGAATGCCTCTCTTCGGTAACTCGAAGAATGATCGTTCGGGATATCTCGATTCTATCGTTTGCGCGCGAGGTGATGTTAATTTCTCGCAAATCTCAATTTCGTTAGAATGCACTTTTGTTTGTTTTTCCAATTTTATTTTATGGATAAGCATTTTTAGAGTATTTTTATTTGTTATATATATTTCCGGTTCTTATTTTCATATTTGTTCCGAAATTATGTTTATTTTTCAAGTGGTATGCAGGGCTAAAATAGTTATTTCTCAATCATTTTTTATTTTCCGGATAATCTTCAGAGATTATTGAAACAGAAACAAAAATTTTGGCGAAACTCCACTATGAAAAACTAACGCACCCAGTGCAGTACCCCATGGTGATGTGGAAACCTGCATAATACATAGGTATAGAAAATATTTGAAAAAAAAAATATATATATATATATCTGCCGACCCACGATAAATATGCTCGAGCCGCCACTGGGCAGGTGAATATGTAATAATAAACGACCGAAACCATGGTCAGCATGTACTTTTTGTCGGCGAAATGAAATTTCTGGTAATAGTTTAAGTGATATGGTACCTAGTTTGTTGATTCGATTTAGATCTTAACATTTGTTCATTTAATTATGCATAGGAATTACTTTACTTTAGGATCGACTTCAAACTTCAAATTCAAAAGTTATACTGAAAAACCCCAGCATCATTCACTGTCATTGTTGTTCAACAAATGGTACATAAAATGTACTTCAAATCCAGGAATTGTACAGACAAAATGAAGCAGATAAAAGTGACGTTTGCTGCATTCACTTTACATCCCTCAGATGCCGAGATCTGGCACCTGTCAATGTCAATGTTAAAATTCGATCACTCAAAAACCACACTTGAGATCGACTTCAAATTAGAAAATTATTTCGTCAAACTATAGCAGAAAAAAGTGCCGCCGTTTACCGCACTCACTCATAATATCCCCTAGTGAGTAACTCTCACCATGTCTCTACTATGGGAACCAGGGCATTGTGGCCTTGAACAGTTGAAGGAAATGAAAAAGCCGATGAACTTGCAAAAAGAGCCTTTCTGTGGACTTGGAAAATACCAATCCCATTACAAGCAGCAAATGGAGTTGAACAACAGAATAACTCTCTGGACTCTGACTTTGGAGAAACACTCCTGGACCTACTCAGTCAAAGAAATTCGTGATAATTACACCGACCTACACCAGAAAACTGCTTTCATTGTCAGGGCATTGTCGGTAAAAATATGATTTTGTACGGTATGGGAAAGTCAGCAGATGAGATTTGTTGTATGCAAGTGTCCAGTGTCCAGACCTGCGATGGCTGGCCTAAGAACCATTCATTTTGGGTAACCGGTCCAGGATACTCACGATGTAATAGCCAAGGCCCCTAAGGACGCTGTCGGTTTCATAAACACCATCGACGACCTCCTTGGGTTCCAATGAATGAGTAGAGTCGAGAACAAAAGATCTACATGGTCGCAGTTCCTCGGAAGGCTAACCAAGCCACAACGACCCCGGTTCAAACAATAAATAATAATATATCCCCTAGAGGCCGAGATTTGACATCTGTCAATGAGGAAATTTCGATTTCGAGGGTAGATCAATTTCTGTGAATGTTGGAAGCTGTCTATAGAAGGTCCACGATCTTAGTCTGGGAGTGCCACAAGGATCAGTCCTTGGTCCTCTTGTATTTGTGCTATTCATCAATAATCTCCTTATTAATTAGAGAGGGATGTTCCCGAATCTGCTCACGAGTAGACGCTTCTGACGCACTGATAAGAATGTTTTTGTTGAGTCTATTTGCTGATGATGTTTCGGTAGCTATGTGGGCTATTACTGCATAAAAATAACTTAATGATCAACATAACCGAATGTATTTACTTTATAATCGGGAATAGTGATCGTACTGATCATAAGCTGGTTATTCACCATTTGGATAGTGTTATATTCTATCTAAGAATAGTACTAAATTTCTTGGCATTCACCTTGACAACAATTCAAGATGGGGTATACATATTGATTCTGTATGCAAAATACTGAACCTTTTTATGCCATAAATAAGGTGAGAAATTTACTTCCCTTGGAATTAATATCTACTACAGTTTGGTATATACCTATCGTACAATATTCTACTATAGGGAAACACTTCATACGTTAGAAGGGCTTTCATAATACCAAAACTTATTATAGATATAATATTCAACACATTCATAGAAAACTATATTCTAACTTAATCATCCATTTTCATTTCCGAACATCTTTAATATGTGGAAGAAAATGAGAAAAATAATTTTCATTGTACCATTCTAAAAACCCTATCATAACATGACGATTTAGAGTTTCGAAATTGAGCCTTCTACCGTGTGGCCGCACCGTAGGAAGTTTTATGGTGCGCTGAGATATATCTTGTCTTTATGGCTGAAATGAATTTATTATTGTTTATTTCCTTTAGAAACACAGAGCATAGATTGCATCATGACTAAGATGTCTAAAACACTGGTGTGTGCACTTGTCACTTTTTGCAACCGTCAACATTTCAGAAAATCGGGGATATGGGATCAGTTTCGTGGCGGCGCCACCATGTCAATTGCTTCGTTTTATCCTTGTTCTATCAAAGGAAGTCCAAGATATTCTCTCGTTTTATTTTGTTTTGCGTTGATATCGAATATCGATCAAAGAGTGCAAAATATGAACTGGCCCATTTTGTCAGCTGTTAAGGAATATTTGTGATTTACAGTTCAATTTTCGTTGTAAAAACAAATTTGTCAACATTTCAACACTACCGAATAAGGGTTCAAAGGAGTATTTACTGTTCTTCTTCAAGATAATTTCCGTTTGACAACTTGAATTCGTGAGGGGAGTAATTCAATATGATTTCAATAAAACACAATTGATTGGTCAAATATCCAATATATTAAGTTGATAGAAAGGTAATTTTCACTATATCTATTCAGGAAGAATATTTGAAGAACAAACTCGAATAGATTTATCAATTTCTGATTCTCAATACATGCTCACAATTCACATTACGTATTTCCAATACAGTTTCTTTGAAATATTGCTGAAGTTGCCATAAAACTTAGCTATATCCTTCCCGAATGTTCGTTCATCTGATTTTTTCTGCCTCAAATTCCAACAACACCGAATTATTAGCTGTAGTTCTTGATTGTCCATACAGAAACCTGAACTTACTGAACGACATGTTGAATAAATGAATGTTCTACACCCCTTTCTCGAAACTAATACATTTTCACACACCAATAATCGAATATAAATACAACATATTCGTTAGTCGTAGGAAAGTACATATTCAAATTATTTTCAAATATCAATTGACAATGCTCTGTCAAATTCTAAACAGCGCTACCTACAGTGGGAAAAACGAAACTGGTCCAATATCCCCACGAAATTAAAAACAATATCGAATCAGTGAATACACCAGAGTTTTAGACATCTTAATCATGACGCTAGATGTCAGTGATCTGAATAATTATTGTTCTACAATGTCGAACTCCTGAAGAACAAATATAGCTGGAAGCGACAAAAATAAGAGCACAATTACTGTCAACTAAGTCATGTGGCAGATTCGAGAAGGAGTTTGTTTTATTTTGCAAGTGGCGACAGCAAAAAAATGTTAGCACAGTGAGTGATGGTATTCTTCTGGTTTATTTATCGGAGAAAACTGAATTAAGAGAGCTTCCACTTTATGGACCAAATTTTCGATGATAAAAAGGTATCTGACAGTTAGAGTTAGAGAAAATGTGGACGTTAGTAAATTTCCAAAAACTATTGCACTCGAACAATGGGTGTAAGGGGAAGGATGCGTTTTATAGCCTATCCCCTCAAATGTCAACCTCACCTACTCGCGGTGCACCCTGTTCATACGTTTATAATTTCTTGGGGCTAATTGCGACTGTGTGCCCTCCTGTGACTGAAGAGACCCAACCGTGACCTACAGATCCTTCCACACTCCGGGCATGGATAGTCACCAACCAGATCTGGCCGCCGCTGAATTCTTCTCGAGTCTCCATCAAAAAACTGTGCACCATAGATCTCCACTGTGACCTGTCTAACGCTAGTTGTTCCCAGTTATGATTGGCATTAATTGATTTTAAGGATTGATGTAGTGTATCCTTAAACCGCTTATACTGGCCTCCTGGTTTCCGGGCTCCCTCTGCCAATTCGCCATACAGAGCTATTTTGGGGAGTCTTGTGCCTTGCATTCTCAGAATGTGGCCGCTCCATCTGAGTCGGGCCCTCGTTACTTGAGTCTCAATTGTTGTACAACTCGTGCGTTGCAAGACTTCTGCATTCGAAACTTTGTGGAACCATCTGATGTGTATTATCTGTCCATAGATGACGTTGTTGAGTTTGTTCAAGCTGTCGCCTGTAGGACGTCCAGCTTTCGCTTCCGTAAAGAAGCTGTTCTTATGAACGAGGCTCTGGCGACTGAACATGAGCGGTATAACTCTTCCCACAATTACCTAGCCTAAACATTGGCTTGAGCAGGAAATGGCTCTCTGCGTTGCTTAAGTAACGTCTTAGACCTTGTCGTCTCAGGATACCTGTGCCACAAGATAATCTAGTCGAAACCCGAAACCGCAACCAAAGTTGCACTGACAGCGTTACCAGTGCAGCTTCAAAACACCTTCTAACGCAGCTCCTACAGAAAGATGGATCAGTCGAACAGGACAAAATTTTTATCTGGAGGTAAAATACCCTCCCATTCGGATCTCCGGGGGAGGCTGCCTAAGCGAGTGAATCATCCTACAACAACCAATGAAAATCACATAGATTTTGTAGCATGGAACGTCGGAACCTTGCTAGACAACCCCAAGGCCGACCGACCAGAGAGGCGTACTGCCCTAATGGATAAGGAACTGCAACGAACATCCATTGCAATAGTTGCCTTAAGCGAGACACGTTCTTCGAACGAAGGTAGCTTGGTAGAACAAGCGTATACTTTTTCTGGAAGGGCTTTACGGAAGGCGAAATCAGACAACATGGCGTAAGTTTCGCCATTAGAAACGACCTGGCCGCTAAGAACGTATAACTCTACGCTCTCCTGCAACGTTTGTGAACATCATTGCAGTTTGAACTCCTCTGACAGCGGCGGCCAGATCTGGTTGGTGACTATCCATGCCCAGTGTGGAAGGATCTGTAGGTCACGGTTGGGTCTCTTCAGTCGCAAGTAGCCCTAAGAAATTATAAGTTTTGTTTTCGATTCTTTTTGTAGATTTATTCTCGGTAACGGGATACAGCAATGAATGAATGAATGAATGAACAAAAACAATCCAACAAAATCTAAAGTATTGAGTGTAGACCAAGTTACCAAATTCATTATTGAAGCTCCTGATGAGAAGTGGTTAATAATAATATAATAATTTTAATAATAAGGATGAATTCAGATGCATACCACCCGCCGATATGAATATCAACAAGTGTTACGATCTGAATTGAACTAGCCAATTTGCCATCGTCAAGGCAGGTTTCGGTCTCATTTGACCTCATCAGAGCAACATAGCATTTTTCTCCGATGGAGAAGGTTTGGAATTGATGGAACTTTATTCAATATTGGCACGTGCTACTGGGTACTATACATTTACCCAGAGCGCCACCCAATATGAAACGCTGTCCGATTCAATCCCCTCCAGATAGAAACCAAGACGAAGACAATAGCATATGTCCCATATTTTCTCTTCTTCAATACGCCGATTCGCTTTGCGAACAACAGACGTCTGACGAATTGAGAAGTCTGGGAACACGTTCAGATCACGGCGGAAATGATGCCAGCGGTACAATAATAATAGAATGATCACGCCTAAACAGGGAGGCAATGAATACAATAATAAGGATAAATTCAGATGCATACCACCCGCCGATATGAATATCAACAAGTGTATTAATAGGCTTGTTCGTAAAACGGTTGTGAACTGTACAGAGCAAGCGCAAATGGATTTTCGCTACCCTAAAATGGAATTGCGCTTGCTCTGTACAGTTCACAACCGTTGTGAACCACTCTACGAACAAAACTATTGTATTCATTGCCTCCCTGTTTAGGCGTGATCATCCTATTATTAATATTTTAAATATTTGGTATTTTCGGGACATGCCGTAGAGATGAACTAATCCGTTTAACATTGGAAGACGTGGAAGATTTAGTTTTTTAGTGGTATTTATTAGAGACTGCAAAATTCACCGACCAAGAAGCATGCACCAGGAGCCCCGGTACATGGGAAAGGTTGATTGGACTCGTGAAAAAAGTTATTTCAAAGGCTTTACATGACCAGTCTTTTAGAGAGGAGACTTTGCAGACTTTCTTCGCCGAGGCTGAACATATACTTAATTCTAGACCGCTCACTCGGGTATCAAGTGATCCAGCTGACCTTGAAGCCCTAACCCCGAATCACTTCCTTCTCGGATCATTATGTGGAGATGGTTCACTAATAGGCCTAAACCCAGATTCCAGTTGCCTCCGACGAGAATGGAAAAAATCTCAGATGTTACTTGATAGCTTCTGAAAACGTTGGCTGCGGGAATATTTGCCTACATTATCGAAAATAAATAAATGGACTAAGAATCAGGTCCCGATTAGAATTGACGACGTTGTAATACTCATAGACAACAATCTGCCAAGGTATGCCTGGAGGTTAGGACGAGTAATTGCAGTTTATCCAGGACCGTATGGGAAAGTTAGTGTGGTGGATGTTAAAACTTCAACTGCTGAATACCGACGTCCAGTTACGAAAATTTGTCGAGTAGAGCTAGGAGAAAACTAGTTACTCTAGCGGGTGGAGGATGTTGAAACCTTACAGACGAATTCGTCCGTAAGGAGGTCACATGTCACATTTAATCCTCTAATACCCAAGTCCGCCTTGAGACTGGTTGCATATAAGTGGGTATTCTGCCCATGTCCGCCTTCAGTATAGGTTCATTTTGTGAGTATACTGGTGTTAATGTAAATCAGTTAACCATTTGCGAAAAAAAGATGTAGATTACATAAGCTAATTTGAAACTATACGGAAATAATTTTAAAAAAGAAAAAAAAAACTTGGGCATTAGAGGGTTAATATTTTTATTTGATCTTTGTTACCTTGTTTTTTGGAAAAATAGTTATTTTAGGAAAAGTCGTCAATAAACTTTGAAAGACTAAAAACGAGTTTTATTGGCAAATTCAGGCGAGAAAGTAGCTTGTAGCACGACTAAAGGCAATGAATACAATAATAAGGATGAATTCAGATGCATACCACCCGCCGATATGAATATTAACAAGTGTTACAATCTGAATTGAACTAGCCATTACATTACATTACATTAATATTTTCTCTCATATTTTCATAATGACATATAATGAAATAAAAAATATTCGAAGTGTAGTACGTATCACAGATTTAGCTGGTTATTCAGAAAAGAGAGAGAGAGGGAGAGAGAGAACAAAATATCTTCATGGTCGCAGTTCCCGAAAGGCTAATCGAACCACAACGATCCCGGTTCAAATAAAATAGTCATTCAGAAAGTTATTTTGTTTTTCCAGGTGTGGCACAGCTCATTATGAAAACTGAAAATCTTTTTATCAGGGCCGAATCGGAAAAAATGGCAGTGAAAAATGTTCATTTGACCTCAAGAATCTACTGTTAGAATATTTGTACGAGTCAAAGACTCACCCCTCACTCTGTATATTTTGCTTTCGCTCCAGCTTAGAAACCGAAATAAATAGAGGGCGCTTTTCTCACTAAACAACTAGTAGGGGAGCCCAAGAGGGAAATTCGGGATTCGGGGAGATCTACCTTGGACCCTGTAGAGCACTTCTACCGAAAATTAGACCTGTATATAGGAGCAATTGTCTAGGACAGCCTGTCAGAATAGTAAAAAAAAGATCATTGTCAAGTGTGTCAAATTAAGATATATGTGGTTAATTACATGTTGAAAAGTGTACATTCTCCTAATCTGACAATTTAAGCGTGAAGAAAATGTGTGGGATGGTGCCAAACTTGCAAAAAAAAACATTCTCGAGCGCGGTGGCTTTTTTTTTTATTTGAAGCTAATAATTCAAGAATAACGGAAAAAATATAATCTGACATTTTCAGCTTGCAGAAACAGTAAAAGTTGGCCATAAAGTTCGAAAAAATCAGATTTTTTTCAATTGTCTTCTCTCCTGGGATTCAAATTGTTTTCGCACTCATCATAAAAGTTGATCAACATGAATTTATCATCAGAGACACGTAGGGCATATACAGTATCTTAATCTGACACTATCGGGTATGTACACCTGACGATTTTTTTTACATCTTTGAGAACCTGCAGACGCTTTCCCCACGGCTGAAAGTGCATACATCATAAAACCTTTTTTTTCTTCTATCTAATCTTCAAAATCCACTAGGTCTCCACGACGCTCCAGTAAATCCCGATTTAGCATCTTCGGCTCCTCAACTATACTGAGCTATCGGGCATAACAACAATATACGTATTTTGAGAGGCTAATATGTTAGTTTCTCATAAAGAAATATAAACAAATGCTCTACCTTCTTCGAGAAAAAAAACTCTTAGGCGCTAATCTGAATAGAGAGTTTTGAAAAATCATCAGGTTAATGATTTTGAATACTTACACAGATTAATTTATTCATCCCAAAAAGTAATCCTTCTTCGTGATTTCCTTGACTCCAAGCACTTTTGTGATCCACTAATAAACCATCCGGCACCTTATGTGTTTTGGCAAAGTCTATCAACCAAACTCCTTCTCGATTGTCATCATAAATAATGAATAGACTACTACCTATAACTTCTCGCGTTTTGAAAAATTCAGATTCGTCTATAATATTCCTAGTTTTACACAATTTCTGTATTAGTCTCAGTTTCACACCATCTTTTCCCCTCAAGAAAAGCTTCAAGGTTTCTTGAATCTCATCTATCGATTTCACCTTTTTCAGGTCAGTTACTGGAGGAGAACCAGGACATTTTATAGCTTCGATTCTAAATCCAAGACTAGATGATGATGATTGTTGTTCTCTGAATTGCATATAACGCAGTTTTGTGACCGCTTTCTGTAAATGCTCTTCTTCTGTTGGTGCATTTGGATCTATTGCTATCATTTTTTGATATAAGTCAGGACGAGCCTTCGTATTTTTAACTTCAGACTCTAGAAAAGTTCTTGTGCCCATTTTGATATCAATGACGAATGGATCTTCAAAACCATGTAGCAAGTCTTGAAGTTCTATGTATTTTTCGCCCCGAAAATCTACTTCCCGGTAATATTTTGGTATGATACTAGCTAATAGTGGGTTTTTTGATAGTTCTTCATAAACAATTCTTTCAGTTTCATCGTTAGGATCAGCCCGTTTCTTCCAAACTGTCCCATGACCGGCTGGTGTTAAGGTATCAGGATGTCCACTCAACTGGAACCAGTTCGCGCTTCGACTTTTGAGAAGCACATCAATGGCAGGTACACTCAAGTTGAGGGCGTTCTGGAAATAAACCATATTCTGAGGATCTTTTGAATGAATGGTATAATTTTTTTATGATATTTAAAAAATTTGTGGCGCTACATTTTCATTAGGAAATTACTAAAGTTCAATCGAATGATGATTCATCCCTATAGTTTCATTGAAATATCCTTCTTTTGCATTAGCCAATTCTCTTACGATATAACTACCATCTATGTGGATTTTTTCTGTAATACTTATCGAAGATAAATTAAATTACAACAACCTTAACGGCCAGTTTCATAATTAATTTTATGCACTTCCGGGAATAAAAACTTAATTTTAAGCCCCCATTTGAGGGACTAAAGCAGCTCAGGGATTTAAAGTAAATTCAATTCCTGAGGAATTATAAAATCAATAGAGATGCTTTCAAGGCACATTACTTTTCGACATCAATCACTCATCAGTGAGAAAAGTTAGGTTTGGGATTAACCATGAGTAGGGTTATTTTGAAATTACGAAGACGAGGGAGCCTATAATTAGCTTTGTTTTGGTTCGCACTTATATGGGACAGTTCCGAATCGGTTCAAAGTATATATACTTTGAACAATGAACCTATCTATCCATCGTTTCACCTATCGGCTGCACAGATCGTTACGGTGGGGGGGTGATCCTAATAAAGTTAATTCGAGGTATTTTACGAAAAATAATACTTTTTCCCAACTGACTGCACAAATAACTATTCTGTGTGGGTTGATCACATTTACTTTAACATTGTTTTCATATCAATTTCCAAAGAAAAAAGATAGGTACCTATATAATAAATATATCCGTGCTACACCACTGTCTTAGTGTCGCGCTAGACTGCTTAGACAGAGAAGTATAAAATGTGTACTAAATACATTCCTAGCACTGCAATGCTTATTCCTTCTTTCCTTGTAATTTATGTTCCAAGATTGGGCATAACAATTGAAAAAAGGAAGTTGACAGCTCTACTTCAGGTATTGAGGTATAACGTACCTATAACCGCAAACATTAGAAGTTTTCCTGCCATCATCATTTTTGTTACAACCGTTAGCGCTCAACCCTTTTTCCGCACGCATTTCAGTCAGTTTTCCAGTTCGGGAAAACCCGTGCTATTTCTTTCGCGCAGGCATTTGCGTGTTGGAAAAATAACGATTTAAAGTTCAATTCAATTCTTCTTTATTTCAGACTGAATTAGATTTTACAACAGCAAAAGTAACATAAAATGAAATGACCTCACATCAGCAACCTAATTTCTCACTAAAAACTGAAATAAAAATACATTCTTTTCTAATTGAATTTACCTATCATACATTCTTCGATATTGTAGGGTTCAAGATTTATCAGAAATTGCTTCAATTTCAGCTTGAATAGTTATTTCAACCTGACAATTTCCAACTGCTTATCGAGTCTGTTATAAAACTTAATACCGAGCTTAATACCTATCTATACAGAATTTTTCCTAATTGAATGTCAATATTTATGGGGGTGATTTTTGGGCCCATTTTAAGAAGAAAACTTTATATGAACATATGTCCTAAACGTCTTACCTTTTGAGATACAGGGTGGTATTATTTAGACATTCTGTGGCACGCCACTGACTGTATTCAACTACATATGAGCAAATTTGATCTCTTGAAATGTTTTAGTCCGACACCTAAAAAATAAAATTTACGTATGTCTCTGCATGATGATATTGTCATATGTATGTATTGAGGATATTGTTATGATTATGCAGAGAAACGGTTTTTATTCTTTTAAGCGGAAACCGTGAATCGGATTGAAAAAAGTCAAGTGATCAATTTTGGTAATGAATGATTGGGAATTTCAAAAATTATTTTCATTTCATTAAAAATCTGTGGCGTACCATCAATGTCTGCCAAAATAGGTAGGTCAAATTACGTACGAACGCCACTGGTAGAAATTAAGAAAAAAGTGATACATTGAAAAATGCCTCTTGATTCATAGTATACATGTATGACAAATTTCATTGAAATATTTGAAGTGGTATTGTAGATATTGATAATAAATGATCCATTTTAGAAAACTTTACCACCCTGTATCTCAAAAGATAATACGTTTAGGACATATGTTCATATGAAGTTTTTTTCTTAAAATGTGCCCAAAAATCACCCCCATAAATATTGACATTCAATTAGAGAACACCATGTATAATATGGACTTTTTTCGAAAAGTGTCAAGCGATGTGAAGAGATGGAAGATCGTCTCTACGAGTATTATTACCATGCATCGACTTCGAAGTATGAAATTCAAAACTGTTTTTAGGTACCAAGTACCAAGTACCATGAAAAATGCAATTCATTGGTGGGGTGTCCCATTAAAAAACCATAAGTTTGAGTTTAACTCGAAAATGAAAGCTTAGAACATTTTTCAGTATACGCCAATGATTTCTGGGTAAAGTCGTAAAAATATTATTCAAAGACAGTTTTCATCTTGAAAATATCATAAGAGGTTCTCGACATACACAGTTCTCCTTATGCTTTCGGATGAGCTTAAAAAAGAATGAACCTGTATATAATTGTTTCAATCATGAAATAAGACATGAAAATGTTGTTATGCACACTTATCCCAATGACTTGTAAGATATATATTCAATGAACTGTGTATTTTAAAAACTGCAGAATTTGTTTTTCGGTGCACCATCGAATGGTGCACAATTAGAATCACAATCAATGTGACAATTAGAATCATCCGAAATTCGAATTTCGCCTTAAGCATGAAATATATAAAAATAATGTATTGTATTTAAACATTAGGGCCAACCAGTAGGTTTTCATATGCTTACTATCCTTCATCATATGTATGTATATAATTCCCATACATACCCTCTGTAATAAGATTAATCTGAGCCTCAAGAGGATGTTTTTCCAATAGGTACAATAGTCAGTATTTTCAAAGAAGAGAACTGCAACAAAAAACATTCATGATAACTTCTATAGATTCAAGGAGATACGTAAAGATAACAAATTCGGTATTCACTCTTTTTTTATCGGAATATCTCGGAAATCTGTTGTTTTAGCAAAAAAATAAATCGAAATAGAAGATAGTGACTATTATAACCAAGAATAGTGCTCTTGATGTGGGTGGCATTTTGTGGCAGATAGTAAAGCAATTTGAAATAGAGATCCACACACATAGGTGAGTGTTCTTTTCATTATGAAAAACAAGATTCTTCTCGGGAAAATAATAAGGACCAAGATGGAATAATTACGAATATAATACAGTAGAACCCCGATTATCCAGGCCCGCCGGGATCGATAATCGAACAATTTTGTTTTTGATATTTGCAACAATTGATTTATTTATTTATTCAATCATACGGACATGCCTTTTACAATACAAAATTGAAGTATTCGAAGAATGAAAAAAAGAAAAAAAAATCACCCTTTGTAATCAGGACATATACACATACTATATAGGATCCTCTTCCAAATATGTTTTCACAGAAAATATTGTTGACGAGAATAAATCAATCTTTCTAAAATGGATTTGGTAAATCACAATAATAGTATATGTAGAAAAATAAAAGTTTATAAATTTATGTATACATATCTAAATAATGAAAAAAATACAACTTCTAGTTGTATATGACTTAAAAAATCACTAATTTTGGTTTGTTTTTGGGATTCGCAACTTTTACTCCTCAAAATTTCTCTTACTGTTTTACAATTTTCATTTTATGTTCAATAGTAATCCAGTACGTGGAGAACGAAAAGGGGTGTTTGAATGCAAATGGTGGGGTAGTAGGGATTTTTTGGTATATTGTTAGGCTTGAGACCCTAATTGAAAATCCAAGTTTTCGATCTCGAGGCGTATGCGCTCGAGCCGCCATTTTGGATTTTAGGTAAAAAAATTTGGTTTTTTGATAATTACTCGAAAACATTGGCTTTCACGACGAAAGATGTTCCATACAAAGTTAAAGAGAACAAAATTTCCTACATTTTTCGTTGAAAATTTTTTTTTTAGCGCTCATAGGAGTTATATCTCCGTGAAGTTGCGCTGTTAGAAAAAAAAAATTATATTTTGATATTTGGCTGAAAATAATTAGTTAAACACATGCAAATCATATTGAAATCATTTTAATCACTTTGAAAGAGACTCTACTTCAATTTTATAGTAATAGGTTGCCCTAAAACTCAACGGATATGCCGGTAGCGAGAGCATAGGGGCCACTGACTTCGTTGATCAATAGCTGTTAATGAGGGTGTGTTTTCTGATTTTATGAAGGTATCCAAGACAATTACTATTTTTAAGGGAGGCGTTGTTGGTGATGTTGGTTGCTATATAGGCCAATATATCGCTTTTATCGTTTTTTTCCCTGGTAGGTATTGGCTGCTACGAGAGCTTTGTAGTGGTTCTCGCTGAATGTATTGAGCATGATCCATGATAAGACTAAAAAAGTATATTTCAGCCTAAGAAATATAGAGACAAGCTCGGTTAAGTTTCTTGGTTTGCATGTGGATTCTCGTCTTGCGTGGGGTGTTCACACACAAAGATTTTAAATGTGTAAAATGTGTAATAAAGAGGTTATTGGTTGACTTGGAACCATATAATTTTATTATGTCTGTGTTTAAGTTATCTTGCTTCTTCTCACAACTGACTTGTGTAAACATTGTATTATGTAAAATATCAATAAATATCTATCTATCTTTGTATCTAAGAAAATAAAACTCAACCAAAATTAGGTTTCCGCATTTTTTTCAAAATAGTGCTACTTCACGGAGCTCTAACTCCTAACATATGTTTGCTAAAAAAAATATTCTGAACGAAAAATGTAGAAAATTTTGTCCTTTTCAACTTTGTATGGAACATCTTTTGTTATGAAAGCCATCGTTTTTCAGTTATTATCAAAAAATCAAATTTTTTACCTAAAATTCAAGTTGACGGTTTGAGCGCTTGCGCCTCTAGGTCGAAAACTTGGATTTTTCATTGAGACCGTGAGCTTGACAACATCACTCCTTTTTTGCATTCAAAAAACCTCCACGTACCGGACTATAGTTGACATTGCGTTTACGTATTTCAATAGCACCGGTACGCTGTATTGTGCTGGTTTAGTTGGTCGGCAGTGGACGAGAAATGCGAGAATAAACACGTATATGTACTCAAATATTGATGGGGCAGAACCAAAACGAACTGGGCTGCTATTCTCGAGCGTTCGCAATATATGCGATCGTGCGCATCGAAAAACATTGTGAATGTTTTTAACAGCAAATAGCAGCAGAGTTTTCTAGAGTTTCACCAAAGTATTGTGTGCTTTCATATGGGCTAAACACAATGCTTTGGTGACACTCTGGAAAACTCTGTTATTTGCTGTTAAAAACATTACAACGTTTTTCGATGCGTACGATCGCATATATTGCGAATGCTCGAGAATAGTAGCCCTGCGCGGTTGGTTCAGCGTTGCGTAAACCCCCTGATATAACCGCCTGCCACGGATAATCCAAGCACGGTTGATCAATATAAAATGTCGGACGGAAAATCCGCCACCCGGATAAACCGGAACCGGATAATCGGGGTTCCACTGTACTCACCTGCCATTTCGGTTTCAGGAAGAAAAAGTCAACTACACATCCCCTGACCACCTTGGTAGGTACCAAACACGCAAAACGCTCTATTGGGAAATTCCAATGCAGTTGCATCAGTACCATAATGTCAGGAGTATCCAAAATGACTTATTATAATATATCATTCCAAGGACGAAAGAGAATCAGAAGATGAAAAGAAAATTATTGCCATAATTAGTACCATAAAAAACAATCCTAATTGAAGTGCCAATGACATGATCTTTCATCGCCTTGGTAAATTTAAGGCTGATGTGAATAACTCGGATCTGTGAAGATTTTGTTCAGGAGTTTTATACTTCAGATAAAACACCAAGACATGACAGCCACTCTAAAATATTGAAGCAAGGCGAAACAGGCTAATGGTAAATATTTGACGATTAAGTGAATATGCACGGGGTATCCATAGAATTTGGAATTCAAACTAACAGCGCCCAATAATTGAAGCAAGAGGATATAATTTTATTACCAGAGAACAGAGAACGTTCTATTCGAGCACATCCCATATATTGTCGGCATACTGGACCGCAAACTACTATGGAACAATCACATTGAGACCCAATCGAATAAGGCTTATACGATTTTTTGCTCTACTCAGACAGTACTTTGTAAGAGATGGGGTTTCAACCCACACATAACGCACTGGCTGTATTATGAGATTGTTAAAAATTGAGTGAAACATCTGCGGTGCGCTAATTGACGGAAGCAGCAGCCCCACTCTGAGTGATTTCCGAAGCGGAACACTACACTCGCAGTCTCCTCAAAGTTATTAATTTAACCATTTTCATGTCCTTTTCATTCTGATGAAATTAGTCCACGTGCAAGATTATTTCAGAATCTTCGAACAGATTTATAATCTTACTACGACTGCTCAATTGATATGGTCACACGAGACAACTCGATTAAATGCCTTCTCTTGAATATTTTATGTATCTTATAATTCACATAGATTTTCAGAATTCTCTAGATTTTCTCACATGGAAATGGGAATGTAACACGAGAATAGAATCTTCCCAGTCTTTCTCATTGATAATGAATACTGATTTATTGTTTTCTCATGACCATCTCTTTTATTTGAATCAGTTTATTTCATTTCTGAGTCAGCTTTGATGGTAACCTCTCTTTCACCTATAATTAATTTCTGTTGTCGAGTTCCAGATGAATAAATCCCCATTTTCTCCAGGGTGGACCCTTGAATTAGTAGTTTTCCTTCAGAACACGATGTGAAGTTCTCAAATATGGTTCAACGGTCAGTGGTAAGCCATGATACTGGTTGACAGTCTCTCGTCCTGGAAGTTGGTTCCACCCTGGAAGTTTTACGCTGACAATCGTCTACACTCTCAGTTGGTATGATCTACTCATTGATATATTCTCATATTCATTCATCGTGCTCGATATGCATGTTAATTTTTAAGCTCTTCTTGAAACCAACGATTAGTGGTTTCCCTCATTAGTACTCTCGTTTTGTACCTCTCATAATTTATCAATTATATCTTCTATTTTTCTGATGGACGTTCTAATCGTTCTTACTTGTGAGCAATCCGTCTCTGTAAATGTTGTATTCATTGATGAATTTTTGCACTCTTCAAGACCAATGTTATTTATATCAATTATAATATTCTTGTTACTCTTATATTAATTATCATATTCTTGTTTTTCTCATATTTGAATTATAATTATTGCTCGTCTCACATTTAATCTATTGATCTCTCATTGATGACCAGACAATTTCGTTGTCACCTCTTAGCCTATCTCATTATCACAACTCTGCCTTCTCATTAAAATTCATTATTCTAAGCTTCTGTTTTTCTGATGGAATAAAAAGGCTTTCGCAATCAATTATCATTGATTGCTTTATCACTGTAAACGTTGTGTTAATTTTGAATTTATCGAACTTTCCCCAAATCTAAGTAGGACCTCAAGTGACTTCCCATTTGAACTACTTTGGATTATCTGTTTTGAGTTGAATAATGTCCCTCTTTAATTATTCATTTTATGATTGTGAGCGATATACAATAAATTTTTTCACAATACCATCTCCAACTCTGGTAATACATACCACTACTCTTTTTACAAAATCATAACACCCCCGATTTTGAGCAGAGGTGGTGAGGCCTATCGTAACCTATGCAACCTGGATGGTGCCATGCAATATTATTTGGCGAATTGAATAAATGAATCTTACAGTTTGAGCAGATATCGAGAAAATCATGAAATTCATTGCACAGGGTGATTTCGCGAACTTTTAAGAACTGTCCAAATTTATGTGATACGGACCTGCAAATCGAATGATATGAGATTGCAGTTTTCCGAAACCTCATGGAAGCTATCCATGAAAAGAAGAAGAAGAATATTGTTGGAGCTTTTCTCGAGATTTACTCGGTATTTCATACTGATACTGATTGCAATTTGAAGGTCACAGGGGTGGAGGCGTATTGTTTGCAGTAATAAGTGAATTAATTCCAGCTGAGATCTTGGATTTCTCTGTGCTGTCGACATTGAACTCTAAATGAACTAGAAGGGCCTCTTAGGTACCGAAATACGACGAAAGGTGTGTCCAACTGAGACTGAAGATGTAGAGCAACCCACCTCTTTCTAATGGTTCGGCAACCAATCGAATAACCGCATCAGACGTCGGACGCAGCAGTCGTCTCACTTGAACCAAAGTGTAACCAACTCTTTGCTTGAACGCCCCTGGTTGTATTTGTTTACATCGTTATAAACCAATTGACAGAGCGCAGGGAGAGATAGATTGCTCTACATCTTCCCTTTCAGTCTTCCTCAGTTTGCCTGCATCGAGATGCCGTTCCAGTTCTTTTAGAGTTCAATGGCTGTCGAAAATTCTACCGACGCCGACGGCCGTTATAATTGATTGAAAAAATAAACTCATTCATAACAAGTATTGCGCAAAACAGTCAGTATTGAACTGTTTGATTTTTTCCTGGATGATTTTTCATCACTTTAAATTTTTGCTATATAATGGCTTATACGGATAATTCAATATATTATGTCCTTAGTTTTTTCTTGAATTGATGTAGGGAAGTCTTAT
The DNA here is from genome assembly GCF_907165205.1 of Coccinella septempunctata. Classification (NCBI taxonomy): domain Eukaryota; kingdom Metazoa; phylum Arthropoda; class Insecta; order Coleoptera; family Coccinellidae; genus Coccinella; species Coccinella septempunctata. Next base: position 17,451,240 of record NC_058193.1, on the reverse strand, counting down.
TGCCTTTGGGAGTTCATTATAGAGATGAGCTCCTGAATAGCTATGTCTTCTTCTGCCGTAGTTTGATCGAACAGTTTTATCTAAGCTAAACTTGTCTCTGTGCCTTGTGGGATAGTTGTGTGATGAATTCTCAAAGGTAATATTACTTTTTAAAAGATTGATGTTTATCTTATATACCAAAGTACAGAGTCCAGTTTTCGTCAGTTTTTTTTATTGGAAGGATTGGGAAGCTTTCATATAATGATGGTGTAGTTGTCTCATATTGAATATATTTTTAATAGCTCTGTTTTTTAACCTCTAAAGCCGGTTAATGTTAAACTGTGAAGTGTTTCCCCAAATTGATATGAGGTATATTAGAACGCTATTAATATGTGCATTATATAATATGAGTTTGTTCTACATGCTAAGTAAGTTACTTGTGCGTTTCATACAGTTCATTAAAGAACTGTATGTATTAAAGATCATGTCAATATATTTTCCCCAGTTCAAGTCTTCATCTATGACCAGTCCAAGATATGTGTAGTATGTTACTTTGCTGATAATTTTTCCATTTATTTTTATATCGAGGTTGATTTCCGTTTCTTCACTTGGTTTTGGTTCGTTAGTAAAGTGCTTCCAAATTGCTGTTAATTTCATTTTGTAGATCAAATAATTTCTTTCCGTGGAACACCAGAATTCTATTGTCTGCAAACATATAGTACCTAGCACACAATTTTACCTCTACAAGATTTTCTACATACAACAAATAGAGCAGTGGTCCCAAAACTGAACCCTGCAGTATGCCACATCGAACATTTTTCAGAGAGCTTTTTGTTTTGTTTACTAACGCATATTGTAGTCTTTCATCCAAGAATGATTTGAGAAGTCTCCAAGCTGAACCATGTATACCCACATCACACAATTTCGTCATAAGTATCTCGTGATCTACAGTGTCAAATGCCTTCCTCAAGTCAACGACCACTGCGGCAACAAAATGACCATTGTCCGTTTTCTCTATAATATCCTCTATCAAATCTGCTGTAGCACCCAAGGTAGAGCTTGCTTCCTGAAAACCATATTGATATTGCGAATATCAATTCATTCATTCGATCAATTTTTTGAAGTATAGGCATTTGTTGTTAGGTACACCATGGTTGCTATCGCTGTTCAGTTTTGGTATCTTTTTGTGAAGGTGGGTTGCAGACTCTGTAAAATATTCATTGATTGAAGATGCAATCTCATGATCTGTTGTCACGTCCTTCCCATCGACTTTCAATTTGTTGATGTCTGAACGATTTGGTTGTTGTTCAAAATTTATATTCTATTATTCAGTAACTTCCACATTTTCCTTAAGTCTGGTCCTGTTTTTGTTAGTTGTGTATTGAAATATCTTTTTTGGCCTTTTTAATCATATCATTTGTTTCTTTTTTGAGTATATACTTGATCTTTCAAGAGCAAGTTGATTTTTTGTGGGAATACACATTTTTCTCTGTAGAATATTGATCATCGTGAAGAACTAAAAACATTTTGTCCCTCGTTTTTTCCATAAAATGAATTTCTCTGGAATGAAGATTATTAGTCTTCAGGGAGACATCGAATACACACATTCAATATGATGCTCACATTCAATATGATTGTGAAATGAGAGGTACATAAAATACTGATTATGGGGTAATTTTCTTTCAGTTTCCTTCCGTCCGTTCAATATTGAAACATCCTGAATATTCTTAGTTCAAATTATTGGGGTTAGTGTGGAGTGTGGGTATCACTTAAAAAGAAGGAAATAACTTCATTGGAACATGTCCAAATAGCCACGACCGAGGTTTATCGCATAACTACATCTCCATTTCCTATTCAATGATTAAAACAATTACATTTCATGAATAATTTCACTGATATATGGTTAGAACAGAAGGTTCTGAACTAAATTTCTTCCCTCACTTCATTTATATTGATAAATGATGTGAGTAGATATAGAGATTTCTTCGATATAACAGTGTGCCATGCCTTAGGTAAAAAATCAACGGTTTAAGAGTTAGCAGTTAGAGGGATTTCTATAAAAAATAAGTGAAATAATCACTGTCGAGTCTCTCATACATTATACAATGAATAAAGAGGACATGGAATATTTCAATACATTATAATAGTAAAGGTGAATGAGATTTATATTTTGCTATAGATTATTTCCAAAAAGAAGCATTGCAACAGATATAGACAACTTTTATAATCAGAACAATATGGAATTACATAAATACATTCATTTCTCAAATTGGATTGTATATTCGGGAAACAGTGGATGGGTCCTATTGCCTGGCCAGCAAGATCTCCAGACCTCAATCCTTTAGATTTTTTCGTATGAGGATATGTTGAAAATAAAATTCTCAGGACTCCAATCATAAATAGGGCTAATTTAGGGCAGAGAGTCGGAAACGCCATTAGAGACAATTCCCGCGTTATGCTGTCGAATACAGTGAATTATCTTAGAAAAAGATGTAGAATTGAATAGCTCTACTCAATTTGAGAACTTTTGATGGGTTTTATGCAATATGAATTGAATGATTCCATTGAATTTTCAGGTAACAAATGAACAATGGTTTCATAGAATTCTATCAAAAATTGAAGTTTCACTAAAATGGTGATTTCGCCTTGAGTAAGGAAGTATATCGACATACATATATATATATTTTTTGATATTATTTTTGTTTAACATGGGATGAAAAAAAGTTACCATCCTTATTTTTTTCGAATCTTAGTAAGAGACATAAAAAAAGTGGAATACAGTGTTGCATTTCCAGTGAAAAAGTTTTTTTCATTTTGAGCCATTTTGAAAATAGATCAGATAGGCAAAATTTTCAAATCGACAAAATATCAAAATTTGGTTATATTTTCAAGACAAATGAGAATATTGGGAAACGGATTTCACTAATGGACTTTTCGATCTCAAGTTCTTTCAACGTTTTTCTCCATCTAGTCTAGACCAGAAACAGCCAAAATCAATTTTGGATACCCTGTACACTAGCGTTGCACAATAATATCATCAAGCGAGTTTAAAAATAATTCACATGTTGTTTACAGATTTTATATGGAAACTTCATTCAATTGAATCGCTCAGAACTCAACTTGAAAATGTTTTCAGAAAAAAAATTACTTTTGCATTTGTTTTGTTTTCGATACCTATTTGGCTATGAATGAGATATGAACTTGAAGTGCATACCCATGTTCAGAAATAATTTGAAGGATTTTGCAGCATTTAATATGTTGACCTCTCACGCTTTGTAAGACAGGGTCATTTGTTGCGTCAATTGCGTTATGGGTTCATCATATCAATACACTTTTACTAACGCACGGCTTCTTCTATTGATGAAACACGACGCTTAGGTCCCCATCATTTTCTAATTGGGAGTTCTAGTATCTTGAAACCACCTGGACTATTTGATGGAGCAAAATGGAACGTGAGATAACTGTGGCTCATAGCTGAAAATTTGAACGAACATCTTTAGAAGAGGTGGGTCAAGGAATACATACCTCCCAATAAACCTACCTTGACAAAACGCACGAAATGGTTTTAACATAATCAAAATTTGAAGAAAAGTTATTTAATAGTTTTAATGGATAGCAAATTGCCAAGAAACAATTGGCCTGAGTAGTACATAAGACGTATCCAGAAAAGGAGGTTGAAGTAAGAGAGAGCTTTGTTAGGTTGAGGTTTAAGAGATCGTTAAAGAAATAGGTTTTTCACGGGGAGGAGAAAATGTTGAAGATTAATCTTCGAATGTTGAAATCAAGTATTATTTTTTGAGCAGTTGACAAAAATAAAAAATTAGATTGATTGAAATAAGTTGCAGTCAGGGTCGTATAAACCCAAAAATTACCAATACCGACAGTTATGCGGGTTTACAACGCATACTGAACAACGAACACTCGTCCGAAAAACAGATATCGAACATGTAGTTTTGATTACCGTTACTTCAGTCCTCATTCAGTTCCTGAACCAATCGTATCTTATAATATGGAATTTATGATGTTTAAGGATTCTCATGATTGTTGTGCTTGAAACACAAGATACATCGGCGGACAATTTCCTGGAACTAAAGGTCAGATCCATTGCTACATGACCTAAGACAGCCACGTCCTTCGCTTCGTCTCTTTCATGTTCCTTCTTTTTGATTCCGACCGAATCAGTAGCGTCAAATTTGGAAACCAGCTGCACAACATAAGCAGCGTATGTATTTTTCCAGGATGTTGTTCGTTGAATAAAGCCGCTGTTGCTCGCGCAGAGTCTAAAAAATAATATTATCCACTTTTTTTCTACGAAATACACCATTTTAATTCTACTACAAATTTACAGTCACTTTGACATACTTGTATCTTAAAAATTCAATATAGACTAAGGTGAATCTAAAACATGGTCCGTCTACATTTTTGTAAAAAAAATAAACAACATAATTACTATGTACCTTTGAAATATGTCGGATGAATAATATTCTCGAGATTAAGGCCAGGCGCAAATAGACGTAGCTCATTATTTAGCATTGAAAACTCTCAGCTTCGCTCAACTTCGCATTCGGTGGCCGATCTCCCTAACGCTTTATTTGCGCGATCTTGTTCTTTTCTGTTTTACAGAAATTCACGCTTCGTCACCTCACTAACCTGCGTTTCTATTTGCGCTTGGCCTAATTCCACATTGCTAATTTCACTATTTTCGCTGTTATTTCATTATCGATGGATATTTTAAAGCAAAATTTCAGGGTCACATAGTACTCAATACGATCTTCAAAGTTAGTTTACTTATCCCTATTCAAAATCAAGGAGTTGTGCTCACACCCGTTAGGGGGTTGAAATTACAGGGATGAAAAAAGCGGAGTCCTCGAATCAGAAATTGTCAAGCGATTTTCCGCATTTTGATTTTAAAGTCGGAAAACCGGGGTGTTAAGTTTTCGTTGGACCACGCTGTATGTAATTCCGTTTTCAGTTCTATTTTTACTTAGGTGGAATTTTGATATTCTCACCGTCATGATCTGAGACCTAGTTTCTGACCAGTTTCAATATTGTACAAGGTTCACCGGTCACCCTGTTTTTTACTGTATATAAACACATTGTTTTACCAAACAGGAGATAGGAATCAATTCAACAATATGTGTGCAGTTATAAAGGTAATTCGCCAATAATTTGAGTACATCAATGCTTAGCATATCACACAAATCTGCTATCAATGAATATGTATTACATGAATTGGCAACTGCAAGCTCAGATTTGTCCTTCCTGTCTTCAAATAAATATTTATTCCTACTCTCCAGTCACGCGAAAAGAATTAGTAATTTCCCCAACAATACTGGACAATCACTTCTGGTATTGAGATATTGATTCGCTCCTGTGACCCCCAAATTTAGCAAGCATTATTCCATGATGATATCCAGCATGGAGGATATTCAGCATCCTCTTTCAAATCCAACATTCATAAAACCTCCGCTGAACAGCCTCCAGCTGATATCTAGGTACAACATTGGTAAATAGGTATCCATATAAGGCTGGCATACTCAAGTTTACTTTTAATTAATGAATTGAACAATACCAGGAATGAACTGATATTCCGAAAATTTCTGCTACCATATACTATGAAGCCATTTGTCTTAGATACTGCAGAAAGAATTTGTCTGATATGCCGTAAAATTAGTACCGTTCATAGATTATGACTAGATAAATGCTCTTAAGAGGGATCTACACCGTTTTAGTGTACAGTTCAGAAAGAGAAAATGAATATAATTCAATTCAATCAGTTCGTCAACTCGGAAGACCAAAAATTTTTTTATTCGTCAAACTGAAACAAAAAATTTCCATATTTATTCATGTTATTAACTTTCCGAGGTGGAATTATCCCTTTTAAGAATTTCTACATAAAAAAATGTCTCGAAAAGTCTCGCCATTGGCTACAATTCGTATCCTGGTGCAATTGAAAAAAGACGTTCGTTAAGTACTGCCATCTCTTCGACGAAAGTGGAAACTATTGTAATATTCATAAAATCTTCTTGGCGTTCAAGTGTTCTGGCAACACCCCACATTCTGGTAGACTTTTCCCCTTTACGCCTTATACGGATGGCGAGAAAGCCCCGTGGTATAATCTCCTCTTAACCGAATAGTATCAACAATAAAAATCACCTGAAACAGTAGAAAACATTTTTGTGTTTCTTCTTGTGTGAGGCCAATTTTTGGCGGAGGCCATAAAGCCTATTGTTCTCTCCTATGGAGAGTAGAGAGAAGGAGAACGATCGACGTACTAAAAATGTGTCCTCGAAAATGGGAAACGTAGGATAGGTGTCGCTGCGATTGCAGCGTGTATAGATAAGGGGTGGGGATTCAAGCATCAATTTGAAATGAACAGCCTTCATTTTATTACAGGTTATGTGTCATCGTGGTTTTTCTGATGATTTTTCGAATACCTTTTTTCAAATCTATATTAAATATGAATTATATGCAATAAAATACGTCGAAATCGAAATCGATGAAATAAAAAAAAAATCATTGATCAAAAAAATTGTACCTACTTTTGTTTATCATTTTTTATTGAAAGCAGGTATGTTAGTTGGTTTACCGTTATCTTCAAAATTATATAAATCCGTAGTGAGGAGTAGTAAACATCAAGACAACAAAAGGTAGCAATCTCAGATTTATCACTTAGGTATTAGAGTAGATTATGTTGCCAATATTCAGCTGAGAACCGATATAAACCATATATTACATATGTTATGCCAACAAAATTCTTCAAGAATATTTACTTCTGAACCATGTATTATAGTTTTATTGGTCAGATATTTTTATTCAGAAGAGTCAACTTCTCACGAGGGATGACAATTTCGATTTCGTTTATAATGAACCCATCATCTTTTTGATATCTTCATCGCAAAAGTGCTCTTGACACACAAATTGATTCGGAGTCGATTCTTGATCTCTTCTCCTTTTCTTTCCGATGCCAAAACACTCTTACACTAGCGCACGCTTCAACATTTCACCATTGTCATATGTTGTTCTCTCTTCAAAAATCGAAAATAATAATATTCCTATTATCTGTCACTAGGGACACAGTTCACTCAGCCAACTACAATTTGTTTAAATCAAAATTTCGCACTCTCGTGATGGCCAGCGCGCCTGTTGGCAAAAGCATGAACTACCCTATTGGTACATATTTTAGGGGACAAAAAATCTGTGGTCTCAAAGCAGCGATCGTTCTCCTTCTCTCTACTCTCCATATTCTCTCCCATGAAGAATGAAATTGAAAAGAATAAGCACTTTGATAAGTGCCGTCGCAGCAAAGGCACAGGGGAGAATCAGTTCCATTCTATGAAAACGTTCATTAAACAGGTGAGCAGAAACCGGTAACTATCAAGCCTATCCTATCTTAGAAGCTCTACAAATGGGACCAACAAAAGCTGAGCTAGCCCCCCACTAAGCTCATGCACCTGGCTTAAGATTTCCAGCAACTTCCGCGTGCTCCAGGCACCAACTAACGCAGAAAGCGTCACTGAAGCTTAGCTCACGCAGAGCTTCTCTGCATCTCCTACCTACTTGGTAGAAGTTGACCTTGACATCAGATATAAATTTCTGCGTTTTTTGACTATCACACCATATCGTAGTATCCTTTGCGAATATATTGAATTGATGTGTCCGATACTTGATGAAAATCCATAATTGAACTTGAAACAGATTATAAGATTTTCACAAAATGAGTTTTGAACTTTTGAAGGTTTAAAACTCATTTTGTGAAAATCGTATAATCTGTTTCAAGTGCCAAACGAATATTCCCAAGCGTGGAGACAAGTTACGCTTACACATTCCTCTCCTAAGGGAATGGACCTATTAGTGTGAGGCTCAACAATTCCGATACCAGTCCTTTTGAAATTCACAGACAAGGTGGGACCTCCAAAATTATGAAGCCTGTTGGATGTAGGTCATTGATATCAGTCAGGAAAAATTCACATTAAGGATTGTCACAGCGGAAGATGGTGACCGCTCGCTTCCTTCTACGGAGAAGAAATGCATAAGCATCAGCCATTTTGACAGCTCCCGCATGTCGCTTCGCTTGTATAGTAGTCCACTGTCGCTATCGGTAAAAGTTTCAATTTTTGACACCCCCCTATCTCAGAACGTGTGCATATGAATGTGTTCGGACCACACGGAATTACATCCTGCATCTCTGCTGCATATTTGATTAATCACCTACTGATTAATTATTATTATTATTATTTTTCAACTAATTATGAATAATAAATATCTATAATATTAAATTTAATAAAACATACTTCATTGATTTTCGAAACCTCTGGCCGCTAACTTCACACCGATATAATAACGTTAGTTAATCTGAAACCTCCTATATATCTAAGTATGTATTATACTCGGTATTATAGTTGAATATATATTGGACTAATTAGTGTTAATAACGAATTGGATATTCATAGCCAATACGTATTTCACTTTTAAGGTGGTAATTTGATGTTAAATAAATACGTTGCAGAGTTGTCAATAAACAACATAGTAGCGATTCAAATAGGTACATACCAATCACTTTCATATATTTTTATATGTGGGAAAAAGAAGTCATGAATACATTCGCACGAAAAAATTGAGCATACTCCATTGATTCGATGATAAATAGTAAATTTAATTTTGATTCTTTTGAATTTGCAATATAAGATGTACGTGAATAAGTTATGTATCTAGGTCTCTAACAAATAAACACGGTTATTTGAGGAGTTCTCATATACGTAATGAAGAAATAATTATACTCACAGAAATATTTCTGCACTTGGGGCAGGAAAGTTCTGATAAAAATCCTGTATAAATGTCTTTCCTTTCAGAAACGATAGGTTCAACAATGGTAGGTACCATAGCGATTCGGTTGACACACATTATTTTCTAGTTGGTGTAACAAAGTTTGAATAACTTTTTATAATGGGAAAAAGGTGTATCTTCCCAGAACTAATACAACGCTTATGCGTATTTCACCAAATCAACCATCAGAATAAATGAATAAGATTCACTACATGAAGACGAGTACGCGCCGATATCTGTTTCTTTCACTCTGCTGGACGCGATATAGTTATCAAGTAGGTATTTCATTTACGTCACAAACCCTACCACATCATTGTCGTATCGTTGTTTTATCGTGTGTTGGCCTCTATCACGGTACGTGAAAGCTGGGAGTCGGTTTATTCGTAAAATTATTCAGCCTGCCGTCCTGTATACAGGCTGATTTGAACAACTGAGTCTTTTTATTTAACGAAAGGTAGAACTCCTCGCTTCATAAAAATCACCCATAGAATACTCCCAAAATTACGAAGCTGGTAAATCTATATATTCTATAATCTAGGTATATTGTTGTCCGCGGTACTTAAATCATTACCTTCTATTGTGTGCGAATTTTTATGAGATGGTTCGTTTCGATAAGTTTCACCTCCTAGTCGAAATATCAACGAAGTGTTTGGAAAGGATGTAGCTAACGAACATACAGTACGTCGATGGTTCGAAAAATTCAGATCTAGAGATTTTGATCTTCAAAATGAACCACGCGGACGACCTGAGAGCAAGGTGACCACCAACTGAAAGCAGTAGTGGAAGCAAATCCATCCGAAAAGATGCGTGAACTAGCAGCAAGATTCGAAGTTACCATTCCAACAATAATAAGTCATCTGAAAGCCATCGGAAAAGTAAAGAAGCTTGATAGGTGGGTTCACGTGAAACCGGATAGTAACGTGCGATGAAAAGTGGATACTTTTCGATAATCGCAAGAGTTCGGCACAATGGTTGGACAAAGATGGCCAACTCTGCCAAAACTCATCCCAAAACCTAGTACACAGTAGAAAATCGAGATTTTTAACACCAAAATAACACTCGGCGGTGTCTATATCCATACAAACCATTTAACAACGTAGGTGTAGTGTTAAATTAACACTGTGATGGTGAATATATTTTATACCGGTAGTTGTTGATATTTATATACCGATGGTGTCAATTTGTCTTCCGGGAGGTGTAAAAAAATCACTTTTTGAGGTGTATAAAGAGCACCTAGTGGTGTAATTTCTTCACCAGATACTGTTCAAATTCACCATACAGAGTTTCAATTTTTGACACTAAAGAGTGTATAAAAATGGTGAATCTGAGAGGTGAGAAAAACATGGTAATTATATAAAATTCTTTATTCTCCAATGAAAAACAACAAAAAGACTGTGAATGATAATTATAAAATATTGATATTCAAATGTATGCTACTATTATGCACCCTTAAAACAAACATAGAGGTATATAATTACTCAAAACACTTGAATCAATATAGAAAATAGCATTCGAACATAGCAAAAATAAAATATTACAATATTACAAACAACTTACTGATACCAGTTCCAGAAAATTTGAGAATTCTCCCTGATCAATCAGGCAGCAGCTTTCATCTTTCACCGGTTTAAAATCGTCCTTTTCCAATCCAGTTATTAACTGTTGTGATGTGAATTTGTTGAGGCCTGAAACACATAGGTATCATCACAGCAATGACGGCTCGTCCGGGTATGCAGGGTCGGCCGGGCCGACCCAAAAATAATCGAGAAATGGAAAATAATTATAATTATTTTATTCTTCAAAACTTATTCCAAATGATTAATTTCGATATTAAATTCTCGATTAATTCCCTAGACGTACGACAACTTATTTCGATCAACGTGACGCCCCTGTCGCCCTGAGTTAGTTTATTTCGAAGTTCTCTTTCCTTACGATAAACACGCTACACGCTAGGTCGGCCAGCCGGCAGTAGCCTAGCGAAACGCTTAAGTTATTGTACCATACAGCACCTACGTCGCACGCAGTTATCACCAAGTTGAACATCGTATTACGTCGCTGCTAGATACATACACGGTCGGCTAGCACGAGTTGGGCCTACCTTGCTATGGTTTGGTCGTTTAGTTGTCATATTTCTAGATTTCCTCATTGTCTATTCTAAGATATTATATTATCAAATGAATAGTTAATCATTAAATATTATGTCTATTTTAGAAAAGAGCGTATTCGCACCTTTTAAGAGTAGTTTTAGTCAATGAAAATATAATATATCCCTAATTATAGTTAGATTTTTTTATTTTTAAATGAATAGTTAATTTTTGAAAAAGGGTATTCCGACCGTATAAGAGTAGTTTAGTGATTTTTCGACCATAAAAATTCGTAATTCCTAGTGAATTTATAACGGCACGGTGATTTCGAAGCTTCTTGAATACGCGTAGGTCGGCCGGCCGAGCCTCGGAGTGGGGATATAAGAATCGCATCCGCATCGCTGTTCCCATATTATGAATTGAATTAGGTCAGTGTCGTAGAATAAGAGAAAGGGGTGCACGTGTTTATCCGTTTTCTTCGATTCATTTCGTAAATTTTGACAATCTGAGTGGATTCTAAATTTCTTTTATTGTTGAATAATTGGAGTAGTAGCAAATCGAAACAAACTTTGCATCCTGTCACAAGATCATGTGACAGTAGAAGGAAGAATGGTGAAATAAAGAAAGGAAAAATTAGTACATTTTCACTTAAAATCAAAATTGCAGATGTGTTTCAGTGAACTTAAAATTTTGATTCGTTTTGACGTTGATGTTTTGTGTTGTAATAAATTTGTTATCGGTATTTACAGAGAGACACCGAAGAAGAATAAAACTATTATTCAAAAGCTGGGCAAAAACAAAGAAGTGTAGTACATTCTTTCTCCAAAAACAAGCCTTTATATCGCATTGAAAACGAAACTTTTATACACTGTTGTATAAAAATAAATCAGACTATATCTACAGGATGGGGCATAAGTCTGGAATAAAATTATTATTTCTTCAATATTAATCAACCACTCAAAATGAAGACACTGAAACCCACCAATTGCTTTTCAATTTCCTTCTTCTTCTATCAATGAGTAGTTTCTCAACCAATAACTTAACATCAAGATGCTGAAAAACATGTCATTTCTGATTGCATTTATTTTTGGGAAATAAAATTGAATATTTTTTTCCATTCCTTAGCCGCAACCCTATCCAACTTATCTTTAGAAACTTAATCGACAAAAAATATATCAATATTTAATTTTAGAAAAACAGAGATTATGGTGGGATTCCGCGTTTTCATTTTCAGTTATTGGTTGAAAATATAAATATTAATTTTATTTCAGGATATTCCCCTGTATATCCTGGGTCTGGCCGACCCACACCTTATGGGCACGAGCCGTCACTGCATCACAGAACACTAATATACAAGAAGTGAAAAGTCCTAAGTAATCTGTGGCAACACCAAATGTCATTTATATGCCGCCATATTTGGTTGTGGAAGTAGATATTGAATGGCGGGAATTTTAAATTTACAGGCGTACTATACCTATATACATACTTTTCGTTGTTTTCACTTCATTGTAAATTTACAGCTTCTACCATTAATATTGAAAACAGATTTGGAATTCATGATAGAAGCTGTAAATTTACATTACATAAAAAATAAGATCAAGGTAGGAGAAAGTTAGAATTTCAGCAATTTATTTATTTTTAGTAAAAGTTCTATAAACAGTATTTTCCAGAGGAGCACATTTATATATCAGTCAGCCAAATGCAAATACATATTTAGGATGAAATATATCAAACTGTATAGTATTTGAGAAGAAATAGAATTGTTGATCGTAAAACCTGTTCCCCATATAAAATCTCAGTATGAGCAGAGGAAATCAAGTAACATCCACACATATGTATGATACAAAACAACCAAGATAAAAACCTCAGCAAAAATCTGTCCCTATATAAGTTTAGTTATATTGAATTTATTCACATAATGAGCCATTTAAATTATCGGGCCGGCTCTTTCATTGTGATAAATTTTCTTGTTCTCTTGTACATCTCGAAATTGAAATCATATCTGAAACAAAAAAAAAGAGAATGAAGATACAGAAAGCATAGTAAATAACATAGTAACAAAGTGATTGATGTAGAATTGGAATGATAAGAAATTCAGAGATCAAAATTAGCTCAACCTACCTAATCACGAGTATCAGAATAGATGAAAATAATATTCAACATTCGGTCGTTCGTAGGTTACATCTCCTTGAATCTCCTAAATAATCCGCCTCGTTATGTAGTAGTGAAGTAATTTTTTTCAGTTAAATAATGAAATGTGAATATTAAAAATATGATTTTTGAAACGTCAACAGGTTGTCAACCAAAAGAATTAGGTTAATTTGGTTTTGATTGTCACTTCAACCGGAAATTCATGTCGGCCATATTTGGTTGTAGATTTGACCATAGAAGAGGGAGTTTCACCCCCCTGGGTATCATGGTATCAATGTAGAAATGTAGAAGGAGCAGAAGCATAAAGGTTCTGGTTCTACCCATATATCTATTAGATACTTATCTACAACTCACAAAACCTATGGAAAGTAACAAAAAAGCGCAGTGCAGTTTTTGTAGTTAATGTTTTAGGACATTTCGCAATAGTCTTCATGATCTCCAAACTCTGCGAAATAATAATAAAAACGAATAATTTATAAGTGTGAGTGTGATATCAAGAAAAAAGTTATTAATCCCTTTGTAGTGAATTCAAGTTTATCATATTCAATTTTGAATAGAATCGGATCACAATACAAAACTCGTCCAACATATTTTGTTTGTATATAAATAGTATATAACAAAAATTGTGTTGCATCCGACTTTTATCGGACGAAACTCAACTGTCTGCTAGCAACGTCGCCAGACTTTGCATTTGAAAAAGGCACTGCCCCGCTGAGGACTGGAGAGGAGACGTTAAAACAGTCTTCTCCGAACATTCAGGGGAATTGATTATTCTTGGATCTTGGAGTCGTGCATTCGCAAAATGAGTAGAAGTGAAATGGGCATTGACTGTGATCAGCTATTGGTGTTGGTAGAAGCTCGGCCTTCAATTTACAATTATAAAATGAAGGAACATCATAATCTTGATGTTCTGATATTATAATAATAATAATAATCATTATTTAATTCATTGCCTCCCTGTTTAGGCGTGATCACTTTCCTCATTATTGTATCGCCGGCATCGTATTCTGTCGAGAACCGAGCGCGTCTCAAACTTCCCATCATACGTCCGACGTTCGCAAGGCGAACCGGCGTACTGAATTAGGGAAAATATGGGACATATGCTATTGTCTTCGTCTTGGTTTCTATCTGGGGGGGATTGAATCGGATACCGTTTCATGTTGGATGGCGCTGTGGGTAAATAAATAATACCCACTAGAACATAACAACATTGAATAAAGTTCCATCAATTCCAAACGTTCTCCACCGTAGAAAAATGCTATGTTGCTCTGATGAGGCTAAATGAGGCCGAAACCATGGTCAGCATCTGCTTTTCTTCGGTGGAGCGTACTCCATTTGGGGGCCTTGACGATGACAAACTGGCTAGCTCAATTCAGATCGTAACACTTGTCGATATTCATATCGTCGGGTGGTATGCATCTGAATTTATCCTCATTATTTAATTCATTGCCTCCCTGTTTAGGCGTGATCACTTTCCTCATTATTGTATCGCCGGCATCGTATTCTGTCGAGAACCGAGCGCGTCTCAAACTTCCCATCATACGTCCGACGTTCGCAAGGCGAACCGGCGTACTGAATTAGGGAAAATATGGGACATATGCAGCATACACTAATTCCTCCCTGGTACGAAATTTCTCGACCAATCAGGAAACAGCACTGTATACCACTAATTTCCTCCCCACGTCGACGATTAGGTCGTCGACGTGTAGGAAATCCAAAGGGCACCATAAACAACATAACCTGTATTCCGATAGTGACAGAGTGACAACGACATGATCAAAACAAAAATGTTTTGATTGTAGCAGGTGGAATGTGCTATTCTTTCTCATATTTGCGTGTTATTTTAAGGCCTAAATTTAATTACTTTTGTGGAGAGCAAAGATGTTTGCGTGTTGTTTGTTCGTGTGCATATATTTTGTTCTAAATTTTCGAAGACTCGCGGATTATCAAATGAATTTAAAGTTAGAATATATAGATTTGTCATCAATTTTGTAATAAAAAACAAGCAGAAATATTGTAGTAATTCATTTGGGCATTACGATTACGAGTTCAACTTTTCGCAAATTACATACAGTTCGAGTACAATTCAAAAACTCTGAAGTGAAAATTAAGAAATTTTAATTACAGCAATTCGATAGCGAGTTACGAATAAGCATGATCCATTATTTGTGAAGCAGTGAAAATAATGCCACAAATAATATTGTCTTTTTTTGTATATTTCATTTGATCATCTCTAAAAAATTATGATTCGTACATACCGACAGTAAGTCACTTTGTATTATAATTGGAAAGGCTCAAAAAATCTGAAATTAATTTCCTACTGAGGAGTAAAAGAAAAAATGTCTCGCTATTGATAAATGTGCTTCATTATTGTTATGTTAGTATTTAGCTAAGATTTGATCATCTCTCTCTGATTAGTACAGAACATACTTATATTTTGTATTATGATTTGGAAAAACTTAAATCAGTTTCATTCTAAGGAGTAAAGGAAAAAAAAGTCTTGCTTTGATTAACATGCTTCTTTATTCATGTTAATATTTAGCTGAGGTTAGTGCAACGGGGAACCATACAATTCTGCGTATGATACAAGAGCTCAGGGAAAAACCTCAGAAGAAAAAACCCTGCCTCCCCGTGTTTACAAAAAAAAACCAAACGAAATTAACAGGAGATATTCAATACTGAAGGACATCTTATCTTGATTCTTCCATAAAGGGAAATTAGAGTCTTCTCCGAGGTGGTTGAAATTCAAAGTCTGAAATAGAAAGCTGTACAAGATTGAAAATTAATTATGTGTCAAATCAATTAAAAATTGACCAACCTCTTTCAAGTATGGCCTTAAAACCATCCTTATACCAACATGTTGCAATAGAAAAATACATAAGGACTCTTTCAATTCCAATTTTCCTCTTCTAACATTATTTAATTATCTCATTTAGATCTAGAATACTCAAAAAATAAAATTCAAATGTACATCAAGCTTCTATAAATTATAGAAAAAATACTTCCTTTTTGAAATTTTTTTTATTACCACTACCTTGAATCGTACTTTTATTTGGTGTTAAAAAACATGCTTTATTTGTCGATAACCTTACAACCTTCCATTATATCACCTGTTAGTTAGTAGATTTGAGTAAATGACATGCAGTATTTCAAAAGAAACTGAAAAGGCAAAGAGTCTTCTTCATATTGATCTGGAATAATCAAAATAAGCTACATTTACACATCATACCAAGCCCCAATACATTAGAAAACATACATTTATTCCATAGACAATAAACCTTTTGACTCCACCAACATGATGTGCAACTTGACTACTTCTTACTTGGGAAATACAACTGTTTCTCTATTTTTCTTTTTCTGCTGGTAGAAGCATTATTGCATTGCAAGTTATAAGCGTCTCTAATAATTTTTGCAATGTTACGAAGGGTACCCACATCCAATAAACCAAGCTGCATTCTAGCTTGTTCTAATACAATCTATAATAAACTATGAAGAACCATATGCATGAATCATCACAAAGACTTACATCTTTTGTAGTAGAATCTATTGGATCATTTGTAATTTGACTGGATCCACCTACGACACTCTGGACATCCATTTCATAAGCAGCCCTACTTGTTGATGGTTGACATATATATAAGTTGTTGTCCTCATCATCATCATTTACAGTTCTCACACCTAAAACAGAATCGCTTCTCTCTGCGACCAGAGCAACTGCATGTATATGTTTACACATGGCAGCTTTTATAGTAAACTCTGCACATTGACATCTAAACCTATGGATGCATATTTTGCACTTAATGCAATATAGAGATGTGCAATCCTTATCACACAACTCATTATATGACACAATATAAAATTTATTACTCACGGATTCCGATGGTACTCTAAACTCACCAGTTTCTAAGCATACTACTTTATCGGTCAGTCCATTTTCTGCTTTCGAATGAGCTTCTCGGTTAACTCTGGCCTGGTATTGATTGGCAGAAGGTCTTTCCGTGTCAATAATGTTTTTCCACATCTTTTCATTTACCAATTCCTCCAAAGTGTCCAGTAATTTCTCTACCCTACAATACATTTTATAGAATATGATTATTATTCATGGTGCATCCTTCAAAACAATACCGTAAATTCTGATTTCCCCTCATTTTATTGTACTTCAATACTTTATTCAGGCTTTCTATAGCCATGTTGGTATTAATCCCAACATTTACTCTGTGGCAGTGAGCCCACATCATGATTCTTTCTTCACTTTGGAAATAATAACTGAAAAACATTTATGAAAATCTTCAATTATACTCTTCCACATTTAAAACAACTCACTTCTTTAAATATTTCAAAAACTCATTTTCCTGTCCTTCTTCCAAATGCTTGAAATATTCGTCTTTCATCTTGTGGAATGTTGATACATCAGTCTCCTTCAAAATTTTTCGCATTCTATTTTTCATCTCTTTTTTGTTGTCCACATTCTTCAACTTGTTTCTCCCCTGTATATTCCAATTCTTAATAACATGCCAAGTACAGAGGAGCCTTCTTGGCTTTCTTTCTGTTACCATTGCCTGGAAAATGTATTAAAAATTTAATAGCTGTAACATAAATCCAATATGTAGCTATGTTCTTCAATACCTGACACCATGCATTATAATATTTTATATCATCATCGGTCATAATATATTCTGCGTCCACTGGCTCTCCAATCTTAGATTTCAAAGCATCAAAAAAAATATTTTGGATGGTTTGATCCAGTCTATTCGATAATAAGAAAGCCACCGGGAAACCGATTTTATTCTCATCTTTGACTAAAACTATAGTCAGATCATAATGTCTTGAGTTTGTGCCATGGGTTCCATCGATGCATATTATCCTTTTGAATTGTTTGAGCTTTCTCTCCATATCATCGTTCATGAATCCTAGAGCAAAGTCTTCTGCCTTCAATCCTGGGTAGGTTTCTCCTGATAATTTTACAATTTGTAAAGAAAGAATAGGAATGAAGGCACAATTTTGAATAATATACATACCAATTTGCTTGAACAAAAAAACATAATTTTTTCCTTGACTGTTCCACTCTTTCACTTTCAAAGTGGTGGCAACCATGTCATCATCATGTCTCCTCTACTCTATGTTGAATTTTCTTATAATATAAGCAAGATCTGCCCTTTTAAGCACATTAATTCTTTCTAGCTTATTGCCGGTTATAGTTCTTGCATCTTCCAAAATTCTTTCTTTTGTGACTCCAGCTGCCAATTTACTAGCAATCATTTCCTGCTGGTCCTTTGTCAAATGTTTAGATCGCAGTAGATCGTCATGACCAACATGTGTTTCAACAAATTTAACATCCACCCCTTGAACATATTCAGTATATCGCTCTAGAGAATACAACTAAAATATTACAATATTTACCTGTATTACATATCTTCACACGAATTCTAGAAGGGCAGAAACCAGAGATTTTGATACTTCCCCCAGTTTTCATGCTGCGTTTGCTACATTGGCTAGTATATCCTAAAAATGGAACAGATAGATGATATTACATTATCGCTGGTGAAATAATAATACTTCACTTGTAAATATTATGATGAATAACAAATAGGTACAAACCTGAAAAATTACTACGATTGCATTCATAATATACCACCTGTCCATCGCTGATTTTACGATCTCTTCGTTTTACGTAATCCACATTTCTGTTATCAAGTGCTCTCCAAGTCTCAAATTCTTCTTCATTCTTAAAAGTAAAAAGTGATGTCTTGATACTTAGAGAATGAATCTGCTGTAAGTGATTAATCAGCATATCATGAGACTCAAGAGCTACTTTTTCTTCTTGAGGGCAAATGGGGCATTTTATATGCACTGTCTGTTTTGCAATAGGTTGTTCATTATGAACATCTCGCAAATGGCGATATTTCGCCGAAACACTAGAGTATTTCTTTTTACAGATTTGACAAATCAGTTTATCGCTGAAATATGAGGTTTTAATAATGAATCAATAATATGTATAATAACATAACATAACAGTGAATACATACTTTTCCCCATCCATGTTCAAGAATCTATTTCCTGAAAGCTAAACTACAAGTTAAAAATTGAAGCAATGAAAATTGCTTTAATTTGAAGAAACTCCTGAAATACAATAGATATGAATTAGAGCAATAAAAATTGCTTTAATTTGAAGAAACTCCTGAAATACAATAGATATGAATTAGAGCAATAAAAATTGCTTTAATTTGAAGAAACTCCTGAAATACAATAGATATGAATTAGAGCAATAAAAATTGCTTTAATTTGAAGAAACTCCTGAAATATAATAGATATAAATTAGAGCAATGAAAATTGCTTGAAGATATTCCAAATATATTCTCAAAATATTCAGTAGCAGCTTTCAGAGCACAAATGTTTGGGCAAGTAAGCAACTATCAGAACAATTCAGAATTGAATGGCGGAAAGAGTGGAAAGACCGTTACAAATTCTTCAAGTTGAAGAATACGACAGAGACAGAGACAACTCCCACTCTCCCTCTCTCTCTATCGTTGTCGCATGACATGTGCTGTTTCCTGATTGGTTCGCATCAGGGAGAAATTAGTGTATGCTGACATATGCTATTGTCTTCGTCTTGGTTTCTATCTGGGGGGGATTGAATCGGATACCGTTTCATGTTGGATGGCGCTGTGGGTAAATAAATAATACCCACTAGAACATAACAACATTGAATAAAGTTCCATCAATTCCAAACGTTCTCCACCGTAGAAAAATGCTATGTTGCTCTGATGAGGCTAAATGAGGCCGAAACCATGGTCAGCATCTGCTTTTCTTCGGTGGAGCGTACTCCATTTGGGGGCCTTGACGATGACAAACTGGCTAGCTCAATTCAGATCGTAACACTTGTCGATATTCATATCGTCGGGTGGTATGCATCTGAATTTATCCTCATTATTTAATTCATTGCCTCCCTGTTTAGGCGTGATCACTTTCCTCAATAATAATAATATTTCTGATTTTCATTAACGATCTTCCTGTTAACTTACGTAGGATGCTCGTTAGTTTGTTAACCGTTCGAAATCTGACGAATATTATGAAAGGTTTATTATTGGGTTTATTCGCTGATGATGCCTCGGTAGCGGTTGCGGCTCCATCGTTGGATGAGCTACGAACTTTATGTGAGACACTATTGGGGTGCTTTGTGGAATGGTGTCAGAAAAACAACTTAATTATCAATGTTGAAAAAACCGAGTGTGTACATTTTTCAATTAGGCAGGATGATCGCGAATTCGTCATTCGTTACCTAGATATTGCCGTCCGCTCTAAGGAAAGTACCAAGTTTCTTGGCATCAGTCTGGATAGTGGTTTGAGGTGGTGTACACATGTCGACATGTTGTGCAGGAAATTGAACAGCTCATATTATGCCATAAATAGGATAAGAAAATCTATTCCCTTAGATTCCCTAATTAACATCTATTACAGCTTGGTTTTTAGTCATTTGAACTATAATATTCTACTTTGGGGAAACTCTTCGGATGCTGGTAGAGCTTTTATTTTGCAAAAACGAATTTTACGCATGATATTTGGTATACCTCCGCTTTCCACATGTAGACCTGTTTTTGTAGAAAATAGCATTCTTACATTGTCCTCTATTTACATATTGAGATGTCTTATATATGTGAAAGAGAATGAAGGGGGCGTGGCAAAGCTGTCTAGTTTTCATAACTACAACACAAGAAGTGAGAGAACTTTAAACATCCCCAAACACAAAACAACCAAGTTTGAGAAGTCTCCTATGTATCAGTGTATCAAACTGTACAACCATTTGCCGCGTGTCATTCAGTCTCTGAATTGTAATTCTTTCAAGAAAGCTGTTAAAACATTATTGTTAAAAAAATGTTATTACTCAGTAGATGATTATCTATGCGATGTATTGACAAATTGTTGATTTTTATTGTCTATTTTCTCATTTTGTTTGACCTGTCCCATACAAGTATGAACTTGTCAGAGGGGATCAATAAATTATTATTATTATTATTATTATTATTATTATTATTATTATGACTTTAGCCTTGCGGCTTTCACACTCCTCTCCAGAGGAAAATTCACTTATCCCAGATATCTCAGATATCAAAAGGATTAAGCTCTGTTGGAGCCCTTTCCAGGTTGTCGGGCTCGTGGTGGTGGTCGGGTCCGGGTCGCTCCTCGCCTCCCTGCTGTAGGCTGGATTCCTGCTCCACCCGCACTTCCTGTCGGAGCAGACGGTGTTCCTCTGCATTCCCCATGTACTTGCGTACAGTTCTCGCCGTTCCGAGCAGTACCGCCTTCTGCATGACTCTATAGATATTTTCGTCCAACTGAAGTTTCCTCAAGTTCTCTAGTAGTTTCTTCGGTATCAGGCCTGTAGATGAAATGACAATAGGGATGGTCTTGATATATTTCAGCTTCCACTGTCTTCTGGTCTGTTCCTCGAGATCTCTGTATTTTGAAATTTTTTCAGTGTGCCTATCTAGAAGATTGTTATTATTTGGAATTGCCACGTCGATGAATAGTGCTCTGTCCTCATCCTTATTGAGCAATATGAGGTCTGGTCTATTGTGGGTTATTTTTCGGTCTGTGAGAACCGTGCGATCCCAGTAGAGCTTGTGATGGTCGTTTTCCAGCACAGCATCCGGATGGTAATTGTAATAAGGAACCTTTTTCGAAGTTAGAAGTTGGTGTTTTAGTGCCAATTCTTGGTGAAGAATCTTGGCAACAGCATCATGTCTATTTTTGTACTCCGTGCCCGCGAACTTCTGACATCCCCCGGTGATGTGCTGGATAGTTTCATGTGTCTCACAGCCATAACGACAGCTATCGTCCGCCACTGAGGCATCCTTGGCGATGTACTTCATGTAATTTCTTGTTGGAATCACCTGATCCTGCCCTCTGTTTCAGGAAACAACCTTCCGGAAGTCAACCAGTAGTTCGACGCAGATATGTCGACGTAATCATGGTTGACCTCGTTCTGGTGCCTCCCATGCAAAGGTTTGCCAATCAGTTTCTGCATTTTACTTTCTGCAGAGTGTTCGACGGTTTCCAAGTGATCCTGTTGTAGCTTTAATGGTGTAGAACTATCAGCAACACAAACTACTCGATGGAGTTCTGACGAAGCTGCCTTGCTCAAGAAATATTTTCGAAGTCCTTCAATTTCCTGGACATACGGTTGGGCAAATCAACAATTCCTCTACCCCCAAGATGTCGTGGCAGCTCGGTCCGTTCTATTGAGCTTTTGGGGTGATGTTTATTGTGTTTAGTCAGCATCGTCCTTATTCTTCTCTGTAAAGCTGCTAAATCGGTGGTCGTCCAAGAGATAATACCAAATGAATAGCTCAGCGCCGAGCAAGCGTAGGTGTTAATCGCTTTTATCAGATTCTTGCTGTTAAGACCAGTTCTCATTATCCTCCTCAATCTTCGGGTGAACTCCTCCGCTAATTCTTTCTTCATCTGGGTGTGATTGATTTTTCTTGCCTGTTTTATGCCTAGATACTTGTATGTGTCTCCTTCCTTTAATGCTTCAATTTCCGCACCTTCCTTGAGTTTGAACGAACCATCTTCTATTTTCCCTCTCGTTATGTTAAGCAGTCGACATTTTTCAAGTCCAAACTTCATTTTGATGTCTTCCGAGAATCCTTCCACCATTTTCAGCATCAGTTGCATTTGTTTTTTGGTAGATGCGAAGAGTTTCAAGTCGTCCATGTAAAGGAGATGATTCAGTTTCATCATAGTTCTACTGCCGTTCTTGATGGAAAATCCGTAGTCCGTAGAATTCAATCTATGAGACAAGGGATTCAGGGCCATGCAGAACCACAGAGGGCTCAGCGAGTCTCCTTGGAAAATTCCGCGTCTTATTGGAATAGGTCCTGTTGTAATGAAGCAATCTGCTGCTTTCATTTGAAGACTAGTACGCCAGGTTGACATGGCGTTTTTCAGGAACTTAACAATATTGGGATCCACCTTGTAAATCTTCAAGATCGTCAAGAGCCATTCGTGAGGTATAGAATCGAATGCCTTTTTGTAGTCTATGTACGCAGCGTAAAGATTCCTTCGCTTGGAGAACGCTTGATTGCAGATAACTGAATCTATTATTAGTTGTTCTTTGCATCCTCGGCTGACTTTGATGCATCCTTTCTGTTGCATGGCGATGATGTTATTCCTTTCGCAATGGTTGTGAATTCGGTTTGAAATGCACGATGTGATTAATTTGTACATCGTTGGAAGACATGTGATTGGTCGGTACTTGGATGGGTCTTCTGTATTCCTTTGGTCTTTAAGTAACAAGAATGTTGTGCCATGTGTAAGGAATACTGGCATTCTTTCAGGATTTTCAATGACATCATTTATTGCGGAGGTCAATTTGTCATGCATGATCCAAAGTTTCTTGATCCAGAAGTTCTGTAATCCATCAGGCCCAGGTGCTTTCCAGTTGTGCAGTCCTCTGATAGCTGATTTTACTTCTTCAATTGTGATCATGTCATGCTGCATCGGCTCATATTTTATAGCTTCAGATTTTTCATCTTCAATCCATCCGGTATCTCCATTGAAGTGAGGTTTCGTTGATAATTGTTCGGTCCAGAATTGTTCAATGGCTTCCTTTGGTGGTAACTTTCCATTCTCTCCATCCGACGATGTGAGTGACCGGTAGAAAGATTCTTCCGACTTTTCGAATGAATTATTGTCTCTTTTCCGGCTATAATTGCTTTTATATCTCCTCAGGCGTTCTGCATACAGACTTAATTTTTGCTTCAGAGTGTCGAGGCAATGGTGAGCTGTAGCATTCTCCGTCTCTCGTTCTGTGTGTGTCCTGTTTCTATCCATGATCTCTTTGGCAGCTTTCACAACATTTCTTCCTCGATTCCCGTTATTATTATTATTATTATTATTATTAAACATTAAAATAATTTTAGCAGGAATTTGGATAAATTTTTATTCGTTATCCTTTTAATACATCGCCAACGTTTCGAATCGGTTTTGATTCTTTCTCAAGGCTGGAATGTCAAAATAAAACCAGAAACAGATAAAAAGGACCTAGAGACGATCTGCCACTCACCTCGTATTTCATCGGATTGAATATCCTCAATTTTATTAAAATAATTGTATAAGTATCTCGTATTAAATTTCATTTAATCTTCAAGTGGTTCATGTGTTGTTAACACGACATCGGTAAACAGAATCGCCTCACGGTACGTTCCACAAATCGCAATGAGTAACATGGAGATGACATTCAACTCACCCATAAAACATTATATATGTTCGTTAAAATATCACATCTCGGGTAAAGAACAATAAGGTAAAAACAACAATGGTAGGTAATATACAACTCCGAAAGCTCTCAGTTATATCCATAATTAAGAACCACCATTTTGAGTCACTGAAACCCCAGCATTGCCCAATATAAGACTATCATACACCCAACTGAGATGTTGGACGTCTTCCCTATAGTTTACTGTGTTGTTGGACCTTATGTGAACCATCTCACTAATTAGCCGTCTACTGTAGATAGGTTCGCAATCCAGAACTGTGACCTGTGACTGTGATCAAATAGAGGATACAGCAATGGGTTCCCCGGCGAGCTCGACATTTGCGAAATTAGTTATGCTCGCTTTGTTTACATATGTGATATCAAAGTTGAATTTCCATATCCCTCTAATAAAACTCTATGTTGATGATACATTACTATTGATACCTAAAGAAAAAATTGATGAGACTCTGAACGTTTTTAGTTCATTCCACCAGAAAATAAGGTTTACCCTAGAAAGAGAAAAGAACCAGAGTATTCCATTTTTAAAAATATTAATCATCAGAGAGAAAAATAGATTAATAATAATAATAATAATATTTCTTTATTTCAGATAAGATTACAAAGTGGCAATCTGAAATGAAATAGTGTCCCAACAGTAACATTATCCAACCATTCAAACAAATTTCGCATTGAAGAAATCTCCTAACTCATATGGTTCCAGTTTCACAATTAATGATCTCATTTCTTTCTTAAATAATTTTGAATTACTTAAATTTCTAAGTCTATTAGGTAACTGATTGTAAATTCTAATACAACTATATTCAGGATGTTTTTCACTCAGAGTTAATCTGTGAATTGGGAAGTTTAAATTTTGTGTTCTTGTGTTATAATCATGATTAGCGTTGTGTCTTATAAATTAATCCTTGTTCCTATGAAAAAATAAAGCACATTCATAGATATATAAACCATACACTGTAAACATATTATTTTGTTTGAATACATTTCTACATGTTTCCCTGAACTTAAGACTATATATTGTTCTCAGAGTTCTCTTCTGTAAAATTAACATCTCTTTCAAATTTTGGTTAGTACCCCAGAAAACTATACCATACCTCAGCCTAGATTCAAAATTTGCATGATACAGAATTTTTAATGCTTTTTCACTCATATATCTTTTAGATATTCTCATGGTAAAATTAATCTGACTCAACTTTTGTCCTAAATATTCTGCATGCGCCCTGAATGACAGGAAAGAGTCAATGAATATCCCCAGGAATTTTGTGTTATCTGTTACAGGAATTTCTTTACTTTCCAATGTTATGCTTGTTGGTCTGCTGCTTTATTTCTGTTGGTGCTGAAAATCAGTAAGTTCGTCTTTTCCACATTTAATTTGAGATCATTATTCTTTAACCATTCTTGTGTCCTATTGAAGAAGTTAGTTCCCGATCTGATTAAAGTATCCTTTTCTTTCGCTCCGATCAATAAACTGGTATCATCCGCATAGTTCAACAATGATTCTTCCTCCTCTTCCTTCACTATGTCTTCTAGATCATTGAGGAAGACAAGAAAAAGAAGGGGTCCCAAGATACTTCCCTGAGCTATACCTCTATTATTTATCATTTCCTCCGATTCAGCACTCTCTCCATCTTTGTTAATTCTTACTTTTTGTTTTCTATTGCTCAGGTATGATTTCAACCACTTGAATGCCATTCCTCTTATTCCATGGGCTTGAATTTTGTTTAACAGATGTTCCTGATTTATTAAATCATATGCTTTTGACATATCCAGAAAAATTGCCAGAGCCAATTTGTCCCCCTCTAACAGTTCTAGTATATTTTTTGTTAGTTCAAATATAGCTGTCTGTGTGGATTTTCCCTTTAAGAAACCGTGCTGGGTGTTGGCGAAGAAGTCACAACTGTTCAGAAATTCTGTTATTCTTGAGCTCATTATCAATTCAAATATTTTTGAAAAGCTTGAGAGAATACCTACTAATAGGCCTGTAGTTCCCCATGTCTTTAGGATCTCCTTTTTTTAATGCTGGTTTTATAATTGCTATTTTGAGTTGTTCTGGGAATTCTCCTTCTTTGAACGACTGATTGATAAGGTGTGCTAGCACTTCATTTATTTCAGGCAGAGCCAGTTTAATTATGCTGGTGGGTATGTCATCAACACCGCTGGTATGTTTATTTTTGAGTGATTTCCCTATTTCTAATATTTCAGTTGGGGTGGTTGGTTTTAGGTACATAGATCTGTCATTCTGCCTGAGTTTACATTCTGGCTGTGCCCACGCCTGTGGAACAACATTATTGAAGAAGTAATTGAACTTTTGTGCAATCTCACGTGGAACTCCTTCCATCCCACATTCCCCTGCATTATTCTGTCCTCTGATTTCTTTGCAAATTGTCCACATTGTCTTGCTCTTGTTGTCTGATTTTCTAATTCTTTCTTCGAAAATTTGTGCCTTATTCTTCTTTATTAGTTGGTCATACTTCTACTTGGTCTTATTGTATAGATCTTTATAGATAGAATTCTTTCTGTTCAACATCAGTAATATATCTAGTTGGTTTTTGCATGTGTCGATCTCCTCGTTCGAAGGTGTTTTCTTTTTTTTTCTTGTCTTCTTTTTTAGTGGGAAGCATTCGTAGAAAATAGACTGAAAAGTATTCAGAAAGCTTTGCCAATTTCTATTAATGTCGTTTCCTTCTTCCTCGTAAATAAATGCCCAGTCTTGCTCTCTTATTCTTGCGATGAACTCCGATTTCGATCTTTCATCGAAATATCTACTTTCTTTCAGCTGTTGTACTGTGGGATTTGTGTTGGTGATGCATAGTTCCTGTGCTTTGTGGTCAGATATATGAAATTCTATTGTTCTTGATGTCCAATTTTCAATGTTAGTGAATATATTATCTATGCAGGACTTGGATGTATTCGTTATTCGTGTATATTCATTTATAGTTTGATGTAAGTTGAAAGACTTCATTAGATTTGAGAATCTGGATTTTGTTAAATTTTCTGTCATCATATCAATATTGAAATCACCTGTTATGATGATTTCCTGCTGAGGTCTATTAGCTTGCATTAGTAGTTCTTCCATTCTATCTAAGAAAATGCCAACGTTACCGTCCGGTGTTCTATATATAGAGATTATCAAAATTTTTCTTGATCCTACTTGGCAATCCACAGCTGCACATTCAAAATCTCCTTCAAGTGAGAGATTGATTAGACTTGTTCCCTCTGATGTTTTATATGATTTATGAACATAGATAGCTGTTCCTCCATATCCATTCTTTCTGCAATATTTAGATGCCAGGCAGAAATTATTTATTGAGAAATGCTCCAATTCATCCTTTGTCTGCCAGTGTTCAGTTATGCTTATTATTTTGCAGTTTTGAATTTTTTTGACTGCTTCTTCAATTCTGTCAATTGCATTTGATATAGACTGCACGTTTTGATGAACAATACTGATTGAACTTACAGGTTTGGGGCTTTTTGTTTCCGCATTAGTTGCGAAACATCTCTTGATTCATCATATCTTTATGTTTGGCGTAGTCGAATCTTTTGATGCCCACTCCTGCAGGCCAAAAGTCGGACTTGTACATTTCTTCTTTCTTTTCGAATGGCGCTGTTATTAAAAATCTTTTTGATCTCTCTTCGCTTGATGGTATCTCTCTCACTGTAATAGATTGAGAACAAATTGGTACATGAAGCCGATGGACACAGGTAGATGCGTAAATTTCCATTCCAATCACAGCTTCTCGCAAAAGAGGAATATAGCAGGAAATTTGATAAATAGAGCGGTTTCTCTGAGCGATGAGGAATATAGAATAAATAACTTGAATAAAGTGACTGAAATCCTGAAACAGAACAACTATCCAACATACTACATAAAAACCTGTATAAACATCTACAATAGAGCTAAACGTACTATCAGATCGAACATCGACACAGACGTAGAGACGGTGAGCACATCACAGAGCACAAAATATTTCAAACTAGTATTTTATCCTACATTGTCATATAAGATTGAAAGAATTTTCCGCGAATACAATGGTGCTGCAGCATTCTATAATGTTCTCAATAATAAGATGAAATTTTACACAAAACTAAAAGAAAGAACACCAATTTTACAGCAATCAGAAATTGTTTATAAAATAGAATGCAATAACTGCACAAAATGCTACATAGGCCAGACAAAGCAACTACTACAGGAGAGGATAATACAACATAAAAATGATGCAGAAAAATCTCACATAACACAGGGAACGGCTCTCGCTGCACACGTTCATGCTGAAGGACATAGATTCAACTTCTCGGAGGTCACAGTTCTGGATTACGAACCTATCTACAGTAGACGGCTAATTAGTGAGATGGTTCACATAAGGTCCAACAACACAGTGAAATTTTTTTATGGCAGATATTGAATCTACGTTAAAAAATAATGTGAGTGTATGCATCACACCCTTGCCCTAAAATGGATATTTTCTGAGTTATTCACAAAAAACTGTTTTTCGTCTTGAATTTTCAGCTATTTCTTTTTCCTTCACGCCAAAAAGATGAAATTTTCAGGAACTGTTACTTAAACCATGTTTTAGATTTTACTACCCTAATATGCAAGAGAAAAAAGTTACAGGTTGTTCCTAAATAGATGGCGAATTTTGATTCGAATTTGTATCGGAAACCTCTTTATTTCAACTTATCGGCCATCGGTTTTCTCTCCAGTGATAAATAAATAATTCCTTATGAACCAAATGCAAAACTCTTTTTTTTTAATGATAGATATCATTAAAAAAATGTAAAACATGGTAAGTTTTTGCATATGGTTCATAAGGAATTATTTATTTATCACTGGAGAGAAAACCGATGGCCGATTAGTTGAAATAAAGAGGTTTCCGATACAAATTCGAATCGAAATTCGCCATCTATTTAGGAACGACCTGTAACTTTTTTCTCTTGCATATTGAGGTAGTAAAATCTAAAACATGGTTTAAGTAACAGTTCCTGAAAATTTCATCTTTTTGGCGTGAAGGGAAAAGAAATAGCTGAAAATTCAAGACGAAAAACAGTTTTTTGTGAATAACTCAGAAAATATCCACTTTAGGGCAAGGGTGTGATGCATACACTCACATTATTTTTTAACGTAGATTCAATATCTGCCATAAAAAAATGGGGTTCTAATTTGAAAAAATTGATTTTTCACGATTTGTCATCCCTAACTTTGAAAGCGATTTTTTCACCCCCTGTATCATGAATCGCGATTTCGATTTTTAAAGTGGATACATCAATCTTACATCTTGAAAAATCCCAAAAATGAAAATTTTCCATCCAAAAACCTCGAAGTTATTCTTGTTTCAGCGGAGCTCTATTTTCGATTTTTTTTTCGAATTTTTCCGCTCAGAGAGAATTTTCCAACCAAAACTGAAAAATGTTACATCAAAATAACTTGAAATTTTCTAAGGAATCTATTTCTGCAATGAAAAAATGGTGTTCTAATTTGAAAAACGGAAGTTGACGTCATTTCCGGAAAAACCGGAGGTGCTCATGCCTTGAAAATATTTTATTTTTCATCAGCATCGTGAAATACTTATAAGTGCTGAATTTCATGAAAATACTTTCAGTAGTTTTCCGTATAAATATGGGTGAGGTTCCTCGTGAAAGACCCTGTATTGGGCAATGCTGGGGTTTCAGTGACTCAAAATGGTGGTTCTTAATTATGGATATAACTGAGAGCTTTCGGAGCCTCGATGTTTGTGTTGTTTGTTCATTTTGGTGTTTTATGGTGAAAGTCATTTGAATGTGTCTAAGGTGCATCCACCAAGAACAAAATGTTTTGATTTAGTTTGTTAAGTTGTATATTACCATTGTTGTTTTTACCTTATTGTTTTTTACCTGAGATGTGATATTTTAACGAACATATATAATGTTTTATGGGAGAGTTGAATGTCATCTCCATGTTACTCATTGCGATTTGTGGAACGTACCGTGAGGCGATTCTGTTTACCCATGTCGTGTTAACAACACATGAACCACTCGAAGATTAAATGAAATTTAATACGAGATACTTATACAATTATTTTAATAAAATTGACGATATTCAATCCGATAAAATACGAGGTGAGTGGCAGATCGTCTCTAGGTCCTTTTTATCTGTTTCTGGTTTTATTTTGACATTCCAGCCTTGAGAAAGAATCACAACCGATTCGAAACGTTGGCGATGTATTAAAAGGATAACGAATAAAAATTTATCCAAATTCCTGCTAAAATTATTTTAATGTTTATAATATGGACGTCACCAATAATCGAAAAATAATAATATGTTTATTAATTCCAAGAAATTACACCAAACAAGATATGAAAATGAAATAATAATAATAATAATAATAATAATAATAATAAAGGTCTTTATTCAATCAATTTCATGGAAACTAAATACAAACTCTTACAACACTAAAAAAGAAAATTGAAAAGGCGAGATCCAGGACACTGTTCAAGTGTACTGTTCAATCTAACCCTATGATTCATTGACAAGAATAAAAAAAAATAATAGTAATTACTCATGCTCATGACAATGACAGTATAAATATAGAAGATGCATCACCACCCAAAAAAGAAATAATGGTTATAGGAAGTTATGCTCTATAAATTTTTCACTTGTATATCACACTCGCAGAGTTGCCACTTGCTCATTCATAAGTTTGCTGAAGATCATAGCTCTTAAAAGTTTTATGTTTCTAACCGCCCTGATCTCGACAGATAAATTATTTGTACAAAGCGTAACATTATATGAAAATGATCGTCGGAATAGCTCAGTTGTAAATACAGGAGGAGTAAGGGTTCCTTTGAATCGAATATTCAAATTATGGACATCAGAGCGGAAGGTAATTTTGTTGTAGAGGTATGGAGGAGTTCGGTTAATTAGTATTTTCATAAATAGTAAAGAAGCATGAAGAGATCTTCTTCTTTCCATGTTGAGCCAATTAACAATTCGCAGAGTATGGCTAATCCTGTCAAACTTTCTCAGACCAAAAATCAGTCGCAGACAAGAGTTCTGAAGTTTCTGTATCCGCTTTCTATCAGAGTAGTTCAGACAGGGGCCATATACACAATCTGCATAATTTAAATGTGATAAAACCAACGACTCACATAGTAGCACTCTCACTTTTCGCTCCAGTGTTTCCCTGTTTCTATAAAGAATCCTCAGCATGGCATAGGCCTTCCGCAGACAGGCAGAAATGTGGTCCGTAAAGCGCAAGTCGATATCTAACCAGACTCCCAAGTCTTTAACTTTGTCACACAATCCAACAGTATCTGAACCAAATACAACAACATTATTTTGGTTCAAAAATTTAATCCTATCTCCTCTCCTTCCAAATAAAATGGCAACGGTCTTGTCCTTATTAAGCTGCAAACAATGTTTGGTAGATAAATCATTGATGATGTTCAAATCGAAATTCAGGGCAGAAATTGCCTGAGCAGATTCATGCAAATAAAAGGAGATATATAGTTGACTATCATCCGCGTAGTAGTGCATCAGGCAGGAAATAATAAACTTTACAAACTGTGAAATGTACATGATAAACAAAATTGGCCCTAAGATTGACCCCTGCGGTACTCCCCTGCATATTTTCAAAAAAGATGAAATTTTACCATCATAGCATACTGCTTGGAACCGTTCAGCAAGATAAGAAGACAAAAGCCGAATTGAACCCCCACAAAAACCAAGATGAACCAGAATAGCCTCGAACAGCTCGTGATTGAGGCAGTCGAATGCTTTGGAGTAATCTAAAAGAGTGAGCAAAGTTAGTTTACCCTGATCGGTCGCCCTCATAATGTCATCTGTTATATTTAACAAAGCCGTGGTGCAGCTATGATTCCTTCTAAATCCTGATTGCATAGGTGGAATAATTTCATTCGTATTTAAATGTGACAACATTTGTTTACTCATAATTTTCTCAAGGATTTTAGATAACGTTGGTAGAATACTTATAAGTCAAAAAACATATTGAACAGGAATCAAACAGACAAAATATTAACATATTAACATACCTATCTCCTACACTACGAAATTAATTCAGATAAACTGTATGGCTCTGATTTCAAAATAAAACAATATAAAGATTTCTTAAAATCCTTATCGCAAGTGATCATTCTAATAGTTTTTGGTAGAGCATTGTACATAGATATTGCCATACATTCAACAGTTCTCTCCCTTAGTATTGTCCTATGAATAGGTACATTATAAGGAAACATTCTTCTGGTGTTATTAACATTTTTGTAATCCTCAAAAAAATGAATTCTTTAAAAAAAAAAAGTAAGAGCCTATATACATATAATCCATAGACAGTGAGTATATTATTTTTTTCAAAATTTCCTCTACATGATTCTCTATAACTGAAACGTAACATAGTACGCAATGCCCTTTTCAGAACAACGAAAATATTTTCCACATTTGATGAACTACCCCAAAAAATTATTCCATATGAAAGTATGGAATGAAAATTTGCAAAATAGACAAGTTTGAGCACATCGAAATTCACTTGACCTCTTAACATAAATAATGTGTAACATGCAGAGCTTAATCTGGTCTTAAGTTGTTCGGTATGAGGTCCCCACTTTAATTGACTGTCAAGAACTATACCCAAAAATTTCACATTATCTTCAACCACAACACAGCTATCAAGAATATCCACAGTTTCAGGATGGTCTAATTTGGAATTATCTCTATGAAAAATCATACATTTAGTCTTCTCAATGTTTAGGACAAGATTATAATTACATAACCAAGTTTTTACCGAGTTAACCACAATATTGCAAACATCAACAGCGTATGGAATACATGACGATCGGGTCAAAATATTTGTATCATCTGCAAATAATCTCATAGAGGTAGTATCCCGGGACGGCATTGTAGACTTAACCGAAAGAGCATGATTTGTTTCAATGCTTTTAGTCAAAACAGCTGGTGATTTTACTTCAGTCCGAGATGAGGGTATACTCCTCTCATCATCCTCTCAATTAGAGGTTCACATTCACTTTTGATCGCCTCAGGTAGAGAATTAAGATAAATTATGAACAATAGAGGACTTCCAAAAGCTTCCGATGATCAACACAGTCGAAAGCCTTTGAAAGGTCCAAAAACAGTGCCATAGGAATTTGTCCTTGCTCCAGAGCAAGAACAATCTCATTTATGAGCTCAAAAATAGCGGTTTCAATATTTTTATTTTTAACAAAACCATGTTGACATCTAGAAATAACATTGAATTGACGAAAAAAATTGGACATTCTATTGCTTAAAATCTTTTCAAAAACTTTAGAAAATGAAGAGAGGATGCTTATGGGCCTATAGTTGTTAAGGTCATTTTTGCTACCTTTTTTATGTAGGGGTTTGACTATAGTAATCTTCAGATTATCCGGAAAAATACCCTCCGTGAAAGAACGATTAATTATAAAAGTTAATGGTTCAATGATAAAGTCTATCGATGCTTTTATCACTTTCATCGGTATCTCATCATGGCCCCATGATGTATTGGTTTTCAAAGATTTCACAATTTGTACAATTTCGTCCTGCGTAATATCAAACATTAAAAAAGAGTTATAATTAAGAAGTTTGCTCTGAGAATTAGGGATAATAGATCTGGTTAAACCTTCACTTAATTTAACTGAAATATTTGCAAAAAATGTATTGAAACGATTTGCCAGAGCTGAGTGGTCGCTTTGACCAAGAGATACCTCGTTATGAGCTATCTTCTTGGTTAGAGAATTAATAATCCTCCACGAAGCTTTGGATTTATTTTCAGAATTTACAATAATCTCGTTGAAATATTCTCTCTTCGTTGTGGTCAAAAGAGAATAATATCTCCTTTTAGTGGACCTATAGACATCCCTGAATTCTGGTTTACAGAATGATATAACATAAAGTTTGTCTAGGGTATCTTTCAGTTTTTTAATTTCGGGAGTTTGTCTGAAAACACCAGGAGAAAACAGTCGAATAGCAATTTTAGGAAAACACATCTCAAAAATTTCCGAAAAACGTTGGTGGAAAACATTCCAAAGTTGACTAGGATCAAGTTTGGTGCCGTAAATATCATCCCATTCCATCAGTGACAGTTCCCGTAAAAACCTCTCAGTTGATTTGTCATTTATAATTCTTTTCTTTACAAATTTATTTTTTATTTTGTCACCGCAAATCAATGTGGAGATAAACTTCAATCCTGAATGATCTGAGATGTGGTACTCAACTACATTAGTACTACCGCTGTACCGCTAAGGGAGGTGAACACATTGTCTATGAACTAACTTAATTCTAAGTGCGAAAGCTTGAATCCTGACGTCATTTACCACGAGTAGAACCGACTGATGGTTAGTCAGGGTTTTAGATTAGGGGTGTAATAAGAGGGAAAAATATGTAAGGGTAAAGAGTTTCACAAACAGGTGCCAGATGTTGTGGTCTTGGTAGATTCTATAAAATTTCTTCCAAAGACTGATGGAGAAAAAACGCCCCCATCGCTGTGTCTACCAGCTTCGCCGACGTCCACAATCAGAAAATTGCCATCTGCATCAACAACTGCTTGTAGAACAATTAAATGATAATTTTTTTAGTTGTAAAAACCAGATACGCCATTATGAGGCTTCTGAATTCTGACATGTTTTCCATCCACAGTTCCACAGACATCTGGATAATTCCATAGTTCTTCAAATCGCTCTGCAACTTTCTGCCACTTCTGTGGAGTTGGGTTGCACATTGTGTTTACTGTCTTGCAAGTCTCTTCTATTATTTCTCGAGCTGTCGTTGCACCGATTCGCATATTGTAATGAATATACTTGAAGGAATCTCCAGTTGCAAGAAATCTGGAAAAAATGAATCAAAAAGAAATTAAATCAACAACATGAAAATATAACCCAGTTAAATTCAACCATTACTTGGAAATTAGCCCA
This sequence comes from Coccinella septempunctata, assembly GCF_907165205.1. Taxonomy (NCBI): domain Eukaryota; kingdom Metazoa; phylum Arthropoda; class Insecta; order Coleoptera; family Coccinellidae; genus Coccinella; species Coccinella septempunctata. The sequence continues at coordinate 17,416,011 of NC_058193.1, read as the reverse complement.
TAGCACTTCGCCGCAAATCTTCAAAGACGCCTCCGATGTAGCTGCGAGAGCCCTACAACCATCAATCGAGAATTCTCTCATTTAAAGACGAAGTGGACGATTAATTTATTGAATTATATTTTTCTTGTATGGAGGACTGTGAAAAATAGGTATTGATTCAAAATTTTTAAGATGCGATAAGCTAACTTCCACAATATTTCGTCTCAATTTTTTTGTCTTCTTTTTTCAGATAGTGAGTGCAGAGCTAAATGGCATTCCTTGAGAACAACGTATCCCAGATACCTTCGGCATATCAAAAATACGCCCAGCGGGTCTAGTGCCAAGAAAAAGAAATGGTATCTGGCTGACGCAATGTCATTCCTGAAAAACTACTGCACACCTCAGCGCAAACAGATGAGTAATCTCTCCGATCCTCCTGATTGTCCAGTATCGGATGATGTCGCAGCTGGTGGAGCAGTAGAAGAATTTTTCAGGAGTGAAAAAAGAAGTAAATTCCTATCGACGGAACAAGAGGCACAGCCTGAAAATCCTTTTGTAGGTATATGCAAAATACTGCTATTGTGATACCGACACGTCGAATTGAAAAAAACGAAAAAATTTATAAGAAATCATCCTCTGCTGCGGAAATTGTTGCTGAACCCATGGCAGAATATCTGAAAACAGTTACCGGTCAAGTTAAATGCCAGGAGCGCGAAGCAGAAGAGCTAATATTGAATTTCTTCAAAAGTCTCGTTCTTGACGTGAAAAAACTGAATTCTAGAAGACAACGGCATTTCAAAGCGAAGGTGCTTGAATTGTTGAATTCAATGGTTGACGGTCAAGAAGACGAATTGTCGACGAATGTGTCTGTTTTTTCAAGCAGACCCCCATCAAATCTCGAAATCTCACTGATTTCAGCGAGCATAGCTCCGCATGCTCTTCGCCCTTCAGATCATCTTTGGTACAACAATTTTCCCAGCAGCAAGAATATTTTCGATTCAGAAATGTTTTTTTTTTCAATCCTATTTGTTAAGTCGTCTCACAGTAAATAAAATTCCGATGTATCTCAAACTTGTCTTTTTTATAGTCACTTCACATTGACATTCAATTACAACTATTGTCATCAAGGGACCTACTATTATTTTTCAAACAAATTTCTAAGGGTGTGATAAATATATATAAATTCAACAAAACATAACATTTCTCCCCGCCGTGGCAGAAGTATCATCTTTGTCCACTATCTTCGATATCCAATCTACATAACTTGGCAACAGGTCGTTTATAAGAACCATTCGCTGTTTTCACTTGAACGACTCTAATTTTTCCATCGGGGCCCGGAAAAATCTTTTCAATTAATCCGAGTTTCCAGGATTTTCTAGGAGCGGTATCATCTATAACTATAACTACATCATGTAGCTTCATAGGTCTGCCATCGTTCCTCCACTTCGTTCTTTTGGTCAAAGTCGGTAGATATTCCCTCGTCCATCTTTTCCAGAACGAGTTTCTTAATTCTTGAGCTCGTCTCCATTGTCCCCTTAAATTTCCATTTTCAGATTCGAAAGCTGTCGAATAATTTGTAGCATCCAAAAGAAAATGGTTTGGTGTTAAGGCCTCCAAGTCATCAGGATCAACAGATACTTTCGTGATTGGTCTAGAGTTCACAATTTTTTCGCATTCTGAAAATAAGGTAAGGAGTAGCTCGTCCTTCAATATCTGATTATTTAGAATAACATGAAATGTAGTTTTCACTGAACGCACTAGTCTCTCCCATGCACCGCCCATATGGGGAGAAGCAGGTGGAATGAATTTCCATTCAATATTTCTCACTAACATTTCTCGTTTCAAATTCTCCTTATCCATTTCTTTTACAGCTTTCTTCAGTTCCTCAGAGGATCCTCTAAGATTAGTTCCATTATCGGAATAAATTTGCAGAGATTGTCCTCTTCTTGCTATCATTCGTTTCACTGCCATTAGCGTTGACTCCGTTGATAACGAGTGTGCTACTTCAAGATGTACAGCTCTTATCGATAAACAGGTGAAAATAACTCCCCATCTTTTCTCGCGTCGACGTCCAACTGTTACATACAGGGGTCCGAAATAATCAATTCCTGTGTATGTGAATGCATGAGCTGGTGGAGTCAATCTGAATGTCGGAAGTTGGCCCATTTGTGGAATTGCAGGTTTAGCTTTTAAAATTCGGCATTTTTTACATTCTGCAAATGTGGTCTTCACGGCTGATCTACCATCAATAATCCAAAATTTTTGTCTAGCAGTATTCAATACAGTTTCGATACCTTGATGAGCACATTGTTCATGGTAATGATGCGGTAGTAATTTAGTCAACCTATGTTTAGATGGCAATATTATGGGTCTTCTGGTTGTCATTTGCATTTGTGTAGCCGAGTCAGACCGTCCACTCACTACCAAGACTCCATTTTTATCCATGACCGGTGAAAGTTGTTTTAGTCTACTCTGATTCTTCAAGCACATGCTTTTCTTTAGGAAAGAGATTTCTTCTGGAAAACTTTCCAGTTGACATTGCTTGATTAATCTGATTTCAGCTTCTTCAAGGTCTGAAGTGGTAATTTCTGGTATAATTTGACTATTTTTGGAACGAAGTTTTGAAATCAACAATTTAGCGACTACCAGCACCCAGGCCGTGGCTCTTATCAACCTCATCCATTTGGAAAAACGGTTTATATCCGGTAAACAGGAATCATTTTCTAGAATAGTGGCCAAAAATTCTATCGGTTGAATATCTCCTTCATCTTCAGAATTTTTCAAAATTCCCCCACAGTCAGTTTTCTTGATGGGCCATGTCATTTCATCGTGGAGTTGTAGAAATTCTGGTCCATTATGCCAACGATTGAAATCCAAATTATTTCCATCATCAAAATAGGTTCTTGTGGCATTGTCGGCAGCATTTGACTTGGATGGAACCCAATGCCAATCAAAACTGTCTGTTGACTCTTGAATTTCACCTACGCGATGAGATTCAAATTGCCCCAGTTTACTCCCATCGTTTTTGATCCAGTGAAGTACTGTTGTTGAATCAGTCCATAGGTACGTTTTGTCAATTTTGATTTCTAACGTTTTGATCAGCATTTTCTTGAGTCTTGCTCCCATTAAAGCGGCTTGAAGTTCGAGTCTCGGAATTGAAATCGGTTTGTTCGGTGCCACCCTAGCTCTAGCAAAAATTAAAGATACATCGATTGATGTCTGGGCGATCATTCGTAGGTAAGCTACAGAAGCGTACGCCCTTTTGCTCGCATCACAGAATATATGTAACTCTACTCTTTCAGCCTTAGAAATACTCGTTGAATAGCACCTAGGTATAGAAATATTTGTAATTTTTTGAAGATCCAAAAGCCATAATTTCCATGTCTTATATTGCTCATGTTCGACTGAATCATCCCAACCAATTCCGGATTTCCATATATCTTGAATGAGGATCCTTCCTCGCACTGTCAAATTAGCAATAAGTCCTAATGGGTCGAAAATGGACATCACTATTTTCAGAATTTGTCTTTTCGTTGTGCCATTTCTGGTTTCGACCGCAAAAATGTTGGATTTCAGTTTAAAACAGAAGCTATCTAATTTTGAATCCCAGGAAAGTCCTAAAATTCGTTGTATCGACTTATCAGAGTCAAATCAAGATCTTTGCATATAAAATCTTCTTGTGTAGAAAGAGCATCCATAACATCTTTAGAGTTTGATGTCCAGTCAACTAATTCAAATCCACCCAAATTTTGAATACGTTTCACTTCAAAAATCTTTTCTAAGGCTTCGTCTACAGTGTCGGTGCAGTATAATCATCGACATAGTGTTTCATCTCAATAGCGTCCAAAATATCTTGTCTTTGGGTTAGTTGTCGGGCATTCAAATTCTTAACGAATTGTGCGCAAGTCGGAGAACAGGTAGCACCAAATGTCATGACCTGCATTTCGTAAACATCGTGTGGTTTTTGGGTATTTCCTTCTCTCCAGAGAAATCTTTGGGAGCATTGATCCGAAGTAATGATCTTGACTTGATGGAACATCTCACGAACATCACTGCAGAAGGCGATCTTTCGTTGTCTAAACTTTATCAATACTTCCACCAATGGTTGTAAGAGGTCTGGTCCAGCAAGTAAATTTTCATTTAGGGAAGTTCCACACGACTTTGAAGCAGCATCGAAAACAAGTCGTAGCTTGGCTGGTTTATTCGGATTTATTACTCCGAAATGAGGTAAGAACCAGCAACGAGGACCTTCTTCAGATGCTTCTTCAGCTGAGAGCTTCCTGGCATATCATTTCCTTAAGTAACTTTCAATTTTCTCACAGTATCTTCTCTTGAAATTTTCATCTTTGTGCATCTGTTTCTCCACACACATAAGTCTTCGAACGGCTACATTTTTACTTTCAGGCAAGTGAATATCGTTCTCCCTCCAGAGCAGTCCTATTTCAAATCGGTCACCGATTCGTTTTGCAGTTTTTTGCATTATATCAAGCGCCCTGCTGTCTTTTTTGTTGGATTTTATAGCTACTTGAACTCCAAAGGCTTCAGTACTAAAAGAATGTTTCACCATCTTGTGGAGCTCGTCGTCAGCAACAGTTTCACAATGACAAATATGAAAGGAATGAAAAATTCCCTTATTGCCATGATGATTGTCCACATCACCGTGTAAAATCCAACCGAGATTGGTTTTTGTTGCAAGTGGAGAATTTTCTGGACCCTGAGTAACTCTTCTGGCCACTGTGAGTCGGATGTTATCTTGGCCTAAAAGAATCATCGGACGTCCTTGAATTTCATTGAAAGGAATGCCTTGTAAGTGAGGATATTTCTTCCAGTCTGTTTCCTTAATGACTTGAACAGGTAAAGATAGATTTTCCACAGATCTCACATTTTTCATGGTGAATCTCTTGGCATTTTCATGGATTCCCGATATATCAAGGTCTAGTCTAGGCGATGAGAATCTTCGTAGCACGATGTCATATTATTCGTCCATTGTATACAAAGAGATTCCACATTCCCTTCTATTTCCAGGTGGTCAACAATGGATTTGTCTATGAGAGTCACAGTTAAGATGTCTAAAACTCTGGTGTATTCACTGATTCGATTTTGTTTTTAATTTCGTGGGGATATGGGATCAGTTTCGTTTTTCCCACTGTAGGTAGCGCTGTTTGGAATTTGACAGAGCATTGTCAATTGATATTAATAATTTGAATACTTTCCTACAACTTACGAATATGTTGTATCTATAAGCGATTATTGGTGTGTGAAAATATTTTACTTTCGAGAAAGGGATGTAGAACATTCATTTATTCAACATGTCGTTCAGTTTTCTGTATTGACAATCAAGAACTACAGCTAAGAATCCGGTGTTGTTGGAATTTGAAGCAGAACCAAATGAGATGAACGAATATTCGGGACCGATATATGTTTCAAAGAAACTGTATCGGAAATACGTAATGTGAATTGTGAGCATGTATTGAGAATCAGAAATACATAAATCTATTCGAGTCTGTTACTTAAAATATTCTTCCCGAGTAGATATAGTGGAAATTCCCTTTCCGTCAACTGCATATATTGGATATTTGACCAATCAACTGTGTTTTATTAATATCATATTGAATTATCCCCCTCACGAAGTCAATTTGTCAAACGGAAATTATCTTGAAGAAAAATAGTAAATACTCCTTCGAACCCTTATTCGATAGTGTTGAAAATATTGACAGATTTTTTTTACAAAGAAAATTAAAGTGTAAATCACAAATAATCCTTAACAGCTGACAAAATGGGCCAGTTCATATTTTGAACTCGTTGATCGATATTCGATATATCAACACAAAACAAAATAAAACGAGAGGTCATTGGACTTCCTTTGGTAGAACAAGGATAGAACGAAGCAAATGACATGGTGGCGCCGCCACGAAACTAATCCCATATCCCCGATTTTCTGAAATGTTGATGCTTGCAAAAAGTGACAAGTGCACACACCAGTGTTTTAGACATCTTAGTCACAGTCGAAGCTTCATCACAGAGTGCAATGGTTTCCAGAAAATCATTTTTTCCATACAATCTCACCTTGATCATCCGCAAAAGAATATTTGCCTCACCTTGTCCCACAGCAAGAACGTTTTCCTTTCTAAGATCTTCCGTCTGGGTAGACTGTGTGTATTCGAAATTTTGTTGTGATTGATCTTTATGAAGGAGCTTATGATGAGATCGTTTGCAGTTATTTAAGATGTCTAAAACACTGGTGTGTACACTTGTCACTTTTTGCAAGCATCAACATTTCAGAAAATCGGGGATATGGGATCAGTTTCGTGGCGGCGCCACCATGTCATTTGCTTCGTTTTATCCTTGTTCAATCAAAGAAAGTCCAAGATACTCTCTCGTTTTGTTTTGTTTTGCGTTGATATCGAATATCGATCAACGAGTGCAAAATATGAACTGGCCCATTTTGTCAGCTGTTAAGGAATATTTGTGATTTACAGTTCAATTTTCGTTGTAAAAACAAATTTTTCAACATTTCAACACTACCGAATAAGGGTTCAAAGGAGTATTTACTGTTCTTCTTCAAGATAATTTCCGTTTGACAACTTGAATTCGTGAGGGGTGTAATTCAATATGATTTTAATAAAACACAATTGATTGGTCAAATATCCAATATATTCAGTTGATCGAAAGGTAATTTTCACTATATCTATTCAGGAAGAATATTTGAAGAACAAACTCGAATAGATTTATCAATTTCTGATTCTCAATACATGCTCACAATTCACATTACGTATTTCCAATAGTGTTTCTTCGAAATATTGCTGATGTTGCCATAAAACTTAGCTATATCCTTCCCGAATGTTCGTTCATCTGATTTTTTCTGCCTCAAATTCCAACAACACCGAATTATTAGCTGTAGTTCTTGATTGTCCATACAGAAACCTGAACTTATTGAACGACATGTTGAATAAATGAATGTTCTACACCCCTTTCTCGAAACTAATACATTTTCAAACACCAATAATCGCTTATAAATACAACATATTCGTTAGTCGTATGAAAGTATTCAAATTATTTTCAAATATCAATTGACAATGCTCTGTCAAATTCTAAACAGCGCTACCTACAGTGGGAAAAACGAAGCTTGTCCGATATCCCCACGAAATTAAAAACAATATCGAATCAGTGAATACACCAGAATTTTTGACATCTTACAGTTATTGATACCACATTGACGTTTGGATCTGCATTTCTTTGTCTAGTGATTGTTTTTCAGGCATGAGAAACATAATTTTCTTCTGGTCACAGTCTCCCATCTGGTTTCAACATCGACTTGATTTATTTTTGAACAATTCTGGATATAATGTCCTTTTTTTCGACAATACGTACACAATTTGTCAGTTTTTTTGCTATCAGCTGTCGTCAGAGAAGTCTCATATCGTTTTGTCGAAGAATATACGAATGGCTTCGATCTGGGCTCCGTTTTATTCATTGTTGAAGAACTTGGTCTACTCACGTAACATGCTACTGCTGCTATGTCTGAAATCCAATCTGAGAGATCACTGAGGTCAACAGTACCATGTTTTTTCATAACTTCCTCCCCCCAGCGAAGTTTAATCATATCTGGAAGCTTTTGTACGATGTCTCGAACCAATGTAGGATTCTGAAGATGTTCGTTATAACCCAAGGATCTGATTGTTGCGACTAAACAAGATATATGATTTGAAAATTTGATCAAACTCTATATTATGTTCTCTGATCGGTGTCACAGCTTTAACCTTTGATATAAGTCCATCGATTATCAGATCAGGACGTCCGAACCTCATTTCTAATATCTTCAGCACTAAATCAACGTTATCAGGTGAAATCATCATGCCCGATACGGCTAGTTTGGCCTCACCTTTTAAACATTTTTGCAATTTTATCATCATTTCCTCAGAAGAATATTCACACAATGAGGCAATTTTTCTGAATTGTGTGATGAATACTGGCCACTCTTCAGGGTTACCGTCAAAGTGAAGAATGTCTTTCTCTACAACTTGGCGTGCAATAAATCGATCTCGTCTTGGAGCACTACCTACTGATTTCACAGCTTCACTTATGGTATGGCATAATCGTTCGATGTCGGATGGTTCTGGAGAACGCACGGGTCTCTTATCTGGTATTGTCAGTCTTGAAGCTTCCTCTACTACATCCATTTTCCGTCTGGGAGTATTGTCTGGAACATTTTGTCTTTGACTTCTGGAACTATGCGATGATCTACCCGAAGATCTTTCCACGTCATCTGAAACCTGGGTCTCAAACACTTTCTGCTCTAGCTCTTACAATTGTAATTTATCTTCTAGTTTCTTCATTTCTATGGCTTGTTTGATTTTTGCAACTTCAACAGCATGCTTTCGTCTTTGTAATTCAACACTACTTGAGTTCGATTGTCTAGAACATACTGAACGAACAGATGCAGTCTCTTGTTTGTCGTCCGCAGATGGAAGAACTTTTCGATGAATCGAGTGATTTTTGGTTGTGTTGTCCTCTTCATCTACTTCTAGAACTGCATCTTTTCCTTTCATTTGATTCAGTTTTGAATGACTTTCTTCTGAAATCTTTGACATTCCACTGACAGACTTCCTTTTTGACGAACCAAATTCTGGTGGCCATAGGTAACAATCGGCAAGTCTACTGTTGATACCTGCATTACGTCTTGTTGTATTATTTTCTTCCGAATTTCTGTCCATAACTGTCTTTGGGTCTCTATCTATCCAAGAACTAATTCAAAACGTCTCGAAGGACCAATGTTAAGTCGTCTCACAGTAAATAAAATTCCGATGTATCTCAAACTTGTCTTTTTTATAGTCACTTCACATTGACATTCAATTACAACTATTGTCATCAAGGGACCTACTATTATTTTTCAAACAAATTTCTAAGGATGTGATAAATATATATAAATTCAACAAAACATAACACTATTCGAGTTCAAACCCTACTGTTTTTCACTAATCCCTTCGTTTTAAATTAAACAAAATGTACTCAAATAAATGAATCTAATAGAGGCTGAATACAAAGCAGAGGAAGAGGAAGAACAATCAGGTTTTAGAGCGGGAAGATCCTGCAATGACAATATATTTTGTCTAAAACAACTGATAGAGAAAAAGTCAGCAGTAGATCAAGAAACCCACCTGATGTTCATTGATCTACACAAAGCATATGATACTGTTCCGCTGAATAGACTTTGGAAAGTACTTCAAGAAACTAACTTGAACCGAACACTCATCAAAGCTTTGAAGAACATGTATGACGGGACGACATCACATACAAAAATAGCGAGAAACTCTCACAAAAATTTGCTGTTAATAAAGGACTCAGACAAGGCTGCTGCGTATCACCAACCCTGTTTAAGATTTATACTGCAAAAGCACTTAAGCAATGGAAACGTAAATGCAGATGAATGGGAGTGGATCTTGGACAGATATGTCTGTTTACACTTCAATTTGCAGACGACCAGGTCATCATGGCCAATGACATAGACGATATTCAATATATGGCCAGAAAATTGCAAGAGGAGTACCGGAGGTGGGGTCTAGAAATAAATATAGGTACAGAAGACGAAATATCTTTCCATAGGAATTGCCCTCTCTGATATTCAACTAGAAAATGATGAGACAGTCACAGCATGTTACGATTACACCTATCTGGGAGTTATATTTGATAGCACAGGAAAGGACGATAAGGAAATGAAAAAAAAGGATAACACAGGCTAGAAGAACGATTGGTTGCCTCAATGGAATATTCTGGTCCCAACAGATAGGAAAGAAACGAAAGGATAACATATATGAAACCCTCACTAAGAGCAGCCTTCTGTATGGAGTTGAGACTTGGAGGTTAACAGAAAAAAAAAGGAAACTGGAAGCAGTAGAAATGGACGTTTTCAGGAGGTCCTTAGGAATATCTCAGAGAGACAGAATTAGGAATGAAGAAGTGAAATTCCGAATGGGTATGAGGGATCTCTGACAACAGGCATCGAAAGAAAACAACTAAAATTAGTTGTGTGGTATGGGTGCAATTTTTTTTTCTTCAAAGTCTTGCACACTTTTCTTAACGAAATTCCTAATTCGGTACTGATTTGTCGAGTACTAATAGACGGTTCCTCCTCCGCCCGTTCAACAATTTGATAAGAAATTACGTTTTGAGTAATTGGCCTATCATTCCTATCAATGTACTCTGCCTTACTAGGACATGTTCTATAGAATGATGAAACACTGGTCCAAAAGTAGCTTTATTTGGTTGACGTCGGTGGGAAATCGTATCTGCATATTTCTCATGAGTAAATAATTGTGGCATGTTGAAATACACATCTTGTGACTGATTATTCATTTTATATTCACATTCTGTTGCTGACTGTGATGGATCTTGACGAATTTGATTTGAATTGGAGCGAAATGACGATATTGTTTTTTTTTAGAAATTTTTATGAGAAAACCTAAGGTGTGCCAATGAGAATAAAAACACCTGAGTAAAGTCACATTATAGTAGAATAGGAAATAAGTAGCGAATGATTGAAAACGGAATATGCGGGGTGTTTTTTCAACCTGCAAAATTAATCTGCAATTAACACAATTCCCATGCTGTATTTTTGTAAAAGTGTTGGAATTATTGATAGTACACAATCATATCGTTCTATACTCAAAATTTTACCAAAATTGAGCACGCCATACCCAAGTTACGAATGAAAGGTGAAAGGAAAATCAGTCGAATCGGAAAAACCACACTGTAGACTCTCAATTAAGGCCCCAAATCATAAACAAAACATTGTTTCGAAAAAGTCTTGACTACCGCAAACTCCATCTAAAATCTGACGGCTTCCCCGGAATCACTCTGTATTGGAAGTTTCCTTTGTCATCCTATAAAATGACTGAAATCTTTCTCACTTTCGAGTTCTTTTGCTAAAATGAACATACTCTCTTCATTAGTTCTTAAATAAGGATGAATTCAATGCATGCGTTTAAATTTTCTCTTTTTCTGATAATAATAAGCCGTTTTAGATCTTTATCACATTTTTGACAACAATGTAGTTTTTTTTCAAAAAAGATAGCTTATCGATCGTGTAGCGGTAGAGTAGCTTTGGTGTGAACGACCGATTTTGCTGATCTCCCGATTCAAATATCGTCGCGGTAGCAGCCTTACAGTAATGTAACGAAAAGCCTCTCTTCAGATGAAATACTCCTCCTGTAATTCGTATCTTGCTTAGGATTTTTTTTTTTATTAAACTCAAAAAAATGGTCGAAAGTTCTTTCGGAAATAGTTATGAAATTTCTCTGGATCATTCCTGAGCTCTCAATGAATCCCAGTATGTTTCTTTTTTTGTTTATAGGATGTATCCAAATCTTCTTTTCAGGTTCCAGTAATTGAAGAAATTGCCATATAAGGATATTCGGATCCATTTTCTATACCTACACAAATAAATTCACCTCGAAAACACTAGCACCTAGCATTAACGCTAGGATCAGGGAACATCTCACAAGCTTTAGAGTGAATAGTAACAACAAGTCTGCTATCGGCGTGCATTTAGAGTTGAGAATCATAATTTTGATAAAGAAGAAGATGTAAGATTGCTCCACAATTGTGATTTTGGGAAAAGACTGGAAGTACTGGAGGTGGAAGTATATAAACACTCAAACATTCCTGGCGTGGAAACCCTCAATTCGACTATGATCAACAGTTTTCAAGAGTCTTTTATAGGTTGCCCGATAAAGTTAAGACCAACAGTGTTTCATGAGACTCAACGATTTTTCTTAATGTTGCTTGTCATCGTTTTTTGCCCCTTTAATTATTTTAGTTTGTTTGTAATTATTATTGTCAGTCTTTTAATTGTTTTAATTTGAACGGCAAAATTTTTCAAATTGATTTTAGATATGATAGTTCCATCACTTTAGAAAAGGAAAAATAATTCTACGTATTCCGTTCCTTTTCGGTGACATAACCTCATGTTGGGGTTTTTATTCATTCATATGCCGCCAATTTCAATCACGGGATTTTTTGATATAGGTACGAAAGTTGAATGTAGTTTTCGAGTGTTTTGTCATCTTGGACATTTAATTTTTCTCTCGACTCGAACCAGAGCTGTTGATTATTCCATTATCTGACTTGAATTCGATGTTTCATAAAGTAAGTTACCATGTCCATTCAGATTTTGGTTCAAATATTTTAACAACTTAATTCGGGTAGCTTTGGTTCATTTTTAATTTTAATGTTCATAATCTTTTTCAAATGGCTTTGATAATGGCTTAATCGCCGAAACATGTCAGCCTGTATGTAATAAATTTGTGAGTTCAGAATACATATATGTGTATAAGATTATATATTTTCCTATGAATTCACACTATGGGTTTTCGAGATTTAATTATAAGAGTTTGCTGCGGGATTCGCAATGCGGGGGATTTTTTGCACTGCCTAGAGAGAGACAACTTGAAATAGATGGAGGATGAAAGCTTACACTCTAGAAGCGTTCAGCACATGAAGAAGAAAAGAAACTCCTTTTCGACTTCGAGGTTGCTCTTGACCTGCTTTTTTCTGTTCCTGACCCTCTTTCTGTACCAGCTTCATCGATGTGTTTTGAAGGAACAGCTTTTCCATCTTTATTCTTAATTCGCTCTTCTGAGAAGGGACAACTCTCCAAGGATTTCGTTGTATTCGAAGGACCAAATGTAAGCTCAAGATGCTCATAGTATACCCCAGTCATATTAGGGGTTTCACTTCGGAATGAAAGATAATCAGCTGTTAATTGGTATAAATCTTTGTTTTGACGTTCTGAATATTGTCTCAAAAATCACAAATGCTATCGTGTCCGCCATCAACCTTTTTTGGGGTAGAGAACGCAGCGTACATAAATATACTCCATTCACATTTATTTTAGCAGTCGGTTGGTCACGAAATAATTTTCTCAAGTTCTTGTAACTAGAACTGGGTAAGGTTGGCACTCATAAAATATCGTTAATGTCATAACGCCGTTGCCACAACTAATATCAATTTATATTACGAAAATGCCGAAAATGATTGAAAAAGAGAGAAGACAGGAACTGCTTTTTAGAATTCAGGTCCGCTCATTTGAATTGTTATACCCTGATATTCTAAAATCCACAATACGTCACATGGTAGCGAACATATTCAATGTAAGAGAATTTATATAATGTTTCATCTGAATCTGAACGACTTATATTTCATTAAAGATTGTGAATGAAGACGATGACAAAGAATTTCCTTCTATTGGGAGACCCAAAAAATTGGTGGCATTTGAAATTTTATGTTTGAGTGAATTAATATTTACTATAAGATTTTCGATGATATCATCGAAGAATGAGTTCCCAAAAATTGATTTTTCTATTTTTCATTTGACTTGTCCTATAAAGTCTAAGATCCGACTGCAGAATTATTACGTTCATTACGTACAGAGACAAGCACACATTTTTACATACGTTTATGGATAGGAGAGTACACTGATAACACCGCAGCCTGTCAAAAGTGGCCGCAAATAATTTTAATTTAATTAATGTTAATCAATATTCCAAGAGAAATTTCGTCCATTTGAAAATAAAATATCATCCACATCATAGCAATGCATGTAAAGAATACTAAAATCCATAGCTGCCGTTGCACACTCGGCCGCAACTACCTCGCAGCCAGGTGTAAGCAGGTAACATTTCGATGTATTTCTACGTTCATGATGTACACGGATGTTTTTGATATCAAATTAAAGTTTATTTTTTCGATTAGGATGTTATATGGCTGCCTGTGAAAAAATGGCCGCAAGTTAGGTCTGCCATCTGTTAAAATAGCGAGATATGTGAAATAAAGTGAAAGAGAGTTAGACCCATTGCGCACCATCGGGTTTTTACCCGATGTTCCGAATTATATCTACTGATATAATGGGATCTTTCACAAGTGTTCTGGTAAAAACCCGTGGTGTGAAAGGAGTCTTTGGCTTCTCAACAGTGCAGCTGTTGATATTATTTATGTATTAATCCTTCGTCGGGCGCTATACGAATATTGAGCAATGCATATAATAGATTTTAATAAGAATGAGGTCCAAATATATTAAAATTGAAACAAGAATTTTTTTTAAAGATGGTAAGTCTCACTACAGTTCATTCAAAGACACTGGGCGATCATGTTCAACAAGATGTATGCGGCAAAAAAGAATAATGAAAAATTCATAAAAAAAATCAAAGGGTTTGTTTCAACCCACATTTTATCGTGTTGGAAGTCATTAAAACTAAAGGTTCTACGGACGATTTTCGTCAATTCGATGTTGCTCAATGCTACTAAGTACTACTGTTTGAAGTTTAGTGCGGAGAATAAATGGTTGGCTTCTTCTGGATGGTCCCCTGAAACCAACATGGTTTCTGGGAAGTTCAACTCCGATACAAGTTGAAAATGTATTATATAATTGAGCTAACACATTTTCAGATTATGAAAAAAATTCTGATTGCGACGACCATAGTGACAACTGCGATTGTGAAAGCAGTGAGGAATCGGACTTGGACTAGAAAATGTAATACACTGATATAAAATATAACTTGATTCAAGAGACTGATTTTGAAGAAACACGAAAAAAATTCGTGAGATTTAATTACATTTGTACTTGATGAATAATTGAATAAACTATTTCTTATTATGAAATAAATCTCTTAATACTTTAAGTTTTTTTCATAATATTAATTTAATTAAAATTACTTGCGGCCACTTTTGATAGGCTGCGGTATTATCATTGTATTCTCCTATCCATAAACGTATGTAAAAATGTGGGTTTGTCTTTGTACGTAATGAACGTAGTGATTCTGCAGCGGGATCTCATACTAATACCTTGTAAATTTCTTAAGGTACCAATAAATACCTAATTAATATTATTATATCAATGTATTATGATGAACAGCCACAAATACGGGCCAGTTGTCCTGTTAATTTTTGTTCAAAGGTGAAGTTCATCTTGACTTGAAACCCCCATTAATTCCTTTTACTAACTTTGATGCAAGATGATTTTTGTTGAAGAATTTAACATTCTTGTGATTATCTGTTAATTCCTTCGAGAGATACCTATTCCCAACCACTGCATCATGCATTTAATCTTCGGGTTAATATTTTTGAAATCTACAACTGATGTAACGTATTCAAACTTTAGCCAAAGAAGATAACGAACATTAACTCCCCTCAAGCTAGTGCATATTATGATATTATACGGTACGGCCCCACTTTTGTTTTGCCGCTCAGGATGTTTTTTCTAGTTTCGACTAGTCGATATTCGAATCCAATACTAAGAATAGAATTCGAATTTCGCGCCCTTTAATTATAAAATAGGAAACTGTTATTAAACAGTTTAACAGTACGATTTCAGCGCCATCTAATTGCCAATTGTATGAAGCAGGCCAAAATGTAGTCGCATTTTAGTACTCGAGTAGTATACTACTCAGAACACGAACACACCCGTAGCAGAGACAAACTCTGTCTCTGCCCGTAGCATACTAGAGATGTGAGGGCGTTTCCTACAAGATAATCCTACAGCCACAGCCTTCTATGGCTATGGCACAGCCGTCTATAGCCAGAGACCTTTCTCTTTGTCTATAGCCTCCCATATAGCCTACTGGCCCTACTTTAAGATGAGGCTGTTATATTACACACCAAGACGGAGCATTCTTTTACTAGATGCATAGAATGCTGGCATAAATAAATAATAATAATAACTGGAAAACATCTGGGCCTGATGGATTGCAGAACTTCTGGATCTATAAAACTTAGGATCATGCATGACAAATTGACCTCCGCAATAAATGATGTCTATTGAAAATCCTGGCCAGTATTCCTTACACATGGCACAACATTCCTAAAGACCAAAGGAATACAGACCCTAGTACCGACCAATCACATGTCTTCCAACGATATACAATTCAATCACATCGTGCATTTCAAACCGGATTCACAACCATTGCGAACGGAATAACATCATCTCCATGCAGAAATTGAAGCATTAAAGGATGGAAACATATACAAGTATCTAGGCATAAAACAGTAGTTGGGAGCCCAAGAGGGAAATTCCGGGTTTTACTCGAGCGTGTCAGATTAATGAGGACAGATACCTTGGACCCTGTAGAGTACCTCTACCAAAAATTACTTCTGTATATAGGGGAAATTGTCTAGGACAGCCTGTCAGAATAGTAAAAAAACAATAATGGTGTTTACTTGAGCGTGTCAGATTAATATATATGTGGTTAATTACATGTTGAAAAGTATATATTTTCTTAATCTGACACTTTGAGCGTGACGAAAATGTGTGGTAGGGCGCCAAACTTGCAAAAAAAAACGTCACGTGTACATTCTCAAGCGCGGTAGCTTTTTTCATAATTTGTAGCTAATGATTCAAGAATAACGGAAAAAATATAATCTAACAGTTCGAGCAAGCCGAAAAAATTAAAATTGGCCATAAAGGTAACAAATATAAGTGTTTTTGAATTATCTCCTCTCCTGAGCTTCAAATCATTTTCGCATTTATTATAAAATGTACATAACATTTTCTACAAATCTTGCCCGAAGCAATTTTTTCTACGTTTGAACGTTTTTGAGATATATGGCGATGAATGCTCATTAGACTAAGTTTCTACATTGACCTTGGCCACCCTTCGCATGTGTGGCTAAGCTCCTAGTCCTCATCATCCTCTAGCTCGAAAACGGCTAAGAGTATCTAAAATTTCCTCAGACAAAAGTTGTACAGAATTTTTTTATCCACAACTTTCATAATGAATACAAAAACAATTAGAAGTACAGGAAGGAAGATATTCTGAAAAAATGCATTTTTATCATCTTCGAAGCGTCAGATTTGAAAAAAACCCTTGATTAGTGTCAGATTAATGGGTCAACATGTCTGCAACAATGAGATTAACCTTCTGTATGAAAATCTGACACGCTCGAGTATGTAGAACTAACGATTTTATTTGGCATATTAAAAGGACCGCTGTGACCTTGCGTCACGTCCGAATTGTCAGTCTCTCGAAAAGTAGCTTCCTTTGGGTGCAATTAGCATATCCTCTAAAAATCTGACACGCTCGGATTTTTTTTTTTACCAACTTCAAACACTTCCGTACGGCCCACCGCGCAAACTGTCAGATAAGCATGAATTTATTATCAGAGACACGTAGGGTATATACAACAGTATCTTAATCTGATACGCTCGAGTATGTAAACCTAACGATTTTTTTTTACATCTTCAAGGCCCTGCAGACGCTTTCCCAACCGCTGAAAGTGCATGCATACATCACAGAACCTTTTTTTCTTTGTACCATCTTATCTAATCCAGTAGGTCTCCACGACGCTCGAGTAAATTCCGATTTAGCATCATCGGCTCTCCAACTACAGGCAAGAAAAATCAATCAGAGCCAGATGAAGGAAGAATTAACAGAGGAGTTCACTCGAAGATTAAGAAGGATAATGAGAACTGGTCTTAACAGCAAGAATCTGATAAAAGCGATTAATACCTACGCTTGCTCGGCGCTGATAGAGCTACTCGTTCGGTATCATCTCTTGGACCACCACCGATTTAGCAGCCTTACAGAGAAAAATAAGGACGATGCTGACGAAACACAATAAACATCAATAGAACGGACAGAGCTGCCACGACATCTTGGGGGTAGAGCCGTATGTCCCAGAAAATTGAGGGACTTCGAAAATATTTCCTGAGGAAGGCTACTTCGTCAGAATTCCATCGAGTAGTTTGTGTTGCGGATAGTTTTACACCGTTAAAGCTACAACAGGACCACATGGACACCGTCGAATACTCTGCTGAAAGGAAAATACAGAAACTGATTGGCAAACCTTTGCATGGAAGGCACCAGAACGAGGTCAACCATGATTACGTCGACATAATATCTGCGTCGAACTACTGGTTGACTTCCGGAAGGTTGTTTCCTAAGACAGGGGGCTTCACGCTCGCCATCCAGGATCAGGTGATTCCAACAAGGAACTACATGAAATATATCGCCAAGGATGCCTCAGTAGCGGACGATAGCTGTCATTATGGCTGTGCGACACATGAAACTATCCACATCACCGGGGGATGTCAGAGGTTCGCGGGCACGGAGTACAAAAATAGACATATGTCTATGGCATCCAGGGTTATTAGGTGATGCCTCAGTGGCGGACGATAGCTGTCGTTATGGCTGTGCGACACATGAAACTATCCAGCACATCACCGGGGGATGTCGGAAGTTCGCGGGCACGGAGTACAAAAATAGACATGATGCTATGACAAGATTCTTCACCAAAAATTGCACTAAAACACCAGCTTCTAAGTTCGAAAAAGGTTCCTTATTACAATTACCATCCGGATGCTGTATTGGAAAATGAACATCACAAGCTCTACTGGGATCGCACGGTCTCACAGACCGGAAAATATCCCACAATATACCAGACCTCATATTGCTCAATAAGGATGAGGACAGAGCACTATTCATCGACGTGGCGATTCCAAATAATAACAATCTTCTAGATAGACACACCGAAAAGATTTCGAAATATAGAGATCTCGAGGAACAAAACAGGAGGAGATAGTGGAAGCTGAAAGATATCAAGACCATCCCTATTGTCATTTCATCTACAGGCCTGATACCGAAGAAACTACTAGAGAACTTGCATGAGGAAACTGCAGTTGAACGAAAATATCTATAGAGTCATGCAGAAGGCGGTACTGCTGGGAACGGCGAGAACTGTACGCAAGTACATGGGGAATGCAGAGGAACACCGTCTGCGGGTGGATCAGGAGTCCAACCGACAGCAGGAAGCCGAGGAGCGGTCCGAACCCGACCACCCACCACGAGCCCGAAAACCTGGAAAAGGCTCCAACAGAGCTTAATCCTTTTGATATCTGAGATATTTGGCAATAGTGAATTTTCCTCTGGAGAGGAATGTGAAAGCCGCAAGGCTAAAGCTATAATAATAATGATGTCTTTATTTTTCCGATTTAAACCTCAAGGGGAAGTTCACCAAGCAGTTGCTCTACCACTTAACCCTTGTTATTTGACAATTACAATTTGGCATAAGCACTAAAGAGAGAGAGAATAAAAGTTAAACAACAATATAATTCAAATGAGCAGAATATACAAAAAAAAAATGAACATAAAAAACGTTGTAACGCCCTTTTCTCAAGTATCTCGAACGCCAGCTATTCTTTGGAGGGAAAATAGCAAACGTATCCTAGTAGCTCTAAGTCGAAGACAAGGTTCGGTGTTATCTGGGGCGATAACCAGTGAATGTCAAAATCGGATCCGATCTCAAACGTATCACGGATGTTACGGAATCGTTCGCCAGCCAGAACCAGAGAATCCTGAGCGGGCAAGGTAATTGGGGCTCAGTTTCACACTACGGGAATGTAAAAGAAACTTACTCACATTACAGAGAAAGAAAAAAAAGGGTACATGATGGGTGACCAGGCAGGTTTCCGTCCCTGACGTGTTTGCACGCCGGCGGAGATTTCCCCCAACGCAGAGAAAGGAAACAGGGTAAAGGGTGCACAACGGGTTACCAGGTTGGTTTCCGCTTCTGACGTGTTTGCACGCCGGCCAGAAACTTCCCCCAACGCAGAGAAAGAGTAAAGGGTGCACAACAGGTTACCACGTTGGTTTCCGCTTCTGACGTGTTTGCACGCCGGCCAGAAACTTCCCCCAACGAGGAAGGAAACAGGGTAAAGGGTACACAACGGGTTGAAATTGAGGTTCCCAAATAAAATACAGAAGGCTATCTTACCTCTGAACTCGGTAACGGAGGGATGAGCGGATAGCGGATGGATCTGGCTCCTGACGCCTAGTCGTTACTCGGCACACTATCGTAGATGTTCATAGAAAAGAAAAAGGCAGAACTACACCGCACGGCGGATAGCG
Source organism: Coccinella septempunctata (assembly GCF_907165205.1). Lineage (NCBI taxonomy): Eukaryota > Metazoa > Arthropoda > Insecta > Coleoptera > Coccinellidae > Coccinella > Coccinella septempunctata. The sequence continues at coordinate 17,396,137 of NC_058193.1, read as the reverse complement.
AGAGAAAAAGAATGAAAATGCCGATCACGTTGGCGAGTTATGCGAATTAGAATGCACTAAGGAACAAAGTATCCGAATCAAGCGAATTATGTGATTAATCAGTCGACGAATTATGTGAATTAACTCAGTCGGCGAATTATGCGAATTTTGACGAACCGTATGAACCAGGCGAACTATGCGAATTCCCTGACCTGCAGGGGCATATCTGATTTTATATCGGCCGGGGGGTTCGGAAACGGAATGTGCCTCAGATGTCAAAAATCGGTAAAATTCGCGTCGATGAAGATCTGTGTATCGGTACCGGCAAAAAAAACTCGGTTATCTCTCAATTCAGGAGGTTTTTCACGGTCCGACATCGTTTTTCAGAACTGAAAACGGAATAAAAACGGTGCGGAACGTTTACAATTCCGAACGATCTCGGAATCCTGAATTGAAAACCGAAATTCCTCTCATGAATTACAATTATATAAAAATCATTCGAAACAAAAGAATTTTTTTGAGACGGGGTACATTTTCCTAAAAAAAAATGCAACTTCGTCACAAGGTGTATCTGAAACAACGAAAAAAAAACTGATTCCCGAAAACAATCAGAGATACTATGCATACAAAGCCTGAAGGAGATGAGCCCTGATTTCCTTCTTGAATCTTACGTGCGTAAACGTTTTGAACTTATTTGGCTCCTCGATTGATATAAAATTTTACCACATTGTACCTGAAACTCCTCTGGAAGATCGCCGTTCTGTCCTGGGGACAAGAGAGCAGATTCCTATGCCTTACATTCAAATTATGAATATCAATTCTATATCTCAGTTTGTTGTGAAGATATTTACACAAGACATAATACTTAAAACATTTTTTCATTGTCAACCAGTACAGCGCCCTTAGCATATGCGAGACATGCTCATATTTCCTAATCCCATATATGAACCTATTGCAGCTATATATTAATATAGCATAGAAACATTAGGTCGAATACAGCTGTTTTTAAAACGCAAAATGATTTGAGATCTATATTAACAAAAACTAAACCTTTGAACGAAAAACAAAAATCAAAAAATTGTATTTACAACATACCCTGTATTTGTGGTAAAACTTATACAGGTGAAACGTCCAGACCTCTAGAAATAAGAAAACGCGAACATAAAAAATAATCTTAAAAATAGAAAAATTAATCGATCACAAATCGCAGATCACACATTTGTTTTAATACGGGAGACCCATATATCTATTATATTAGATATATTATAATAGATATATGGGGAGACCACATGATGGATTGGGACAACACTAAAATTTTAATGACGGAACCAGACCATTTTAAACGAAAAATTAAAGAGTCTACGTGTATTCTATTAGATCAAGATAATAATTTGGCAAATTGTTCGGTAGGAATAGATCATATTTGGATCAATTTACTGAAGAAGGAACTCTCATCCGGTAATTTCAAAATTAAATGAATCAACGTTTCTATGCAGTCTCTGTTTCTGTGTGTTGACAATTAATGTCAAACAAAAAACCACAATTCAGAAGCTGTATTCGGGTTCGGCTTTCGGACGGTCCGAGAATGGTTCTAGAACTGCGCAGAGGATTTAATACAAGGGCGCAACAGTTTTGCGCAGTCCTAGAACAATTCTCGGACTGTCAGAAAGCCGAACCCGAATAGGGCTAGAAGATTTTCAAAAGTAGATTTTTCGTCTGATGAAGGAGTCTGATGAAGGAGTCTGATAAAGACTCCGAAACGTTACAACTTAGAATTATAATTTCAACGTTGTTTGTTTTCAGTTCATTGTCAGGCAACAATTTTTTCTAGTTAATTTGCTCCTGACAAATTAGTGCAAGAGTTTACGCAGGAGCAAATCGTTGATTTCATTTTTAATTGATTTTGTTTCAGAGATTTGGAGTGAAAACCCTAAAAAGTTTATGAAGAGATGCAAAATCCTCCCAGAATAAATTTCAATCGATATCTGAAGACAAAAGCTGTAAAGAGTAGAACAATGTTTAAATTTTGACATGACCAAACTCTCACACAAGACCCTCTTTGTAGTAATAGGCAAATAAGAGTAATAAGATCTATGCTGGTAGAGCATCCTCAAGGCCCCATACGCTCTCCGGATCAAACACACAACATGCTCAGGAAATCTCAAGGAGCCGTCCACAATCTGGCCTAAGTCTTTTACGTTCTCCTGGAAATTAATGGTGTCATCGCGAATCACATGCCTGAAATTATTCTCAACAAAAGGGATTTTTCCTCGAACTTACCACACGTAACCATAGCATACCATAGTTAACTACCTATTTCTTCGCCGAGTAGTCAAAGTCAAAGTTTACCACACCAAGTAACCATTATCTGAGATATAGTTTGGTGTTATAATTGGTGTGGTAAAGTTTGACGTCATTCATAACTACTCGGCGAAGAAATAGTGGTTAACTATATGGTATGCTATGGTTAGTTGTGGGAAGCTCGAGGAAAAATCTCTAAAGTTTCTATTATTTTTCCACCCAAAAATCATAGCGAATGATTTCTTTGCATTCAATATCAAAGAATGTTTTTCCGCTAAAAGTGCCAATCGATCTAGATCTTCATTTATTCTAACAGCTGCGCTATCAAAATTATCCAATCTGAAAATCGTCAGCATACATGTGATCTTTTCCATGAAGAATATTTTTCGTGAATTGGCTTGTGTACACTATAGGCGCTTTCTTTTTGGTGCTTCATGCACCGGTACAGCTCCGGGCTTCTCGCCCCTGAGCTGTTCCAAATAAAACGGTTATTAGTGCGCCAACTGCGCGCAGCGAGTTGGATGATCAGCTGTTGAGCAGAATGACAAGAGACAAGTCCGGATTCGCGGTTCTTTGGATTATTTGTTTTCAGTTTGACGTTAAAGTCGTTGATTATTAATAAGTTTCACTATTTTTTCGGAATCTATTGCCATATATTTGGTTGAAAAACTTGATTTACCGGGTAAACATTACCCTTTCTTTGCTATGGAGAGTAAAAACATACGAAATACTGGATATGTCTGTAGATATAAAACTTGAAAAAACTATTTAACAATGATTTCATCTCTTAAAGCTTCGTTAATAATCCTCTTTGGTAAAAGTAGGTAAAGAGTGGGTAATTATGGAGAACATGCCACCATCGGATAAATCAGATGAAAAATTCAGTACTTACTAATTTTGGGGCGTAGATTGCGAATCCGAAGTCGAAATCCCGTGCAAATGCCTAGTTTTTGAGAAAAAAAAAAATGGTCACTTCATTCGCGTGCCTTCATTTCCTTATATTTGTCATAAAAATCCATTCGTTCTTGATTTCAGGCAAGTATTTCGTGTAAAGATTCATTTTCAATCATAAATCATGCATTTCCATCCGTTTTTCTACCATTAATTCGGTAAAAACGAGATGTTTACGTTTGCCCACGAAATCGGCCATTAGGGTTATGATGACAGCGAGTGGAGCGAGGTTGCCAGATTGAAAATTTATCGGATCAGCAAAGATACCACGGGGAGATGTAGACCTCCCAGATATATCTCTGGGGCCACTTTTGCCTGGATAGGAGAATGGAAAAAAGGAATAATTGTGAGAAGGAAAAAGAAGGTTAGGTTAGGTTACGTTAGAACTTTTTCTATCACATACTTGAGGTGAGTACAGCTAAAAAAGTCATCCAGAAAAGACCACAGGCAGGTGTGGGCCTGGATAGGAGAATGGAAAAAAGGAATGATTGTGAGAAGGTTAGGTGAGGTTACGAACAAATATGAACAGGAGAAGCTTGAATAATGAAATAGAAACGAAAAATAAAATTATTACAGGAACTAAACCGCAGATTTGAACTATTCAATTATTTGCTTCCTCATCATTTGGAGAGAGCTGTACTCGCCTCAATTATGTGCTAGAAAAAGTTCTAACCTTACCTAACCTTCTTTTTCCCTCCCAAAATCATTCCTTTTTTCCATTCGCCTATGCAGACAAAGGTGGCCCCAGAGATTATCTCTGGGTGGCACACACTTCCCCGTGGTTTCTTGGCTGATCCGAAAAATTTTCGGTCTGGCAACTACGCTCCACTCGCTGTCATCATAACCCTAATGGCCGATTTCGTGGGCAAACGTAAACATCTCGTTTTTACCGAATTAATGGTAAAAAAACGGATGGAAATGCATGAATTATGATTGAAAATGAATCTTTACACGAAATACTTGGCTGAAATCAAGAACGAATGCATTTTTACGGCAAATATAAAGAAATGAAGGGACGTGAATGAAGTTACCATTTTTATTTTTTTTCTCAAAAACCAGGCATTTGCACGGGATTTCGACTTCGGATTCGCAATCTACGCCCCAAAATTAGTGAGTACTGAATTTTTCATCCGTATTTCTTGATGGTGGCATGTTCTCCATAATTACCAAAGAGTGTTCTGATTTACGAAAATTGCATTCAAGTACGTGAAATATCAACTAAACTTATTTGAAAAGAAATGCTACATTTTCACTGATGGGCGCTACTAAACTGAAACTTGTCGTTTATTCATTTGATCGATCTCTAAAAATTATGCATTCATGAAAAAAATGATTAGTTCACTCTTCAAACCTGAAAGAACGAATCCTATCTTCATTCAAAATCATTCAGTTCTAATTCCATCTAACATTGATTCTTTATTCATTTACTCAATAAAAAAACTAACTGACAGCTTCAATTGACGAAAAAATCAATCTTAGGTGGTCCATAAGGTGTATTACAGCCTTTTTATAGTATTAATCCACAAATTTCAACAATACACGACTTCTAATATTTGTTGACATATGTAAACATAACCAAAAAGTTTGTTTACGGGCTTCAAGCCCTCGACGTGCACCAGCATTTCGGTTGGTGCAAGAGGGGGCAGGGGAAGGGAACGCGAGCTGCTCCGGTGCTTCACGCCCCAATCAAAAAGAACGCGTCGTATGAAGAAAAGAGGCCTAAGCACCGTGCCCTGGGATACTCCGCTCTGAACAGATTTAGCGCATGAGGTCCTGTCACCCAACTTCACATACTGCGAACGTCCAGCAAGATAGGAGCTCAGAAGGTTAAGAGCTTCACCTGACACTCCACAAGATTTCAAGATAGCCGAAAGGATATCATGCGGCACAGTATCGAAGGCTCTACTGAAGTCCAGCAAAAATACAACAGAACATCTGGATTCATCAATGGGATGCCTCAAGGGGTGTTTTCTGGGCACACTGGCTGTTTACAAACCAAGAAACTAACGCTAAAACAGTAAACAGAAACCAGCGGCGTACTTCTAAAAAAATATATAATAATAGAAAAAATAGATAATAATAGAAATAGCTAAAATCTTCGATTATAGCGGTGTAACAATATTTAATGTTGGGTACATATGAATTTGATAATTTCGATATAAGCCCCCAGTTTTAACGACTTTCAAGAAGAAATTTTCGCACAAATGATTGTGGAATATTCAAGATTCATATTCCATGAAAAAAATTCTTGGCTTGCAGACCGCTTTTTAACCCTATTCCACCTATGAGTTCAAGCTACTAATCTGAGGCACGAAGATTTTTCGATTTACATAATTCTGGACTGTTAACGATGAATAATTTTGTTTAGTATGGTCCATAACATTGTCATACTTCTTGATATTTCGAGTTTCACACTAGCACGTTCGCTTATTGAGCCAAGAGAAATATTTTTATACAGGTAGATGCCATATTAAAAAATTGCTGGACCCCTGATGTTAGGGAAAATTTATTTTTTCAATACTTCTAAAAATACAGACCCAATCATGTTGAAAGCTAGTACATAATATGTACTAATATCAATTATTTCAGTGAATTTCATCTGGTTTCTTTTCTATCAAAAATCATTTTTAAGCCTCAAATTTCTTCTACATTTTATCTGGAAACAAACTAAAATTATTTATTATATTTTGTTTTTGTAGTCCAACACAGGAATAGAAGAAATTAACAAACTCCTTTAGGAACAATTTTTGATATTTAACTTCCTAACTTCATTATACATATATAGATTTCAAAAATAGAATATATAAACAGAACAATAGGATTCTAAAAGTTTGACAACTTGACAATGAACAGATACTACCGAATTTGAAAATAAGGTAAATATATGCAGTTTCTTTGATAAGGGGTATCAACAGACTGGTGCAATCATTGCAGAGAGAGAACTGTTCTTTATCGTCATAGACAAGAGCCATCGACCTTGGTCCTTCAGCTCATCATTGCAATTGTGACAGAAAATAATGTAATAATAATTCAGAACCACTAAGTTTTGTGGATTCCCCCACTCTACTAATATCTGATAGGTACTGTGTGACATTCCTTTCATTTGTGGCAGTCAATGTGCTACTTGAACTGAAATGAAAATATATCCATGATAAAGCCTGATAAATGTGAAGCTGACAAAGTACCAAACCTTTCTGAAGCGGTTAATGTAGGAGATAAATCGAAAGCAGTTAATGTGGCAGATAAATCCGAAGCACTTGCTGTAGCAGACAAATCTGAAGTCTTCGATAAATCAGAACCACTCAGTTTTGATGATTTCCGAATATCTGATAGCTCCTGGGTTACATTCTTTTCATCTAAAGCAGTCAATGTGCTACTTGAGCTGAAATGGAAACACTTTTCAAATGATAGTTCTCACTCAATACATTCAAAATTTTATTCAATTCACTCAATTTTCAAAATAATTTTGTTTATTAACTAAAACTCACGTATTTGTATGTGGTGCTGCAAATCTTTTAGTATCAAGTGCTTCTAAGGAAACCACCTGGCCTGATAAATCTGAAGCTGCCAAAGTAACAGACATTTCTGAAGCAGTTAACGTAGCAGATAAATCGGAGGCAGTTAATGTGGCAGACAAATCTGAAGCACTTGCTGTAGCAGACAAATCTGAGGTCTTCGATAATTCAGAGCCACTCAGTTTTAAGGATTCCCCAATTCTACCAATATCTGATAGGTCTTGGGTCATAGGCTTTTGGTCTGAAGTAGCCAATGTGTATCTTGAACTGAAATCAAAACATCAGATATAAGGTCCTTATTACCCATGATTGATTATAGTACCATTATTTAAATGATTGATTATACTTAATACATTCAAAATACACTTCAATACACTTACCAAGTATCAGGCGATGAAATCCTGGACGGAATAGCTTGAGTTTTCAAACATCTTTTTCCTGATTTAAGGATGAAATCTTCATCACAGAAATGGTCAGAGCAAACGTATAACCACTTAGAAGATTTTGTAATTCTCAGTTTCAACTGGTCCATCCACAATTTTTGTCGAGCACTATCACTAGGCATTCTAATGAGAGGAAAAATTCTTTAGAGATGAGCTAAAAAATACTAATGAAAAGAGCTAGGTATCCCGAGCTACGCCTATGGAAAAATATTGTTTGTTGTTATTTACTTACCGGTGCATGGATTTCCCACTGCCTTTACTGCTGATTTTTTTGCATACCACACAGCGATTTACCATTTTTGCAGTTTATCGCTATCGTACGTAACTCGCCAAATAACAACGTCCGTATCACACAAAATTCAAGAATATGTAAACGTTTGTCTTTGATGTAAACATTGTAAACATGTGGACCATTCGAAATTCGAAGTGGGTTGTTAATTTAACAATGTTGCCAAAATTCTTTCTTCGTCTATCCTTCCTAAAATTTATGTACATAATTGACATAATTCCATTCAGTAGCTTCGCTTAGAACATATCCATGAAGCATTAGTATTGTCAGTATTATCATTTATTCAATAGCCGATACATTTTTAATTGAAATAACGATATCATATATCTTCTCGAAAGGAAACACATTTTTTCTTTTTTTTTCTTTACATCCTTTTATTTTGAATTTTATAAGACATATGTACAAGAATATTTACAGGGGGAAATATACATTGCAATATTAACTTTTGGTGCAATATTAGATTAGCACCCAATCCCCAATCAAAGATTTTATCTAATAATGAGGATAAATAAATACATTGCCTCACCGTTTAGGCATGATCTTTCTTATTATTATTTTATCTGATGTTCTAAATTCTGATTTTTTAAATAAATTATTGTTCAGCATAGAATTATCTTTCAGTAGAGTTAAGTAGAGATATGAAACACATTACTTGAATTTATATATTGGAGTTTTGTGACCATTATATGAAATGATTTGGTGTAGTTATTTATGCTTTAGTTTGATATTTGTATTGACACCATTCATGTATTTTGATTTTTTTCTAGGGCAAACCCTAGAAACAATAACAACAAATAACAACACACATGTTGTTATTTTAAAAAATTTCTCAGACTGACTGACGGAAGCGAAAACCTGGGATTATATACTTTTCCAAAAATATTGGCAACGCTGCTATTATCAATTCGTTAGAGTGATAGAGATAGGATCATAGACTTTCTCTATGGTTAGGATCACGTTAGGCATAGCCAGAGATATAGATAGAGATATATATCTCTGGGCATAGCCTACTGGTAGGCTATGCGTTAGGATGTTAGCAGAGACCCTTTCTCTACGGATGTTAGGAAGAGAAAGACAGAGACCCTTTCTCTATGGAGAAAGAGAGAAGGAAAAGAGGCGCGAAAATTTGCGTGAGCGCCATCTGGTAACTACCAGATGGCGCTCACGCAACTTAACTAAGTTGTGTTTTAAAATCATTCGGATAGCTCCGGAAAACACGGAGGGGTGACCACGAAAAATCGGTTGAAAGTTACATCGACAGATCATAAAAAATCATTGAACTCAACGACTTTATTGAGTTCAATCCTCCAAAAGAGGATTCGTTGTATGTTGTATGTATACGTCGAAAAAAGGATATCGCATCGCCTCTGCGGTAAAGTAGCGGCTAGCGGCTATTTAAAAAAGCGAACTATCCCTTAGGGCCTCTCTCTGAATTTTGCCGACGTGGGCAATAAAAAAAAAGAATTTTGCTCATAATCATGACCCATCATGGAAAAATCCATAACACGGCCAAGGGGCACGTTATATTCCTCTAAGGATATAATATGTACTTAAGGTTCAATTTGAAATGTCTGAAATTGTAAAAATTCTGAAGATTTCCTGATTTCCCAAAAATCGTGGAAAAATTACCATTTCGGTAGGACAAGCCTCAAATCTGTAGAAACAAGAAGGGGTAACTATTTGGTAGAAATACCGAAAAATCGGTAGCTTCGAGATCATTTGGAGTATGTACAGTAACTTTATCAAACAGTTTGATAAAATCACCGTAATTTGCAGTCGTAACCTGAAAAGTCCAGTAGGAAATCGCTTTCGTAATAAAGATATCTACTCGGTTTTTTATTATATGAAATGAGATTTTATCTTTTCATTACAATGTTCGCATTCACCTCAAGAGATGTCACTACTACACATATGTTGGACTTGTGTAGTTCCTTCTATTCGTATAGCTTTTTGCTCACGTCAGATAAAGCATCGGTCTACGGAAAAGTGTGTGATGTTGCCTAATCCGTTCGTTCCATCCATTGAGTTTCTTGTTCAGTTCAGATTTCAGTTCGGTTGGAGGATGTAGTGTTTGTTATTAACCAAAACAACAGAACCTAACCTATACGCGAGTGTTGTGATTGAATGAACTTGACGGTGAAGACGTGTAAATGAGAATTAGAACATAATGAATACTGATAGAGGCGAGATATTTTGAAGGTATTTATACGTTTATTCCTTCAATTAGGATCAAAAACTGCTTTCCTCATTTTCATTCCTTGACTATGCCCTCGGGTTCTTCCTGAGTAATATTAAATTTGTTGATGCAGGACAATTTGTTGCTGTAATCAACAACGATGGTCTGTATAATTCAAAAGATGTGAAATTGTGCATTGTTTACGATGGGTCAACAATTTGTTTCACAAATCTGCTCAAACCTGCGTGGCTATTTCTTATATGATGTTAATTCTTTAGGATCTGACCATCAATCCGATTGTCATGTTAATTTAATAATAATACTTCAACCCATGTATTCGATTCCGCCGGCATCTATATTATTTATTTTTCATGAACTGTCCCTTTGCATTGTGTAAACATGAGGTTTTCCAATGTTTCCACGGTCTATCTAGGAAGCTGGAAGTTAAGGAACTATTCTCAAATACAATTTTACTTATTCAACCCTGTATTGAACGGATTCCACAAATGGGGATTGAACATTATGTACTGTACAGGATAGATTTGTAAATGAAAAGGAATTTCCTAAGAATAGGTGGGATGGCTCCATGCTTTCTGATATTTCGTCGAAAATTTTAAAAAAGGACGGTTATAGAGTAGATGAAAACAGTGCTGGATTGGCCCATACTTGCCTAGTGAAATTTTGAACAACGGGGGCCCCAAAGGGTTAACAAATGAAAATTTTCATAACTTTGAATCATTATGAAAAATAAAGAAAGCATCTCTGAAGCAAGGAACTGAATATCAAATAAGTATCAACTTAAGCCGACAAAAAGAGGAAAATTAAAGATGAAGAAGATCCAATATGAGGGGTGTTTTTTCATAGCCGGGACAAGTATTATACGACTATAGGTCGATATTTATAGTCCTGCAGATGAGACCGGAAGAAACATTTTTGCCTTATAACACGCCGCTATCGAATTATAAGCGAGATACAGAGTGTTTTAGGTAATTTTTCAGTATTTTGTCAAGTATTTTGTGCTCGATTTTGTGCGAAATTTCCGGTTGCCAAATTAGTTTCAATTCCTCGTTCAATTCCTTGAATATAGGTACTGGATTTTCTTGATCTTGATCTGTTTTTTCATTGAAACCTTCTCTTGGGTATCTATCATTTCTTTCCAATCACCTGGTAGTCCTGAGTTATGGTACAAGCTCGGGTACAAGGCTGCCGAACGGCCGTGAATGATGATATACTACAATCACATGAAAATTCTTCTATGATTTCAACGAGGATTTCAATTAAACACTGCTGGGAATCGGATTCCTCATTATTGAATCGAAGGTTTGATCTTTACCTTTGAAATGCGTTGAATTGAACATTGCTTGGTAGAGAAAATTTATAAATTTAGAATAATCCGAGGGGGTAACGACTCTGAGAGAAATGCACATTGATTTCGGTAATCAAGATGATTTCAACGATGATTTCGGAGGATGATATCGGGATTTCGGAAGATGATTTCGGGATTTCCGAAGATGATTTTGGACTGTAAAAGTACATCGATTACGGAAGTGGTTACCCCCTCGGAATAATCCCAATTTGCATTTCAGAGGCATGGTGGCAAGGATCAAGCCTTCCGATCCGAGCGGGGAAGTGCGATTCTCAACAGTGTTTCATTAAAAAAAATAGAGAATTATTCTTCTGTGACAGCTCTAGACATATGTAAATAATAGCGTTTTCTATTGGTAAAACTAGTGCAGTGCGAGTGCATATTTTGATGTCACTAGAATCATTCCAAAGAATATGAAGCTAGTTCTTTCAATGGAATTCACTGTAAAAGAATATTCCATTAGTGAAACTAGTGCTCATTAAGTGCATATTATAAAAATAGAGCATATAACGTGCGTTCAAAAAAATTCGTCGTCAAGTAGGCTATGGAATTTTGTAGGTTGATTTTCTGTGACTGAACGTAATTCTTTCCTTACATCACACTCATCAGTCATCAGTCATCACAGCCAAATGTAAACATTGATGACATTAACCTATTTATCGTAATTTTGTATGAAAAGGCAATTTCTCAGAAAAAATTACTTGCACATTCAATAATGATTTATTAGCATTTTTTCATTGAATTAGATTACAAGAATCCAAATAATCTGAGGCGATTGGAAAAATTAACCTGAGTTCATAAGTCAAAGACATGAATCTTGAACGAATCGAGTATTATGGTTTTTGTACTTACAATTATGTGAAAAGGTTGTACCTATAACAGTAGGTAATAGAAATAAATCACACTAAGAACCTCAGAATATGTTTATTTCTCAATGAATAAAATATTGAATTGACGCTGACAGTGAAAATCCATAACCAGAGGCAGTCTCTGCCATAACTGAAGAAACTGAATTATAGGATTTTCATTACAATAAGTTTCACGTTTAAGAGTTCTATATAATTAGAGTAGCTGTTGGAAATGTCCTCCTCTTTGCTCCAAACACTTCTCACATCTTCTTTTGAGAGATTCAAAGACATTATTCAATATAAAAGGATCATCGTTAATTAGATGAATTTTTTCAATGATCCTAGTCTTGAGTTCGTCCAGATTAGAAATAGGTGATTGGAAGATAGAATTCTTCAAATGAGGCCATAAGAAGAAATCACATGGTGTAAGATCACACGATCTTGGAGGAAATTCATTTTCAGTATTGAGGCTAATGAGTCGATCCTGAAAAATATTCCTTAGTGTAGCCAATGTTTCTACAGCTGTGTGTGCTCTGGCTCCATCTTGTTGAAAATAACTATATGACCATTCTTCGAAATTTAATTCAGCTATAAAAGGCATGATAATATCCTCTTTATAGCGTTCTGCTGTTAAAGTTCCGTCAAAGAAAATAGGTCCAACAATTCTTCTCTGACTGATAGCACACCAAACTCCAATTTTCTGAGAATGAAGTGGTGTCTCAATGTAAAAATTTTCCGGTTTTTGACTGCTCCACATTCTCATATTTTGGGAGTTGACATATCCAGAAAGATGAAACCAGGCTTCGTCGGAGAAGAAAACTTTATTCAGGTTATCGATGAATTCGTTCAGAAACCACTGACAGAAGGCCATTCTACGAGGGTAATCAACTTCTTCAATCTTCTGATAACATGTCAATCTATAAGGATACAAGTTGATGTCTTCTTTTAAAATTGTGTGACATGTACCAACAGAGACTCCAGCTAGTTGGGATAAAACCCGAACAGAGGTTCGTGGAGCTTCTGTCATCACATTCTCAACATTTTCGATTAACTCAGGTGTTCTCTTCTTTGGTCGACCACTTCCTTTTTTTCTTTGAACGCTACCTGTTTCACGAAAAACGCTCACACATCGCGAAACAGTACTCTGGAAAGATTGGTAATCTACAGCAACGTTGGAATACTCGATCCTGAAGTCGCTGAGACATTTCTCAACAGAATATTTCCACTCGCCTTCTATTTTCTCCCCATTTCTGAAGTAGGTTCAATAATGAATGCTTTTTGTACGTCGGTAAAAACCATCTTTATTATTTGCTGGTAGTTTTAATTTAACAACAATCCAAAACGCTAACTTGACAGCTAACCTGTAATAATAATAGAGCACAAGCTAAGAACTACGTTTAGATACGCAATATCGACGTTTGAAATTCCATAGCCTACTTGACGACGAATTTTTTTGAACGCACGTTATTTAAAGATATCCTAATTCATATTTGAGGTTCTGTGATCCAATGCAGCACTAGTTTTACCAATAGAAAACGCTATAAGTTGTGTTCGGTCTATGCAAAAAAGTTTCACGAATTCTCAGAAAATAGAGTATTTAAGAATGAAGTCCCATTTTAAAAATTTTTCCTGAATTCTACTCTATATTCGGATTGACCAATTCGAAAAAGGTGAAGAATAAACGAACAAAAACTGGAGGAGACCAGAATAGTTATTTTTCTATCAAGTGCGCGCGGGAAAGGAATAGCAGGCGTTTTTCCCACACCTTTTGGGAAAGTGACTCTTTGCAACTTGAGATGCGTGCAGGAAAAAGGTTGAACTCGCACGCTTGTAGAAAATAGTTTTTTTCCTATCAAGTGCGGAACTCGGTGCAGAAAGTGATACTTGCCCGCCCGAAACTGCCGTTGCCCGAGCGATGCGAAGCAGAGTTCGGGTTAGCACGCTTGAAGAAAAACCTTCTTTTTCTACAAGCGTGCGCGTTCAACCTTTTTCCCGCACGCATTCCAAGTTGCAAAGAGTCACTTTCCCAAAGGATGCAGGAAAAACGCCTGCTATTTCTTTCCCGCACGCAACTGCTTGCGGATTAGCAGGGGTTTTTCCCGCACGCAAATATTATAGAGTAAATTGAATTCTATCATGTTTCTATGCACAGAACGTCAACGATGAGAAACCCATAGTAACGACATGCAGAATTACGTCTGTCATTATATATAAATCAATCAAATGAGATATAATCTGTTTCGTGAAATGGATACATTTATATATTTCAAGCGCTTGTAGAAAAAATATTGTTCCTAACTCTTGCGGAAAGTGTCTTGCCCGCACTCAACTGCTTACCCGAACTCTGCTTCGCATCGTTCGGGCAACGGCAGTTTCGTGCGGGCAAGTATCACTTTCCGCACTTGATAGGAAAATAACTATTTTCTACTAGCGTGCGCGTCAACCCCTTTTCCCGCACGCATTTCAATTATGAATGAGTCACTTAGCAAAACGGTGCGGAAAAAATGCCTGCTATTTCTTTTCCGCACGCATGTTATTCACCTTTTCAAGTTCAAATTGGCGCTAATCAGAATGACATAAGACAAAGTCAAATTGGCAACATCAGATTCAAACTGGCATCAGAAGCAAATTGACCGAGAAAATGACAATAAACAAAATCAAATTGGCAATCCTGAATTTGCATTCTCCACTGAAATAAAATGTATTTAATGAAATTTTTTTATTGCATGATATACAGAGTAAACGAGACAGTAAATAATGTAATAATTAATTAAAACCATTCGAGACTAACAAATTTTCTCAAAAAATTATATCATGCATATCCAATGCAGAAGCTCATATCCAATGATTCAGTAAATCATTGGATATGAGCGATCAATTTTGCAACAATTTACAACCTTCACCTTGCCAATATTGTTATGTACGATATTCTCTAATCTCTGCAAATTCTGGATTCTACAATTTCGTTTCATTTACGAAACAGAGACGTCGAGCGTTTTTTTCATAAAAAAAGAGGATTTCAGACCCTCATTCCCGCCGTCATTGTGTTTGGATCTCGGTTTGGATATTATTCAGCCCCCCCCCATATTACAATAGTGATCATTTGATAAAAACCTCTAGAGATATTTTCATAATGAAGTTTTTTCATCGAAAAGTAAACACTAGCAAAAATTATGAAGAACATATGAGATACAGGTAGTTGAAAAAAAAGATGAATTGAAAACAACTTAGGTGTTTTCAATTCACCTTTTTTATTTGAACTAGGTATCGCTGAGTCAAAAATTAAGAGTAAACCAATGTTAAGAAAGCATTAGACAGTTCAATATTCGCAAAAAAAAAATCCTGCAAAATTTAAATTTTTTTCATACAGCCGTTTTCTTTGTGTTTCGACGAGACTGAATTTCTGAAAAAAATCGCGATTTTATTTTTTATTCTTTATAATATCGGAAAAATTAAATTTTTTCTCTACTTTTCAGCATTTGAGATTACGGAATTAAAATACATATTCTCAAAATTTCTGCAGCTCTACCTATTTCCTCCCAAGCATCAAATTCAAAATGTTTTTTATCAAATATTCGTTTATGGTATACTATATGACTCATTGTTCCAAAATAAAATTCTATCAAACTCTCTCGTTCTGACTGGGTCATTTCAACTTGTTTGTCAGTCGTACTCACTACGAACATTCCGAGGAACATTCAAAATATACGTCCACAGACAAAGTGTTATTTCCTTTGAGCCTGCGTTTCAAACTGACAACTATCGGATCGCTCCGAACGACGAAGGGGTTCAGTTTGCAATTTGTCCACACTGACAAACCGACGACGGAAGTCATAAAATTTTATGGGATTTTCATTGAGGCTGAACGAACCGTTTTTCAGTGAATACGCTTTTGAACATGATGAAAAATTCAAGAATATTCAATTAAAAAAAAAACAAAACGTTTCTCATATTTTTCAGACAAAAAAGTTGGTAGTTATGAAAGACAACATATTTTCAAAATATGTATCGCGAAATAATCCCTGCAGCAGGAAAGCGTGGAATGGAGGTCGAAATTCACTTGGGGACATCAAAATTTTTTACAGAATTTAATCAACAGTTGAATTGAGCTTTGTGCCTTTGTGCTTGCTCCACTTGGTCTAAGCACTCTTATTCCATTCACTCTTATCTTTGCATAATGAACACCCTCCAATGAAATATAGTATGACGTAAATCGAGAGTACTGTTAGAAATATAAAAACAGAAACAATAAAATAAAATCACATTCCCGGCATTGCGGCATTCACAAAAGCGTCTATTTCCATACAGCAAAAGTTCGTTTTCGATGCGTGCGCTTTCTATTCACCTTGTATTGCTGACTAGTCACAATATTCCCAAATGAATAGAATGCGCTGGAGCTCGGGCATCGAAGAGGCGGTGGGGAAATAGGCAACGGTTCGTTACATGATATGAGAATACTGTGTGTGAATATCATGGTTCGTTAGGAAAGTACACCGCAAGTACCTATATGACGACTGTTATCGATCGAAACCGTTTGTTTCTATTATTTGGAATTAGTTTTCTCGATTTCAGTGATTTCCGTATTTAGATACTGTTACTAACAATGAATTCGCCCCCAATACTGAATTCGCCCAGGGCAATTGCCCTTTTTGCCCTGGGGTTAATCCGGCCCTGATATTATTCATTTCATTTCGCAAACTATGCAAAGATTTGAGAGACTCCGAATGTCCGAATACACTTAGTCATACTCTCGAAGAGTTGCAACCAGAAAACTCATAATTTTTTAATGTAAAAGACAGAGAAAAAGAGCTGGAAAGGTGTGCTGATCAGTGTGATCAACTGATTCAGTTCCATCCGAGCTTTGATGTTCGAAATTCACAGTTGAAATTTTATTCTGTTTATTGTCAATTTGAAATTGATAAATGCCAGTTCCTCGGCCAGTTCGAACTTGATTATTGCCAGTTTGCTTCTGATTAATGCCAGTTTGAAATTGATATTGCCTATATGATTTTGACTTATGTCATTTTGATTCTGATTAGCGCCAATTTGAACTTACGGGGCGACACTGAACTTTGATGTCTGTTCATGGTGAAAAATGTTATATCAAACCGATTGGAATCATTCCCAAGAAGGCGCAATTCTCGAAAAAAATTTTTTATAGGCTCCAGGCCTAGCAATACATATATTTTCACTGGTATAAGTAATACCAGACAGCACCATACGAGGGGTCTTCCACTGCGGAATTTTAGTGTACAAAATGATGGAATTGAAGCGGAATTGCACGGAATTTTATGGCATTACACGGAATTAAATTGGAATTGATTGGAATGGAATTGAAGGAAATTTTATAGAAATTCAATGGAATTGAAGGGCATTGTGAAGGAATTGAATGGAATTGTAAAGGAATTGAATGGAAATGAACATGCGCAGAAAGATGCTTTTGAATAATCGTGTCACCTAACACTGATATAACCTATAAAATAACTTATTTTGGTGTGAAGTCGATGATGCTCGAGCCAAGTTGATATATCTCTATCATCATTTCAGTAATATTTAACACTAGCTGACCCGGCAAACCTAGTTTTGCCTTTTAAATTATTTCTAGGGTAGATAATGATAACTAACTCATCGTGATTGCTCGATTGGTCGTAAGAAGAAGGAATGCCTTTTTTTCTGTTCTGTACAATTTTTTTGGGAATATTTTGTTATATAAACCTTGCCCTAACAATAATAAACACAACAAAAAAGAATTGTCCAATTTGGTGCGATCGTTTGAACAATAAAGCATTTTGAAGTAAACCATAGATCCTCTTTTATTAATATAGATATTATACAAGGCGGCCATGTCAAACAATCCATAGTGGAACATTTCCATATATTTGAGTGTTTCTAGAAAACTTGATTATAATTTTATTTATGAATGAATATGGAGTACATTTCGATGTAGAAAACTAGTAGGAAGTGATGGGTGACATGCATTAAGTGGTCGAGTTTCTGAATTTGTCAGAAATGCCCAAATGGAAATTGACCCTCCTAGCCGTTTTCCCAAAAAAACTTTTTTATTTACGGAAATATTCGGCTGGAATATTTTACGCGGGCCACAATGTAGGTGGTTAAATATAGTTTTGAAATGAAAAGTAATAGTGATTTTTTCTAAGTCATACTTGGCACGAAAACAAATGAAGATAGAGGAACTCAGTTGACGTCATTATGAGTTTCTCAAAAAAGTATGCCACTCATTTTCCTAAATATGTTGGGTCTTAGGGTAAAATAGTTTTAGTTCATAGGTTCATTTACCTGTTTCGCCACCCTAATTTTTTCAGCAGTTTTTTTGGTTTGAAGAAATTATCACTTTTGATTATATTTGATATATTGATGATATATTTATTTGATAATACTGTTCTACTGATATTTCGATTTTTGGTCTGATCTCAGGTTAGATACATTAGTAGATTCAGTCTAGGATAAATTATACTTCAGATGGAGCAAGACGAAGCTTCGAGCGAATCTTGCTTCGAAATCACAGCAGGGGAACATGAAACACATAGCAAAATTCGTACTTATTTGACGACAACTTGATATGATACAGGTTGGTTTCGACAAAACTGAGTAGAGAATCATTTATTTTTTTGTTTTTTTGTCTTAGTTTTAATGTTCAGTTATGCAGTGTTCTTTTCAAAACAGCCGTGTCCACCTACTTATTTAAGGCTAGATTAACGTTAATACTTGATTATTTCTCTGATTTCTATAGCAGTTACCATAACTATCACCGAATTAACGTTAATCCTGTCTTAAATAAGTCGGTGCAATCGGGATTGAGTGATGTTTATTTGTCCTAATTACTAATAGTGGACAGCACACTCATGTAGAGTTTTCACTAAAAATTACTGCGATAAATTGAACGGAATTGTGGAATTGGGCGGAATTATGATAAATTTAGCGGAATTATGATGAATTTAGCGGAATTGAATGGAATTTAGATGAATTGAACGGAATTTTCCTGAATTTAGTGGAATTAATAAAGAAATTGGAATTTTAGTGTACAAAAAACGTCCAGTGAAAGACCCCTCGGCACCATATCTCATTCTTTTTCCAATAGAAACTCAAATCCTAAAACGCGCATTGATATCTTCCTCAGAACTGTAAGAACTGTATACTGAACAATACAGTTCTCCTTAGAGCGCGGCGTTGCCAGATTGTAACCGTGGATGGAAAGACATAGAGTAAATTAAATTGTTTCACTCGTTCTTTCATTTCTCTATGCACCGAACGGCTACAATGGCTACGTTCGGCCTGTAAACACCGGTACAGAGCGAGTCGAACTAGAAAATTATCACAGATCAGGTGGTGTCAGTGGATCGTGGATCCTGTACAAATTTCCAATCTCTGAATAAAGGAATGACAAGTATCAACCACAAAAATCGTGGGAAAAATTTGAATTTGAATGCGATTTGTTCGAAAATTTATATGAATAGATCATTCTCAGTGCCGATTAACCGGAAATTCTACAGTTTTATTCATATCCTCTTTCATCTTAAATGGGATATCATCCCTGACAAATATGGCACTACCCCCATGCTCTCCCTCATTTCTGCAAAAGGAGGATGCAAGATTGTAACCTAACAGTTTGTAATGTTTTAATTTTTCAGAAGTTCTCCAATGTTCAGTAACCGCCGAGGTAACCGCTAAAAAATCAACACCATGTTCACTAACAATGTACACTTAAAGAAGACCATAGGGTCTATAGAGACTGTAGAATCTGATGCATGAAACATAAGTTCTTGTGATGAAAAGCTTTGTCAGCAACTATTGGGTTCATATCGGAGGATTCATAAAATTCCTCGGATTCTTTTGAAAAAACCTCGAAAATTAAAATCTCTTTTTAGCACACCTTCTGGCCAGAAGTTCTTGTTCATAATTTCATCATACCTGTCTGATGTCACGCCGACAATGGAAGATGAGTTGTTTCCTTTGCAGACAAGTGTTTTTACTTCTACCTTTTGAGATTTCAAAGAGTCACACACAAATATCCTCCCAAGCAAACTTGAAAGTAATATAAAAAAATGCTGAATTGAATTATAATAACCTTGTGAGGCACTCTAAATTGCGCTTTCATGAGAACGTTATTATGAATTCTAATAATACAAGTAGAAAAAAGGAAAAACTAACAAATTGGTTCTGTCCGTTAACGGCATTGTGTGCACTGCTATATCCGAGGCTCTATCAATGGTGGCAGATGCTTTTGGGTGGTTTTTCTCAAATGTTGCTAAACTGGAACTGGAGCGTATGGTCCGTATATACACATTTGGTAACCGAAAGTTACCAGAGCGGTTACTCTGGTGACAGATATTGAACCGAATTGTCAGGAATTCGACATATACGGACCGCCCACTTACTAACCAGAAGAAACCAAAGTGTATATACGGACCACAGCCTGGAATGAAGATATTTTATTTTATCGAGCAAATCCTGCACAACTTCCCCTACTCACCACCACAGCAGTTTTTATTTTCATCCCGTGGAGCGAAGTGAAATTCTTGCCTTATTTGATAAACTGAATAATAAGAAGAGTTCTGGATTCCAGTTTTTTCCAGTTAGGCTTTTTCTCGGGCTTTTTAAATTTATATCTGAATGTTAAGTTGGTCATCTAGCACATCTCATTAATGAATCAATCTCTTCTGGCAATTTTCCAGACATGCTTAAACCATACCGCTGTGAACTTAGCAGCCACTTTCCAGCAGCCACTTCAGAACTAGCCGCCGTTGGACCAGTGGCGTCGGGTACTTTTTTTTTCGCGTACTGTGCATACTGAAATCGTTATTAGGTCTCGGAAATGAATGAATTCTTTCAAACTCAGGGTGTTTATTCATTAGAAGTTGATAAATACTATTTCAAAGATTTTTTATTCCTAGAATGTTGAAGTGTGAGTTCCAGCCATAAAATGGATATTCGAAATATAATCGAAAATAGGTCTAAAAAATGGATAAAGGGTTTGAAATTCGGTGTATGTATTTATAAACCCTCAAGGAACGATATTCCATGAGCTTCTTCATTTGCAGGACTTGGAAGGGTGAATTTCACCCCCTCCTCTGGGAGTCCACAGAATGAATCGGAAATAGGTCTAAAAATGAATAAAAGGTTTGAAATTCGGTGCATGTATTTATAAACCCTCAAGGAACGATATTCCGAGAGCTTTTTCATTTGCAGGACTTGAAAGGGTAAATTTCATCCCCTCTTCTCTTAGCCCACAAAATAATTCGAAAATATGTCTAAAAAATTAATAAAGGGTTTGAAATTCGGTTAACATATTTATAAAGCACTATTAAACGACATTCCGAGAGATTTTTCCGAGGATTTTTCATTTGCAGGACTTGGAAGGGTTAATTTCACCCCCTCCTCTTGAAGTCCACAGAATGAATCGAAAATAGTTCTAAAAAATGAATAAAGGGTTTGAAATTCGGTGTATGTATTTATAAACTCTCAAGGAACGATATTCCAGGAGCTTTTCCATTTGCAGAACTTGAAAGGGTGAATTTAACCCCTATTTCTCATAATTAAAAAAAACATCGAAAATAGGTCTCAAAAATGAATAAAGGGTTTGAAATTCGGTGTATGTATTTATAGACCTTCAAGGAACTATATTCCGAGAAATCTTTTATTTGCAAGACTTGGAAGGTGTAATTTCACCCCCTCCTCTGGGAGTCCACCGAGGAGTCTACAGAATAAATCGAAAATAGGTCTAAAAAATGAATAAAGGGTTTGAAATTCGGTTTGCATATTTAAAAGGCACTATATAACGATATTCCGAGAGCTTTTTCATTTGCAGGACTTGGAATGGTGAATTTAACCCCTATTTCTGATAATAAAAAAAAAATCGAAAATAGGTCTCAAAAATGAATAAAGGGTTTGAAATTCGGTGTATGTATTTATAAACCCTCAAGGAACGATATTCTAAGAGCTTTTCCATTTGCAGGACTTGGAAGGGTTAATTTCACCACCCCTTCTCAGAGTCCACAAAATAATTCGAAAAAATATCTAAAAAATGAATAAAGGGTTTGAAATTCGGTTTGCTTATTTATAAGGCTCTATGGAAAGATATTCCGAGAGCTTTTTCATTTGCAAGACTTGAAAGGGTGATTGTCACCCTCTCTCCTCAAAGTCCACATAATAATTCGAAAATGGGTCTAAAAGTTGAATAAGGGGTTTGAAATTCGGTATATGTATTTATAGACCTTCAAAGAACTATATTCCGAGAGCTTTTTTTTTTGCAAGACTTGGAAGGGCGAATTTCACCCCCTAATCTCAGAGTCCACAAAATATTTCGAAAATGGGTCTAAAAAAAGAATAAAGGGTTTGAAATTCGGTGTAAGTATTTATAAACCCTCAAGGCACGATATTCCAAGAGCTTTTCCATTTGCAGAACTTGAAAGGGTGAATTTAACCCCTAATGGTTCTTGGATTCTGTCTCGGATTCTGTTTTCTTCAATGAAGAGATAATTTCAAACGAGCTTTATATGGTTTCCACCGAGGTTTCCACTCTGTAGTTTTGACTTTCTCATGAGAAAAACGCAGAATATATATCCAAGAACCTTCTGTATACATAAAATCCTTACATAGGCTTAGCCGATTTTTTTTGGGGGGGGCTGTGTACTCGGTGATATTTCAATTTAATTCATAATTATTCAAAAACATGTACCTAATGACAATTTTCTTCAATGAAATGCATCAAGTTATTTATTACATTTATTAAATAACAACGTGTTTATTTTGTGAAATCTGAATCCTCGCATGAATATCTCAGCATATTTGGAAATGAACCAATTCCTCATAGAGCAGCAAAAGGTTTTCTCACCGTTGTAATAACCTCTTCATGTAAGAAATCTAAAGAAAAATCTAAACACACCGGGTGTACTGATTTCTTGTCCATTGATATAGCCTCGGATCTAGCCTCACGAGTAGGTATGAGAAAGAAGTTTTTTCATATTCATCCGGCATATACATAAAAAAAGATTCATGTCGTTATAGAACACCCTGTAAAAAGTTGTCATATCATTTTTATGACCTCTCATAGAGAAAAACTCAAATAATAATGTACACCATGTGTACGTACATATTCATCATAAATGTGGGAGCACCTAGTATTATATGAATTTGAATATTTGTAAAAAAAGCAAACTGTATTGCAGGAACTGGCCTACGTCGTCGTAAAACACCCTGTAGAAGTTCGGAACTAAATAAAATTCCGACTTTGAAGTCGGAATTTAGCGAAAAATATTTTTAAAATATGATGTGGCCCTTCCACGCCTTCGTAAACCACCGCCCAATTTCTATTTTAAATGTTTTTTCTAAAATTGTTGAAAGAATAGTTCTCGATAGAATGATTGCGTTTCTACAAAAGTTCAATATAATTTGTAAAAGTCAGCATGGTTCCAGACGCGGACGTTCAACTAAAACACTAACCATTGATTTGATTCAGTCTATCCATACCTCACTGGATGAGGAATATGTTGTTTTAGGCATATTCTTTGACTCGAGCTTTGACTCATCGCGAGCTTTTGACTCAATTGCTTCAACTTTCATTGAGAGGAACCTGGGTTTCCGGGAGTATTTTTGAGGTGGCTGTTTAGCTATACTGCGGGTAGAAAAATATCTGTTAGACCCCCGTTAGGCTAGCAGAACCACTTTTTGGGCTCCCATCTGAACCTATTGGGGATTTCCCTTGAATGCGTTTTTTTTAGAAAAAGGTTACTGTGGAGTTGGCAGAACCGAAATTTTTGCTCTCCAATTATTCTAAAAATTGGGAGTTTCGTTAACCCAACCCGTCGCTAATCGGACAGAGCCGATAATCGATTGTTGTTTATCCAGAGTCTGATTATATCATATTTTCAGGCTAACTAAAAAATTTTTTGTCCTCAAATTGTCTGAGAAATTGCGAGATCTGCAAGCTCAAAGTTATGCCAACAAGATTGAATCGAGGATTGAATCGAGGATTGAATCGACAACCAGAGCGAAGAATTTGGTCAACTCTTATATCCAGGTTAATTTTAGGCTAATTTATTACCCTAGTGAAAAATTTTTTGCTCCCCAATTGTATGAGAAAGTGCGAGATCTGTAAGCTCAAAGTTATGTTAGTAAGACTAAATCGTTAATCAATTGTTTTTCAAAAATCCGATTACATAATAATTTCAGGCTAATTTAAGTCTCTCATTCGAACCTAGTGAATACGTTTGAAAAAAATGGGTTCGTTAAGTTAGCAGAACCTAACCGCTAATACTTTATTTATCCAGAATCTGATAACACCATACTTTCAGGCTAATTATAGGCTAATTTATTACCCCAGTAAAAAATTTGGATATTAACCTTAGTTAACAAAAACAAAAAACAAAACGCACCTCTATAGAGGTGAGTTTTTTTTTGTTCACACGCCATTTCAATACAATATCAAAATTGAAACTATTCCTGGAAGACCTAACATAGTGAATAGGGAACAAGTTATCGAGTTATTCAAAGAAAATAAAAATCGGATCTATGTAAATCACAAGGTGATATTGAAGGTTCATCCAATTTGACAGGAGTTGGCTGAGCTGTTGAATTGAAAATTATCATCGAGATCCCTATAAAAATAGGGCATTTAGCATGTGGCGAAAAATGTGAAGTTCTGGAAAGTGATACTATATCGTTTGGGTACGAAACTTCAATTGAACCGAGAGAAAACATTGAGAAATTTTCTTCATTCGTTTCTGAAGACGAATTCTTGACTTTGGTCGAGAGGAAACAAATTCGAGGAGCTGATAGGTCCTATATGAAAAATAGTGTGAGAAGTTGTTTTAGATTGAAGAAAGGCTAACACACGAATTGTGGAAAGCAGTTACAATAGGTTATCAGAATCCCCGATTTCTCTTATCATTGGAGAGCAAAAAATGTCTTATTAGGGTAATACATTAGACTAAAATCAGCCTGAAATTATGGTGTAATAATATTTTGGTTGAACATTCGATTATTGGTTTTGTTCAATAACTAATCGTTGGCTTAGCGGAACCCCCGTTTCCTCCAATAATTGGAGAGTAGAAAATTTTACACTAGGAAAATAAATTAGCCTGAAAATATGGTATGATTAGATTCCGGACACACATAGTATTGGCGGTTTGGTTCTGCTAGCAGCTGGTGAAGCTAGCAGATCCCATTAAGAAAAAACACATTCGGGTATATCTGCAGTTGGTTCGAACGAGAGCCTAGCTTCCGGATTGTGCTAGCTTAACGTTAAGTTAGCAGAACCCCCAATTTCTCAAAAAATTGGGGAGCAAAAAATTTTTAATGGGGGTAATAAATTAGCCTAAAATTATGGTCGAAAAGAAAAATTCAAAAGTGGCTCAGCTAGCTTAACGGGGGTTATTTTCCTAACATTCAAAAAACGAAAGTTGATGACAGTTTCGTTGAAACCAGAAGTTCCAGGAATCTCAAAGTATAAGAAGCAATTATCTGCCTAGTCGAAGCTTAACTCCGAAATCGCACACGAGAATTTCGAACAACCTGTATAGGGTGGGCAAATTTCGATGTTTTAGCACTACAGCTTTTAAACCAGTGGAGATAGACAAAATCTGATACCCTATTCTCGTTCTCCTTTTCTGAGAAACAAACAAGAGTAGTAGTCATTTTTAGCTACCTTCTGTTTTCGAGTTATAAGCGAAAATTGGAAAAATGGCGATTTCGAAATAAATTTATATCTCCGCTAATACTGATGATAGAGTTCTGAAATTAAAACATTATAGATGCACTTTTTTAAGTAGAATCCAGTGGCGTGCTTGCCTCTTTAGCTGGATTTTTAATTACAAAGCTATGACCCAAAGTTATGTTTATTTAAATGGGAACACTAGATTTCTGTGCAATTTTTTGAAAGCTTAATTTTTACTGATTTCAAAAATATATAACATCATATGATTTGTATCAATATAAATTTGATTCAACGCTGTAGCCTCGTAGACTCATCATAATTTTCGACAATGAACTTTCTCCCTAAAACCTCTACAACTTCGCCTCGTAAGATGGTCGATTGAATGGCAGTTCCAACATTATACCTCTCCTTGGGTAATATGAGTTATTGGGATTCTAAAATAAAAGTGGTGAAAATATAGTGTCACACTTTCAATATTTCTGCTGTGGGGGGTTTTTCAAAAAGAATCACACTTTGCTGTTTCACTGGGTGATCTATCCCTCAATCCTAAAATGAAGAGATTGTATGAGAATATCATCAAGTTGTACAAATCGAATTCAACAAAACTCAATATTTTCAAGTCACGACCTATATTTTTTATTGTTTCGGTCGATTCAACGTGAGAAAAGAGTAGGTTACCTAAACAAACCCTGTAGCTGAAATGAAAAATTTCAGAGTTATCAAAGAAAACATGAACGGAAAAGAGCCATTTCGAACTGCTTGATTATTCTGTAACTCTCGAAAACCACAGAGAAAAACTGAAATTTTATGTTCCGATAAATAATTTTGGCATTTCATGAATTGCATTTAATGAAGTGTTAATTGGATTGTTGAGAATTCGCCAACAATTCATGAATTGAACGTCGCAACATAGGATTTCAGTTTTTTTTGGTTTCGGCAAGTTAGAGAATAATGAAGCAGTTTGAAATGGCTTTTTTCCCTTATTTCAAGGTTTTCTTTGATGACTGTAAGTTTCCATTTCAGGTATGGGGCTAATTTAGGCAACCCCCCCTCTTTTTATGTAGAATGGACTAAAAAAATAAAACATTTAGGTATTAATTTGAAAATCTCGAGTTTCGATGTGATAATGAAAGAATACGAGAGAAAAAAGAATTGAAATATCGTTTAATTGAATCGAGTTTTACAAAAAGTGTTCAAAGTGGGCATCAGGGGCTCTACTAGATGCTTCACAACTTCTTATGAATAATTGCTTTCTTCTGCTTGCAAGTCTCATTTCAGTTGCCAAAAATTAAAGAAAAAGGCTCTGCCTTGACTCATTGTGATAGAAAAATATTTTGTATTTAATGCTGGAAATAGAGTGAGTTATACCATTTCAGAATCTCAGTGAAATAGGCATGTTTTCTCTTGCTTTGGCACTCAGGTAATCATATTATTTTTTACACCAAGCTGGGTTGAACTTAGGAAAAAAAAATAAGCAAAACAGAAAATTTGAGTTAGATCTTTTTTTATGAAAAACTATTCATCCGCCCTAAAAATAATAATTCAAATTCTATAGCTCATCTATCCAGGAAAACTATCCAAAAAACAGGTTGAAAAAATTCCTTCATTTGGAGTCTTGCCTGCAAAACGAGTGGCGAAGGGTGTGATTTTCTTGAATTTTCGAAAATCTCCAATATCTCGAAAACCATGGGACTTTTACTAAACATAAAATGTATTAATAAGGATAAATTCAGATGCATACCACCCGCCGATATGAATATCAACAACTGTTACGATCTGAATTGAACTAGCCAATTTGCCATCGTCAAGGCCCCAAATGGAGTACGCTCCATCGAAGAAAAGCAGTTAAAAGAGAACTTTTGGAATTGCTGGAACCCTATTCAATATTGGCACGCGCTACTGAGTACTATATATTTACCCAGAGCGCCACCCAATATGAAACGGTGTCCGATTCAATCCCCTCCAGATAGAAACCAAGACGAAGACAATAGCAATAGCATATGTCCCATATTTTCTCTAATTCAGTACGCCGACTCGGTTTGCGAACAGACGTTGTTTAGATCACGGCAGAAATGATGCCAGCAGCGGTACAAGAAAAATAGAATGATCACGCCTAAAGGCAATAATACAATAATAAGGATAAATTCAGATGCATACCACCTGCCGATATGAATATCAACAAGTGTTACGATCTGAATTGAACTAGCCAATTTGCCATCGTCAATATTGAATAAAGTTCCATCAATTCCAAACGTTCTCCATCGGAGAAAAATGCTATGTTGCTCTGATAAGGTCAGATGAGACCGAAACCATGGTCAGCATCTGCTTTTATTCGATGGAGCGTACTCCATTTGGGGCCTTGACGATGGCAAATTGGCTAGTTCAATTCAGATCGTAACACTTATTAATATTCATATCGGCGGGTGGTATGCATCTGAATTTATCCTTATTATTGTATTCATTGCCTTTAGGCGTGATCATTCTATTATTCTTGTACCGCTGGCACCATTTCTGCCGTGATCTGAATGTGTTCCCGGACTTCTCAATTCGTCACACGTCTGTTGTTCGCAAACCGAATCGGCGTACTGAACACAGATTACAGAGGCTGTATTCGGGTTCGGCTTTTGGACGGTCCGAGAATTGTTCTAAAACTGCGCAAAACTGTAGCGCCCTAGTATAAAATCCTCTGCGCAGTTCTAGAACCTTTCTCGGACTGTCCGAAAGCCGAACCCGAATACAGCTAGACAATAGATGGGACACTGGCCTTCTATGAGATGAAATATTGTTTGGTGCTTTTCTATAGCGGATGCGATCCGTACTACAAGCAGCCTAAGGAAACTGTATTATCAACAATACAGGAGTCTGTATTACCGAGAAAAGGCGCGAAATTTCAAAAACGTTCGCACTACTGGGTCCTTGAAATATTTAGTTCAAGAAAGCTTGAATCATTTTAAAGGAATGGGTGCTGCTGAGGAAATAGTATTAAAAATTATAATAATAATGTTTATTTACATATTAACAATCATTACTTACATATTCGTGAATTTTCAATTAAACAAAAATTGTTTTCCCACAAAGTGAAAATATTATGTACTTTCAACAAATTCAGAATAATATTTTCAAGAAATATATAAAATAGTTATACATTGAACATTATCAGGTATATAAATGAAAATATTATGTACTTTCAACAAATTCAGAATAATATTTTTAAGAAATATATAAAATAGTTATACATTGAACATTATCAGGTATATAAATAAACAATAATTGTTTTCCCACTAAGTGAAACCATCAATATAAATGAACAATTATGAACTTTCAAAGAATTTAAGTGAAATTACTCGCACTGAAAATTCAGAATAATATTTACAATATATGTACAGGTTTTTTCAAGTAGACAGACATCTACTTACATACTTTCAACGAATTCAGAATAATATTCATAAGAAAAATATATAATCGGTATACATTGTACATTGCAGGTATATAAATAAACAAACATTGTTTTCCAACAAAGTGAAACTATCAATATAAATGAATAATAATTATCTTTTTATGTTTACCTTTTGACTCTCTGATTCCTCAATTGACATAAGATGAAATTATAGGTTGGTCCAGAGATATGCTAAGAATCCCTTTGAAATCCACGGGATGAAATGATTTTTTTTGCATAAGCTAATTGTTGCCTCAGACATTTATTTTGGTATTTCAGCTGACTCATCGTAGCATTGTACTCTTTTAACATCCTAGTGTACTGCAACCTCGTCAAAATTGACTTTCTAACCCTCAAAACAAAAATTATTCTATGTAACAATTGATCATCTGAAAATTTGATGAGGAAAATTGTTTGGTTTTGTTGAATTGATTTCCTTATTTTCAAAAATCAATGAAAAAAATTGTTACTAACCTTTTTGGATTTTTTTCTTATTCATCACCAAGTCAGATAGTGGTTCTTTTATGTCGAGCTCCATAAAATCATTATTGGGACCATCTAAAGAAGTATAAATAAAATTATAACTTATCAACTCATGATGAACTCTTAGGAACAGGAACAGGAAATATTTGAGGGTGAAGAAAAACAAGGAATGATACAAACTACAAACCTTCTGGTGTTGATTTCTCTATCCCACGAGGTCCAGCTTCAGAAGGTGTTTTCTCTGTACTGTTAATACTTCACAAAGCTTTGGCTCATTTGCAAGCAGAACTGTTTCAAAACTAGTACCTGATGAAAAAACAAAGTGTTGAAAAGTCAAATCATAAAATTTATCATATATGATGCAACAAATAAACACTCCGTCTCAATTTCATAGAATTTCTAGCAAACACTCGGCTGGTTTCAAATTTCAACCATTTCATAAATAAATATAATCGTAATTATAGGACAGCATACAGATTTTGGGACATTTCAGAATTTAAAAAAGGGAGGCTTACCTGGTACATCTATTGTTGGAACTGCATCAATTGTGAGACCTCTTTTACTTCCTGGAAAATGACAATTCTTGGTAAAATGTGCATGACACACGTAATATCTATTGTAAATCTGTTCATCGGATAATTCTTGCCAATTTTGTGGATTAATAACTTCTAACCAAGTTGTAAAAATAGTTGGATTGGCTTTGGGGAAACGATGCCTTTGGCTTACTCGGTCCATACATCCAGGTACACAACAATTGTTCATTTTTTTCATTTTTAAAAGGTATAAAATAGCTTACAAATCACTAATACCTACAACGTCCACTAATAATACAATATTTCTAACAGAAAAGAACGAACTTAACCTCTCAACTTCTGAACTTTACTGTCACTGCTTCCATGCTTGAATCGCAAATTTATTATAGAGCTACCTAGCGGCCGAAAAATAAACTAACTGCGAATGTAGCGCCACCAAGCGGTTGCGACCCTCACTAAAAACATCAATTGTGGTGGGGGTGGTTTAAGAGGTCCCATCTATTCTCTGTAATCTGTGGTAGTGAATTAGAGAAAATATGGGACATATGCTATTGTCTTCGTCTTGGTTTCTATCTGGAGGGGATTGAATCGAACACCGTTTCATATTGGGTGGCGCTCTGGGTAAATGTATAGTACTCAGTAGCGCGTGCCAATATTGAATAAGGTCCCATCAATTTCAAACGTTCTCCATCGGAGAAAAATGCTATGTTGCTCTGATGAGGTCAAATGAGACCGAAACCATGGTCAACATCTGCTTTTCTTCGATGGAGCGTATGCATCTGAATTTATCCTTATTATTGTATTCATCGCCTTTAGGCGTGATCATTCTATTATAAACCGCCATAAGGTCCTCTACCCGCAGGCACCATATTATCCATTCATTACGCCACACCCTGTATATACAGTTACACTTTCATACTGCTTAATAAATAAACATGGTTCATGTACTGACTTTTTATAACCTAAGTTCGGCAAATAATCATCTACTCGCCTATAACACTCCCTAGCTGACTGTTTCAAGCCATAGATTGCCTTTTCAGTTTCAAAACCTTGTTTTCTTTATCAGGGCATACAAAATTATCAGGCAAACACATACAAACAGTTTCATTCAGGTAGCCATTTGAGAAAGCTGTGGTGACATCAAGGTGAATAATGTCTAAATTATATTTAACAGTCAAAGGCAAATAAGAGTCTCAATGTTGTATAACGAAGGACTGGGGAAAAAGCTTATTTATAGTCTATTCCTGGCTTTTGCGTGAAGCCCTTAGCCACTAATCGCGCTCGATATCTCACTTTATCATAGGATCTAACTTTTTTTTGAAAACCCACCTACACTTCACTATTGTTGCTTGTTCTGGCCTGTCCACTATATCCCATGCTCCATATAAATCTGTTTCTACACATATATTGCTGTAGCCAAATCTGCCAGGTTTTTTCTTTCTCTTCTATGCCAAAGTGTACCTGAAGTTGCTGCCGTGGCTACTAACAAACCTGATGATCTGGTCTTCAATTTGTATACCCCACCTGTTAATTCTGTAATACCAATCAACTCATTCTGTCGATTTCTGATTTAACAATACTTCCTGTCGAAACTGACTTGGTTACCATTTTCAATAAAATGACTGACAGACAGAAGATTCGTTGCGAGATCTGGAACACACAACACGTCTTGGAGAACAATATTAAATTGTGATTCACCAACAAGTTTGGTAATCTGTGTATCTCCTGAACACAACACAGGCATATTCATTTTGTTCGCAACTGTTATTTTGTCAGTTTTTTGGTTGTGTGATACATTTATTATGTTTTCCTGGCTGACAATCATGTGAGTGCTGGCTCCGGAATCGATATACCATTCGTCTTTACCAAAATTTCCATTAAGAAAAACTGCATTAACTGCATTAACTGATTTTTCTTTTAATAATGGGCACTGGTTTTTATAGTGGCCGGTTTGTTTGCATTTGTAGTATTTGATGTCTTTGACAGATCGCGTTGACATTTCTGCAGTTTTGCCAACCTTGTTTAGCTTTCTCTGCCGCCAATCTCTAGATGTCAAAAATGCACTCTCCGATTCATTGTTGCCAACACTATCACTCATGTCCATCAATTTTGTTTTGATGACGTCTGCAGAAATATAATAGATATATGATATAACCGCGCATATCTATGCCACAGAATACGCTACATTCAGATATATGTGCCATTTTAATACACGTTTTAACAGTTTTCCTTGGAACATAGATACAAGGAATGTAAAATAAACATTTGTTATTGTCCAAAGACTGGAGTGAGATAGTTGCTTAGTGTCGCCAATCACAATTGAAATAGTTGAATCTGACATCATTGTCACGTAAATTTTCCGTACAAAAAGGTAGGAGCTATACAAATTTATTTATTTTACGCCACTGCCTTAGTGTCGCGCTAGACGAAGAAGCATCGAATGTTTGTACCACAACAAATACATTCATAGCACGTCAATGTCCATTCCATGTATTTATGTTCTAAGCAGTTTTCCATTCAACTTTTGATGCTTTTAACCGAAAGAATATTCCTCAATTCTCATGATGGAAATTGACTACGAATTGAAGTACGATTTTGAAATATAGTTTGTTGAGCAGTATTCAATGCCATTGTCCTTAAAAAATTTTCTCCAAATTTCATGATGAAGGAATTGAGTTTTCCTATGGAATACGAATTTTTAAAGTTAAGGGTTGAAAATTCAACCTCACAGCAACTCCGAATTCAATTTTTTCAATCAATGTTCATTGCCGTTGCCTTAGGAATATTTTGTTCAATTCTCATATATAATGAAAGAATCACTTATTCATTCGAAACGAAGTTTGAATGTCGAGGGATGATTTAACCCCACATTTCAAAGAAATATCACGTGAATTTTCAAAGTCCTATGTTGTCCCCTACGGCCCGGCAAAGGATTTCATCAATCAATTAACATCAAATGCCTTATTAGGAATCCAGAAAACCATACCACATCGTGAGCCATCGCATATTTTCAGTGTCACCACACTTCGAAGAAATCTCACGTCAATTTTCATAGTCCGATTTTGTTCCCCCCTACGACCAGATAATGGATTTAATCGACCAATATATAATAGTTGGGGAGCCGACGATGCTAAATCGGGATTTAATCGAGCGTCGTGGAGACCTAGTGGATTTTGAAGATTAGATGGTAGAAAGAAAAAAAGGTTTTATGATGTATGCACTTTCAGCGGTGGGGAAAGCGTCTGCAGGGTCTCAAAAATGTATAAAAAATCGTCAGGTGTACATACTCGAGCGTGTCAGATTAAGATACTGTATATGCCCTACGTGTCTCCGATAATGAATTCATGCTCACCTGACAGTTAGCGCGGTGGGACTGGCCGTACGGAAGAGTTGAAAATGGTAAAAAAAAATTTCCAGCGTGTCAGATTTTTGGAGGATATCTTAATTGGACCCAAAGAAAGCTATTTTTCAAGGGACTGACAATTTGGACGTGACGCAAGGTCACAGCGGTCCTTTGAAAATGTAAAAAAAAAATCGTTACTTGTACATACTCGAGCGTGTCAGATTTTCATACAGATGGTTAATCTCTGTGTTGTAGACGTGTGGACCTAATCAGGAGGGGTTTTCTTAATCTGACACTTTGAAGATGATAAAAATGCTTTTTGTTTCGAATATTTCCCTGCCTGAACTCTAATCGTTTTTGTATTCATTATGAAAGTTGTAGATAATGAAATTCTTCACAACTTTTGTCTGAAGCATTTTTACATACTCTCAACCGTTCTACAGTTAGAGGGCGATAAGAGCGAGGAGCTTAGCCACATTTACGAAAGGGCCAGGTCAATGTAGAATCCCATTCTAATTTACATTCATCCAATTGTAAAAAGACAGGATATTGACAATTTCGAAATAAGTCGCGAAAATTTTAGTGTTGTCTCTGACTGAACCTTAGAATATACTATTTTCCAACGAGTGAATTTTCGCTTCAGCATGTATCGCTAAACACTTCGTTTAATCGACATATATCTCAATCTACGTTCGAACGTAGAAAAAATTGCTTAGGACAAAATTTGTAGAAAATGTTATGCTATACAACTTTTATAATGAATGCGAAAAAGATTTGAAGCCCAGGGGAGGAGATAATAAAAAAAAAACTGATTTTTGTTACCTTTATGGTCAATTTTTATTGTTTCGGCTTGCTAAAACTGTCAGATTATATTTTTTCCGTTATTCTTGAATCATTAGTTTTGAGTATGTACAATTTTACCATTCTGACAGGCTGTCCTAGACAATTGCCCCTATATACAGGTTTTATTTTTGGTAGAGGTACTCTACAGGGTCCAAGATATGTCCCCTTATATTAATCTGACACGCTCCAGTAAATCCCGAATTTCCCTCTTCGGCTCCTGAACTACAATTTTCAAAGCCCAAATCTATCGATTATCAACGTCAAGTGCTTTATTAGGAATCTAGAAAACTATATCACATTGTGAGCAACCGCTTGTACCCATTTTAATCACCATTTATAGATCATATTCAAATTTTGGCCTACCCTACAGGCCGATAATGGATTCAAGCAAACGTTCAATAACGAATACAAAGATAATTATACATAAGAGTAGATAATCATCTGTGATCTCCAGTCCTCGATAAACATTATTTTCATACAAGATTTGAGTTTTCAACGTACGCTAGCCTTGCGGTAGAAGTGTAGATTAGATGAATATTCCGTTGCTAGTTTGACACCCATGCATATAAAAGATTCACATCGAGGACCCATTTTTATTAGATACGAATTATTGTCTATAAATCGTTTCATGCTACACATTTATCTAATCGATTCAACAATCGGATGACTGAAAGGGTTTCGTGAAATTCAAAATGATCGAATTAAAAGTCGGGAATTTATCCTGATGGGAACCAGATGCCGCATTCTTGTCTCTCGTTACACAATCTAAAATGAATACTTATTATTACATTCATGTCGACTATTTCATTTCATCCTGTGAAAGACGAGTCAAGGCGTATTGTTTCAAAACAAACAACTGGGAATATAAATGAAGTACTTACATAATCCATTCATTCATGAAATGGAATGACCCCCGGAATGACGAATTTTACTCATGTATATCAAACAGTCGAACTCTTTTTGGGTCATCAGCTTTGTTCGCCGACATTTAGCTAAGTAAGATGATGTACTAGGTGATATAGAATGCACGTCTTGTTATAGTTAATATCATTTTTATGGTGATGTTGATTATGATGACTGGTGTCTGCAATATCTGTAAAAAAATTGGCTGCAATCTTTGTGCAAGGCTCTGTTCAACATTTTAATCTAGCTATATTTTATAGTCTGTCTAGAAATTATCCTAAAAAAACAAAGCTCAATTGTAATTACTTAGTATGTATTTTTAATTCTTGAATCAGAAAATTATAACACAATATCTTCATCTTATTTTCTTATACATCCTCCATTTAAATGTAAACACTTAACTAAACGTCGAGGTACACCCGAAACTAGATCACCTTCATAATTTTAGGTGATGGCAGTCTACGACTGCGAAACCTAGTGAATTAAATCACCTTTATTTCGTGACGCTGCTCGTTCGAATTCAATTTTCATTAGTCTCCATATGTTTTCAATGGGACTAAGATCTGGTGAACCTGCTGGCTATGTAATGGTTGTCACTTGGTGTTCTTCAAGCTTGAGTAAACGCCGAAGAATGGCATTATCGTGCTGAAAACGCCTCCCCTCTGGGTATAAAGCATGTGCCGTTTTAAGGAAAAAATTGTTAAGAATGCCATCATACTTTTCAATAGGTACCAGAGATATTGCTCCCCAAACCATTACGGTAAAGGCTTGAATGCTCGACACTATAAGGAAAACATAAACTTCATAAAAAAAAAAATACTTTTTTCCCCTCCCTGTATTGTAAGCAACCTATTTTGACAAACGTAAGTGAAAGTTACTCAACAAGGTATTGGTTGCCCTCAACGAGAGGATGTAAGTCAACCTACATCCCTAAGGAAATAATCTAAAAATATTATAAGTGATTTTAATTTTTGACTTCATCAACATATTACAGAAATCCGGACAAACATCCTTTGATGAAATGAATATTAATGGTACAATTTTTACAATTATTCACATTATTATCAAAATTTCGAAACAGGTATTCTCGTTTCTTCTCGATGTGTATAACATTTTCTGACTGCCCAGATCCTTCATTTCTAACCAATGTTTCTGTCACTGTCCAAGCAGTGTGTTTGAGAAACTCTTTTGCTTTGGATATTTTTTAAATTACATTTGTTTGGGCACAGCCTTCTTAAACTCAAGCCGTGCACAGAGAAAGGCAACGTCGCATTTGCTGCATCTGGGGGTCCTATAGTAGTACGATACGGACTCCCTACGCTAGCCGAGCTAGCGTTCCTAGAGCGATTGTTTCAGAATCGAAATTCATACGTATGTACATATTTAAAAAAATACAATTCTTGTAGTGGATATAACGGAATTATACCTATATGTTTTTTGAACATGCTCATTTATTGTAACAGTTATTATTTCCCAAAGAATTATTGTATAGATATAGACGATAATTCATGTTATTATTTCAGCCAAGAAAAGAATTTATATTTTGTTTTGGATTGATGAGGTAGTTTCCACAACACCCAGGAGGTACTACCGTGAAGCGTTACTTTTTGATGGGTAGTTCGCCAGTAGCCATATTTTCCCAAAACAAGTGGTTTTCAACCATAAATTAAAAAATATCAATAACAAAATATAAACTCTGTAGGTTATTAATATAAAAATAAAATAAAATAAATATTCTTCTTCAAATAAATACGATAACAACTAGATAAATAAAGTTAAGTTAAAGATAAAGTTTGCAATTTCCGTTTCTTTTGGGGAGTGTTTGAATGAGTCTTTTTGGCTTCAAGATTCAAGTTGGATTTCTCTTTCCTATAATTATTCAAAAGGATATTGGCAAAAACTGACAGCAAATGAAATAAGATTTTTTTATATTCCTTTCCACATACACAAGTTTGTTGAAATTCTTCAAATGCGTATTCTGACTGAATACTCAAAAAAGTTAATTTTCCAAGAATGTACTTTTGATCAACTGTACGTAAAAAATTTGACTCTAAGGTACTATTATTCAAAATTACTTCGAATATAGCACACATATGGTGAAAAATGATCCTAACATGAAAAGTTGGAACGGACAGACCCCCCCTCTGCAAATGATCGAAATATTCATTTTCTACAAAACTACCTTTCTCTTCGACAATCAAGGATAAACAAATGGAACAATTTAATTTTTTGGAAGCACTGTGTGATCCGTATCCTGCAATGTAAATTTTGGCAGATTCATCAACGGCGCAATCGATTAAATAATCTGAATTCAATACATCCGTGAATTCATCAATATTAGAAGTGTCCTCGTCAAAAGTAAAAGTGGATGAATCGTTATTTTCAAAAAAAAATTTTTTCTTTATATCGTCAAGAGAAAAAGTTGATCCAGTTGATTTAAATATACGCTTCACACGAATTTTCTTTTCGGCATTCAAAACTTCATCTAAAGATACATTATAATTACAACCACTCAGAAGTCTATAATTGCCAAAACGCTTCTCAAGTTTTTCAG
Organism: Coccinella septempunctata; assembly: GCF_907165205.1. Lineage (NCBI taxonomy): Eukaryota > Metazoa > Arthropoda > Insecta > Coleoptera > Coccinellidae > Coccinella > Coccinella septempunctata. The sequence goes on along the minus strand of NC_058193.1, from coordinate 17,358,502 downwards.
TGGTGAATTTACCCGGCAAAAAATATTCAATATTGTAAACAGCAAAACTATACTTAACTATGTCCAAAAGTGTAGACGTACACTGAAAGAAAGCTTTATGAGTGTCGTTTGTGAGATGGCCATTTGAATCTAGATCATGCCATTTATTTATCCATGAAACAAATTTTTCTAAATATTGGACTCTATAATCATCAATACCTGAAATAGGTTTTGAAAATTCATTCCTTCTAATAACGCCTTTAATGACGCTAGTGTTGTTTACCACGTCCCACCAATTTCTTATCAACTGCAGAAAATCTGCAGTATCATTGAAACCAAAATCTTTAAGAGCAGCTATGGTTGAATCATGAAATAAATTATCTACTAATGAAACCTTTTGCCTTTCAAAGTTATTTGGAAATAAAGTTTTAAAGTTCAATTTATAGGCTTTCTTTATAAATGAATGTTTCTCAGCTTCATAAACTTTTTTCAAATCACTAAATTTTGCGTACTTAATGAGCCCTGTTTCAAAATCAGGATAAACAAATGTTTTGTCTAAGTTTTTCAAATTGAACCAGTTGTTGCGAATGTTCTTCATTACATGAACAAAATCGTAGGACAGAAATATAGTTTTGCCATTTCCTAAAGGATTTGGAATACAATTTGTATTGGACAATTTTTTAAACATAGTTTGATTTATTCTACAATTATCAGTGACTATACAAATAATTTCGAACCCACATTTTTGAACTAATTCGATGACACTAGTTGCGAAAGGAATAATTTCAACTCCGCTTATGCTATTGACAGGTACTAATTTTACAATTTCATGAAAATTGCCAAAAGCTGAAGAAATCATAAATGCTAAAATAGTTTTAGCCAAACTGTCTTTGTTGGCAGCGTATCCGATCAGATTTTTGGAACGGTATTCCAATCTTGGTGCTATATAAATTTCATCTATCAAAAGAACAACAACTTTTTCTCTAGGCGTTAAGGTTGATGACATATTTGATATGTAATTATTATTATTTATATCGTTACTCGGAGAAACATTAAGTTCGGAGGAAATTCTCTGTAAATATCTTCTATGGGGTAAAATGAAGAAACCCCTGAGAAGTTCATACGTAGAATGGGAAGTTGTGTGAATCATAAAGGACATAATAATCGTTGAAGACGAATATCTGTTTTTTTTTGAATTGATTTGTCTCAACTGGTCAATCAAAATTTCGATATTTTTGGAATAAGGGAAATTGTTCTCGCAGGATACAGTCAACGCTTGGTCTAAATGTTTTAAGATAATTTCTAAAAGATTATTGAAGGATTCAACAGAATTTTCAGCAGCCTTGCCTTCTAAGTTTTCTTTGTACCTAGACAAAATATTCTCGAGTTGGGACCATCTATTCAATTTCATATCGAAAGGGAGAATCCATCTTAAATCATTGAAACACAACTTGTTTCTACCCAGAAAAACTTGGACCACCATCTTTTCATCAATTAAAATTTGAGATTTAAATACCAGTGACTCTTGATTTTCCTGAACTGTCAACTGATAAAAATAAAGTTTATTCTCTGTTTTATAAACTATCCAATTTGCTATGTCTAATTTATTGGAATAATCATTCAACAATTGATTGAAATTTTGAATAATGTCTTGAGCTTCAAACTCTGCAATAATTTGATTTTGGTGGTTAATATGATTTTGACGCCTTTCCTCGGGATTTTTCCTTGGAGGAACAGAGGGTTTCGAGAGGTATGTAGGCAAATTTGGAAAAATTGATGGAACTGAATTTTCTTTCAATTTTGGAAATTTCAAAAGGTTCTTTCCAATCGTTCCATCCTTACGTGTGAATTCATCGTATCTAATGACTTCACATTCTTGGAAATGAAGGGAACACACTACTGAATTTTGAGATGGAGTCCAATTTTTTCGAGGTATAGAAGCCACCCATTTTATTTTCAAATTGGGGTCTTTTGGAAATTTGAATACTGACACATACCTGTTTTGTGAGTCGTAATTCGACTTACAACCTGTAACACAACACCGACGAGGCATTTCAAAGATTCCTCTGGAAATATGCACTTATCACACAGTAATCCACCGAATTTGCACTGAAAAACACTTAAAAACTGGGCACTTTAGGACTTATGACACCACTGCACTATTTTAAACACTAAACAAGAAACCGTAAACACGTGAATTCTGCGATACCGGGAGGAAATATTTAACCTATAACTTCTTGAACCCTTTAGGACGTGAAGTTCATATCGCGAATATCGGACTCCCTGACAGTGTTGCCATTTTTCTGGCCACGGCTCGGGAGATAAAGACGGCTGTGGTTTGGGAGATCAGTGTCACATCAATTTTCAGTAAGAATAGATAGGAAGTATATAAATTTTTCAATATAATGCCACTGCCTTAGTGTCGCGATAGACAGAGAAACATCGAATGTTTGTACTACAAAACATTCAATTGTAGCACCTAATGGCCATTCCATGTATCTATGTTCTAAGCAATAAACCTATAGTCCATTCAAGAATGATTGACATATCCGGTGGCTATGGAAAATCGAATTTAAGTTGGTAATAGCTCATAATTTGAGATTTTGTTTTGCGAAATTCAGGTTGGTATTGTGAATAAACAGTGATCTATAGTCCTATTATGTGTGACTCTATGCACTGACCGACGATAATTTGAATTTTGTACTGCTATTTATGTTCTTAATTTAATCGTACAAATTGGAAACATAAGTGTTTCAATTTTGAATCCTGATTAATATGCCCTGAATTCAAATATTTCTTCTTTTCAAATACTTGTCTAGGTTATATTTGCATATTCCTGTTCTGTGAGTGAACCTAAAGAAATTATTGAAGATATTTTGTGATCAGATATTAAGCCGCGTCTGGTTTTTCAAGACCTACTGGGATGTCAATCATTCCTGAATGGACTATATCTATCCATCGCTACTGACGATTGGTAACCATTCTAATATATATCTACAGATAGATCATAGAAACGAAATCACATGAATTTTCTATCTTCAGTAGCTGAAACAATGGATAGATAGGATTATTGAAAACGGCCGTTAGTCGAATGTGTTGATAAATCTAACAATATATACATAATCGACTAAAATATAAAACATTAATTGAAAAATATTTCACAAATCCAAACTGAACAAACAAATCAAATCAGACTATGTTTTTATATCGTTCCTATATTATATGTTGTGAAAGGGTATATCAGTCACCAGGAACCTCAGTTTTTAAACAATTTATTCAATTAGCTACGTTTCGAGACTTTTAGTCTCTTCCTCAGGCTATGAATATTAAATAAATAATAATAAAAATAAAAATATTTATCTAATATTCATAGCCTGAGGAAACCTCAGTTTTTATACAATTTATTCAATTAGCTACTTTTCGAGACTTTTAGTCTCTTCCTCAGGCTATGAATATTAGATAAATAATAATAAATATAAAAATATTTATCTAATATTCATAGCCTGAGGAAGAGACTAAAAGTCTCGAAACGCAGCTAATTGAATAAATTGTATAAAAACTGAGGTTCCTGGTGACTGATCAATCAAATCATTGATAAATCATTAACGAAAATTTTATGTTTTGTTTTTCCAAGAGCTTTTGTGAGAAGATCAGCAACTACATAACTCATTTGAAGATTTATATTTAATAACAATTTCCTCTCGTTCAATGGCTTCTTGGAAAAAATGATGTCTCACATCTCGATGTGTTTTGTCCTTCTAAAATTTTGATTCTGAATAATTTTATGCGTACTCTGATTGTCATTATAAATAATAATTGGTTCATGCAAATTAATTATTTTCAGTTCAGAGAAAAAATTTATGATGAATTTAGCCTGTTTGACAGCATCGCCCAAGGCATAATATTCAATTCAATTGTCTGTTGCATATGAGATTCCCAATTAACAGTAGAGGATCCAAGTTTTGTTACAATATTATCCAAACGCCACGAGTGAACTGCGGTTTTCCATGTGCCCTTCAAGCTTCTAAACACAGGAACATCCATAGGCTGTATACTTCATTCACTTTTATTTTAGCAGTCGGTTGGCCATGGAAATTTGACACATTTCACTCTGTATAGTACGAAAATGTGGGGTTATGAAGCTTGTCAAAACATTTTTGGGTTTTAAATCAACGCTTTGTTGCCCGTTCTACGTAAAAGTTTCTGTTATTACGTATTTTATCACAATGTCGAATCTCTTCGGAAAATATGTGACGAACATAATTGAAGTTTATACAAACTGATTGAAGTCATATCGAATCCAGTTATTTGCATGGAAAATACAAGATATCAGTATAATATCATAATATGCACTAGCTTGAGGAGAGTTAATATTCGTTATCTTCTTTGGCTTACATCATTTGTAGATTTCAAAAATATTAACTCGAAGATGAAATGCATATGATGCAGTGGTTGGGAATGGGTATCTCCCGAAGGAATAAACAGATAATTAAAAGAATGTTAAATTCTTAAACAAAAATCATCTTGCATCAATATAAGTAGAAGGAAATGAAGGAAGTTTCAAGTTAAGATGAACTTCACCTTTGAACAGAAATTTTATATGAATAAACAAGTAACAGGGCAACTTACGCGTATTTGTGGCTATTCATCTTAATACATTGATATTAATAATAATAATTAGATATTTATTGGTAACTTAAGATATTTACAATGTATAAGACAAGTCAAATGAAAAATAGAAAAATCCATTTTAGGGAACTTATTCTCCGATGACATTTATCGAAAATCCTGTAGTAAACTTTTCGCATTAATTCACTCAAACATAAAATTCTGAAATGCCACTACTTTTTTGGGTCTCCCAATAGAAGGAAATTCTTTGTCATCCTCTTCATTCACAATCTTTCTGATTGTGGAAATTTTCAGTTGAAATATATGTCGTTTAGATTCAGATGAAACATTATATAAATTCTCTTACATTGAATATGTTCGCTACCGTCTGACGTATTGTGGATTTTAGAATATCAGGCGGGTATACCTATTTGAATGAGCGAACCTGAATTCTAAATAGTACTTCCTGAAACCCTGTCTCTTTTTTCAATTACTTTCGGCATTTTCGTAATAAAAATTGATATTAGTTGTGGCAACGGCGTTATGACATTAACGACATTTCATGAGTGCCAACCTAACTTCGTTCTAGTTACAAAAACTTGAAAAAATTATTTCATGGCCAACCGACTGCTAAAATAAATTTGAATGAAGTATAGTAAATGTGTGGCATTAGGAAAAAGAGCCCTTAATACAATTCCATTATCTGAGCAATATTTACTGAGGTGGAAAGACTGGTGTGAAGTATGTCCATCTATGAAAGGTATGGTCTTCGAATATTATTGTAATCTAACCATTTATTGAAAATATTGCAAATGTGTTCATAAAATGTTTCCATCGTCATCCATCCTTTATCAATACCCCAATATTCTGGAACTGACGTGCTCAATGCTCACGGTCTTTTTTCATATTTGATGATAGCCATAAAAGGAGGTAAAACATCGCCCGTTGCATTTCCACCTCAAAGTACGGTGTAGCATTCTTTTTCACCTGAATTGACCTGCTGGTACACAGATTTTTCTCCTTTAGCTAAGCTTAGCTAAAACCTTATTGCCTTTTGGATTCAGGAAACAAGCCGTCTCGTCCATGTTAAACACTCTTAGGTTCGTTTAAGATGTCCTTGTAATTGTTGTCATGAAGGTGTCCACTTCTTCAAACCAACTTTTCCAATCAGACGTTGTTACTGAAGCTCTGGAAGAAATCAAATTTCGGGGTTGTCTTGCGTTGAGATCAGGCTGCCGTTTTAAAAAACTGCTGCACCATTTTTTCCCTGGCCCATCGCCTCTGAAAGAGGCATCAATATTTACATCATCTACAATTTTCTTAGCGCTGTTTTGGAAATTCTTCTTGCCTATTGGAAATCCTTGTTTCACCATCGCTCCTGCCCACTTTACAAGCATATTTTCGGTTTCTTCCAAATGGGACGTTCGTCCATTCTACATTTTATCGGTGTTTTACCCCTTGCCTTGTTCAGTAGGGTCACCCTAGGCACACCAAACTTTTTCGCCGCTGTGGAAGTTGGCACACCTCGCCTACATTCTTGGATGGCTACTTCCATATCCGTTTCAGTGTAGTTAATCATTCGTTCTTTTACAGGACATCAGTCTGGAGGTATGAATATAATAAGCTATAGGACCAATAATAGTTAACACAAAGTGTCCCCAAAGAGTTGACAACTTGTCTTCTATTGGATGGAGTGGTTCAATATTGTTTAAATCTTTACAGCGCAATATTTGTCGGAAATAGTGTATCTATATAAAGGCACAAACCTGAGCTTAAATATGGATTGTTAAGCTATACCAATAGTAGACATGTGTGTCATCTCTTGGGTATATTGGCTATTTATGAAACCAATAATAAACAGTGTTTTTTAGAAAAATGTAATCAGAACAAAAAAAAAAAAACTCTAATATATCGAGGCAGATATGTCGACGTAATCATGGTTGACCTCATTCTGATAACTCCCTTGTAAAGGTTTGCCAATCAGTTTCTGCATTTTGCTTTCGGCAGAGTGTTTGACGATTTCTATGTGATCCTGTTGCAGCTTTAATGGAGTAGAATTATCGGCATGACAAACTGCTTGATGAAGTCTTGATGAAGCAGCCTTGTTCAGGAAATATTCTCGAAGTCCTTCAATTTCCTTGGATATACGGTTGGACAAATCAATAATTTCTCGACCACCAAGATGTCGTGGTAGCTCTGTACGTTCTATTGAGCTCTTAGGGTGATATTTATGATGTTTTGTCTGCATTGTTCTTATTAATGTATGATGGTTCACTTCCTTCAGGTATTATAACTACTATTGGTTAACAGGAACTAGGAATTCGTGGGTTGATTAACAAACCATAGCTAAGTGCCAACGTTTCGCAAAGTATATTTGCTTCTTCAGGGCTATAAAATGATCGAAAAAACTTAATTAGAACACAAACAAATTGACAAGAGCTTTACAAACAACAACATGATCACAAACACGATGTAAAAGGCAAAAGACATGAATTTCTCCAATAATCTATCAATGACTCAGGTATTCATTACTTTCAGTCAATTTTCATTAAGTACAAACATTCTTCTTCATTCTCTTCTTTTATATGTTGATTTTGAAATTTGAGAAACGTCAAGAAACAATAACAAAAAAGTATCAGTTATCATGATGGTACAGTGAACAGAGCGAAATACAACAAAGAAACCTACCAGAGCCATAATCATGTTTTCCACAAGATATTGATATTTTTCACGAACAGCCAGTGATGCATCGGAAATTCGAGAGTTCAGCTCAGACAATTCTTAGATTGAAGACACCTTGTTTCACATATTATGACGACTCCGGAATGAAAATAAATTTCCACATGGGACCCGCGCAAGAACTATGACAACCTGTCGTAGATAAACGGATTACAAAATATCGTCAGGTAATCACGGTTTTATAAAGTTCTAAAATATTATTATAAACCAAACTCAAATTTTGTGTGTCCGTCCTATTGTTCACTGTATTATTCAATTTTATATATATCATTTCGCTGATATTTCTTTTGAGTTGATTACATTCATAATCTAGGACGGACACATTGTCAAAATCAAAATTATGATCACTTTGAAAGTGATGATGTGCCAGGGCTGTCTTGTTGTCATCAAATTTAAAATTACCATTGCAATTGTATTTGTGCTGTTTTATCCTTTTCTCCAAGAGTTGCCTCGTCTGGCCCACATAGCACTTTGGGCAATCAATGCATGGGATCTTATATACGAGGTTGCTGCTCTGTAGAATTGATTCCTTACACTTTAACTTGGTGAAAAGTGACTTACAGGAAAACAAACTGTAGAAAACCAGTCTGACATCCTCCGCACACTGTCTAACAAGTCCAGAAATCTTCCTGTTGAGACCGGGCAAATAGGGGAACTTTATATATTTTTTGAGTGCTCCATCTGTTGTGTCGACTAATGTCGGAGTTCTTATTGGATTATAGTTTTTAATGATTCTGTTGGAAAAAGACGGAGGGTAATTATTCAGTTTCAAGATTTTTTTAATTTTTTTCTTATTTTCTTCATGAAATTCTGCATTGCTCAAATTTGCAGATCTATAAATTAAATTCTTTATTGTGGAGACCTTATATGAAAGGGCACAATCAGATGTGAAATTCAAAATCCTTCCAGAATTCGAAGGTTTTGTATACCAGCATGTTGTAAGAGATCCATCTTCTCGTCTGTTAACTAAAACGTCCAAAAAGGGCAAAGAATTGTTAATCTCAACTTCTATGGTGAATTGCAGTCTGGGGTGGTAGCTGTTGAACACTGTTAAGAGTTCATCACATTTGTCAGTGGGCACTGTTAGAAAACTATCATCCACATAAAGTTTTAGAATAGGTATTATAAATGACAATCTTTCAAGGCTAGTTTCGACGAGATCAGACATCACTAAGTTGGCTAAGGACGGACTAGCTGGATTGCCCATGGCCGCGCCTTCAATTTGTTCATAAAATTCCTCATTAAAAATGAAGAAACTGGATGAGAAGATGAAATCTATGCATCTCAAAAAAAGTTCTTTAGAAATATCTGTGAACGCTGATATATATCTCCACTTTTTCTTCACAATTTCAAATACAAGATTCTTCGGAATATTAGTGTACAACGATACTACGTCCAATGATACGAGAACATATCCGTTTGGTATAGGGACTGAGTGTATGAGAGAAACGAACTCAAATGAGTTACGGACATTGTACGGAGATGTGGAGTTTACTTGACTAAGTATTTGATGTATAAAAGTAGATATTTCGTATGATGGAGAGTTGATGCAACTAACAATTGGTCGAATATTTAGGTCAGGTTTGTGAGTTTTCCTGAGTCCGTACAACTTTGGTGGTACAGAATTGTATTTTTTCATCTTCATGGCTTCTCTTTCATCGATAATACCTTCATTTTTTAATTCATTAATAAGTTTGTTAGCTTTCCTTTGATTTTTATCAGTGATGTTTGTTTTAATTTTTTTTATAGGTACTATCGTCAGACAACATAACGTTCATATAATCATGGTATTCTTGTCTCGACATAATCACAGTTGAGTTCCCCTTGTCTGCCCTCATTACAATTATTTCCGGATGATCTCTTAAAAACAATTTAGCTTTACTGAATGTTGCTGCAAGATAACTTTTCTTTTTAGAGATTCTTGACTTGTGCCAAAAATTGGTAATCATGTTCACGCCTCGCGTTCGGATGACGACCTTGTTTTCTTCGTTTAATCCCATATTTTGAATACAATATTCAAATTCCTTGGTGATAACTGGAATTGGAATACAATGTGTTGGAAGAGGGATACTAAACTTAGGGCCTAGTGCCAAAATTGAATGAATGTCTTCAGGTAAGGTGACATCGGTGTAATTGAACAAAAAACCGGGATATGAGTCTGAACAAATCGTAATTCTAGAAGCGTTTTCACTGAGTTTTTTTTTTCTCACCTTTTCTGTATTACTACGTTTGATTTTCTCGAACAAAATGTTGAAATTCCTCTGGCATGTTCCGGCAAAATTCGAATAAAGGTAATATGGCAGAGTTTCTCGTAAAGTTCGTTTCACTTCATCTAATTCGCTGTATAAATTCTGCAATTTCCAAATTGTTATCTTAACCTCTAAATTTAAAATTGACTTTTGAAACTTAAGCATAACTTTCTGTGCTTGTTTGCTTAAAGGACAGTTTTCTTCTAATGATAATACATTTATACAGTTTATATTATTAGTTATATGTTTTGGGAGTACTTCCCTTCTTCTACATTCTAGTAGAAAAATTTTTCTGTTGTATAAGGATGCTATTTTCTTATCGGTCTTAATCCATGTCTTCAGCTGTGAACTCACGTTCTCTCCGTAGCTCCGTCTGATGTGATCGAAAAAACCTCCCGGTGATTGCATAATCTATGATGGTTCACTTCCTTCAGGTATTATAACTACTATTGGTTAACAGGAACTAGGAATTCGTGGGTTGATTAACAAACCATAGCTAAGTGCCAACGTTTCGCAAAGTATATTTGCTTCTTCAGGGCTATAAAATGATCGAAAAAACTTAATTAGAACACAAACAAATTGACAAGAGCTTTACAAACAACAACATGATCACAAACACGATGTAAAAGGCAAAAGACATGAATTTCTCCAATAATCTATCAATGACTCAGGTATTCATTACTTTCAGTCAATTTTCATTAAGTACAAACATTCTTCTTCATTCTCTTCTTTTATATGTTGATTTTGAAATTTGAGAAACGTCAAGAAACAATAACAAAAAAGTATCAGTTATCATGATGGTACAGTGAACAGAGCGAAATACAACAAAGAAACCTACCAGAGCCATAATCATGTTTTCCACAAGATATTGATATTTTTCACGAACAGCCAGTGATGCATCGGAAATTCGAGAGTTCAGCTCAGACAATTCTTAGATTGAAGACACCTTGTTTCACATATTATGACGACTCCGGAATGAAAATAAATTTCCACATGGGACCCGCGCAAGAACTATGACAACCTGTCGTAGATAAACGGATTACAAAATATCGTCAGGTAATCACGGTTTTATAAAGTTCTAAAATATTATTATAAACCAAACTCAAATTTTGTGTGTCCGTCCTATTGTTCACTGTATTATTCAATTTTATATATATCATTTCGCTGATATTTCTTTTGAGTTGATTACATTCATAATCTAGGACGGACACATTGTCAAAATCAAAATTATGATCACTTTGAAAGTGATGATGTGCCAGGGCTGTCTTGTTGTCATCAAATTTAAAATTACCATTGCAATTGTATTTGTGCTGTTTTATCCTTTTCTCCAAGAGTTGCCTCGTCTGGCCCACATAGCACTTTGGGCAATCAATGCATGGGATCTTATATACGAGGTTGCTGCTCTGTAGAATTGATTCCTTACACTTTAACTTGGTGAAAAGTGACTTACAGGAAAACAAACTGTAGAAAACCAGTCTGACATCCTCCGCACACTGTCTAACAAGTCCAGAAATCTTCCTGTTGAGACCGGGCAAATAGGGGAACTTTATATATTTTTTGAGTGCTCCATCTGTTGTGTCGACTAATGTCGGAGTTCTTATTGGATTATAGTTTTTAATGATTCTGTTGGAAAAAGACGGAGGGTAATTATTCAGTTTCAAGATTTTTTTAATTTTTTTCTTATTTTCTTCATGAAATTCTGCATTGCTCAAATTTGCAGATCTATAAATTAAATTCTTTATTGTGGAGACCTTATATGAAAGGGCACAATCAGATGTGAAATTCAAAATCCTTCCAGAATTCGAAGGTTTTGTATACCAGCATGTTGTAAGAGATCCATCTTCTCGTCTGTTAACTAAAACGTCCAAAAAGGGCAAAGAATTGTTAATCTCAACTTCTATGGTGAATTGCAGTCTGGGGTGGTAGCTGTTGAACACTGTTAAGAGTTCATCACATTTGTCAGTGGGCACTGTTAGAAAACTATCATCCACATAAAGTTTTAGAATAGGTATTATAAATGACAATCTTTCAAGGCTAGTTTCGACGAGATCAGACATCACTAAGTTGGCTAAGGACGGACTAGCTGGATTGCCCATGGCCGCGCCTTCAATTTGTTCATAAAATTCCTCATTAAAAATGAAGAAACTGGATGAGAAGATGAAATCTATGCATCTCAAAAAAAGTTCTTTAGAAATATCTGTGAACGCTGATATATATCTCCACTTTTTCTTCACAATTTCAAATACAAGATTCTTCGGAATATTAGTGTACAACGATACTACGTCCAATGATACGAGAACATATCCGTTTGGTATAGGGACTGAGTGTATGAGAGAAACGAACTCAAATGAGTTACGGACATTGTACGGAGATGTGGAGTTTACTTGACTAAGTATTTGATGTATAAAAGTAGATATTTCGTATGATGGAGAGTTGATGCAACTAACAATTGGTCGAATATTTAGGTCAGGTTTGTGAGTTTTCCTGAGTCCGTACAACTTTGGTGGTACAGAATTGTATTTTTTCATCTTCATGGCTTCTCTTTCATCGATAATACCTTCATTTTTTAATTCATTAATAAGTTTGTTAGCTTTCCTTTGATTTTTATCAGTGATGTTTGTTTTAATTTTTTTTATAGGTACTATCGTCAGACAACATAACGTTCATATAATCATGGTATTCTTGTCTCGACATAATCACAGTTGAGTTCCCCTTGTCTGCCCTCATTACAATTATTTCCGGATGATCTCTTAAAAACAATTTAGCTTTACTGAATGTTGCTGCAAGATAACTTTTCTTTTTAGAGATTCTTGACTTGTGCCAAAAATTGGTAATCATGTTCACGCCTCGCGTTCGGATGACGACCTTGTTTTCTTCGTTTAATCCCATATTTTGAATACAATATTCAAATTCCTTGGTGATAACTGGAATTGGAATACAATGTGTTGGAAGAGGGATACTAAACTTAGGGCCTAGTGCCAAAATTGAATGAATGTCTTCAGGTAAGGTGACATCGGTGTAATTGAACAAAAAACCGGGATATGAGTCTGAACAAATCGTAATTCTAGAAGCGTTTTCACTGAGTTTTTTTTTTCTCACCTTTTCTGTATTACTACGTTTGATTTTCTCGAACAAAATGTTGAAATTCCTCTGGCATGTTCCGGCAAAATTCGAATAAAGGTAATATGGCAGAGTTTCTCGTAAAGTTCGTTTCACTTCATCTAATTCGCTGTATAAATTCTGCAATTTCCAAATTGTTATCTTAACCTCTAAATTTAAAATTGACTTTTGAAACTTAAGCATAACTTTCTGTGCTTGTTTGCTTAAAGGACAGTTTTCTTCTAATGATAATACATTTATACAGTTTATATTATTAGTTATATGTTTTGGGAGTACTTCCCTTCTTCTACATTCTAGTAGAAAAATTTTTCTGTTGTATAAGGATGCTATTTTCTTATCGGTCTTAATCCATGTCTTCAGCTGTGAACTCACGTTCTCTCCGTAGCTCCGTCTGATGTGATCGAAAAAACCTCCCGGTGATTGCATAATCTATGATGGTTCACTTCCTTCAGGTATTATAACTACTATTGGTTAACAGGAACTAGGAATTCGTGGGTTGATTAACAAACCATAGCTAAGTGCCAACGTTTCGCAAAGTATATTTGCTTCTTCAGGGCTATAAAATGATCGAAAAAACTTAATTAGAACACAAACAAATTGACAAGAGCTTTACAAACAACAACATGATTACAAACACGATGTAAAAGGCAAAAGACATGAATTTCTCCAATAATCTATCAATGACTCAGGTATTCATTACTTTCAGTCAATTTTCATTAAGTACAAACATTCTTCTTCATTCTCTTCTTTTATATGTTGATTTTGAAATTTGAGAAACGTCAAGAAACAATAACAAAAAAGTATCAGTTATCATGATGGTACAGTGAACAGAGCGAAATACAACAAAGAAACCTACCAGAGCCATAATCATGTTTTCCACAAGATATTGATATTTTTCACGAACAGCCAGTGATGCATCGGAAATTCGAGAGTTCAGCTCAGACAATTCTTAGATTGAAGACACCTTGTTTCACATATTATGACGACTCCGGAATGAAAATAAATTTCCACATGGGACCCGCGCAAGAACTATGACAACCTGTCGTAGATAAACGGATTACAAAATATCGTCAGGTAATCACGGTTTTATAAAGTTCTAAAATATTATTATAAACCAAACTCAAATTTTGTGTGTCCGTCCTATTGTTCACTGTATTATTCAATTTTATATATATCATTTCGCTGATATTTCTTTTGAGTTGATTACATTCATAATCTAGGACGGACACATTGTCAAAATCAAAATTATGATCACTTTGAAAGTGATGATGTGCCAGGGCTGTCTTGTTGTCATCAAATTTAAAATTACCATTGCAATTGTATTTGTGCTGTTTTATCCTTTTCTCCAAGAGTTGCCTCGTCTGGCCCACATAGCACTTTGGGCAATCAATGCATGGGATCTTATATACGAGGTTGCTGCTCTGTAGAATTGATTCCTTACACTTTAACTTGGTGAAAAGTGACTTACAGGAAAACAAACTGTAGAAAACCAGTCTGACATCCTCCGCACACTGTCTAACAAGTCCAGAAATCTTCCTGTTGAGACCGGGCAAATAGGGGAACTTTATATATTTTTTGAGTGCTCCATCTGTTGTGTCGACTAATGTCGGAGTTCTTATTGGATTATAGTTTTTAATGATTCTGTTGGAAAAAGACGGAGGGTAATTATTCAGTTTCAAGATTTTTTTTATTTTTTTCTTATTTTCTTCATGAAATTCTGCATTGCTCAAATTTGCAGATCTATAAATTAAATTCTTTATTGTGGAGACCTTATATGAAAGGGCACAATCAGATGTGAAATTCAAAATCCTTCCAGAATTCGAAGGTTTTGTATACCAGCATGTTGTAAGAGATCCATCTTCTCGTCTGTTAACTAAAACGTCCAAAAAGGGCAAAGAATTGTTAATCTCAACTTCTATGGTGAATTGCAGTCTGGGGTGGTAGCTGTTGAACACTGTTAGGAGTTCATCACATTTGTCAGTGGGCACTGTTAGAAAACTATCATCCACATAAAGTTTTAGAATAGGTATTATAAATGACAATCTTTCAAGGCTAGTTTCGACGAGATCAGACATCACTAAGTTGGCTAAGGACGGACTAGCTGGATTGCCCATGGCCGCGCCTTCAATTTGTTCATAAAATTCCTCATTAAAAATGAAGAAACTGGATGAGAAGATGAAATCTATGCATCTCAAAAAAAGTTCTTCACAAATATCTGTGAACGCTGATATATATCTCCACTTTTTCTTCACAATTTCAAATACAAGATTCTTCGGAATATTAGTGTACAACGATACTACGTCCAATGATACGAGAACATATCCGTTTGGTATAGGGACTGAGTGTATGAGAGAAACGAACTCAAATGAGTTACGGACATTGTACGGAGATGTGGAGTTTACTTGACTAAGTATTTGATGTATAAAAGTAGATATTTCGTATGATGGAGAGTTGATGCAACTAACAATTGGTCGAATATTTAGGTCAGGTTTGTGAGTTTTCCTGAGTCCGTACAACTTTGGTGGTACAGAATTGTATTTTTTCATCTTCATGGCTTCTCTTTCATCGATAATACCTTCATTTTTTAATTCATTAATAAGTTTGTTAGCTTTCCTTTGATTTTTATCAGTGATGTTTGTTTTAATTTTTTTATAGGTACTATCGTCAGACAACATAACGTTCATATAATCATGGTATTCTTGTCTCGACATAATCACAGGGAAGTACTCCCAAAACATATAACTAATAATATAAACTGTATAAATGTATTATCATTAGAAGAAAACTGTCCTTTAAGCAAACAAGCACAGAAAGTTATGCTTAAGTTTCAAAAGTCAATTTTAAATTTAGAGGTTAAGATAACAATTTGGAAATTGCAGAATTTATACAGCGAATTAGATGAAGTGAAACGAACTTTACGAGAAACTCTGCCATATTACCTTTATTCGAATTTTGCCGGAACATGCCAGAGGAATTTCAACATTTTGTTCGAGAAAATCAAACGTAGTAATACAGAAAAGGTGAGAAAAAAAAAACTCAGTGAAAACGCTTCTAGAATTACGATTTGTTCAGACTCATATCCCGGTTTTTTGTTCAATTACACCGATGTCACCTTACCTGAAGACATTCATTCAATTTTGGCACTAGGCCCTAAGTTTAGTATCCCTCTTCCAACACATTGTATTCCAATTCCAGTTATCACCAAGGAATTTGAATATTGTATTCAAAATATGGGATTAAACGAAGAAAACAAGGTCGTCATCCGAACGCGAGGCGTGAACATGATTACCAATTTTTGGCACAAGTCAAGAATCTCTAAAAAGAAAAGTTATCTTGCAGCAACATTCAGTAAAGCTAAATTGTTTTTAAGAGATCATCCGGAAATAATTGTAATGAGGGCAGACAAGGGGAACTCAACTGTGATTATGTCGAGACAAGAATACCATGATTATATGAACGTTATGTTGTCTGACGATAGTACCTATAAAAAAATTAAAACAAACATCACTGATAAAAATCAAAGGAAAGCTAACAAACTTATTAATGAATTAAAAAATGAAGGTATTATCGATGAAAGAGAAGCCATGAAGATGAAAAAATACAATTCTGTACCACCAAAGTTGTACGGACTCAGGAAAACTCACAAACCTGACCTAAATATTCGACCAATTGTTAGTTGCATCAACTCTCCATCATACGAAATATCTACTTTTATACATCAAATACTTAGTCAAGTAAACTCCACATCTCCGTACAATGTCCGTAACTCATTTGAGTTCGTTTCTCTCATACACTCAGTCCCTATACCAAACGGATATGTTCTCGTATCATTGGACGTAGTATCGTTGTACACTAATATTCCGAAGAATCTTGTATTTGAAATTGTGAAGAAAAAGTGGAGATATATATCAGCGTTCACAGATATTTCTAAAGAACTTTTTTTGAGATGCATAGATTTCATCTTCTCATCCAGTTTCTTCATTTTTAATGAGGAATTTTATGAACAAATTGAAGGCGCGGCCATGGGCAATCCAGCTAGTCCGTCCTTAGCCAACTTAGTGATGTCTGATCTCGTCGAAACTAGCCTTGAAAGATTGTCATTTATAATACCTATTCTAAAACTTTATGTGGATGATAGTTTTCTAACAGTGCCCACTGACAAATGTGATGAACTCCTAACAGTGTTCAACAGCTACCACCCCAGACTGCAATTCACCATAGAAGTTTAGATTAACAATTCTTTGCCCTTTTTGGACGTTTTAGTTAACAGACGAGAAGATGGATCTCTTACAACATGCTGGTATACAAAACCTTCGAATTCTGGAAGGATTTTGAATTTCACATCTGATTGTGCCCTTTCATATAAGGTCTCCACAATAAAGAATTTAATTTATAGATCTGCAAATTTGAGCAATGCAGAATTTCATGAAGAAAATAAGAAAAAAATAAAAAAAATCTTGAAACTGAATAATTACCCTCCGTCTTTTTCCAACAGAATCATTAAAAACTATAATCCAATAAGAACTCCGACATTAGTCGACACAACAGATGGAGCACTCAAAAAATATATAAAGTTCCCCTATTTGCCCGGTCTCAACAGGAAGATTTCTGGACTTGTTAGACAGTGTGCGGAGGATGTCAGACTGGTTTTCTACAGTTTGTTTTCCTGTAAGTCACTTTTCACCAAGTTAAAGTGTAAGGAATCAATTCTACAGAGCAGCAACCTCGTATATAAGATCCCATGCATTGATTGCCCAAAGTGCTATGTGGGCCAGACGAGGCAACTCTTGGAGAAAAGGATAAAACAGCACAAATACAATTGCAATGGTAATTTTAAATTTGATGACAACAAGACAGCCCTGGCACATCATCACTTTCAAAGTGATCATAATTTTGATTTTGACAATGTGTCCGTCCTAGATTATGAATGTAATCAACTCAAAAGAAATATCAGCGAAATGATATATATAAAATTGAATAATACAGTGAACAATAGGACGGACACACAAAATTTGAGTTTGGTTTATAATAATATTTTAGAACTTTATAAAACCGTGATTACCTGACGATATTTTGTAATCCGTTTATCTACGACAGGTTGTCATAGTTCTTGCGCGGGTCCCATGTGGAAATTTATTTTCATTCCGGAGTCGTCATAATATGTGAAACAAGGTGTCTTCAATCTAAGAATTGTCTGAGCTGAACTCTCGAATTTCCGATGCATCACTGGCTGTTCGTGAAAAATATCAATATCTTGTGGAAAACATGATTATGGCTCTGGTAGGTTTCTTTGTTGTATTTCGCTCTGTTCACTGTACCATCATGATAACTGATACTTTTTTGTTATTGTTTCTTGACGTTTCTCAAATTTCAAAATCAACATATAAAAGAAGAGAATGAAGAAGAATGTTTGTACTTAATGAAAATTGACTGAAAGTAATGAATACCTGAGTCATTGATAGATTATTGGAGAAATTCATGTCTTTTGCCTTTTACATCGTGTTTGTGATCATGTTGTTGTTTGTAAAGCTCTTGTCAATTTGTTTGTGTTCTAATTAAGTTTTTTCGATCATTTTATAGCCCTGAAGAAGCAAATATACTTTGCGAAACGTTGGCACTTAGCTATGGTTTGTTAATCAACCCACGAATTCCTAGTTCCTGTTAACCAATAGTAATTGTTCTTATTTTTCTGTGTAAGACTACTAAATCGGTAGTGGTCCAAGAGATGATACCGAATGAGTATCTCAGTGCCGAGCAAGCGTATGTATTAATTTTTTTGGTCATGTCAGTCTAATTAATAAATTTGACTCGACACGCTGTCAAGATGACTTCTCAATCTGCGATCTCACTTGGGTAGGCGCTTATTAATAAAAAATATAACTGATGTCCTCGAATGATCTCAAGATAGCTTTTGAGAACGTCAAATTTCTAGTATGGTCGGACCCTGACTCAGTTTGTGAACTGACAGTAATTTCTCTTCTGTGCTTCAAAAAAAAAAACGGCATCATCGAAGTGAAATATGGAATCCATGAAAGACGTGGTCAATTACTACGATGAAATCGATCACTTCGACGAACAAGAATGTGGTGTGAATGAATGTCCGTTCGTTCGAGATCGAAAAATCTACTTCGTTACACTCCACTGTAAGCTACACTTATGAAAAAATATCCAGCAAAAATAAAAAAATTCTTTTTTCGTTTTCAAATCTCAAATCTACCTCAAGACCATTACTCAAGACATTCATAAGTTGAGTTTCAAGACCCGCTTTTTGCTATAGTATAAAACTGATGACGACTTAATATGAGTTTATTAATAAGCTGTCATCTTGAGGTGCTGTTATCAACTGAGATGGTCTTGAGACTCGTTTTGAGATCTGGGCCTAAGACCCCCAAGGAGGTCGTCAGTGGTGTTGATAAAACCGACAAATATCCTAAAGGTGCGTATTCACTTGCAACAGAACACTCCGATCGAATCAAACACGCCGCGCGCTTTGAACCGATTGCAACAAATATTGTGCGCAAAAGTTCGGGCTGTTGAAGGAGTTTGCTGTATTCGCTGCGTTCCCACAATCCTCGGAAAATGTTTGGCGCGATCGGTTCTGTTCTGCGCAACGTCAATACGTTGCGCAGAACAGAACCGCTACAACAAATTCGTCTAGTCAATACTAGACGAATTTGTTGTAGCGCGCGCTGCGCGTTTGGAGTGTTCTGTTGCAAGTGAATACGCACCTTTAGGACACTTGGCCGCAGTGTTGCCAACCTGAATTTCAGAAAATTAGTAGATTATGTGCCAAATGTTGGTAGATTGTAAAATGCAAAATTGGTAGATCTATCACCTCACTTTAGAAGATTTTTTAAGATTGAAAATGCATGAACTGCTCTTTAAATTTTTATTTTTTGGAAATTATACATATTTTTATTGAAAAATTTTAAATGTTCTGCGCTAGGCTGCCCGTTGTTTGCTATGAATCTTTAAGTACGCAACAATCCCTCTAGAGTCTCCGTGCAAATTCTATTTCTCTGGAAGGTTTTCATATTATTAATTGCAGAAAACAATCTCTCAACGTTGGCGCTACTATGTGGAAGTGCAAGTAATTTTCTCATGAATTCGCATAGCAGGGGAAACAATATCCTTCACCCTTGGTACTTTCTTGAAGCCAACCTGTAAATTCCTTGTCTTTCTCCCATAATTTCGAATATTTTTGTTCTAAGTGAAGAATTTTTTTCTCGAAACGTTGCTGTTTGGATAAATTGTAAATAATCTCTTCCTTAGGACTGAAACTGTGTTCTTCAATAGTTTAGGAAAGCTCTGTGAAGCTGGCACCCCCAAATGCGAATTTTGAAACAGAAATTTCAGGGTCGTTTGTCCATCGTAGGTCCATGTTTGTCCACCCATTTTTTTCATTTGTCCAGGCAAAGTTTAAGAGATATCGGAAAAAAACTTTTCTCGGTTCAATTTCTGAGCAGCACCCCCAAATCGCAAAAACTTATTTTGGATGGTACAGATCGTTTGTCCAACGTAAGTCCACGTTTGTCCACCAAATTTTTTCATTTGTCCACCCACAGAACCATAGAAATCAATCATTGAAAATTTTGGAAAGTGTGAAGTTGGCACCCCAAAAGAAAATTTTTGAACTAATATTTCAGGATTGTTTGTCCATCGTAGGTCCATGTTTGTCCACCTTTTATTTTCGTTTATCCAGGCACCGTTTGAGAGATATGGAAAAAGAAGTTGTTTCGGTGCATTTTCTGAGCAACACCTCCAAATCGCCAAAACTTATTTTGGATGGTACAGATCGTTTGTCCAACGTAAGTCCACGTTTGTCCACCAAATTTTTTCATTTGTCCACCCACAGAACCATAGAAATCAATCTTTGAAAATTTTGGAAAGTGTGAAGTTGGCACCCCCAAATGAAAATTTTTGAACCAAACTTTCAGGATCGTTTCTCCATCGTAGGTCGATGTTTGTCCACCTTATAACAATATTGAAAATTCGTATTATCGACATTATCACTCATTTTGAATCAAACAATCTTAATTAATATCTAATAATAATGTTTGATAACATTTGATCAACGCCGTGATTTGTTTTGTATCACATGATATCGAGTCTTTCATCTGCCACTAAGGTCGAAAAAAACCAATTTTTTCATTATTTCGTTTGTTCCGAATAAGAGTACTCTTCATTAAGCATCATAATTCATATCTAGGACGACCCTTTTGTGCTGGACCCTCTGATTAGTCAATCAATTACTGTGCAACTCCCATTGGGAAGATGAACGAAGCAGGGTTTTAATGTAATAAATCTCCTGTTGTTTTGAGCGAACAGGCAAGTTTTACCTTATTTGGTTTTGATGAGTTTCCAGATCGTTTCAAGTTCAATGTTGATTAACCATCAAGTTCATGCTGAATTGAATTGAATTGTAAATGAATTCATGTATTGATCCCGTACAAGGTATATCACTGAATTGACTTGAATGAAAAAAAGATGTCTTAGTTACGGCTATACGTAAATAATGATCAATTTCCATAAAAAATTGATACTTGCTGGTAATGTTTGTTCTACAAGATTAGATGTCTCAGATTAAAATTTACTCTTGATAATTCAAAATACATAATGAGAGACGACTGATGAATATACTTTATATAAATTAATAACTAGTTCATTAACTTCCGAAGATTTTGTGATCTAAATATGTACGGGATTTATGAGCCTTTTTTCAATTTACAGCGCACAGGTGTAAGTTATTTTGTTTCGACGACCTAACTAATTGCAAAATAGGAAATAGGAATATACATAGTGTATTCCACAAATTCCTAATTTCATGAGAAAAGGATTTTTGATGCCTAAATACTGAATGGTGATTATCAAGATTTATCGGTGTGAAGTTAACTGCCATTTTCTTGTAGCTACAAGCTACTAGCTACTATCGACCAATAGCGTCGGGAAATTTTCTTTCTCGTGGACTACCCTCATGTGAAGTTGAGGCCGACTCTTTCGAAAAATACTATTTTTTGAAGTTCTTGGTAGATTTGAAACAGTTTTGGAGTTCCTGATACAAATTTTGAATAGTTCCGGCAAATCATTGTCATGAAGAAAACAAATTTGTCGCACTAAGTTTATGCGGCGCCGTCTTTTTCGAAAAAGTGAGTCATGGTGCTGTTTTTTGTTAAGAAGAATAAAATAATTATAATACAGGGTTTTGATTCGGTTTTTGACTCTTGAAAACATCATTTTTAGAGAAAACATTAAGAGATATTTCAGTTCTGATGAGAGTTCTGAATAGGGCTCGGCGAGTTCTACAAAATATGTCAAATGACTTTTATCGAACGAAATTTTTCAATTTATCCTCAATAAAAAGGTCAGAAATTTGAAAATCAATAAATAGTAAATTTTTTCGAAAAAACTAAACTTTTCAGTTTCTCAGCAATAATAAGGTCAGCCAGTTGAAAACCTTTTTTCCCATGTTGGCGAAACTTCATCTCAGAAGAGTTCTGAGGAGAGTTCTTTGTAACGCTTGGTGAGTTCTACAAAATATGTCACGTGACTTTCATCGAACGAAACTTTTCAGTTTATCAGCAATAAAAAGGTCAGATATGATTTTTTTCAAGACTCAAAAACCTATGTTCTTATTTTTTTTCATTTTCACAGAACTTTTTCTGAAAATGATCAAGAACTTTAGCTGAACAACTATACAAAACAAATTACACTCCTGTTTCTCAGTACAATATGTACTGCAATTTTTAAATTCTCATTCATTTTCGAGACTCTTTTTCGATTCTTTCATGATTTTTCATTTGCAGAACTCCGAAGGGTTAATTTCACCCCTTTTTCTCAGAGTGGAGAAAGAAGCGAAAGTAGGTTTCAAAAATGAATGAAGCATTCGAAATTTGGTGTACACATCTATAAAGCCCTAAAAAACGTTATTCCGAGAGATTTTCATTCCAAGAACTCCGAAGGATGAATTTTGACCCAATTTCTCAGAGTCAAAAAATATGGTGTACGGCGAGGTACGGGGGAGCAAAATTCGTTGTCTTCTGAGGGGATCTCGAGAACTATAAGAGCTAGAAGAAAACGGATGACACACTTCCGAGCTCTTTTTCAGAAAAACAAGGAATGGTGAAAACCGTAGCCTCCTACGATTCTTCGTTTTTGAGTTATTAACAAAAAAAATAAGAATTTGACGATTTCGAAAAGTTTTCGTAACCTTTTTGTCTTTGAAGTTACCGATCTGAAACTTGAACCTTCTTAGATTTTTTTCCAATTCAAAAATAACAAATTCAATAAAAGTTTGCATTTGAAAAAAGTTCGCCTAATAATTCGAAATGAAAAAATACTTTGAGTTCGTCAGTGGAATCTACGTAAAAAAGTGCCTGTGGGAGGTTCAAGTTTCAGATATGTATCTTCAAAGACAAAAAAGTTATGAGAACTTTTCGAAATCGTCAAAATCTCATTTTTTGCTAATAACTCAAAAACGAAAAATCGTAGTCCACCTATTTTTTTTTCGTAGGATCGTAGAAGTCTACGGTTTTCACCATTCCTTGTTTTTCTGAAAAAGAGCTCGGAAATGAGTCATCCGTTTTCTTCTAGCTCTTATAGTTCCCGAGATACCCTCAGTGGACAACGAATTTTGACCACTCTGTACATACTCATGATGCCTTAAAAACCATACTCCGAGAGTTTTTTCATTTGCAGAACTCCGAAGGGTAAATTTCATCCCTATTTCACATAGTTGAGAAAAGAGCCAAAGTACATTACTCTCAAAAAATGAATAAAGCGTTCGAAATTTGGTGTGTGTACATATTTACAAAGCTCTAAAAAACGATATTCCTAGGTATTGTGCATATGCAGAACTCCGAAGAACAAATTTCACCTCTATTTCTCAGTACAATATGTACACCAATTTTCAAATCTTTCAATCAGTTTTTGAGACTCGTTTTCAATTCATTCATGATTTTTCATTTGCAGAACTCCAAAGGGTTCATTTCGCTCCTTTTTCCCAGAGTCGAGGAAAAATGCGATAGTAGGTTTCAAGAAACGAATAAAGTGTTTGAAATTTTGTGTACCCTCATAAAGCTCTGAAAACGTTATTCCGAGAGATTGTGCATTTGCAGAACTACGAAGGGCAAATGTCAGGGCTATTTCTCAGTACAATATGTACACCAATTCACCAATATTCAAATCCGTCAATCATTTTTGAGACCCTTTTTCGATTCATTCATGATACTTCATTTGCAGAACTCCGAAGGGTTGATTTCACCCATTTTCCCGGAGTCGAGAAAAAAAAAGCGAAAGTAGGTCTCAAAAAATGAATAGTGTTTGAAATTTGGTGTACCCTCATAAAGATTTCTCAGAGTCGTCAAAAAAAAAGCAAAAGTCAGTCTCAAAAAAATATAGGGTTTGAAATTTGGTGTACACATTCATGAAATCCTTGAAAACCATACTCCGAGAGTTTTTTCATTTGCTGAACTTCGAAGAAGAATTTCACCCCTATCTCACAGGGTCGAGAAATGAGCGAAAGTAAGTCTCAAAAATGAATGAAGCGTACACTCGAGCGTACATTATTACAAAGGTCTAAAGACGATATTCCGAGTGATTGTGCATTTGAACAACTCCGAAGGCCAAATTTCACCCCTATTTCTCAGTACAATATGTAAACCAATTTTCAAATCCTTCGTTCATTTTTGAGACTCTTATTCGCTTTATTCATGATTTTTCATTTGGAGAACTCCGGAAGGTTAATTTCACCCCTTTTTCCCAGAGTCGAGAAAAAAAGCGAAAGTAGGTCTCAAAAAATGAATAGTGTTTGAAACTTGGTGTACCCTCATAAAGCCCTAAAAACGTTATTCTGAGAGATTTCACATTCGAAGAACTCCGTAGGATGAATTCCGACCCAATTTCTCAGAGTCAAGAAAAGAGCGAAAGTTAGTCTCAAAAAAATATAGGGTTTGAAATTTGGTGTACATATTCATGAAACCCTTGAAAACCATTCTCCAAGGGTTTTTTTATTTGCAGAACTTCGAAGGGAAATTTCACCCCTATTTCACAGGGTCGAGAAATGAGCGAAAGTAAGTCTCAAAAATGAATGAAGCGTACAGCGTACATCGAGCGTACATTATTACAAAGCTCTAAAAAACGATATTCCGAGAGATTGTGCATTTGCACAACTCCGAAGGGCAAATTTCACCCCTATTTCTCAGAGTCGAAAAACGAAAATGGATCTCAAAAAATATATAGTGTTTGAAATTTGGTGTTCCATCATAAAGCCCTAAAAAACGTTATTCCGAGAGATTTTTCATTCGAGGAACTCCAAAGGATGAATTTTGATACAATTTCTCAGAGTCGAGAAAAGAGAGAAAGTTAGTCTCAAAAAGATATAAAGGTTTGAAATTTGGTGTACCTACATATTCATGAAACCCTTAAAAACCATATTCCGAGAGTTTTTTCATTCGCAGAAATCCGATGGGGAATTTCACCCCTATTTCACAGAGTCGAGAAAAGACAAATATGAACCTCAAAAATGAATAATGCGTTCGGTGTGGGTACGTACATATTTACAAAGCTCTGAAAAACGATATGCTGAGAGATTTTGCATTTGCAGAACCCCTGATGGGCAATTTTCACCCCTATTTCTCAGTACAATATGTACACCAATTTTCAAATCCTTTATTAATTTTTGAGACTCTTTTTCAATTCATTCATGAATCTGGGAAATCCACAATTGCAAGTTCTGAAAATAAAAAAAAAATTTCGGAATATCATTCTTCACACAAAAAAGGGTAAATACATCCAATTGATGAAAATTCTTCGAAGCTTTATGTATGTTCAAACGCTTTATTCATTTTCGATTATATTTAGACTATCTATTTTACTGATAAAATTCACACAATCTTCTCAAGTGAAAAATCTCTCGGAATGTCACATAACAACTTATAATGAATAAACACACCGAATTTGAAACAATATATTCATTTTCGAGACGTAAGTATTTTATATTTCAGTATGCATAGTCCACGAGAAAGAAAATTACCCCATCTTTGTTCTGAACATGTAGAAATCTGTTAAACTGTAATCATCATTACAGTTTAACAGATTTCAAGGTTAGACATGTTCAGGACAAAGGTATCAAGTTGGACATTAAAGAAAATCTGTATATTTTTAAAAAATCTGAGAGATGTAAAAATCCACTTAATGTTCAAACAAATTTTGAATATCAATCGTTTATATCAACCAATATTGTTGCAGAAGACCGACTGAAGCAGTGACCAGTATATTCTGTCGCTAGTTTGAATAACTAGCAACTATTTTAGTTACATATTTTCTAAATTGATGTATTCCTACTAATTTTCTACAACCCTTTCCGCTATGATATTTGAAGAAAATTCGGGGACTATTCATATTTTCAAAACATAGTTTCGATGAAGATTCAAATATATCTGATTAACTACAAATAATGATCTTGATTTGTTGGTTTTCGAATCATGTATTCTAATTGAAAGCTTAGATTCTGGATCTTCTATATCGTGTGGAGCGAACTGAAAAAATCGATAAATGTGTAATCTGAATAGAAATCAAAACCTTTATCATTAAATTTTCTTTATGTGGAGCTTCCTGGATAAATTTTCGATTTCTTCCTTTAAAATCTAAGATTTCTTCGCTATAACCTTGATCTTGCCGTTTCAATAAAGAACGAAATTTGGAATATGTAGATTGAAGATCCATCTACATTAATTGCAAGGGTTGACTTCAGCATTGAATAATTGGCCCACAATTTTGAAGATTTCATCAACAAAGGTCTAGGAAGTACGTTATTACAAAATTTTCCGAGAAAGAACTCGTGCTTTCACTCCTGCGATAGTCCATAAAATGTTTATATGTATGTTCGTACTTTTCTCTTGATTTCTTTGGCAATGATTCTAATGAAGCAGTATTCAGTCAACCAGCTCTGGAGGAGTCCCAGAAATGGAAAATTCATTATCACTTATCATTTTACAATGTTTAGTTTTCGGAAGCACCAGCAATTTAATCATAGATTAAGATGGAGTAGATAGGAAACTACAATATTTTGAAACATTGTTCACCGCGACCTCTGGTGGACTGGGGTGAAGCTTGAGTAGATCTGGTTCTGAAAAAAAAGCTGTGTGTTGTCAAACAAAAAGAACGAATATAATTTCTGTGTTTTCAGTCTGTTCTCCATACATTGCAGGAAATTCGAATTGTCCATGTGAACGCAAGAAAATTACTTGACAATTAATTCGTATCAAACATAGAGACATGGACTGAGCAATATCAGCATGAAATTGGCTTTTTTATAGAAAGAGAGAAGTGATCGGGCATTTACCTGTCTCTTTGTTGTTCACATAGATGTGAATGTAGACCAATCAAAATTCTAGAAAAAGACAACTGCATGCCCGACGTGCGTTTCTCTCTGTCACTTTTTTTGACCGTATTTCATGCATAGATAGATAGATAGATAGATCAACAAGTAATACAATATGCTTCATAAAGGTTTATTTTTTCGTTTATACCAGGAGTCCAGTCTCCAGTTTATCATATAAGCTATTTCACAGTCTCCTCAATCGTAACTTTCACGTAGAATTACGCCTTCTCCAGCAAGGGAATGAGGGATATTTTTTTTCAAATCGGATATCCAGAAATATAGTTTGATATTTTCATTTTCAACAGTGTACCTGCTAGTATGTGATACTGTTATACCTACATACACCATTTTGATATTTACTATTGATCAATAGTTGAAAAATATTAAAATTGAGTCATTTCATAAGTGAGTAAAATTGGTAGTATCGTTCGTTACAACTTCAATGTATCGAATGTTAACAGGTCCATTTGAAAATGCATAATTCAATAGCTAAACATAAAACAGTTAACTAAAAATGTTCTTCATTACATGAAGGGGATGAAAAAAATTGACGGATATATAGGAATAATAACTCACTGCCTAAACTAGAATATATAAAATATTTTCGAATATTCGAATTCAAAAAGATTAATCTTCAAAATTTCAAATGACAGAACACAAATTAATCAATCAATTCACATCAAAAAAGTTTCTATAGGGTAGAAAGATAGGAAAAGCCCTCATATACCTAATACTAAAAACCGAGCTAAAAACCGTCTATATTTTGGCCAGTGAAAACACATTTGACAATGAGATGGCGCTAAAAACGTACTGTCAAGACAGTGACTCTAACGAGACAGTGGCGACAATTATTGTGGTCTCGTTTTTCATCGTTTTAGCAAGAATATGGCGGATTTGGTAAGTGACGTGACGTGAGCCAATCCGCATTCCGTATTAGAGATCATAGCATTGAAATCTGTGCTTCTAATCCGCCATATTCTTGCTAAATTTCCAATTGTCGCCACTGTGTTTGATAGAGTCACTGTAACTGTCAATACAGATAAACTGTTTAATTACAGTTTTCTCTTTTATAATTGGGAGGCGCGAAATTCGAATTCTATTCCTCGTATTGAATTTCAATATCGATTTTGTTGAAACCAGAAAACAAACATCCTGAGCGACAAAACAAAAGTATTGTTTTGTTTTGTGATCAGGATGTTAGTTTTCATCTGAACATTGTCTGGAATCAATTGATATCAATGAAAAACGCTGTTGGATGTGCTATATTTTTATTTGCAATTTATAAAAAATTTACAAAGATTGAAATCATGAGCATGACTAGGATTAGGACACTAAAGTATATGGTGATCTGCCGTACTATCCTATTTCTGTGCAATTTTCAGAACCACACTTGAAAAAAAAAACATAATTAAGATTTACAAGACCTGTATGTCAGTATAGTTTCTTGGTGCTTTTTTTATGATTTCCATATAATATGGTCTCTTTGTAATACAATATACGAATTGATTAATGAATGAACAAAACACTCACAGCAGGTTTCATAAAACTGTGACTTTCCAAACAACAATTTGACAGTCACTCGGTTCCCAAATGGAAATTAATAAAACCTCTGCATTTCTGAATATATTGAAAGAGTAGCAATTGAGAATCTTTGAATGGACCTATAAATAATGGCCTCATCATAATTTCCCCTCAATAGGCCGTTCATGCGAAGGATGCTTTCTGCATACAACAATTTACGTGGATGAACAGTTCTCAATTGACCTGCAGTAAAATGTTCACTGCACATAGTCAATAGTGTTTGCTGAAGTGATTGTCTTCACGCCCTGAGAATTTTATCCACTTCGGAGCACTGAAAATTAGAATGAATGAATGACCGATTCTCATGTTACGAGTTTTAATGCTTGCGTTTCCATTTTCCTTCGTTGAGTGAAAAACTGCTTAATCTCGGAAAATCCATTTATAATTGTATTAAATTTCAATATCGACTTTGTTTAGATCAGAAAACAAACATCATGAGCGACAAAACAAAGGTATGGTTTTGTTTTGTGATCAGGATGTTAGTTTTCATCTGAACATTGTTTGGAATTAATTGATATCAATGAAAAACGCTGTTGGATGTGCTACATTTTTATTTGCAATTTATAAAGATTTACAAAAATTGAAATTATGGACAATAAATAAAGCTTTGACTAGGACACAAAAGTATATGGTGGATCTGCTAAACTTCGAAGGTGTTATTTCTGTGCAATAGTTTGTTTTGAATTAATAAACTTAGTTGTTCGTCGCAGACTTCATAGGCAGCCATCTTTGTCTATCTCATCAAGATAATATATTTGTTATCCTCGAGGTTATCCTTTATTATCAACGCATATTTCAGTCGATGTTGCCAACTTGTGCGATTGAAACGAAACGCTTTGAATTTTAAATACCCATTTTTATTTTTCATTTTTAAGTACTGAAAATATTTTATTTTTGCGAAACGGTTCAAATAATTTTTTCAAAATGTGACGTTTCAAAGATATTTCATAAAAAGTACATCGTTTTTGTCAGAAGGAGTATTCCCTATTTTGTCGTGTCTGGAATAGTATTGAGGGCGTTTTTACCTTCAAAGCTGAGCTCAATCGAGACACTATTGAGAAATAGTGTTCGGTAGAGAGTTTCACTGGTTGTTTCGCTTGGATGAAGCAACTCGTAAATTTTTGGCCTTCCACTGCGATCTCTGTCATCTACGTCAAAATCACCATTTTAAAACGTTTGAATTCACTCACGACATGTTCTCCCACTCAAGGCAGCCTCATTAAATGCTTCTAAGAACAATCGATACGTCTCAGCGGCAGATTTTTTTAATTAATTGTAAATTAAAAGTTCCCGCAAATGACGCTTATTCGGAACAAATTTGAACATTTTTGAATGAAAAAATATATATAATGCTAATACGAAGTGAATAAAATCTGATCGGCTCATGTCGTTCTTGAATGAGCAATCTTATTTTCAAGCCGGTTCTTATCGGCTAATTCTGACGAAAGCCTAGTACCATGTCATTTCTCCCGAAACGGCGTAAACTTATTTGTACTCCTAATATTTAAAAATGAAGTAACGAAAAAAATTCAAAGGAACTTATAGGCCACCGTTTTTCCGGTTTAACCACAAATTGCTTGATACATCCTATTTCTCGAAAATCAACTTCAGGGGACGGTGAAAGCAAGAGGATGATTAAGCAATATTTTTTTCTTTGAAAAGCGGCAATAAATGTCCTACGAATACATTTATGTTAAGATACCTCACAAAATAGCCCCATAATTCATTCCGTTGGAGGAGGTCGCATAAAATATCCTATTCCATGGAAAATAACAGCATTTTTCAATTAACCCCAATGTTATCGTTCTTGTTTTTCTGTGTAATACTCGCATAGTTTTGTGTATCCGCCAAAACGACGGTAAATATTATCTCGGGCAATATTTGTTGCCCTAATAGAATTTCCCGGACAGAAAGCCCATTTATTCTCTCTTGGAGTTTCTGCTTCAAGGTTCTTCCCGATTTGATAGAGGGTTAATTTTGGTTGGAGGAAGCTTGCAAGCAATCAAAGTTTTCAACATCGTTTGCATGCGATAAAAAGATATATGTATGTATGATGAAAACCAAGAGCCTGATCAAATATGAATATGAACATCAAACCGAATTAAATATTATATAACCCTCCGGGAACATTTATGAAACGAAAATTCATTATTTGATTTGATGTTAGTGAAAAATTACCTAAGAGTAGATCTATTGTATCTACACGAAAAACATTACCAACTATTAGAAAACAATTTCAGTTCAGTCATCATTTTATTTTTGTGAAACAAGCAGCTTTTTAAACCTTGGGTTAACTCACAGGTTGTGGTTAATAAACCACCACTAGTTACCAATGATTGTGAAACTGGGTTTAAAGGTAAGCGCCAATGAAATAGAAAGAGAAATAGACCAGAATAGCATTCATGATATCGGAATTGTTATGAAGCCAACATTGTCTAGAAAAAGATGACAATACGTTGCTTCTGCGGTTTTGGCAGCGCTGCATACAATATTGGTTTTCTGTGCAAACAATTTCCAGCGACGTAGTCCTCGGATCATTTTGTTTAAACTTTTGAGGAGACTCGCAAATTAAAAATTAATTTGCACTTGATTATTCGACCATCAGGAAACTAGTTGGAAACTACAAATTATCGATACAATAATGAAATAGCTGAAAGCAATAGAGTAGATCAAAAATAATTATTTGTGGTATGCTACTCGCTCGAACATTTATTGAAAGATTTTGAGCTTCATGAAAGGAAAGTTGAAGAATGGAAAATATAATACTAAAATTAGATGCAAATATGACGTAAGATAAATAATTGATACCTGGAATATTTGAAAAATTCTGTACTCATCAAGAATGAAAATAGACAGTATAGGGTGATGAACTCAAAAACTTGGCTTGAAATTTGATAATTGCTTTACGAAAGGAAAAAAAAACAGTCAACTTACCTGTATTTCATTTATTCATTCAGAACTTCCTGCTTCGGGTACTATAAAAACCTTACTTTAAGCAAAAGGGGAAAAAATGCTCTTTTGTAATATTGAAAAAGATTTATTCACAACAAAAATTTAACAATGAAAGATTTTTAAATCATTTGAACTATATTGATCTGATTTGAAACAATTCAATAACTTCTGATTGAATATTGTCACCAAATACGTAAACTCATAACTCGAATATCCAATATAATTCTTCAAATAAATAACATCTCTTAACAATAGTAATGATTCGAAGGAAAACAATATACTAAATTATGATTTTTTGAAATACTAAAATATCTTACTGACTCTCCATAAGGCCTACTCGTTCATTCAAATCTTTCAGCTATTGTAGATGAATTACATGGTGCTCAAAAGTTTTCCTCTGTTATCAAAAGAAATTATGATAACTTCAAACATAGGGAAGGTGGGATTATTACAATTTATATCCAAGTTCCACTAGACTGACTAGACAAAAATATCATTGGCAGAAAAAAGCAAAGGGTAAGTTTATGTATGGTATGGGTAGTAACAAACATCCGGATGCTGGAAATAGCCCAAGTAACTAAATAACGAACATTCTATTACCAAGAATAAAACATTCACATCTTTCATGTCTTCCACAAAAAAAAAATATCACCAGTATGGTTGATTGTGCCCCGTCAAAGGTATGCCTTTTCCAACAAGTATTTCAAACTGATAATTCTACTTTAGAGTCTTCGGCCAGACTGTCGTAAGCAGAGAATTTTAATTTTATCTCTTCCAACCTTCATATTCAAATTTTTCCCTTAGCTGTAGCCAATTTTCATTTCATCTATGTGGCCCTTCTCTAAAGCAGAATAACACAAATGAAAAATTTTGTACCTTGAATTTACTCAGTAAGGACTAACCTGCGGAGAATACAAAATTGATGGTCTATGGAAAATCAAATTTTTATTTGACCTCTGTTAGTGCGAAACCTGAAACAGATAGAGGTTGTACAAACTCTATTATACTAATGAATTTATGTGGGAAAAATCAGTAATTAATAACATGTACATATATCGACGACACTGGTTGTGTCGAATGAACAACTTACCTGTTGAAATTGATTTTGGATGTGTGTGAAGTTGGCCCAGCACTTTTCGATTTTCGAAAACAAAAATTTTGTGCTGAATTGTGCTAGGTTTGTGCTGCTTTGTGCGGTTAAAATTTTTCATTTATTCCACGCTCAAAATATTTCACATAATGTATAGAATGGGCCTCCCCAGCTCTTATCGAAAAAATGAGTTTTGGCGACTGAAACAGGTTGTGCTATGCATGTACAGTGTTGTGCCGTTCGAATGTTTGCGAAAATCCCCATCCGGGAGATCCCGGAAAATCGAAAATGAAGAAAAAAGTTAGCCCAGCACTTTTGTTTTTTCTTCTCAAATATGATTTGGAAAATTTGTGCTACATTTGGGCTGACTTGTGCCGTAAATATTTTCTCGAAAATTCGTCGGATTTTTCGGGAATCTTTAAATTGAAAAAAAAAAGTTTGCCCAGCACTTTCGTTTTTTCTCAATGAAAACATATAAACAATTGTGCTACACTTGTGCCAACTTGTGCCGTTGAAATTTTCACGAAAATCCTTTTAGTTTTTAAAAAAATTGAGATTTTGGAAAAAAGTCGGCCCAGCACTTTCGTGTTTTTGCATTTCAGTTTTTTTTTATATAGTTGTGTTATATTTGTACTGAGCTGTGCCATTGAGATTTTCAGAAAAAACTTTCAACTTTCCCTTCGAAGGGTGGATATCAGAAAAATCAGTAGATTGCCTGAAAACCAGTATACATATATAGCAACAGGCCTAATATTCATACCGTTGAGGTTGGCGACCCTCCATAGTAACTTTTTGTTGGAGGAGTTTATTTTTGTCCCTCATTTCATTAACTAATGTTTTTAATTAGAGGTTTTCGGTTTTCAGTGCTTCATTTTCCTTCACAAGGTATATGAGACTTATTAAGGCATCATCCACTGTAACCTTAGATGAACAACAGATCACTTTGTCGATTGCTCTCATCTTCGCACTTTTCAGACGTGTGATACAACCTCCATGGAAAGTTTTTTCCCCAAATAAGCATATAATAGGCTCTTTGGATATTTTCTTCTTACAGGAACCACAATATAGTTCGATAACAGTCTCGCTGTTTTTTGACTTGTTTACATCGTCGGCCATCTTGTCGTGGATGAAAATAATGATGAAAATAATATGAAAATAATAAAACAGTAGTTTCCAAAATTTATAATATCTATATATGTATTTGCTTAAAAAAAATGAAGTGAACGGAATAAATAATTCATATTAGTTTCAACTCGACCATATTAATCATTATAAACATGAATTAATAAAAATTATGAGAAACTGAAAGGTTCAGATAGAAATTTTCAATCGTTTCTTCAAATAAAAACTGAATAAGGTTTTGGGTTAAATAATGTAAATTGATTTTTGTTGAATGATTTCATTGATGGATTGAAATTTTTATCTGAACCTTTCAGTTTGAATGTGATCAAAATTTATTTTTGTTCGTTTTTATACTCAAAACGCTGTTTGGCCAGTTTCAGCCAGTCCTTCACTGCCTTGTTTATGATTTCTTCATTCAGATCAGAACGACTCATCTCTGAATAAGCATACATCGCTGCCTCTGTGACGTATGTAATTTCAATTAGTTTATGAATAAAGCAACCATATCATTCAAAATGTACCACGTAAGGCTTTCACCATGTTAGTACTTTTGAATGGCCTTTTTTCTCTTCCAGTCCAGTTGAATTTCATGACAACTTGGTTCGTCAACAAATACTTCATCATATTCATGACGCTGTGCCGTACATTTTGCGTGATGGACAAACGCCTCTTCTGAAAAATAATATAAACTATTATGTAAGAAACGTAAATCACTGTAGATCATTTTATAGAACTCTCCAAAGAAAAAATTGGATACAATACAAGATTCTCACCAAAAACTCGAAAACCGCTTCATCATTCAAGCCTTCTTCCAACTCTGTAACCTTTTTTGTCTGTTAACGGTAAAGGTGGCATTTTGTTGGGACGCACCAACTTTTTTGCATTTTGAGCATTAATTGATCTCAGCAACTCGCCAAGCATAACTGATTGCTGGTCCTGAGCTGCCTTCAATGCTTCTAGCGAAGAATATATATGTTCTAGTTCTGTTTTCTTCACATATATTGATGGATCTGGCGTAGTCCTAGTAGACTGTGGGGTACTTCTGGCTGACTGAGAAGGGCTACTTCTTGATAAGTAGTTTTGGGATTATAGAGGTGTGGTTACTCTATTGCTAGGGCTAACCTAAAAACTTCCTCTCTTTTCCATATGACAAACGGATGATTTAGAAAAACTGTGATGTAAATATAATAATTTCAATGAACACTGAATATTGTAACTTACTTCGGAGTATTACATGCCCCATTGATGCAAGGATCACACGAGGTGGTATTGTTTTTATCAGAATCTCCCGAATCGGACGATTTGTTGTAATGGAATTTCCTGAAATAAATTTTTTGTGAATGTAGTCTCACGAGAGAATTACGACATTTCCATGAACTGCGATGAAAGGAACAGAGTAAAAACAAGTGAATTTTCAAATTACGCAACTATTCAAGTATAATTCAGGAGCCAATCTCAACATTTTGTGCAGGAAATAAATCTACCAAATAAATTGAAATGAAATTGAATATCCACATTGATTCGATAATATTCATGTAAAATTCAATTGACATCGTGGGAACTTCTCATTCAAATTTTTTTTCAATCTCATAAAGATTGGTCAGTTGCTTTACCAAGAAAAAAATCTCTTTACTCAAAGGAAATAACTATGTATTGAGATTTGAGGTCTTGATGAATAAAATATACTTGTTCATTTTATGCTTGGTACTTGTATCATGAGAAGAAGTTTTTTTCCTCTTTCTATTTTCCTTGTGTCTTGTTGCCTTTGGTGTGCTGTCACAGGAATCACTTTCATTAGATGATTGAAAATTATCGCTATTGAAATGGAAATAATAGAACCATTTATGAATAGAATAAATAGCGCAAGGCATCTGTTACCTTTGTTTTTTACTGAGACTCTTAGAAGGATCCGAGGAAGGATCCTTATATTCAGCGTTTTTCCATGAGTCAATAGAACCATCTGATTGAAAGCAATCTATGTCTGATTCTGGATGGTTCAATATGCTGAAATTTATATATTCAAGATCTTTGTGAAGGAAATGGGGAAAGCATCGACTTTTAGTCAAGAGCTTTTTGTAAACAGAGTTGTCACACTTATTCAGGTACTGAACTTGCCTATTGCTGCTTCATTTTCCGAAAAAAATTTGGGAAAATGACTTTTTTTTCTATGAAAAAAACGCGCCAACCATAAATACGCAGCTGAGCATTCATACCTAGTATGTTCGGGCCGTTTGTCTGGAACATGACTTAGCTCATTCATCAGATTTTCCGCTTCACCTTCTGTTTCATTTTTCTTGCAACTAATGGATTTGGAAGCGATCCGTGTAGTTGCAGAAAACCTTGTTCTTCCCAAAGTTTTGACGTCTGGATCTGATGAAGTGCTCTGGGCTAAGACAACTTAAAAGTGAGCACAAGTTTTTCATTATCATCTGGAAGATCAACTCATTAAGATTCAAATTGTACCTATGTAAAATAAAAGGGCAGTCCTTACCCCTGGTCAACAGAATTTTCAGGTGGAGAGCATGCTAGTACCAAACTATTAAATAATAGTTCTTCACTTTTGGTACGTGGCCAATAACATTTTGTTTTATTTTCAATCAACCATATTATTGGAATAATGGCACATTTATGTTTTGCGAATTCAATTATGGCGAACATATCATCTGAACCATCTATGCAAGCTAAAATGGGCCAAAACTCTACAGTACTACTATTAAAAGATCAGTCCAATTTACGACATACAATACACAAACACAGTGATAACACTTTGAAACTTTTATATTATGACTGAATTTTTCATACAACGATGTTGTATGAAAATACAGTTTATACAAACTATTGCAAGTTGCAAGATGGAGGCCAACGAAGTAACGATATAGGGACAATGAACAGCGTCGACGCTTAAAAGAACGACCCCAACCGACACATGCGTAGTATCAGCATCAGCGTTGCCAATCTAAGAGATGTAGTAGATATAATATATGCAATATTTGCATAAACCTAAAAGTCTTACAAATTAGTACAATCAAATCACGCTAACAATTATTATTCATTGAGGTAGCGGCATACGTTCCACTTCCTTGAGTGTTTCCAGATCACGACTACAGATTGCAAAAACTTTGCTAATGCAATAAATATACGGATAGTACCTACATGTGACAACACCTCGAAGCATCGTACGTGTGTAATCCTAAGAGGGCGATGGATACGTTTGGCAGAAATATACTATGGGAGAATACACATTTTTCCGTAATATATTATTGAATTGAATATATTCAATTCAATAATACAAAAAAAATTACCTCTCTTTGTCTGCACTCCACTGATTTTTTCTCATATTCTGCAATATTTTTAAAAAATTCAAAGATAACAACCAAACATGTTCAATATAGGTTTATGAGATATGTCGAAAAGTTTTATATATTCGACGTACAATATGTATAATTTATAGTTCTACACATATATTAGGTACCATAATAATAAATGGAAAAATTATAATTAGAGCTGAGAAATAAGCCATATATATTGAAGAATGTATACTCCGCTATTGATGAGCCAAATAGCTCAAATATAATGTGGAATAATAATGACTTCTACCAATAGACTTTTCAAAAACCTACCATATATTGGTATAATAAACATTTATGGAGTACTTCGAAAAGTAGTATATATTCGACGTATAATTTGTAGATCTTATAGACCTCGATGATTGCTGAAAATTATCATGAATTTAAAATAAACGAACTCAATAACAGACCACATTCTCCCCAGTTCTTGATAGTATATTATGGATAAGCATAATACATATAGTGTGGTATATAACAGTTACTTTAAAAGACGTCTTATAAACCTACCATAAAAAAAGGTAGAATCTAAACGTAGAATAGTTGTACCGTGTTATACCAAAACGAAATATATACCATTAGGATGAATATTAGACGTTTAGTAAACCAAAGTGTTTCCTGTGTTTGTTTGAAAAATTTTTCTCTAAAACGCTCTTCCGCCAAGTTATCTTAATTATTCCGATACTTTTGTGATACCCTGTATATTTTTGAAAAAATTGACGTATTTCGAAAAAAGTAACGATTTTTGATGAGTAAACTTTCTCATACGGAATATGAAGAATCTGATAAAAATTTTTTTTTCGAAATTGATGCATGTTCCGTGGGTTCCTAAATTTTCTCATTTTACAGTCTAACGGCACTCCGCATATTATGCTATAATTGCTATACGGTATTCTTGTGTGCGGGGTAGTCCACATGCCAGCAAAATTTTCAGTTTGCAGCAGCGTCCTCTTATCGCCACTATTGCAAGAATCCGTTCAAAAGTATAAATCTTCTCACCCTGCCCTCAATTTTTATTCTAAAGAATATTTTGTGTATCCACAAAAAGAAAGACCATTTTCGTGTCAATCAGATATACATGACACAAGAGGTAAATCTCTCATAATAAAGAACTTTCTTAAACTGGTTAGATCGCACGCCCCGAGTTCTGTGGTGCCTCCCTTTCTGCTGGTACCAAGGATCTGCCAACCAAACAGCTCAAGACGAAACTCATGAAGTTTTTAAACCCATAGAACTATTTATTCGCTTGATGCATTCAATGAGATGACGCCGATGGATGACACAGATTTTTATGAATGTATGTTTCTATTTTGTCTATCTGTTATTTTAACCTAACCGAGCACCCCAAAGCTCGGTAATTCATTTCAAATGTGATGTACCTGTATACACTTCTTAACCTGTGAAGACGATTATTTTTTAACTCACCAATTAATCTATCTATCTATTCTTCATTCACACTCTTAGTAGCAAAATATTTCATTGAACGCAAATTATTGTTGATATTATATATGAGATTCTCAATGTTTCGTTATGTTTTCGCAATAACCAGCGAATATTTAGAAAAGGATAATTCAACGAGTGACGTTCGCTATATGGGATCGCCAGTTACGGTGCACCTCTAAAACCGTTGCTAGAAATGTGCTACACACCCGTCCGGTTGAAATATCTATGAGTACACTGTACTGATGAGGGACAACGATCCCGAAACCGGTGGACAGTTGTGTTCAGATGTTTTCAACTTCTCTGGAATTTTCCTACGCCTGTTCATGACTAGCTCGCATTATTGGAGCAATCAGTACATTGTCTAAGCCGATGCTTCAACCTCTATGCCACGGCCATACATAATGAGATTACATCGATAGGATTATAAAATGTAAACGTGTCATCGGCAGACAATCTCGTCACTCACCTTCTACGAAAAAATCATGTTCTAATTGTGCTGTGAACCCTATATTTATAAGGAATCCATTGGAGTGAAGCGATGCGAAAATAATAGTTATCCCTCCGGGATAACACCAGAGCAAAAACAATTTATTTCCAAAGTTCACGCAAGTAATTTCGAATGATTGCCGCTTCCATTCCTATGACTATTAATGAACGGACCATTTCAAGTTCCGAAAAGCAGATTTCGATAGCTGCGTAGAAAGTTTGGATGAACAGCCATTTCTACCCAGTTAGCGAATGCTTTCAAGAACAATTGAAATTCTTGGGCAACTGCCGATGAATTATAGTGGTGATATTTTGAGCTTAATATGTTCTGAATTAATGGATATGAAGGAGAGTTGTTCATCTATCTCTTCATGTGGAAACTGAAGCATTGGAATATTCCCGAACATCGAATAATAGACCGTTAGAATTCATCGTTGACTTTGAAACAAGTACAGAACTATTTACTCATTTGTCAGTTATATCAAATAAAATAAACAACTGAAGATTGAATAGAAAATTATCTAACAAGCGGGTTTTCGTCACTGATCTGGCTTTTGTATTGTAACAATAATTAAACATATAGTATATAGTACAGTACAGTTCCTTAACATAAAATAGGGGTGAACCTCCGAATAAGAGATAATAAGCCAAAAACACGTATACACCTTTATTTGGGCGTTCTAAAAGTTGTCTCCAAAGACTCATGAAATCTACGTCGTCAGTTATTCAAGGTCAGAGGTAAAAGAAACTCGGTTTTTGGCGATTATCTAGGCTTCAACGATGTAAACGTCTTTTATCAAAGTGGTTGTGCATAAAATTCGTGACCAACTTTGTCAAAGATCTTCCATACGGTCAACCGTTTTCGAGATAGAGGCAAGAGAGTGCACACTACAATACAAGGTCAACCGTGAATCTGTGTGACTGCTACCATTTATTGAGTATTAAATTATTAAAATATCATTGACAATGAAAAATTTCTATTTTTCATTACTTAAGATAGTGTATTTAACAACATTCTACACATATATTATGGCAGGATTAATGGAAATAAAATTGGATATACATAGTTTCAACCTCAGTCTTTGATCTTTCAACGTCGATTTAATATCACGACTAGGTGGTGTTGAAACAGAGAAGATGCGGTGTCTTTGTTCCTCAAGGACTCCATATATTCTTCCATACGAATGTCGACCCTTTTTTCGTTCGTACAACCTGAAAAACAAAAAAATTTTAATTAATTTGAACAAATTTTTCAACAATCGTTACCAGAAAGTTTGAACAACTTTCATTAAAAGATTAATTTGTTTTCTTGATAAACTCACTCAATATAGGTATCTGGTGTTTTGTATCACCATGCCTTTGGGACAGGTTGTAGAGGAAAATGTTTTCATTCATTGCATCACAGGCCCCAGGAGTGTAAGCATGGTGAACTCAGCATTGGAAGACATTAGAATGACACTGATAGAGAAGATTTGTTGGTAGGTACTAATGTTATGAAATATTAAAGTTTCAGATCTCTAACTGACTTATTTTTCGAGAAAGAGCGAAATATGTGAAAATATTTCTGAGGATCTTGTGAATGTGAACCGATTTTGACAAATTTTGGATATATTTTGTGGGCCAGCAAATAGAAATAATTATCAAATAACAATTAGCAATTACAAGATGAATGTTTATTTTTCAATGAGTGTGTTCATGCAGCCAAGTAACAAAAATCACTTAACTAATAACAAGTTGGTCAACTCTCAACTTCTCTTTCTTATTATGAGCAGATAGATGAGCATCGGCCTGACCGGTCACTTAACTAACTTACCTAAACTTCTATCCAAACAAATAACTATTTGTATGTTCTGTTTTATTCATTCATCCTAGGTTAAGTGATTTATAATTTATAACAGAGGTTTATCTATAGATGAGACAGTTTATTCACTATGAAAATATGAAGTAAGGTTAATTATTAATTTGGTCTGCATAAATGATAACATTCAGGCTATTTCTTATTTGATAATTCTTACGTGATCCTTGTAAGTGATAAGTGTTACTTGATACTGCATAAAGAAACAATATTATTTGAGAAAAGTGTTTTGTACCGTCAAGTGGGGTAACTTTGGACGAAATATGAAGTTTTCGTCCGAATACAAAAAAGTGAAATGTGAAAAAATATTGAAAAAATTAATATAGATTCTTAGGCATGTTCTTAGGTATTTTTTTTATATATAGTATCCGAAATTCCCCGCATATGTGGGGTAAATTCGGACAGCATCTAAATTGCACGTAAATTGAAGTAACTCCGTGTGTTTAATAAATTCGGACATCGAAACTCCTGAAATAAGTATATTTTAGAGGTTTTCAACGGAAATTTTGAATAAAAAAACACGTTTGGATATTTTTAAAATACTTTTATTGTCCAGATAATACAAATTCGGCTTATTTCGAAATTAAAAAAACACAAAACAGAGGAAATGATTCTTGAACTCGTAAATAAGTGTAAAAAACTTGTTGAAACACATGCATATCAAGATTCGTAACTTTGAAAATATATTCATTTCTTCTTAAACTTTTGGGTTTCTAGAAAACCTGAATAACTTGGTGTTTTGCAATAATTTTTCCATCTTCGATAGTCGGATACACAAAGTATGTTCCTATCTTGAAGCTCATCAAAATATTTATTTATCATGTCATGATTAACTGCCGCTCTCGCCCTCTTAATGTTTTCAGATAATCTAACTGAAATCTCCCCTTTGTAACTAGAAATAGAATTTTTCATCCATTCCTTCCCAGGATTTCCATTCTTAAACCTTCTATCGCTGCTTCCTCTATTTTCCATATATATACAGGGTGTGGCGTAATGAATGGATAATATGGTGCCTGCGAGTAGAGGATCTTATGGCGGTTCAGAAAAATATATTTTATGTTCAGTAAAAGTGCCTTGGTTTTCGAGATATTGAAGATTTTCCAAAATTCAAGAGAATTACACCCTTCGCCACTCGTTTTGCAGGCAAGACTCCAAATGAAGGAATTTTTTCAAATTGTTTTTTGGATAGTATTACTGAATAGATGATCTATCGAATGGAATTCATTATTTTTGAGGCGCATGAATAGTTCTTCATGAAAAAAAGATCTAACTCAACTTTTCCGTTTTGTTTTCTTAAGTTCAACCTAGCGTGGTGTAAAAAATAATATGGTTACCTGAGAGCCAATGCAAGAAAAAACCTGCCCGTTTCATTGAGATTCCGAAATGGTATAACTCTTTGTATTTTCAGCATTTAATACAAAATAAATTCTTGTTGCAATCAGTTGAGGCCTAATTTAATGTGAATACTGTTACTGAAAATTTTAGCAGCTAAAATGAGAAATGCAAGCAGAATAAAGAAATCATCCATAAGAAGGTTCAGAGCATGTATACTGAAGCTCATGGTGGCCTCTTAGAGCATCTTTTGTGAAATTTAATTCAATGAAACTGTAATCATTTCAAAATTGTTGATATGCAATAAAGCTGATTCATAAGAAAGTGTAGACTGTAGAGCATGTATCAGAACTCATGGTGGCCAATTTAAACATCATTTGTTAAACTTTATTCAATGAAACGATATTTTGAAATTGTTATTTTGTCTTGTTTTCTTTCATTATTGAACCCCAACGTTGTGAAATCAATATTTTGAAGTTAATTTCAAGTTGTGAATTAAATTTCATCATTTTTGTACCAAAGGTCTTGACTCAATGTAATAGGAATTAATGTTTTGCTTTTTTTCTTAATTACAAAAGTGCTAAAATTCACTTCATTACTTGAAATTTGCTTAAAAACTATTAACTTTATGACTAAAGGGCTTAATAATGAAAGAATACGAGAGAAAAAAACCAATTTTAAAATATCGTTTAATTGAATCGAGTTTTACAAAAAGTGTTCAAAGTGGCATCAGAAGCTCTACTAGATGCTTTACAACTTCTTATGAATAATAATTGGTTTATTCTGCTTACAAGTCTCATTTCAGTGCTAAAAATTAAAGAAAAAGGCTTACATCAAACTCTGCCTTGACTCATTGTAATGGAAATTTGTTTTGTATCTAATTTTGGAAACAGGGGAGTTATACCATTTCAGAATCTCAGTGAAACAGGCATGTTTTCACTTGCTTTGGCACTAAGGTAACCATATTATTTTTTACACTACGCTGGGTTGAACTTAAGAAAAAAAATAAGCAAAACGGAAAATTTGAGTTAGATTTTTTTTTAATGAAAGACTATTTATGCGCCCCAAAAATAATAATTTACTTTCGATAGCGCATCTTTCCAGGAATACTATCCAAAAAAAAGTTTGAAAAAATTCCTTCACTAGGAGTCTTGCCTGCAAAACTAGTGGCGAAGGGTGTGATTCTTTTGAATTTTCGAAAATCTCCAATATCTCGAAAACCAAGGGACTTCTACTGGACATAAAATATATTTTTCTGAACCGCCATAAGGTCCTCTACCCGCAGGCACCATATTATTCATTCATTACGCCACACCCTGTATATATG
Organism: Coccinella septempunctata; assembly: GCF_907165205.1. Taxonomy (NCBI): domain Eukaryota; kingdom Metazoa; phylum Arthropoda; class Insecta; order Coleoptera; family Coccinellidae; genus Coccinella; species Coccinella septempunctata. The sequence continues at coordinate 17,314,895 of NC_058193.1, read as the reverse complement.
GACTAACTCTCTAATATATGTCATATGAAGAGAAAACCCCCACTCTGGCAGTTTTTTAATTCCTTCAATCAAAAGTCGTTCTTCTTCATTCCTCGAATCTTTAGGTCGCCCTGGTGTACTAGTGTGTCTATTATTAATTCGGAGAGAAATTGTAGATTTTGGCACACCATATTTTTCGGCTTTCCGTATACTTAACTTGCGTCTTTTAACGTCTCTAACCGCTAAATCAACTTTTTCCGCATTATAATACTTATATGGCCTCCCTCCCAATACTTTTTTGTAGGTTCTGACCATTTTGTAGATGTCCGAATTTACCCTATAAAAAAAACCATTTTTTATAAAAATCTATATATCATTATCGGCAAACGAAGTATTACCGTCAAATTTTGCAAGAACGTAGTTTATTCCTCAGTTTAGAATGGCAAATGGTTATTTTAATCTATTTCATCAGTGCTGAAGGTTTGTACTAGTTATAAATGGTGATTTGCATGAATATTAAATTTTTATTTATTTTATTAAACTCATCTGAACGAGAAATAAACCCTACCACTACAACGAACTTTCACTTTAATTTGAAGTTTGTATAGGGTTTTTCAACAAGAACTTTGTTTTGTAAATCAAAATAAAACAATAAATTTAGATGACAGATTAAAATTTTTATTTTATTCAGAAAAGGAAGGTTTGGCAATTATGAATGGAAAACGATATCTTATAAATGTTCACCAAGACTACGGTTACAGATGTCGATTCTTTTATCAAAGTTTTTAATCACTTTTCGACACAATGGTGGGTTTATTTCGTTAATAACTTCACGAATTTTGAGTTTTTAGGCTGCAATCGATTCGATTGGCTTCGTATAGACTCTGCCTTTAACATAAACCGATCAAAAATAATCCAGCGGTGTTAAATCGCATGATCGAGCTAGCCCTTTAACGGCTGAATTTCGTGAAATTATGCGATCAGGAAATATGGTTTGCAATAGATCCATTGTTATGGTAGATGTGTGACTTGTGGCACCGTCTTGTTGAAACCACGTATTTGTAATATCCACATCTTCAGCAATAGGCCAAAATTTAGTGTTTAATATCTCTCGATTATGTGGACCGATCAGTAAAACTTTTACAGATCCACCATTTTCATAGTGAATTTTTATTATTTTGAAACGATTTTTGAGTGAAATGGAATTCATTGTAACAATTGCCCAAGTTTCTACTATAGATATGTCAAAAACCAAATGTCAAAACTTTCATGTAGTTCCGGTGGAGCCATAGTGAAAAACAAAGTTCTTGTTGAAAAACATAATTATAAGGATACACATGTTCGGTTACCGATCATGAGATGGTATTGCCGCTAAATTTGATTATACATCGATTTGTCCGAAATTCCCCTTATTCTCCGAAGTTACAACATTTTACCCGTACTTAATAAATTAACCCTTCAAACAAGATTTTACTGACAGTAGTTTTAAAGTCGAGCGTTATTGGTCTATGGGTAATATGTAACAGTAAATCTTCTAGAAAAAATGAATATTCTTCGGAAATATTTTCGTCTTCGACCACGAACTGTTCATGACCGTTAACATTATTATTTTATATGAAAATAAGGTACATATTGATTTAAACTCTCGTCCATTTAAATATTAAAACAATTTATCAGGTATTTGGACTATGTTTATTTATATTCCTAATTTGTTGTCATAAAACCGACGTTTCGGTCACACATCGGACTGAGTTTCTACATAAGACAAACAACATTACACTTACTTTAATGATCATACAGGATCAAGGTCAAAAGGTAGTATTTGAACATAAATAGGCATGAAATTAAATGTTCTCTCTAACAATTGCAATTTTTCTCAAGGACCTCTCACAATTGCAATTTTTCTCAAGGAATCTAAGAACGACCGTCAACAAATCTTATCGCTTATCGGAGGCAATATCTAAATTGTTCTAGAAAGAAACACAGAACCTGAACATATTAACATAGAATATAATTCTTTTTTTTTATTCACTGTTTTTTACTTTCTTAAAGGTACTAATAAATTGTTGTAGATTATATTAAGCCCATTAACGTCTTCCTTGTAATTAACTGTCTTGTTTATGGCTATGTGTATCACCTCGCTAATATTTCGTCGATTGTTGTTACTTTCATGGCCTAGTATTTTAGTTTCTTTAAAATTAAATTTGTGTCCTTCTTTTTGTGCATGTGAAGTGAGTGCTGTTTTTTCCCAATTTCTGATGTTGTTGCAGTCAGTTTTGTGTTGTCTAATTCTGTCTTTCAGTAATTGTCTTGTCTGTCCTACGTAGGTCTTGTCCTTGTCGCAGTTGAAACATGTTGTACTATAAACCACCCCTGATTGTGATTTTGTTGGAACGGGGTCCTTTAATTGTGTAAAGTATTTCTTAGTTGTTATTTTGTTGCAAAATGCGCATGTACAGTTAATCTTTTTGAAAATTCTTGATATCTAAACCTACAATACAATGTACGTTCAATATCCTTTTGGAAGTATTCTCGTGTGTTAGTTACTTTCTGTTTAGTCTTGTTTATAATGTGTCGAATAGCTTATTTAGGGTAATTATTTTCTTTTGAAATATTGCTGACTTTCTCAATGTTTTCCTCTTTAAATTTAGTTTCGCTTAAAATTATGGCCCTGTACATCAAACCAATAGCAGTGTTAATTGTTTTTTGTGTACTACTATGGTTGTCGTACACGAAGGACATAAGTTCCAACAGAATTATAAATTTTTATAGCAACCATAGTAGTACACAAAAAATTAACGCTGCTATTGGTTTTGATGTACAGGACCATAATTTTAAGCGACACTAAATTTAAAGAGGAAAACATTGAGAAAGTCAGCAATATTTTAAAAGAAAATAATTACCCTAAATATGCTATTCGACACATTATAAAAAAGACCAAACAGGAAGTAACTAACACACGAGAATACTTCCAAAAGGATATTGAACGTACATTGTATTGTAGGCTTCCTTTTATACCTGGATTGTCACAGAATATATGAAGAATTTTCAAAAAGATTAACTGTACATGCGCATTTTACAACAAAATAACAACTAAGAAATACTTTACACAATTAAAGGACCCCGTTCCAACAAAGAGGGACATAAATTTAATTTTAAAGAAACTAAAATACTAGACCATGAAAGTAACAACTATCGACGAAATATTAGCGAGATGATACACATAGCCATAAACAAGACAGTAAATTACAGGGAAGACGCTAATGGACTTAATATAATCTACAACAATTTATTGGTACCTTTAAGAAAGTAAAAACAGTGAATAAATAAAAGAAGAGAATTATATTCTATGTTAATATGTTCAGGTTCTGTGTTTCTTCCTAGAACAATTTAAATATTGCCTCCGATAAGCGATAGGATTTTTTGATGGTCGTTCTTAGATTCCTTGAGAAAAATTGCAATTGTGAGAGAGAACATTTAATTTTATGCCTATTTATGTTCAAATACTACCTTTTGACTTTGTTCCTGTATGATCATTAAAGTGAGTGTAATGTTGTTTGTTTTATGTAGAGACTCATTTTTTTCAAAAAAAAAAAAAAAAATTTCAGCCTTGATAAAGGTCCGATGTGTGACCGAAACGTCGGTTCTATGACAACAAATTAGGAATATAAATAAACATAGTCCAAATACCTGATAAATTGTTTTAATATGAGGTACATATTTTTCACAACTTTTTTTTTAGAAGATCCTTCGCATCCCTCTTTGCAGATTCTGGTGATGCTATGAATATTTTAAAAGAACATTATTGAGGGAATAACATAAATTGGCAAGCGTTGTTACTAAAGCAATGCATCTATATATCATCTCAATTTTTGCTCTGCTCGTGAAGAATTGTTGCCAGTGTAGGAAGAGAACTGGAACAATACAAAGCGACTGAGATCAAGGTAAATCAGAATTCCTACTCTGGAAAATATTTGTTACATCCCATATGTTAACCCTGCGGGGTTATAAAAAAATGACTTGTCTGAAGACCTGGCACCCTCGGGACATCGAACCATACTCACCATTGAACCTCATGTTTAATTCAATATATGGCTGAAGTCCCAAATATAAATTATGGCCTATTGTTATTCTACAAACTTTTTGAATTATATCGTAGCATAGGCCTCTAGAGAAAGTCATGTAGTGAATGAGATTAAACGCAGATGCCTCGAATTTGTTATGAATTCGACTTTGAAAACTGCGAGGTAATTTGGTCATTATTAATAGCTCTCAGGCCATTTGTAAGTTTTGAAGTTTTGCTAGGTGAAGTTGTTAAACTCCTATATTCCGTTACGCATAAACCTCACGCACAAGTTCTTTGTTGTTGATTATACTTTCAAAATCTCGTTACGTGTTGGTAGAAGTCCTGATATAGTGTCTTAATAAAGGTTTGTTTCATGACAGTGAGCTTTGGATCATACTTTGCCAAAAGAATCTCGAAGTATCATAAAATTTCGTTTCTAAATTGACACTTGTCACTTTTTGTAAGCATCAACATTTCAGCATTTCCTTCGTTCTATCCTCGTTCTACCCAAGGAAGTCCAATGATACTCTCTCGTTTTATTTTGTTTTGCGTTGATATCGAATATCGATCAGTGAGTTCGAAATATGAACTGGCCCATTTTGTCAGCTGTTGAGGAATATTTGTGATTTACAGTTTAATTTTCGTTGTAAAAACAAATCTGTCAATACTTCAACACTATCGAAGGGTTCGAAGGAGTATTTACTATTTTTCTTCAAGATCATTTCGGTTTGACAGATTGTATTCACGAGGAGGGTAATTTAATATTATTCGAATAAAACAGTTGATTGGTCAAATATCAAATAAATTCAATTGACAAGGTTGGAAGGAAAGGGAATTTTCACATATCTATTCGTGAAGAATATTTAAAGAGAAGAGTCGAATAGATTTATGTATTTCTGTTTCTTAAAACATGCGCACATCACATTACGTATTTCCAACACAGTTCCTTTGGAATATTGCTGAAGTTGCCATAAAACTTATCTATATCCCTCCCGAATGTTCGTTCATCTGATTTGGTTCTGCCTCAAATTCCAACAACACCGAATTCTTAGCTGTAGTTATTGATTGTCCATACAGAAAACTGAACGACACGTTGAATAAATGAATGTCCTACACCCTTTCTCGAAACTGATACATTTTCACACAGCAATAATCGCTTATATATTGTACAACATATTCGTAAGTGGTAGGAAAGTATTCAAATCATTTTCAAATATCAATTGACAATGCTCTGTCAAATTCTACACAGCGCTACCTACAGTGGGAAAAATGAAACCTATCCGATATCCCCGACTAAAATGAAACAAAATCGAATCAGTGAGTACACCATAGTTTTAGACATCTTAGCTATATCAAAGAGTTGTTACTCTTTGCTTCTATCTCAATTCTTATATTTTTGAGAACCTGCTATATCCGGAACCATAAAAATAAGTGTTATTTTCGACTCATGATTCAGGACAAACATATAATTGTATGTTAATATAATATAAGTCCTACCGTCGGAACGGTATATTGATAAATATTCGATATACCCGTGTCAAAAAATAACAGGCGCCATATTAGGATTTTCAGATTCGGGAGTCCTCCCTGAAAGATCAAATGAGGTTTTTTTCTTGACAGGTTTATTTAGAGTCGAAAAACCAACAAGATAAAATGGTAAAATGGACAAGAAGACTTCAAGTGCCTGAAGAAATTCTTGAAGAAAACCCGAATGAACCAAAATTCATGTAATAATGCACTCCGTTTCCTGATCAATGGAAGAGCGGCTTTCCACCGGACAAGGGGTGATTATTTTTAAGATGTTAAATCACAAAAATTGAAGGTCTTTGATGTTATATTCTAAATATATTTCTCTGGGGAGAAAGTTTGAATGAAACTTTTGAATATAATCAATAATTACATCTATTAAAAAAAAAATAACTTCTCTACATACACTCAGTTGGTCGATGACGACCAACTCAAATCTTCAATTCCTCAATACACATACAAAGAGAGCACAACAATAAACAATATTTTTCATCAACATAATCCATATTGTGTGTGTATGTTTAGCGCACACAAAAAATTAATGATCAATGAATTAGCAGAAGATTTCAGGACTTTGGACTAAATTCACGTTTTTCTCTGAACCCAAAACGAGGAAAAGAAAACAATACAAAATCGGAACTTTCTACCTTTTCAGAAACCGTCGCCCGATCCTAATGATGCTTGGCGCAGAACTCTTAATAACATCAGACTTTTTCGAACCAATCGGCGTATTCTTTCTTCTCACTACACAACCGATAGGATTCTTCATTCAACGGTATCTTTAGAAGTCGGACTATGCATGTATTAAATGCTGCCATCTTATGGCCCATGAAGATGCTTCAATCGTGTCATGATATTGGTAATACGGTCGATATTTTTTCTGTCGACAGTTGCCTTGCACTCAGAAGAAAGTTGAGGGCGATTTTTGGACTGGCTGTACCCTGATCTCGAAAAAGGGAAAAGAAAGAAAAAGAATTTGTTTCTTGTTTTTTTGTTTGCTTTTTTTAAGAAAATATAGATATTAATGACAATATTGATGAGATACTGTTAATATTGTTGAGCAGTAGATATTTCTTGTGACCTCTTTTTATTTTTCATCTGCTTTTTCTGGGTACAGAGTTTGTTATTTGTTGTGAATACTGTAGTGGGCGTATGCCTGTTTGTATTCTTATGTATAAATAAATAAATAAAATGACAAGATGACCTATCAATAGTAGAGTCGGCTTTCTAAAAATATCAAAAACCAATTTATTGGATGCCTGTCTCATGGTTAGATCTAGAAAGTTGAGCTCGCAGACTCGAATGCTAAGGTGAAGTTTATATTTGTTTATTGATCCAGTCGAAAAAACTCTGGAAGGTTTTCTTCACCTACACTCCAATCTAGAAGAATGTTATCTGTACCAAAAAAGAATAATCTATTTAGAAGGATTTACGGGATCAAGAATCAGCTGCCTCTTCATGAACGACATAAACAATTCGGCAAGAGGGCGACAAAGGATTTAACTTACTAAGTCCCTCTTCTTGTGTATACATATCATTTTTAAATATAAAGAAATTTTGTTGAAGGCATAACTCGTTTAGTTAATATACACAGTTTGCCATTTCATAAGAAAATGAAGAATTGGATGAAACCTTTTTGAAAATCGTAAGTATGGCTTCATCAGGTTATGTAATTCTCTGAGTTTTGTAATTTAATCCAAGCTGTTTTCAACACTGTTCAAGCTTATATGTCGGAATGTCACAAACTGGTTCTCTTATGGATATGCCAGCCTTATGAACTTTCAGAAGGCCATAAAGTCCAGGGATGGTTGAAGATATAAGCAATAATAAACACCTCCAGTTATCACACAAGGTCGGGTCCAAAGAGTTTTCTTTAGGCCTCTTCTTGAAATCGGTATTATATTTGTTTACATGAGTTCTGGAACCTTTACTGAAGCCATTTTTCTTGAGATATTCTAAAACTTAATTTATATAGTCCATCTTATTTAAAATCATTAAACAATTACCCATATCAGCCTTTATTGAAAATGAGTTATTTTCTTTTACTCGTTCTTTGATTTTCTGTCTGATTGATTTGAGGTTTTGGTTCAATATCGAGAAAACTTGTGGAATTTTTTTTTAATTTGGAAAAGTTGTCCAGAACATAAATATTATGACTAAGGACCATAACTGACATTTCTTACCTTATGAGATCTAAAAAATGTTTCGACTGGTACTATAAGTTCTTCTATAGTTATATAATCATATATCAATAATACTTATACCAATATTCTTTATTGAGTTCAAGGGTGACTACTGAAGTGAGGGAAGCTATACGGATGTGGAGCCTCCCCCAATAAACAAATTTACATGTTTTTCTGAATAAAACGCGTGACATGAACAAATAATATAATTCATATAGGTAACCCACCTACATATGTAGGTATGAACATGCTTCTTCTTCCAGCTCCTTTTCAGATTGTTACAAGAAAGACAATGAACAAAATATGTTGCAAATAAATTCATTTCAACATAAAATAGAATAATTGGAAGGTCTAATGTCCTGAAAGACGGACGCGCAGATCATTGTACCATGTTTCGGATGTGTCAGAAGGACCTGCAATGTCCAATTAATACTCCGCATACGAATAAATAAAAAAATAGATTTTTGTTAATACCTACAAATATTTCTGAGACAAGAGCAATAGGTACACAGAAAAGATGCCAAAGTTTGATTAAGTAGTAAATAGAAATGAAAAAACTCACAAATGGAACATTATATAAGTTTTTAATATAATTGACTCAATTCCTGAAATAAACAAGAAGATGGAAGTTTACTTTTCTCTTCGACTAGTTTATCTTATTATTTTTTCATGTAGAATCGACTAAAATGTTAAAATAAAATTATTGTAATTTGAAAATCTTGAGTGTCGATGAATTCGATTTGTCCTACTTGATGACTTTCTTATACACAACCTGTACATTTCCGGTCCATGTTACAGAATGGCAGAATTGGGAGTTGGAAGTGGTAAAAATAAACTCTCCAGCAGAATGGTTCAAAAAAGTGTGGTCTCCCATTTTCACAATTTTTTTTCATAAAGAGTGAACTTTGGTGCAAAAATTATGTTGTCCCAGCCATAATGGAATAACTTCACTTTTAATGAAACTATTGAATAGAAAAATTTTCTTCTTCGAACGATCCATTATTCAACAATATTTCCATGTAATAGAATTTTAAGGAAAATTTCTCGCCACAATATTCTTTCCCGTTTTGAGGTCGGCAATGCCATTGGATAACAATTCATGAATAAGAAATGAGCGAAAAATTGGGTTGTCAGATTTAAATTGACTACACATAACTTCAATATCGCCTTATATCTTTCTAAGGCAGCCGATGCTTTTATGCTGTACAGGCAGGGGTTATCGATATAATTCAGCGCTGCAGTCTCTTTTTCCATGTGCTAGCTATTTCGTTCGAACTTTGGGGATTGTTATCTTCAAAGTGATAATATTGATTTTCTGATGATGAATTACCCTACGTTAACCTGACATCGATAAGGGTGGAAGTTTCAGTATAATCCCAGAAGTTTTTGTTTGAAACTCGCCTTATTCAATATTCTGTTCAAAATAAAAAAATAAAAAATCATCTTTCCTAAGCGCATCCTTCAGTCAGTTCATTCATACAATCTCACAAACAAAAATATTGATTATTTTTGGTGAAATACTTTTTTCTGATGAAGCTATTACACTTTGAATTGAACATCCAGCAGATATTTTACAAAAGTTTTGTGTCCTCATTCCTGGTATTGGAATACAGTAAAGAATGATCAAAATTTTTACTCTTGTGAAAAACTAAACACTTCATATATATGTCATTATGGGAGACATTAATCTCTACATGAAAATACCTGATAAACATATATAAGCCGAAAACAAGCTTTCAAGACAATTTCATCATAGAGCTTCTGAGGGGTAGTTTGGTACCTAGGGAGAATCAGGATAATATAATAATAATAATACCTACTTCAGATCGACCTCCATTCAAATTTGAAATGTTTGCGTTACAAAATTCGATTGATAATCTCGGTAATCATTAGTGTTACTTTGATAGAAATATTGGGAATTCAAATGTAGATTGCAGCGGCATGGTGATGATAGTTCGAACTAAAAATTTGATGCAGTAATTGTCATTTTTGGAGGGGATTTTGAGATTTTCGTCAAATGAATCCTTTTTCTCGGTTGATACATGTTTTTTCTCAGTTTTGAAGATTGGTTGCCGCAACTGGATTCAAGTGTGTAATTATTATCAATATTTCTTATTTTCATATACTTTTATAGGTTATATTAATATGTTATTGTTCTGTGATTGAAAGTACAGAAATTTTCGGAAATCTTTTGTGACCAGATATTAAGCTGCGCCTGGACTTTCAAGACCTACTGGGATGTCAACCATTGTTGAATGGACTATATGAAACAAATTCTGAATGAACTGATAAAACAGAGCAATATTTTTTGAATCAGAACTTCTTTGCTTTTTACACGATCATAAAAGAAGGAAATTGATTGTATGAGAGCCACAATTATGATATCTTGCCTTCTCCATTATCTACAATGGCTAAAATAGGAACACTAATGCTGAGAAAACTTGTCCAGTTGAACTGGAAATCAGAAATGATTTTCTGAATGAAGTTTGTGTGAATATTATAGAAATTTATATGTATATCAACTTACCTGGTGAAAAAAGCCCTCTCTGGGGGAAACAGATTTGTTTTTTGTGTAAATTCTTTTATTTTGAGGTAATATATCGAGGTTAGTTGATTCGCCTCCGTAACTAATTTGAAATGTATAAAAACTTCACCATGCTATGAGGACAAGATACATATGTCCTTAAAAATTGACTCCACGTTCATATTTCATCATGGAAAATAGTGAAAACTGACACCTTTATAAGAAAGTCGTATTCGAAGATTTGCTCAAACGATTCAAATTGTGAAAACTTCCACTAAGCTTCCCTCATTGTCACGAGATATATGAAGATATTCAACAGATTAAGATATAATTTTCATGAAAACTCTCATTGAAACACTAAATTATCCTCAGTTCCTATAGGTAAACAAACAAAAGTGTATTCAATTTTTATGTTCAAAAATGGACACCAGAGGGCAAATCATTTGCTTGGAATTCCCAATAGTAATGTATTGAGTCTGTCAAGCAAAATTTGATTTGGAAATAGCACAATATACAATTTTTTCCAGTTGCTACTTCATTGCAGTAAGTATTCATTCAAACATCCACTCTACCGAATGTGTTCGGTTCCTTAAGTAGTCCCAGGAATGTATTTTAAAAGTTTGACCGTATAATGGTATCCTAACTATCGGGACTATTGCCAATAAAAATAATAAATGGCCAGGAGACCGAGGAGTTTTAAAATGTGAATAAACTTGAGGCGCCCCGGAAACTCTTGCTGCGTGTGTTTCCGGAAAAATTTATGGTCTGCATTTGGTCGAATTAGATTTTAAATCTTCACTCAGACCTTGTCACGGACAGAGCAAAGCAGTCCGTTGTTCTTTCGCGTCATAGAAGTACTTTTCGGAAATAAATTTTGGTGAGTAAAAAACGTAAAAAATCATTTCATGAAAAGTTCGTTGCTAATCGAATCGATTATTTCGGGAGTGCAGAGGGGTTTTGAAGCCTTTTCAGGTAATATGAATGAAATATCAATCAATTCAGTTGCAAATAATATACTTAATACAAGTACCTAGTCTAAATCAATTACGAAATGATTATAAACCTACCTGCTTGCATAAGAAATGTGGCCCCAAATTTTGCTGGCTCTATTTGAAAATAGTTATAGGCAGTAGATGATTTTGTTGAAACATTCATGGCAGTCATCTCACATTATACAGATTCTCTGTAATCTGTGCATGAATTAGAAAAAAAGACTTTTCAAATTAAAAGGGCAAGTGTCCTTATCCAAAAAGATACAGTCGTCTCATTTATTTTTGTGGATAGTCTCTTAGGAGCAACTATCCGCAACTATAAAATCTTCGAGGAGCAAAAAAGCAGATTTCTTTCTTCTGTTGTTTTTTCCGACTTACTGTAACTTACTTGTTTCAAAGAAAACAAAAACTGGAAGGGTACGATTTAAGTCAACTAATAGCTAAGGAGTAGATTTGCCAGCTACACCTGCCAAGGCAAGTCGCACCGGAATGTGTGTGAAGTTGGCCCAGCACTTTTCGATTTTCGAAACAAAAAATTTTGTGCTGAATTGTTCTAGGTTTGTGCTGATTTGTGCCGTTGAAATTTTTGTTTTATTCCACACGGTTCTCAAAATATTTCACAAAATGTATAGAATGGGCTAGCCCAGCACTTATCGAAAAAATGAGTTTTGACGACTGAAACAGGTTGTGCTACGCATGTACAGTGTTGTGCCGTTCGAATTTTTGCGAAAGTCCCTCTTATCTCCCGGAAAATCGAAAATGAATAAAAAAGTTAGCCTAGCACTTTTGATTTTTCTTCTCAAAAATTAGTGGAAAAACTTGTGCTACATTTGTGCTGACTTGTGCCGTAAATATTTTCTCGAAAATTCGTCGGATTTTCCGGGAAATCGCGAAATTGAAAAAAAAATTAGCCCAGCACTTTCGTTTTTTCTCAACGAAAACATATGTGAAAAATTGTGCTAGACGTGTGCTAACTTGTGCCGTTGAAATTTTCACGAAAATCCTTCTAGTTTTCCGAAAAATTAAGATTTTGGAAAAAAGTCAGCCCAGCACTTTCGCGTTTTTGCAGTTTAATTTTTTTATAAAGTTGTGCTACATTTGTGCTGATTTGTGCCGTTGAGATTTTCAGAAAAAACTTTCAACTTTCCTTCAAATGGTGGATATCAGAAAAATCAGTAGATTGCCTGAAAATCAGTATAAATGGCAACAGGCCTAATACCGTTGAGGTTTGCAACCCTGCGTGCACAACCTACGACTTATCAAGTTTTGCATAGCGTCATAAATCATCAGAAGTGTATCACGATAACAATGTTGCCAGAATTCAGTTTTCGGGAGAGGAATCTCGTAAATTGAGCTTAATGAACTCCAGCGTGGATAGCTAATGACTAAAGAAGATTACTATTGTTTATAACTTGTAGATCAAATTCTTGAAAAATGATGTTAATAATTGTTTACATGCCGTTAATTTTTCAGGTTAATTTCATACACGGACTGAAAGGTATCTTCTATATTTATATAAAATTTTGAGATTAACGGTAAACTGTTTTCAGAGTCACGTATCTGCATCTGTATCAAGAGTATTGAGTTGTAAACAATAGTAATCTTCTTTAGTCATTAGCTATCCACATTGGAGTTCATTAAGCTCAATTTACGAGATTCCTCTCCCGAAAACTGAATTCTGGCAACATTGTTATCGTGATACACTTCTGATGATTTATGACGCTATACAAAACTTGATAAGTCGTAGGTTGTGCACGCAGGGTTGCAAACCTCAACGGTATTAGGCCTGTTGCCATTTATACTGATTTTCAGGCAATCTACTGATTTTTCTGATATCCACCATTTGAAGGAAAGTTGAAAGTTTTTTCTGAAAATCTCAACGGCACAAATCAGCACAAATGTAGCACAACTTTATAAAAAAATCAAACTGCAAAAACGCGAAAGTGCTGGGCTGACTTTTTTCCAAAATCTTAATTTTTCGGAAAACTAGAAGGATTTTCGTGAAAATTTCAACGGCACAAGTTAGCACACGTCTAGCACAATTTTTCACATATGTTTTCGTTGAGAAAAAACGAAAGTGCTGGGCTAATTTTTTTTTCAATTTCGCGATTTCCCGGAAAATCCGACGAATTTTCGAGAAAATATTTACGGCACAAGTCAGCACAAATGTAGCACAAGTTTTTCCACTAATTTTTGAGAAGAAAAATCAAAAGTGCTGGGCTAACTTTTTTATTCATTTTCGATTTTCCGGGAGATAAGAAGGACTTTCGCAAAAATTCGAACGGCACAACACTGTACATGCGTAGCACAACCTGTTTCAGTCGTCAAAACTCATTTTTTCGATAAGTGCTGGGCTAGCCCATTCTATACATTTTGTGAAATATTTTGAGAACCGTGTGGAATAAAACAAAAATTTCAACGGCACAAATCAGCACAAACCTAGCACAATTCAGCACAAAAATTTTTTTTCGATAATCGAAAAGTGCTGGGCCAACTTCACACACATCGCACCGGAACCTACCCAGTCAATACACATTTCGAAGTATTACTTTGCAAAACGTTGCGCATGGTCGAAAGTTCAGTCTAAGCATGGGAAAGGTATGGCCCGCCGGCCAGGGCCATCCCACGTGATAGTCTGATCCGGCCCGCGTCAAGAATATGAAAGAATCACACTATTTTGGTGGGCAGTTTGACTGCCCGAGGTAAGGGAAACTACTATTGAAGGGAAGCTATTCTTGAAATACTTTGATAATCAATAATTCGAGGTTCATCTAAATTATTCAACGTCTGTATCTTAACTAATTTTATTCACAACGACAATTTTACATCTCTTAGGCCAGGCGCAAATAGAAACGCAGGTTAGTGAGGTGACGCAGCGTGAGTTTTTGTAAAACATAGAAAAGAACAAGACGGCGCAAATAAAGCGTGACAGTGACTTGTCAGATAGTACGTGAAGCGCAGGAAAAAGCTGCGTCACCTCACCAACCTGCGTTTCTATTTGCGCCTGGCCTAATAGTTATCTCAAAGTCAATGTTGCGGCCTGTTTATTATCATCATAAAGTGCTGAACATTATACATAGAAGCCAAGACGACAAATCAGCTGGAAGCGTGTTAGGTGGAAGAAGGACTTCTAATAAATAGAAGTCACCAATTTGTTATTCGAACTGCATAGAGTTATTGTCGAGGCTCAGCCTTGCAGTACTGCGTGTGCATTTGGCAGCGGCTGGCAGTATTTCCTATAACTGCGCAGATAATCGATCTTGATAGTATCCACAGAACAAGCACAAGTCGCCAAATCTCCTTCGATGTTCCGACGACTGCATCACAGAAAACAAATACCTAATGCCGCATGCAATCCAAAAGCTAAAACGAATGGCTGGGTGCTGAGTTCCAAACATGAAAGCAATATTCAAGTCTGAATAATACATGAAAATTTATTCAATTATGCGATTCTGCGTAGTTAGAATCCATTAAACAACGGGTTCTTTCTAAATTAAATTTTTTGATTGATGAAGAGAAAAATACTCACGTAACAGATGACTTTGTCCTTAATGCTCTTGGAACCTGCATTATATCTCATGGCTGCTTAGAGCATACTGGTTCAATATAAGCCAATATTTGGCTGTAGCCAGTTTTCGCCAGTCCATGAAGTTCAATATTCATTTATTTCCCTCAAAAATTCACAGGGTGTGTCACAAAGTTTTCCAAAATATTTGGAATTCTCCCTCTCAGGAAGAATATATCCTTACTAAGGCATTTAGCAAAATGTATATAAATCTAAGCATTAAATATTAAACAATGAATAAGTCTTGACTGTCGCACTGTAGCAACCTTTTTAGCACACTATATATAATTACTCTTTTGTCCGAGCTCAGTCGGTTGATTGGGTGTGGGCCTGATCTCACAAACTCAACCAGTGGAAAAGAAACACAAAGCTCAAATCGAGCAAACTCCACGTTTTATTTACACTAGAATTTTTTCTTTACAAACTATACAAACGCTTATATAATAATCTGGTACCAGAGCTTCAAAAAGTAAAAATATTCACAAAGAATTTCAGAAATAGAGATATACACAAATGATATAAGTTTTCTGGATATTACTTCCCTGATAGATTTTGGAATTCTCAGATGGTTGCGATGTAGGTATTTATTCCAGAGTTATAGTTCCTTGTACACTTCAGCTTTAGCTTTTCTAGTGACTGGTGAAAATCTTCAACAGGCTCAGGGAAAGGTCTTCCAAACTCCTAATATGCTAGTCCAGGGAAGTTTCGTAAAGTCTGGAAAAGTAATTTTAGGAAAATTATTCCAGGAAAAATGATTCCAAATAAATGGTTCCAAAAATGATTCCAGAAAAAAACTGTAAACATCGACATAAATGAGAACAGTGAAGCACATTAAAATATTGGCACTTCTGTCTCTATCTCATACAAGAAAAAATGAATAAAAAAAATTCTCGTGCAGTATTTTTCGCTATAATTAAAATTCATGATAAAATAATTCGAGAAGTCTCATTCTCTTACTATATAAAATTCTCGATAAAATTATTGAGACAGAAGTGACATGCAATTATAAAAATTAAGAAAAGAAAGTTTTCATTTCATTCTTCACAAGATGGCGGAGGCGTAAAGAGAAAACTGAAAATGAAAATTTCAAAGAATGTTATATAAAAAAAACAATCGAATACACAAAGGTGAGCAGGGCCGGATTAAGATCACTTGGCGCCCGGGGCACAAGATATTTTTTCGCCCCCCCTCCCCCATATTACAATAATGATCATTCAATAAAAAAGAGTTATTTTCATAATGAAGTTTTTTCATCGAAAAGTAAAGCCAGCAGAAATTATGAAGAACATATGATTTTTTATATGAACTATAGGTATCGCTGAGTCAAAAATAAGGAGTAAACCAATGTTAAGAATGCATTAGACAGCTCAATATTCGCAAAAAAATCCTGCAAAATGAAAATTTTTTTCATACAGCCGTTTTTTTGTGTTTCACCACTGAATTTCTGAAAACAATCGCGATTTTATTTTTTATTCGCTATAATATCGGAGAAATTATATTTTTTCTCTAGTTTTCAGCATTTGAGATTACAGAATGAAAATACAAATTCTCAAAATTTCTGCAGCTCTTCCTATTTCCTCCCAATCATCAAATTCAAAATGTTTTTTATTAAATCTTCGTTTGTGGTAGTCATTGTTCCTAAAATAAAATTCTATCAAACTCCCTCTTTCTGACTGGGTCATTTCAACTTGTTCGTCAGTCGTACTCACTAACGAACGTTCAAAATACACGTCCACAGACCAAGTGTTATTTCCTTTGAGCCTGCGTTTAAAACTGACAACTATCGGATCGCTCCGAACGACGCAGGGGTTCAGTGCGCAATACGTCCATACATCTCATAAAATTTGGGGTTGGGATTTTCATTGACGTTGAACGAACCGTTTTTCAGTGAGTACGCGCCTGAACATGATGAAAAATTCAAGAATATTCAATTTGAAAAAAAAAAAACAAAACGTTTCTCATATTTTTCAGACAGAAAAGTTGGTAGTTATGAAAAACAACATATTTTCAAAATATATATCGCAAAATAATCCCTGCAACCAGGAGAGCGTGGAATGGAGGTCGAAATTCACTTCGGGGCATCAAAATTTTCAAAGAATTTAATCAACAGTTGAATTGAGCTTTGTGTGCCTTTGTGATTGCTCCACTTGGTCTAAGCACTCTTATTCCACTTTTATCTTTGCACAATGAACATCCGTCAATGAAATATATTATGACGTAAATCGACAGTACTATTAAAAATATAAAAACAGAAACAATAAAATAAAATCACATTCCCGGCCAATGCTTCTGTGAATGCCGATTGCCATACCGCAAAAATTCGTTTTAGATACGTGCGCTTTCTATTCACCCTGTGTATTGCTGACTAGTCACAATATTCCCGAATGAATAGAATGCGCTCGAGCTCGGGCATCGAAGAGGCGGTGGGGAAATAGGCAACGGTTCGTTTGGAAAGTATATGACGACTGATATCGATCGAAACCGTATGTTTCTATTATTTGGAATCGGTTTTCTCTATTTCAGTGGTTTCCGTATTTAGATACTGTTACTTACAATGAATTCGCCCCCAATACTGGATTCGCTTAGGGCAATTGCCCTTTTTGCCCTGGGGTTAATCCGGCCCTGAAGCTGAGAAGCGATTTAGAAATGTACTTACCCCTTCTTTGAGGGTTTCCTTTCAAATATCAACAATCTAAAAATTTTGCGAGAATTTTTCGATATATTCAGAGCAATTCACAGCCGTGACTTGTTCAGCGATAGAGCGATATCAGGAACGGGAAAGAAAGAAAGGATTTCTTCACTGCGTAGACACACATATGAACGCACAAATATGACAAACATTGACACAAAACATATATTTCACGATTTCTTCCCTGGCTGGTTTTCTCGTTGAAAATGAAAGACCAGCGAACAAATTCGTCGTGTAGACCGCTACAGCACTCACATAAAAATTATTTAGGAGATCATTGGAGAGTGGAAATATTCTTTGATGTTCCAGTGCCATTCCCAATGTATATCCCAATGTTGCTGAAATAATCAATCTTTCGAAAGTACTGTTTTGCGATTCGTTGACGGAACAGGTATGTTCAAGCAAGAAAAAGTAGTGGTCGACCAAAGACGAAAACCTCATACTTATTCAGCAATAATCTCGTACCACTAATTTCGTAGGTACCGAGTGGTAGAGGTAAGAGGGGAAAATCAGCTGATTTAGAGGTTTGGGAATTTTCTGTTCCTTCGAAAACCGCCGAACGTTCATGTCCGCGAAAAATAAAAAACGGAAGACGAATAACCGGAGCATAGGCGCGTACTACTAGTGAAAATATAATGACATAAGACAGAAGCTCCACGAACCTCTTTCGGGTTTTATCTGTGGCTGGAGTATCTGTTGACATATTTTATGCCACACGATTTTGAATGAAAGACATCAGTTTGTTTTCATAAAGATTGACATGTTATCAGAAAATTAAAAATATTGATAACCTATCCTTGTAGTATCAAAAAAAAATTTGAGTTACCGAACTTAATCAAGTCAATGGCAAAATGTGGGACCTATTTTCATTTATGGAACTTTAACAGTAGAACGTTATGAATAAGGAGAAAGCATCATGCCTTTTTATAGCTAAATCGAATTTTGATAAATTGTCCAATATTTGTTTTCATGTGCTTTTGTTTAGTCATGGATTTTCAGTAACGACCAAATTAATTCAATATTTATAGAGAATTAATAAACATATTGAGATACTGACTGTGATTTATTCATATTACTGAAAGAGGTAGAACCGTTTTACAAAAAAGACATAATAGCACGATCCGTTCAAGATTCATGTCTCTTACGTATGAAAATAGCGGACATGTTTAAAATTTTCACCAAGAATTTTTCTAAACGCCTCCGATTGTTTGGATTTTTGTGATCTAACTCAATGGAAGAAATGCTTTTCTCACTTTGGGCGAAATTTACTTTTCCTTAAAAGTTTCTATATAAAATTACGATGTATAGGTTAATGTCATCATTTTTTATATTTTGGGAAGATGAAGTAATTCAAGAAAAGACCTACGTTCAGACACCGAATATCAACGTTTAAAATTCCATAGCAGATACAGATCCATACAGGATTGAGCAGGACTTGGTCCTATTGAAAAAGGAAGAAGAGGAAGAAGAAGAAGAAAATTCCATAGCCTACTTGACGACGAATTTTTTTGAACGCACATTATTTAAAAAATTTCTTTGTTTCCATTTGAGGTTCTCTACCTCTGAAAAGAACCCTTCAATTACTATTGAAATAAATGTATGTAAATTACATGTTTGTATTATTATGCGTTATTTGAACAGAACATAACTTTTTGCAGTATCGATTAACTCCGGTTTTTATTTCAGGTAATGGCGATCGATTCTGGGCACATTTGGATTTATGATCGATCTACTTCACTCAAAATGTACTTTCAGGTATTCCCTACTAGTTATTTTTCAGCTTGTTGTCAAACACTTCTCAATATTATTGATATTCTCTTGATCAGGTCGCATAGCGATCGTATAGGGTACTCAAATTTGTCATAATCAGCTGAGCGGTCGTTTCCATGGGACACGAAGCATAATATTGAACCGGTGTGTTAAAGATTTGGATTTTTATACTTTCGCAACTAATGAGGAAATGATTGCTTCTTGTTGTGCAAACCAGTGTGGAAGTAAAGTTGAAAGGTACGATGTAAAGTTTTTTAGAATACTCGCTGCTCGGAATTTTAAGAAAAAAGTTCACAGATAAAATAGTCTATTGGGTTCAAATCCGGCGGAAGTGCTGGCTATGAATGTGGAACTCCCCTACCTATCCATCTACATATTCAAAAAGTTTTCTTTGAGAAAATTTCGCACATTTACACAAAAAAGAGGAGCACTTCATCGTGTTGAAAATACATTCCGCTAGTATTCTCATCTTGCAGAAGTACTGAAAACAAATTCTGTAGAAAATTTAAATACTCTTCACCGGTTAATTTGACTGCAAAAACATGCGATCCTATAAAATGGTTATACAAAACGGCACACCACAGAAATGAATTCTAGGAGGAACTTGGGCAAATAATTGAAAATGTTTGATGAATTGAGGGAAAATACACTGAGCAGAATGGAGGCCAACTTAGGTATTATTCAGTTTCTTCGTTACGTTTCAAATCATTTGTCCATTTTCATAAATTTCGATTTACAGGGTGTTTCATGGCCATATTTAAGTTCAATCGAATTTTAGGTTTCGAAGGAATTAAGTGCACGTCATTCAAATCTAAATAATATTTTTACCGCTACAGACCTCCTATTGATATGTGGTTTTCAAGGATATTTCATGAAAAAAGTAGTTCATTGGGCAAAACCAACCATAGGTATTACATTTGAAACGAAAAAATTTTTTTTCCAATTTTCCGAAGAAATGTATAATTTAGGTCTCGCCTAATTCTCATTGATTAGGCGACTGAAGTCTAGTCACTTTTTGTGTATTGTGTGTAGTAAACGTATAATATGAAGCCTTAAAATTTTAGAAACTTCTAGAATTCACGCAGAATTATAAATGCAAGCAAACCCTGATAACGTCATTGGAAGTAATATCGAAACGTTGGTATGAACGAACCTAAGAGATTATGGAAATAGACAATTATCCGAAAAGTAATCATAGTTTCCATATGACTGTATCCATGGATGGGTTCATAAATTGTATTCATCAATCATTCATACTCAATATCAACAGGATGTTGAATGAAAAATGAATTCAAGAAACTATAAGAAAATACTATGCTTGAGTTTTCAAGGAATGGAAACACTATTAATCCATTATCTAGAGTATTCACGACTCAAATCAAAACAATAGTTTCGATAAACTGTTGAACCGGAAAAAACACAAAATGAGGTTGAAGTCACTAAACCCATTAGTGGGCAAAATTGGTGATACCTGAACTACAACTTTTTTACCCAACGAGATAGAGAAAAATGAATGTACCATGTACCCGAGCATGTACCAATTATAGGCCAAAATTTAAACTTGGACGATTTCAACTTTGGTCATTATCTCCGTTTCTGTTTGTGCTAGGACGTTCGAGAGGATGTTGAAATGAAGACACTATATAGACACTTTTTTGATGATTTTTTCCAACAGGTTTATTCAATGAGCTATAACATAAAGTTGTGTTTTTTCTTATGAAAACAGTAGTTTAAAATGACTTAAGGTAGAATCGCCACTTTTGTACCGTTTCTGAAATATATTATACAGCACTCTCAGTCTTTCTAAGTCATTTTAAACTACTATTTTCATGAAAAAAATACCTACATCTTTATGTTATAGCTCAGCAAAGATACCTGTTGAAAAAAAATCATAGTACGACACTGGATCGCTATCAAAAAAGTGTCTGTATGTTTTCATTTCAACATCCTAGCTTAAACATAAACGGAGATAATGACCAAAGTTGAAATTTTAATTTTGACCTATAACTCGAAAACAAAAGAAGATAGAATAATGCAGTTGCTGGCATTAGTAGTTTCTCGAAAAAAGACGACCGTAGTGTGCCATGCATTTTCCTCTATCGTGTTGGGTTGAAAAAGTTGTAATTCAGGTATCACCAATTTTGCCCACCCTGTACATAGGAAACCCTTCAGTGATACCCGACAATATATGTTTATTAAACTGAAGTAGTGTGGTAAATGAGGTGTTCCTATTTCAGTTTTGTTTGATTTTATAGTTTTGACGTCTTACATGTTTTTTAAGTGTAAGTATGTAAGTATATATTTTGGTGAGGGTGAAGTCTGTAAAGTGTCGTGATTTTTCATTTCAATTTGTAGTCTTTGGCTCTAGATGGAATCAAGTATTCCGAAACCGGTTCCAATGATCTAATAAAGATCAGTAAAAGAACTGTTGGTTTTAGAGATTATCACTCCCCTTCGTTAATGAAGTTTTTTCCTATACGAATCCGAGCTGACACTTATAAGCGAGATAGTATCGTTTATTTGTGTGCTTTGATTTCCAGCATTGGTGAATGAAACGAAAATTATGGAAATATTGCCGGAGCTATAGCATTTCCTTCTATATCTTTATGTAGTAATGGAATCTGTGTCATTAAAGGCAACTATAGCTGGAAGCTGCTTATCTAATTCATCTCCATGTCCGTATATAGATAATTCTCCCTTCAAACAGTTTCCACTATCGGGAATCCAACGAATAAACATGCCTTCAACGGAGAGCGCGTTGTTGAGCATTTCAGCGCGGAAGTGCACCTTCATAATTAACGGGCTAATCGGTGCAGTTTAAACGTGATTCTGATGATAAAAGTTCGCAATCTGCTTTTATATTTCCGCCTTAATTCTCTTCCACACTCAATTATGCATTCACTTTGCTGATACGAAATAAAGCGGTCTGGAATTAAGAGGGAAAATGTAGACTCAGATTTGGTCCGTTGAAGTATCGACTTGGAACAGAAGAACGATGAAATAATATCTGTTGATTAATTTCAATATTTAATCTCAATATTATTGTAAAACGCAAGTTAACACTTCTTCGACATGATTTCTTGATTGCCTCCGTGAATTATGTTCACTGACATTCTCATATTTTTGTCTTTTTTTCTCTTCTTTCTTTGATTTATATGCATTGTTTGCTCATTTTTTCTTTTTTTTTGATTTAGGTATATTCAAATGTATTTTTTCGTAAACTACAAGGGTTAAGTGGTAGAGCACCTTTGGGTGAACTTCCCCTTGAGATTTCTGGTGAAATAAAGACATTTATTATTATTATTATTATAATGGGCCTATACTCTCACATTCAGTTCAGAGTGTAGTGTACACTACACTAAACAAAACTGTACTGAATATCTGTGGAAACCTCCTTGAAGCTAGCTGAAACACAATCGAATTTATTACGCCATATAATGAAACATTTTTTGTTCTCTCAATTTTTGGAGAAACTGGGGGATTTCAGGCCACTCACGTAGTTTTAACTGTACAGTTAGAACTGCAGCAGTGGATGTGGTAAATCTTTCAGTTTGCTCTATGGATTCGAGAAGGTCCGATGATTTTGGCTGTTCTCAGTTTACTTTCTGCAATTTTGCCAAGAAGAAAAGGGAGAAAGCGTAAACAGTAGTGCAAGAAGTGGCTACAAAAACGCAATTTATCTTCGCATATAAACAGGGTGATTTATAACTATTGGGACATAGGCTAAGGGCAGATTGTTTGACT
This sequence comes from Coccinella septempunctata, assembly GCF_907165205.1. Taxonomy (NCBI): domain Eukaryota; kingdom Metazoa; phylum Arthropoda; class Insecta; order Coleoptera; family Coccinellidae; genus Coccinella; species Coccinella septempunctata. The sequence goes on along the minus strand of NC_058193.1, from coordinate 17,291,856 downwards.
TTCGAACTTCAACGCCCTCTATCTTTTTCCACAGCAATATTTTATTGAGGTATATTTGGTCCTACCGCCATATTTTGGTCCAAACAATCTGCCCTTTACCTATGTTATGAATCACCCTGTACTTGGCGCGACCAAGGTATTCGGCAAATTTAACTTGCCATAAGCAAAGTTCGATCTATATATGACGATGGAGTCAACAATCACTTGGTTTTGTTTACGCGACACGTTGATGCGCACCCTTGTTCGACACAAACTGAACTGAAAAGTTGCAAAACTTCAAAATTGAACCCCCAAACACGGTCAGTTCAGTTGGCCTTTCAGTTAAAAATATGAAAAATTCTATAGTCTCAGCTAAACTCTACACTCTGACAAAAAAGTATCTGGAAATTCTCATTTAAATTGCCCGCGTTGAGTATTTTTAATATTTATTTGTAGTTTTTGTATGTTGGTAGGACTGTCAGTAATTACTATTATGATAAAATTGGGAATAAATTTGGGAAGGAATGGCATTTATTCCAAGATTTCGACACTGCCACCTGTCGGCGAATATGAGGTGGTACGATGTTTGACAGCACAGGCAACCAATGCAGAGGTGTAGTTTTGACAGTTCCACTAACAATCCTCATAGAATCATTGAGTAGGGTATCGATTTTATTGACGTGAGCCCTGTTGAACCAAACAGAGCAACAGTACTCAGCAGCAGAAAAAAACTAAGGCCAAAGCTGCTATTAATTAACTGAAATATAGCTGGTTGATCAACTCTGCGAATATAGAGAAGCTCCAAGGAAACTCCAAGAGGAGATCCAAAGAGATCCAAGGAGATTCGAGGAGATCCGAGGAGATCCAAGGAGATCCGTGAGGGAGGCAATCTTTCGCCGTAGAAAATCCCCTCGGTTACCCTCTCGATCGAAACATATCACTACATACTAAAATAACAATTGAATGAAAGTGGTATCGTAGGGAGTTGGACAAATCAAAGGCTTTTTATAACTCCGTCGACGTTCCTTTCTCAAGACTGGAAAAAATTATTCTTTATTGAAGAAATGTATGAATACACAAAACAATCCTACAATCATTACCTCGTTATAATACGGCAAAAGATCTTAAAAGTTGAAAAAAAAAATAGTAACATGAATTATCCGATTTTTCGTAGTCAGGAATAAAAATCATAATCTTAATCTATAGGACACGTAAACAAATTCATTAATTGTCAGGTCTCACCATAGAAATTATAACTTACAATGGAAGCGGTAAAGGAAAGAGAAACGTGTTGCCTAGAGAAAGATAGAGCTAGTAGTGGCAAAAAGCTCGATAAAAACGTTGTTTACGAGTGTTTGTCGTTTGCTGTCGTTGTGCTTTTTATGCGATTTTCCCCAGTGTTTTGAAATAAAAGTGTTTAATAACACTTATACATAATGGTTAAATCTTGTGCAGCCATAAACTGTACAAACTGGCGGTAAAAAGAAAAAATTTCATTCCCATTGAGGACTATTTTATGTTAATGGCAATAAAAATTTAAAAGTAGGATCAGTGCCGTCAGTATTCAACTTCCCTGATAAAACCCAAAAGAAAACTTTTAAAACCGCACAGCTGGCGTTTGATGTCCTATGTTTATATAAACTTCCCAAGGGAATAAACCCCTAAACTTATTGTATTGAAGTTTGAAACACTCTGTATTCATTTAAATTCATTAAATGAACCATTACTGCGATCGCAATAGGATTTATATTTTTCTTCTTGCTAAGTTCCTTGAATTTTCATATTCATGAATTTTTTCAGCTATAAAAACAAATCATTCAGGAAATGCATGCGCCCAATATTTTCATGTTTGCTCCTAGAATTGTCATGAAAAACGCACAAATAACAGAATTTCCACACTCATTCAATGCTTTTTAAATGGAATTTGCGGGCTTTTTGCCACTACTAGCTCTATCTCTCTCGGCAACACATTCTTCCATAGCTCGAATATGGGAGGGCTCATCCATGTTATTTTAGTATATCTATGGGTCTCACATACGTCACAAACATAGAACTTAAATTTAAACTAACATAAGTCAAAGCCCGGAACCTAGATGTGTCTACGCTACAAGAGTCAAGGTCATGGAATCCAAATTTAAAGTAGTTAACTAGCCAACGAACAAAACACCAGCAGGTAGAAAATATGAAGTTTTCATATTGATTTGTTTCAAATGTCCTGTTCTAACTATAATCTAGTTGTCATCCTAGAAATAGTACAGTCGTAAAATTTACTAAGATTATTAGTATCTTCTCTAAAATTGACCGAATTCATTTTCCTTATGAACACCATTTCACTTATGAGTCTTTGAATATTTCTGTTCCCTATCTAAAATTTTTACGTTGTTAAAATTGAACTTATGTCCTTCCTTTTTCATATGTTGGGTCAACGCTGTTTTGTTCCCTCTGTTATTATGTACTTGTGCTGCATCCCATACATGTTGTCTTATTCTCTCACTTAAATATTGTTTAGTCTGTCCCACTTACCCTTTTTTACAATTTGAGCAGGCAACTTCATACACTACACTGGATTGTTTGTCTGGAGGAGTTTGTGCGTTTTTCCCAAGCAATACAGTTGCTGAGTTATGTTGTTGTATTTTATCAGTTGTTTGTATTGCGTTTCACTGATTATTTTTACATCTTTAAGTGTTTTGAGGAATTGGTATTGCCTTTGTCTGATCTACTCATGATAATGTCTGGGTTATCCTTTATGAATTTTGATGTTGTTCTGTAGTAGAGTCATTCGGGGCAACTGTGCGCACTTTTGCCTTTCAAGCCATACCCTGTTTCAAATGTTGAAGCTAGGAAAATTAAAACATATTCATAAGATAGAGAATTTTCTAATCTATAAGAAAACATCAAAAAGCAAACAAACAAAAACGTTTTCTTTCCACAAAAAAGAATTTAATAGAGAAAGTCGGAGTGCCTTCACATGCCCCGTATTGCGGGTAAGTGTGCGCACCCTCACGGGGTAAGTGAACGCAGTGCTTAGTGAACCACACAATCAAAACAAATTCCAAAATACTGTCATCAAAATGTTACAATATTAGAGAAATGCTGTTTATTGTCAATACAGAAGCGCCTTTTTACAAGCAGTACATTATTTTTCGTGCCACAATTCTTGGTTAACACAACACTTGATATATTCCCCTGTTGGTGGCTCTTCATATTTTTCTGAACAAATGGGACAATATTGATCGAGTCTTAACCAAGAAAATCAACAATGTCATAATTTATTCCTCACTGAACTAATGCCCATATAATGAATCTATGCGTACACTTACTCGCGCACACTTTCCCCAGTAAGCCAAAATTTGAATTGACGTTCTTATAGAGTTGAGCAGCCCAACCTAAAATTTTTTATTATATATTTAGATTAATATGCCCATGATCGAATAAAATATTGTTTGACACTGAGGGACTCGGAACTTGGACCTGGCAGAATGTGCAGAGATGCTAAAAATTAACAAGAAAACTAGTGAATTTGATTGATTGCAAATAAAAAGTTAAAGAAACGTGGCACGGCGCACTCCTATGAAAAACTAATATGGCGATTCTGCGCCCTTGTTTCACCCAAATGAATCCCTCTTTCATACATTGCATAGTCGAGATATACGCACTGCGCACACTTACCCATTGCGCTCAGTTACCCCGAATGACTCTACTTGTTTAAGGGATCCACGTTGCTCGGTCTGTGGAGGAAATTTAGTAGTAATCTCATACATCTTGATCTGATGGTGTTTTTCTCATCCTCTTCAACGGTGAGTGCATGGACAAAACTCTCAATGTCCTTTATAACATCCAAAATTGGGACAGTTTTTGGAACGACGCCATGTTTAGGGCCCAAAACTAAAACGATTCGGGCTTCTGTTGGGATTTCTACATTTGAACAATTGAATATTGAATTTTCATCAAAATCAAAAATAATCTGCTTGTTATCAGAACTTAGTATCGTTGATATAAAATTCTTATTTCATTCTGAAAACTATTTATTCCTTATAATTATTTCACGTATCAGTATTTTTTGCGGGATAAAGACATCATGAATTACATACCTATCAGATCCGTATTATCAATATCAGAATTGTTCAATGTCTCATCTTCTTATTCGATTAGATACACTTTTATGCGCGACCCATACGCTGGATTACACCTAGAAACAATTCAATGCCGCAAACGGTGTAAACTACCCTTCGTCTTTTCAGAAAGGATCTTCACGGTCCATTTCAAACCCATTTTTTTTATCATTGCCGTCGTGAAAATTCTGTTGAAACTTTCGAACCATATAGCATGAAGAATTTCGGCAGAAATGAACTTTCTAGACATCCGGGGAATTCGCACATAGAGGCTGAAACTGGAAACAAAGCACGAAATGGAAAACCGTCTAGTGTCATGCCATTACTCGGGATCGCCGGAAATGCGTTCGTTATTTGAATTCCTCATTCATTCTGTTTCATGTGTTCAGTTGTAATGTGTAAATGGGAAATGTAGATTCCCGTTGTACTCGTCGTTTTTCCAGCTGATGTGTCCTGATTTTTGTTGATGAAGGCCAGAAGAACTGAAGATAAAATCTGATCCAAATTAGAGTATAGTCCGACATGAAGGAACGATTTATGCTCTTGACTAGAATCTTCGGTATATTTTGTATATATTTCAAGGTGGGAAAATGAGAAATTCAATAATAATGAAAATTAAATTAGAGAAGTGTGACTTGTTACTTTTGAACTGTGAATTACCGTAATAGCTATAGGGGAAAGTCGTGTATTACCGGACATGATACGAAAAAATATTAAAACATAAATTTATCCTCGAAGTTTTCAACAAACTTAGTATGAAATGATTATTCCACATAAACTTCACATGTCCTGAAAAGGTACAAACATACACTTCATAAAATAAACATACATCGTTCAAAGAAAATAAAGTGAACACTTTGAATTTCTTCAAGACTAGAGGGTAACATCGGACACGAAAAAAAATTGTAGATACTGCTGAAAAAAGCTAAATTTTAAAAATAATCACACTTGTATTACGTATGACCCTTTTCTACGTCAGAGCATCCCTCATATAGATCCATTCATTACACTCACCACCAGAGACATCCTTGGTTGTCTCTGCTCACAACACTGTAAATCCAGAAAATTTTAGTTTTTTGTTGTTCTTAGGTTATCGTCCATTTAGTTAGATGCATATTTCTGTATGTTTTTGTATATTTTGTGTTTTTAACCTTCATTGATCAATCGATACGGAATTTCCTGATATAGTAGAGTACACCCCTGACAAAGACTAGTGGCGGCGACAGATGAACACGAACTCTACGAACGTCAAAATTTCTATGTCACATGCCAACAACGACGTCATCTGTCGTAGCCAATATTCCGCGTCTTCCTGAAACAACGTTGAAAGTTTTTTAAAAAATTAGATCTCTTTGAAATATGAAACCAAACTTAAATTTTTATCGACGATATTGTTCAGAATACTAGGTAATTGTGTGTACGAATGATCTCGAATGAAAAATTTTAATGTGTTTAAAAATTTTTAGCCTTGAAAAAGAAACAAGTCGTTTCGAAACGTCGGCATTGTATTGAAGAACAATAAAGAAAATTAGTCCAAGAATCCCAATATTCTTTCATTTCATTTTAGTTTTTGTTTTTTTTTTTTTCAACTAGTTTCGTTCAAATTTACTCCTTTAGCCTCTTTTTCATTTTTTTCTTCCAAGTAATTTATAATGGAGTGCAAGTGAGCCCTTTTTTTAAATATCTGCAGCATTCGGAACTGGCAAAATTTCTTCGAGATCATCACGAACATTTTTTGTGAATTTGTTGATCATTGGTTTTTGCCTTTGGTGGACTGTGCTGAGCATAAAGTATCTTGTTGGATTATCTTGATTTTGAGGAGATTTTCTAGAACTTCATGACTTCGAAATTTTGATAACAATATATTGAAATTATTTTTGTCCGGTAATGCCCGACATGCTTGTGTCTTGTGTCCGGTGATACCCGACATGCACCTTGCAATCAATTAGCCATTTATTCTGGAGATATTGGAAATGCAGGGTATTTGTGCACGTTTTCATTCTCACTACTCATTAATTTTTGCACTATGCCTTGGAGACCATCTTAACACCTACCAATCAAGAGAAGGGAGGCCTCAAAGTTTATTCTGTCCACGTGTCAATCACAAAAAATCACAATTTAACGTTTATTTCCCAAACGGCTGAAAATATCAAGGTCAACTAAAGATATGTTTGCGCTTACATAGAATCAGTTCGTTTGGTCATTCAAAGGAGGGGGTAAAATGATAAATCCAAGAAAACGATGAATGTCCGGTGATACCCGCTGTCCGGTGCTATCCGACTTTCCCCCACCTGATGTGATAGGTAATTCCTATATTTGATGTCTTAATTTTAGTGAGCCCACTCATTGTCTCCAAATCTCTGTTATTTTGAAATTTTGAGGCGAAAATAGTCTCAAACCATTGTCTTAATGCGGAATTAATAGACAGGATGCTTGCGAAAAAGTTATTCAAAACAGCAGTGAAACAAGTAGAAACTTATCACAAATATAAATGAAATCTTATTCAGGAAAGAGTATTGGAAAAACGTCAGCCTTTTTGAAATCGGTATCAAATTAGCTTTCAAAAAGGAAAATCTTCCAGGTAAATACATAAAGAATAATAAAGATCAAACGAATAAGGAAGATAAATGTGCAGTTTATAAACTTACTTGTGATTGTTCATCTTTCTATACATAGGTCAAATCGGCAGAAAATTTTAGCAAAGAATATTAGAACACATAAATTGTTTCATCAAGAGCATTGGAAATTCTACGTTTTCTGAGCCTCTGTTGAATGCAGAGCAAAACTTTGAAGAAGACTTCGAAATTTTACGTATGAAAACTCAAAAATTGCATATCTCAAAAAGTTTTGAAATGAATGTAAGTTCTCGGATTTACTAAAAGACCAGATTGACCTCAATAATCAATACTGAATTTCTTTCATTAATTGTATTCAACTAGTAGCATTTTCGTCAGTTTAGTCGCTCACATAAAAAAAGATCAATTGTAGATTTTGAGGAGTAGAGTAGACTTATTTCTTATATATTTTGCTGGGTAGCAAAATATATATATAATAGTTTACATTGAGAAGATAGTTTAATGTCTGAAATTTAATATCATGAAAGTTTTGACGGCATGCAGACAGGAATTGAATTCTGAAAAAAGTACCACCCACTGCAGGATTCGAACCTACGATCCCCCCGATTACCGGTCGTACCAGTTTACCTTCCCACCTGAAGATGCTATTTTAATAGCAAAACACATGTCGTGATTGAACAGTTTTGTCGAAAACCTATAGGCAGTTTTTTAATTTTTTTGGTGTTGTGGATTTGTGAAAGAAGAATCCCTTCGCATATTTGTTTTCAAGGCATGCATCCTAGTGAACTATATACCACTAAGGCCCGGTACTTTCACGTGCGAATAACTAAATTTATTCGATAAATAAGTCTTATTCTTAGGATAAGTAAAAATGCAGTCTTTTCACTTTCAGATAGTGTTATTCATCGAATAAATCTGTCATTGAAACTCGTTAATAAGATTTTATTTGTCATAGATCGAATGTCGGTACGTCATTATTGGTTGAATTTTTAAGATTCTGGATGTATGGTTATTTTCTGTGTGATTTTCACGAAATATTTGCTTTCTTTGTAGTTGGAATTATGACAATTTCTACAATGCGGTCTCTTATTTTACATTAATCAGTGAAAAGTAGTAAACCGTGTTTCCACAGAATTGTTATTCGTCAAATAATTATTTCATCTGAATGCACCGAAATAAGGTATCCTTCAGATAGGAAATTATTTGACGGATACTTATTGACAGTGAATAAAATTTATTCGAAGGTGAAAGTACCGGGCCTACGAATTAAATCCACGTGTAAATCGATATCAGAATTATCGGGGTTTAGTGGATGAATGAAAGGGCTAGTTTGAATGTGTACTCTTTTTATTCTTCGTCGACGTTTCGGTTCACTTAGGTTCAGTAACATGAACAAGTAAGAATCAACCTTTAGAAGGCTTCACCGAACAATACAGGTTTATAACTAAGCTAGACATCATCAACAAAATGAACGATACATCTCCTTTGAATTTCTTCGGACTCCGATAGGATGGCAGGGTTCAACCCAGAATATTCCTTCCACCCTATTGAATCATCGTACAAAATATGTTCGTGGTCCGTCCTCGTTTACCTTGTGAAAAAAAATTGACTGCTAAGGGTTGAACTTTCAACTCCGCCGTCTCATCCGCAATTTTTCACAGAATGTTCCTTTCGCACAACTGAATCATCGTACAAAATCTGTTTGTTTTTCCTAGTGAAAAAAAATTTCAATGTTAAGGGTTGAACTTTCAACCCCGCGTGTTTTTTCACAGAATGTTCCTTTCGCTCTACCAAATCATCGTACAAAATTGGATAGTGCTCCGTCGTCGTTTTCCGAGTTGTTTTCCTTGTGAAAAAAAAAATGATAAATGTTAAGGGTTGAACTTTCCACCCTGCCGTCCCATCCGAAGTCCGCAATTTTGAAAAGAATGTTCCCTTCGCACTACTGAATCCGCTTACAACATCTGTTTGTGCTCCATCGTCGTTTTCCTTGTGAAAAAAATTATGAGTGTTAAGGGTTGAATTTACAACCCCGCCGTCCCATCCGAAGTCGGCAATTTTTTCACAAAATTTTCCTTTCGCACTATTGTATCATCGTATGAAATCTGTTCGTGTTCCGTCACCGTGTGAAAAAAAAACCTAATATTAAGAGTTGAACCTTCCTGTGAAAAAAAAGAATTAGGTACATTTGCACGAGAAATCTATTTCCGACCGTACACCACTGGTCCAAGCCTTCGGCTATTTCCGTAAAACAGTCTGCCAACTTCAAACCGGTGTGAATTATTCACTATGTTGATCCGTTGAGCCGAAAGAGCCGATATAGCCGTTTGCACTAAAAGTAAAAGCCCTCGGAGTCCAGAGTGTTTGAGTCGCACACTCGATAATAGGGAATACTCCTTCTGACGAAAATGTTGTATTTTTTATGAAATATCTTTGAAACGTCACATTTTGAAATAACCATTTCAACCGTTTCCCAAAAAAAATTATTCTAAGCACTTGGAAATGAAAAATAAAAATAGGTATTTAAAGTTTGAAGCGTTTTGTGAGAATTGTACAAGCTGGCAACATCGACTGAAATATGCCTTGATAATAAAGGACAACAAATGCAATATCTTGATGAGATAGACAAAGATGGCTGTCTATGAAGTCTGCAACGAACGAGGAAGGTCGTAAAATTCTATGGGATTTTTATGGCCGGTTGCAGTTGAAGCTCGCCAGTAAGTATGCGCCTGTAGATCAACAGCTGTTATTTTATAAATGAAATGTCAGATCAGAACAATGGTTCTTTTCATTGTCTGGTATGCGCTGTTGCCAAATCGTAAACTCCGCACAAAGCGATTTAAATTTTAAAACCCCATATTTGAAGGATGATTTCGAATAGTTTCCGCGGTGAATTTGAAAAAATCATGAATTAAACTCATAATTATTCAGTTTAAACTTGCATATGCAGTGATAACCCAAATTGAGGTGAATTCCCCATTCTTGATCATTGTGGTATTGCTATGGCGCAGTGAATTTGCGCTTGAGTTACTGTGTTAGCGCAAGGGATTTAGCTATACAGGGTCATGCAATAGTGCGTTAGGCTTCCATAGCTATTTCAGTGCCTCCCAGCCCATACACCAGACGTTGGCTAGGATTTTCTAGAACAAATCTGAGATCTATAATGGCGGCTTTCACAGGACATTGTAGACTCAGAGCCCATCTTAAAAAGCTCAGCATCGTCAGTGACCCGCTCTGCTTAGAAACGATTGAGCATATCCTCTGTGACTGCCCGGCGGCAGACAGGGTTGGACATGGAGTATTTGGTTCTCCGAAGATGATCCTAGAAGAACTCAAGAATCACTCCCCCCCCAACATCATCTCCTTTTTGGGCAGGATGGGACTGGAGTGAGAGATCTAGCTCTACGAGCTTGCCTGTGTGCTACAATAGATCGCTTGGTCGCAGTGGAAAGTTTGGTTTATCCGTCCAACACACCCAGCAATCAGTAATCCTCACATTGAAATGAGCAAAGAATTTGAAAACATTTTTTTATGGTAATTTAGATTAAAGAAGTTTATAAAGGATTATTGAAAAAATCGAGTTGGTTGATGTGTTTTTGTTTGAAATTTTTCATGGTTCATGTTACAAAAGTGAAATAATGATGGGATTTATACCTCAGTAGAATGATGTGATAAGCTACTATATGCAGCTCCATTTTAGAAACTCGACTTTCACATGCGGGATAGGTTTAATTGAAATGATCATGGGTCTTAAACGTGATCATTAACTGATGTCCTTCTGAATGAGTGTTTCTGATACGTAGGATTACCTACAAATAACTCACCTATCCAAATTTCAACTCTGATTGCTCTTCCAGTTACGGAATGACGCAGATGTAACCCCCTGTTCAGTTGTAATACTTTATACGTCGAGTAATCCATCTATTTCCTGAAGGGGACTCGTTTTCTGCGGAAATTCGGTCGCGACCCTACGAGTAATAATCCTTTATTAACGTAATCACATGTTTCGCCGTGAACCGAGGAAAATTAAATTTCCCAAGAGCGCCCGCGTTACCGGAAAAATCCCTGGAAAAATCTAATTACATTTAGACGTTTTACGGGTGGCATTCTCAATTACACTGTTCAGATTAATGAGGAAGTTTTCCATAAATAGGCGAAACGTGGAAATAGTAATGGGACTTCGCAACAATTGATGTTCCCAACATCCACAGGCTTGGTCCGGAATTGAGCCCGGAAACGAAGATGTAGCCGCTGACAGATTGAGAACTGCCTGGCCTATGATGAAGCATGAGTTGATGGTGGAATATACTGATTCTGATGAGATCGAGGATGAGATGAAATAAAATATATAGTACGTCTTTATTGAGATAGACCTTCAAAAAAAAACGTATGGATCGCTATAAAGTTCTTATTCGTTTCTCTAATTCAACCTGATCTTCCGCTGATGTTGTTGTCACACAGAATGTGGATGTTTTTGATATCAAATTAAAGCTAATTTTTTTTCGAACAGGATGATGTATGGCTGCCTGTGAAAAAATGGCCGCAAGTTAGGTCTGCCATCTGTTAAAATAGCGAGATATCTGAAATAAAGTGAAAGAGATGACGCGCAACGCCACTTGTTAGATGAGGATGGTGGATGCCAGCCGACTTAAAATTCACAAATTTATAATTACGTAATGAATATTATGAAGAAAACTTAAAGTATTAAGGCCCCGTACTTTCACGTGCGAATAAATAAATTTATTCGCATTTATTAAGTCTTATTCGTAAGATTAGTAAAAATGCAGTCTTTTCACTTTTAGATAGTGTTATTCATCGAATAAATCTGTCATTGAAACTTAATTAGAAGAGTTTATTTGTCATAGATCGAATGTCGGTACGTCATTATTCGTTGAATAAAATTTATTCGAAGGTGAAAGTACCGGGCCTAAGAGATTTATTTTATAATAAAAAGTAATTTATTCATCAAGTACAAATGTAATTAAATCTGAAGAATTTTTTTTCGTGTTTCTTCAAAATCAGTCTCTTGAATCAAGTTATATTTTATATCAGTGTATTACATTTTCTAGTCCGAGTCCGATTCCTCGCTGCTTTCACAATCGCAGTTGTCACTATCGTCGTCGCAATCAGAGTTTTTTCATCATCTGAAAATGTGTTAGCTCAATTACATAATACATTTTCTACTTGTATCGTTGAACTTCCCAGAAATCATGTTGGTTTCAGGGCACCATCCATAAGAAGCCAACCATTTATTCTCCGCACTAAACTTTAAACAGTGGCACTTAGTTGCATTGAGCAATATCGAATTGACGAGAATCGTCCGTAGCACATTTTGTTTTAATGACTTCCAAAACTATAAAATGTGGGTTGAAACAAACCCTTTGATTTTTTTAATAAATTTTTCATCATTCTCTTTTGCCGCATACATCTTGTTGAACATGATAAATCGTCCAGTATCTTTGGAATGAACTTTGGTGAGACTTATCATCTTTTAAAAAAATTCTTCTTATGTTTCGATATTAATTTATTTGGACCTTATTCTTATTAGAATCTATATTATGCATTGCGCCCGAACTCTCAATATTCGTATAGCGCCCGACGAAGGGTGATTACATGAATAATATCAACAGCGTTGTGCATGTATAACGAGCTCCAATTCGTGGTTATAATAAAAGAATAATTCAGATGCACTGTTGAGAACCCTAAGATTCACACCACGGGTTTTTACCGTCGGGTTTTTACCGGAAAACAACCGAATGAAAAATTATTCATCGGGTTTCATCCGTACGGTGGGCACATCAAGCTCTCGAATCTCGTGGCGATAAGCGCCGCCGAAAGTGCAATCTGGTTGTTTTCCAGTGCTTAACTAAACCGGAACATGTGTGAAAGATCCCATAATATCAGTAGATATAATATAACACCCGATGGTGCGAAATGAGTCTAACTCTCTCTTACTTTATTTCCGATATCTCGCTATTTTAACAGATGGCAGACCTAACTTGCGGCTATTTTTTCACAGGAAGCCATACATCAAAAACATCCGTGTACGTCATGAACGTAGAAATACATCGAAATGTTACCTGCTTACACCTGGCTGCGAGATAGTTGCGGCCGAGTGTGCAACGGCAGCTATGGATTTTAGTATTCTTTACATGCATTGTTATGATGATATTTTATTTCGAAATGGAGTGAACGAAATTTCTCTTGGTATATTGATTAACATTAATTTAATTAGAATTACTTGCGGCCACTTTTGACAGGCTGCAGTATTATCAGTGTATTCTCCTATCCATAAACGTATGTGAAAATGTGTGTTTGTCTTTGTACGTAATGAACGTAGTAATTCTGCAGTGGGATCTTAGACTACTACTTCATCTTCTTAAATATAAACCCTATATTTTTTGTACCTATTCCAGTCCCTTATATTTCCTGATTCAGAATATACAGGGTGAGTCTTTGACTCATACAATTCGTACGAATATTTCATTTTACAAATATATTAGATAGCGTCCAACTTAGTTTCAAAAGTTGGGTTCTTTGGATTGTTGGTATTTTTATGGTACGTAATGGTCATATTGAGAAAACTGGAAGACGTAGGTGATATCTTGTGCTGAGAAAACATCGAATAGAACTATAAATACTATAAATGACATTTTTTTATGGTTTTTCAACAACCTGTATCTTTAAAACCGAGTCAATTCGGAGAAAAAATTGATTTTTCAACCTCAAGAATCTACTGTTAAAATATTTGTTCGCGTCAAAAGCTCACCCTATATAATATATGTCGTGTCCCTAATTGTTCTCCCAATAAAGAAACTCAAAAACTAGTTGCGTCACGTTGGCAGTTATTTTTCATTGATAATTAATATGATAATCGGTACAGTACTTCATACTCTATGTTGTGTCAGGTGATGAGAGGTAAGTACTCAAGGTGTTTACAGATTACTCTGACGTGACGTGGGACAACGTCATTATGCGCATGACTCAAAAATCTAACCAAGGACTTTGCGCGGTAGCGTTCAGATTGTTAGACGTGCATTCCCACGTCACGTCAGACCAGTTTGAACGCTTCCGCGCAAAATGCCATGTTAGATTTTTGAATCATGCGCATTATGACGTGGGTCCACGTCACGTTAGAGTAATCTTCAGGCCCGGTATCATTTGACCTCGCCAGAGCGACCTAGCTTCTTCACCGATGGAGAACGTTTGGAATTGATGGACCCTTATTCAATACTGGCAAGCGCTGCTGAGTACCATCCAGCAACACAGAGCATATGTCCCATATTCTCAATTCGTTACAAGCATGTTGTTCGCAATAAACGATAATAATTGTCTTGATTTCAAGACAAGAAGTCATTGCATTGGTGAATGCTGCTGCCCTTTTCTTACATTCAGATTCAGATTCATCATTTTCACTCGCATAAGTCGTATTCGCTTCAATTTCACTCATCATTGATGACGTAAAAGGTGGCAAAGTCAAGTTCAATTGATGGAACTGGGTCCGTTAGCAGTGGCTTATCGATATATAATAGTTATAGGTAAATTCGAAAAAAAGATAATTTAAAATATCTTCAACTTTTATGCCAAAACGTTGTTAGTTCTGCTTCCTAATTTGAAAACTTTTGAATCATGTCTTCGTATTCATATCAATTTTTGCTATTTTTTTCCATACAAGATTTCGAAAGCACGAAAAATAAGTTATTTCATTGACATTTAGCAGAAATTCTTCATTCTACTGAAATAAACATCCAAGACGTACGCACTTGGTAAAACCGTTCAGGACGTGGCTATGTAAAACACGAGACGGTGGTCTTTGTTTTGTTTCATGAATGTTCCATTCTCTTGTGCGTTCACTCTGAAAAACTAAATAGATCGTAAAGTCGTGCAGCTGTCGCCTAAACAAATAATACATAATACGATTCAACTGAGTTGGGATCTTGCGGTTTGTAATGAAACCCTCTGTCGGCCTTCCATAATTTGGTGAAATTAGATTATTTTCTACTTATGGACGATTTCCTAGGGATAGTTATTCTCATTATTTTTGAGGAAACATTTTCAGCTAGCATTCAATGATAATATACATGGTGATTTATAACTATTGAGACACTAATGATCAAAATATATATATATATGTATAGCGATAGGACCAAATATGCCATGAAAAAACATACAGGGTGTTAAATATGAACGACAAAAAATTATAATGTTACAGCAAAAATAATTCACTTGAAATATGCACATTCAGCAACATAGCAACATTTTTCTTACATTCGAAAGAATACTATTTAGGAATTAATGGCCATATGCACCGTTTGATTAAAGGGGATTAATTCCTTAAACATCTTTTTTTTTTCATAGAGATTCTATGCTTAAACGTCGTTTTAGAGCTTAAGCTTCGTTTAATCTAACGGTGCATACGGCCATAAATAAAATAGAAATTTCCCTCTGAGGAAATGGAATTTTCAATTACGTTTTTCTCATTAACGGGTAAAAGTATGGTGTTTATATAATATCACCAATATTACCTATGTTTTTGAGGACTCATTTTATTGTGTATTTTCAATCTAGTTAATGAATATTATTCTCGATTTAGGCGTTATCATTCTTCATTATTATTCTCGATGTTATCGTTTTCAGTGGTGATATAACTAATTAAAATCGTTTCTGATTTCTCCGAATACAAATCTCTGCTATCGTAGTGTTTCAGGTTTGTGACCCGAAAATTTCAATTGAATTGAAAAAATTAAATACCGAATTGAATTTGATTTTTTTTTTCTGTGTTCAGTGGCGGATTTACATATTTGCCGCCAGTAGGCTATTCAAATTTTGCCGCCCTTACCATAATTATTTAGTTCAAAATATTAATGACAATTTTTGTGTCAGTAAAAATGTAACTTTGGGATTTGTACACGTTGGTCCTAATAACAACTCATAATGATTGTGACCTAGGGAATCGATGTATCCGAGTTTCCAGATCATTTTTACAACGCAACGATTAAGTTGAGATTTCACAAGAAATAGAACGTTTATTTCTGAATCAAAGAAAATTTAGTCCTAGACTTCTAATAAGGTAAAGTAATGGATATATTAATTGATATTAGTCACACAGTGATATACATTCAGTAAACTTGATCATTTTTGTTGGGCACACAGTTCAAAATAGAATAGATAAATTCTATATCAAACGAAAAGAAGAAATTTATTATCATTAAGTATGGCACAGCATATATACATGGTTACATGGTCCATACGAATAGTTGCAAAAAAATTAAGGGGGTGATTCTTTGACAGAAAATAGGGTGGACCTTTAATATGCAATTTTCTTTTCTGAGTCCTCCTGCTTAGTTACAGCCCGAAAAGCAGTTTTCAATTTTTTTCTTGCGACAAGAACGAAATCAAGCAGATATTTTATGCGGGGTAGAAAATCTCCGTGCTGTTCCTCTATGATTGAAAGTGCTAGAAAAAGCTACCCCTAAACATTGTTCCGCAAGAAACTTTTTTCCATATCCGTATTTCAAAATAAAAGATTGATTTTGGATAGCTTGATCCATTCCTAATAAATAAGGTCTCTTGTAGTTTTTTGGGAAAATTCACGAAAACAGAAGACGAAATTTTGTTTAGTTATGACTTTATACACGAAAGAGCCAAAGCGTTCAGCTTTTCTTGGCTCAATGTGGTTCTTAGGAACCTAACTTTTCACCTTTTTCAAGCAAAAAAAGCTTCTCTCACCCGAACAATAAGTCGATGGTGTATACAGGGTGAGCAAAATTCTTTATCTACTGCGAGGGAAACTCGAGAACTATGGCAGCTGAAAGAAAACGGATGACACATTTTCGAGCTCAGAAAAACAAGGAATGTTGAAAACCGATTTTGAGTTATTACCAAAAAATGAAATTTTTACGATTTCGAAAAGTTCTCATAACTTTTTTGTCTTTGAAGTTACAGATCTGAAACTTGAAACTTCTACAGACCCTTTTTTACGTAGAATCCACTGACGAGCACCAAATATTTTTTCATTTCGAAACATTAGGCGAACTTTCGTTTTTTTAAATTGAATTTGTAATATTTGAATTGGAAAAAAAGATTCTGTCAGTAGAATCTACGTATAAAAGTGACTAAGAAAGTAAGTTTCAGATATATAACTTCAAACACAAAAAAGCTATGAGAACTTTTCGAATTCGTCAAAATCCCCATTTTTGATTATAACTCAAAATCTAGAAATGATAGGCCGGTTCTCTTTTCAGAATTTTATTGGTCATGAAAAAAGAGCTCGATAATGTGTCATCCGTTTTCTTCTTGCTCTGATAGTTCTCGAGATCCCCTCATCTACTGAGGGGATCTCGAACAAAATTCGTTGTCTACCAACGAATTTTGCTCACCTTGTAAATAGTGGCAATAAAGCCATAGATACGAACTTCTGGACAAACATTTCTTGAATTGTGTTTTCGTAGGAACCGAAGAAACACATCCCAACGATTCAGAATCTGGTTACACCAAAATTTTTCAACCTCACGAAATTTCAGTATAGAGTCCAAAGCGGCCGAAATAAGAGTTGGACAGGAAAATAGTAATGATGCACTACTTGGTCATTTTTTTTATAATTAGGGAAAATCAGATGTAGATAGATATTATAATATCTATGAAATATAAGTATTTCAGTTTCTATAATTAGTGTAAGCAAAATTGTCCCAAAATTTGCCGCCCCTGAAATCTGCCGCCCTAGGCTGCAGCCTACTTAGCCTCTATGGTAAATCCGCCACTGTCTGTGTTGACTGAATATTCAGATTTGACTAATCCGTTTTTCGAATATCTTATCAAATTCAAGGAATTTTGATATACAGGTTGTTTTTTTGGTTTGAACCTTATTTCTCAATTTTTTCTAGGTGAGAACTGAAAAAAAGTTGAGTTCCTATGTCAGTATGAACTATTTATTGAAGATAATTAACGTATCAAACATCATCAAAATATATGGGGAGGTTCAAAAGTTATAGGTTTTCAAAGATATTGACAAATTCAACAAAACTCTGTGTATCTTGATAACAAAGAGAGATACATATACCCTTTTAATATAGGTTATTCCACTTCCGCTCGTTTACCAATGAATCACCTTGTATAATAGAGAGATATACCAGATTCTATCATGCTTAGTCACAATATTCTCCAGTGTAATCTCCATTATCATGCAGAATCTACGATAAATTGCTAATTCTCACTCCATTCCCCGAAGGGGCAGTACATAATTATTGATAAATTCGATATTGACCGCGTTTTGGACCATAAACAGAATTAATCAATCAGTTGAGGCTGGTTAATAATTCCATTCGGGCGGCTTAAAATGTTGAGGTCGAGTGAAATGGTTTAGATGCTAGAATGAAATGACATATGCTTTGTTTACGTTATTTGTAACGTGGCATGAACATGCAATTAAATAAGTTTGCATACGGATAAGTGGAATTTAGAGGTTCTTGTATTGACCAGGTAGTGCACCACGTGAATATTGTATATTACAAAGAAAAGTTTCATTTTATAACATTAAATGGATATGATTGATTGATTCGAACGCCCTAACGACGTAACTCGTTGAAAATTTTTGATATTAATAACACAGGCTTTTCACGGTTTTCGCATTTTCTCAAATTGAGAGACCTAGACGTAATGCGATCCTAGACAACTAGTTCCCAACACTGAAATATGTATATTCATGCGATAAAGAAATTCAACGAACTAACGTGCGTTAAAAAAAAATTCGTCGTCAAGGGACGATGACTTGAGTTACCTAGATTACAAGAATGCAAACAATCATATGAAAAATTTTTGGTGAAAGCTTGAACCGAATTTCAATTCTTGAATGATTCCAGGTATTATGTTTTTTGTTCCTTCTTTTAGATATAGTAAAAACAGAATTATATGATTATGATGTTAGTGAAAATTATATAATTCTGTATTTAGTTCAATTATAGATTTTCTTCAGGTATCGGCCACATAAATTCAATCTTGAACCATTAGTAAAAATGTAAAACAAATGATGATGATGTTACCTATTACCATATAATAAATTTTTTCTTCATAATTTTAAATTTGTGTAAGTTTTTTATAAATTGCAAATAAAAATATAGCACAACCAACAGCGTATTTCATTGATATCAATGGATTCCACACAATGTTCACATGAAGATTAACATCCTGACGACGATGTTCGTTTTCTGGTCTCAAAAGGGTCGATTCTGAAATTCAAATTTCGCATTGTCAAATGTGGCAAACAAATGTAGTCGCTTTTTAGTACTAGAGCCTATGAGAGCGTTTCCTATCTTTTCTCTCTATAATCTTTGACTCTAAAAAGACAGTGGTGACAATTGTGGTCTCATTTCTGGTTGGTTAGCTCTGTTTTTGCCATAACATAACGCACCAGTCATCATCAATACTAAACGGATTTGTTTACAAAATATTCTCGAGACTTATGTGCTTTTTCAGGTAATTTTTAGAGGTTTTTTGTTGTTATAGGATTAACTTTTCGTAGTTTTCATTAGTGTTCACCGCACTCATTTCCAATTTAAGAGTGCCATTAATCTTTCCCGTTATATTTAAAATAGTCCCTTGTAAATTTAGTTCTGCCAATACTTTCAAAAATTTTTTATGATTGATTTCTATAGTTCAGTGGGTGGACAAATGAAAAAATTGGTTGGAAAAAATAGGCCTTACGTTGGAAAAACGATCTGTACCATTAAAAAATACGTTTTTGTAATTTTGGGGTGCTGCTCAGAAAATGCACCGAAAAAAGTTTTTTTCGCATATCTCTCAAACGGTGCCTGGAATAATAAACATATAGTTGGGGAGCCGAAGGGGGAAATTCGGGATTTACTCGAGCGTGTCAGATTAATATAAGGGGACATACCTTGGACCCTGTAGAGTACCTCTACCAAATATTAGACCTGTATATAGGGGGAATTTTCTAGGACAGCCTGTCAGATTAGTAAAAAAAAAACGATCATTGAACATACTCGAGCGTGTCAGATTAAGATATATGTGGTTAATTACATGTTGAAACGTTTATATTCTCTTAATCTGACAATTTAAGCGTGTCGAAAATGTGTGGGAGGGCGCCAAAGTTGCAAAAAAAACGTCACGTGTACATTCTCGAGCGCGGTGGCGTTTTTTCTTATTTTAAAGCTAATGATTCAAGACTAAAGCCCGTTTGCAACAGCCGAGAATTATCTAGAGAATTTACTCGAAAATTCATGCGCCGTGAATTATTTACCGTTGCATACGCACTTTCGGTAGAATTCTCTGTTCAATTGCATACAAAATAATCTCTCGCTTTCTTGCGAGAATTTTGTAGGAAATTCTCCAGAGAATTCTCGGCTGTTGTAGACGGGCTTAACGGAAAAAATATAATCTGACAGTTTTAGCAAGCCGAAACAATAAAAAATTGGCCATAAAGGTCACAAAATCAAGTTTTTTTGAATTATCTCCCTCCCTGGGCTTCAAATCTTTTTCGCATTCATTATAAAAGTTGTAGAGCATAATATTTTCTACAAATTTTGTCCCAAGCAATTTTTTTCACGTTCAAACGTTTTTGAGATATATGGCGATTAATGCGAGGTATTAAGCGATACATGCTGAAGCGAAAATTCACTCGTTGGAAAATAGTACATTCTAAGGTTCAGTCACAGACAACACTAAAATTTTCGTGACTAATTGTCATCATAAAAATACCTTGTCATTTTGACAATTGTAGATTAAACTGGGATTCTACATTTACCTTGGCCTTTCGCATGTGTGGCTAAGCTTTTCGCCCTTATCGCCCTCTAACTCGAGAAAGGTTAAGAGTATGTAAAATTGCTTCAGACAAAAGTTGTGTAGAATTTTATTATCTACAACTTTCATAATGAATACAAAAACGATTAGAGGTACAGGGAGGGAAATATTCGAAAAAAAGGGATTTTTATCATCTTCAAAGTGTCAGATCAAAAAAACCCCCCCTGATTATTGTCAGATTAATGGGTCAACACGTCTACAACACCCAGATTAACCATCTGTATGGAAATCTGACACGCTCGAGTATGTACAAGTAACGATTTTTTTTTCATGTTCAAAGGACCGCTGTGACCTTGCGTCACGTCCAAATTTTTTTTTTACCATTTTCAACTCCAGTCCCACCGCGCGAACTGTCAGATAAGCATGAATTCATGGTCAGAGACACGTAGAGCATATACAATATCTTAATCTGACACGCTCGAGTATGTACACCTGACGATTTTTTTTACCTCTTTAAGGCCCTGCAGACGCTTTCCCCACCGCTGAAAGTGCATACATCATAGAACGTTTTTTTCTTTCTACCATCTAATCTTTAAAATCCACTAGGTCTCCACGACGCTCGAGTAAATCCAGATATAGCAGGGTCGGCTCCCCAACTAATAGGTACTTTTTAATATAGATAAGCAGCACGCCACAGTGCTGAAAATATTCTGTATGGATAAAGCCGAATGAATAGTTGACGACACCAAATAGTCCTGTAATTCGTAAATGTCCGATCGATCGTGATATACCCTGTGTATATCCATAATAGTTATGGAATTGGCGATGGAAAATAACGTAGATCGGTTGTTTTTCTATGAATCATATCGTTTATCTATTTTAGTACATGCAGTTCTGCACAAGTTAGCACATCACACATATTCTTGCGGCATATTCGCAACCGAGGACGTTCGGAAGCAATATCCCGAGCAATATCCATAACAATACATTTCAATTCTGCAAGGTACGAACACACCCGTCTGGGCAATATTTCTGATGCATCCTTTAAGTTTACCCTATTTTCATTCGGTTTGTACGAGGGTTTGTTCCACATTCTTGTCGAGCTATGTTTGCGCAGGTTCAATTGAAGCAGAGTGGAATTCCTCTTTTCCGTTTAGCGAACTCTTAAGTGGAATCCAATTCAATTTGTTATTTTGATGATATACCTAGAGGAGATACGTTTTGTCTTCGTGTTTACAATCTTGAGAAAAATCTCGCCATTTCACGGTATTGTGTGCAGGTCAATATACCAATATACGGAGACTATTTGAGTTTCAAATTAAGGTGAAGATAAACAGTTTAGTGAAAAATCAGGGAGAGTAATAACAGAACACGAATTATTCCCCACCATGATAATGCAAGCTCTCACACATGAGCTTAAACCAATACGTTTTTGAGCAATCAAAACAGCGAACAAATTGGGACGTCAAAGTTTTTTGTAGCCTGAAGAATTGGTTTATGCGATCGAATGATTCGGAGGTATGCTTGGTTAATCTTAGCAATGAACTTACGTCATCAATCAGAAGTACAACATTGTTGCCAGACTGTCAAAATCATCCTAGGTTCTACTGCTGACATTAGTTTAAGTGGATTGAGAATTTTTAGATTTTATTTCGAAAGTTTGATGAAAATGAACCTTGCATGAAGGAAGGATAACGAGAGAACACTTTGGAACACATTGAAGAAAGTTAACGGAGGTAGCCCGATTAAACTCTAAAAGACCTAAAAGGTCTTTCGGAGTTCAATGCATAGCCCTCTAAAAAAATATCAACCAGGCTTTTGGCCCTCATCATTTCGATGAAAAAGTGCAAGGAAGAATAACACTAAATGTTCGGCTTGCATCTGTTTGTTGATTCCGTTGATTTTTGATTTGGGTTCGCCACAAAGTGTTGTTCATTTTTGGAATATTTCATCCTCGATTTCATCGTATTGATACGGGCTGAAAGCCGGAAACCTTTGTCTACCGTCAACATTTTTTAGAGTAGTTCTATATAAAACTACAGTTTGTCAACAAATACTTCAATTAAAAATTGTGAAACTTTGTTAAGTGTTTTCTTCTCTTCTTTTATTATTAGGAGATTGTTGAAGGAATTTCATTGATTAAGTGACTGATCAAAATGTCAATAACTTTCACGTCAGCATCCATGAGCATTGCCAGCATGAAGAAAAATGACATTAAGAAATAACTTCTTCTAAGATATCAAGATTATTGAACACCTCGATTCCCATACGAACAGAATTTCCCACATGACGTACTTACAATTGTTAACCTAAAAGACAAATACATTCATCATATTCTTAGGTAAACCTTTCATATAAGGTTAATTGACCTTTGTCCACCAACTTTAGTTTCTTGACCCTTTTTGTACTTGAGTCTTGCCAGAATCGACCGAGAGTACCATCTTTAAAAATACATATTTTATCCAAGTACACAAACTGTCGCAAACCTTAATTTTTCTCACATAATCCACTAAATCCACTAAAGTCTTACTCCCCATTACTTATTCATTTAAGATGTCAATATAAAACATATTTCGGCCCCATAAGAGTACATATTCTGCCTCATAAGAGTCTATCTTCAGCCACTACAGAATATTTCATTCCATCCGAAGAAGAAGCGCAAAAAAAAAATAAAAAAAATGTCGAAGTAAAACTTACGTTTTTGAAAAATTGGTGGATAAAAACAGTTAACATTGTAAAATTGAAGAATTTTACTGCTTAAATAACTAGAGTTAATTTCAAAAATACAGTGCATATGGGAGGTATGGATAAAACAATAATTCCTGGTAATGAATAAAAAAATGAACGGACACTATTACCGATTAACACTTAGAGTAGGATCAGCTCAACAGGCGGCGAACCAGGTGAAGAAGAAATTATACTTCATTTTTATTGTAAACGTAGGCTTTCAAAAAGTTCCTTCTTTTCAGAGCTATTGAAGGCAGTTTCATAAAACCTCTTCGTGAATCATCTTTAGGAAATTTTAAACCAATATTGTTCAATATCAATATCTTCCACAAAGATGTACGACAAGCATTTTCAATAAAGACACAGAGATATTCTCCTCTGAAATAAATGCAAATTTATAGAATAAGAAGCATCAAAGGGTTTGAATGAATGTTTTTGTACATATCATATATCACATTTCGTATAGCGCAGCGGTTTGTTCGAAGATATCAATGTCAACAACTGATTTTCTACGTTGTTTTCTTTTACGGGGCAGCAGCAACTAGCTGTAAGAAATAAGTTATGAATAAACAAAAGAAGAACTTCTACGTGTCGTATCCAATTTAATTATAATTTTCGAACTTCCGATCCCTTCAAAAATGGGATCATCTTCAGGCAGGCTTCGGCCTTAAATTAATACGAGATATATACTGCGCAAAAAAATTAACGCACATTATGGAAATCTCAAATTTATTCTACAACTGAAGGTGTTCTCAATGATAATTATTTAATTATTTTCATCAGAATTATGCATGCATATGCATATATGCTTCTGTCAAAATCGGCATGAAACTAACAGAATCATTCCACACGACAAGTGGACTTAGACAAGGGTGCTGTTTATCCCCTACGTTATTCAAAATGTATTTATACGAATCGCTGAAAGGCTGGACACGTAAGTGCAAGAATATGGGACTAAGAGTAGGAGACGATATGCTGTATACCGTATACCCTGTACTTTGCAGACGACCAGATCGTAATTGCAGAAGATCAGCAAGTTTTGAGTTATATGGTCAAAAAACTGAATGAGGAGTATACTGCTGCGGGTCTCACGATGAACCTTAATAAGTGTGAATATTTAACCGTGGCTAGCGATGACAACAACAGCTTACCTCTGGAAAACGGATCAATAAAAAACGTCAACAAAGCTAAATACCTGGGAGTTATCTTTGATAAAGAAGGAAGTAGTAGAGATGAAATTCAGTACAGAATCACAAAGGGACGCAAAACCATAAGAGCACATCCATACTTTGGGAAAAAAGTATCAAAAAGAAAACAAAAATGCGTATCTACGAATCAATAGTTCAGAGTATTATGTTGTATGGCGCGGAAATCTGGGATTTAAGTATGTCCAACAAAAAGAAGCTACTGGCCACAGAGATGGACTTTCTAAGAAGGAGTTGTGGAAGATCGAGACTAGAGAGAATAAGGAACGTGGAGATCAGGAGGCAGATGCACGTCGAGAGGAATATCATTGACGACGTAGATAGAAAACAGCTGACGTGGTTCGGACATACGAAGAGAATGGGAGATACCAGATGGCCGAGGAAAATATTTGAGCGGATACCTCCAGAAAGACGAAAGAGAGGAAGACCAAGACGAAGCTGGAGAGATGACGTCGAAGAAGCCATGGAAGCAAGAAACTTGGAGGGAGATATGTGTTTAGACAGAAGGAATTGGAAACTGGGAACGGAGAGGCGGCGAGAGCCGTAGATAATCCGATATATACAGGGTTGGGATAAAGTTTGGCACCAAATTAATATATTTAAAACGGAACGGACGGTAATTTTATAGATTTTCATAAAAAATACGTCATGAAAAGCAGAAAGAGTTATCTAATACAAAGTAATTCGTTTTATTTCTCACTATTGATACAAATAACAACGATTTATTTATTTGAATGGATTTTTTCTCAAAGGTACAAACAGACTGAATTTCTTCTTTTTACAGATAATTTTTACATGGAACCTGATATGGACAGATCCGAAACAAGGCGCACTTTCAGAATCTGCAGAAATATACAGGGTGTCCCATTTAAATAAAAAAAAAGTTTTGTCATTTCCGGTTGAACCAGAAGTATCTCATTAATGAAAATATGCTCATCAGATGCATTGTGGTACATTACACTCAGCTGCCAAATTTCAAAAATATCGCCCGTTTTGTTTTGAAGATATTAATTTGGTGCCAAACTTTATCCCAACCCTGTATATGCATGCATATGTTATCCACTTTCAACGGTTTTCTTCAATACAGATGTTTTTCCCAGCAGGAATAAAAAAAGATGATATTATCAGATTTTGAATGTATTGGCTCCATTCTAAAATCAGTTATTCTCGATCAATTCTAGTGATCAATAGTTTTTCTTTCGTTTGATTTTCTACACTCGATCGCTACGCACCGCGAAACACCCAAGAGGAATGTGCCCAAGCGGTAGTTTTGCGAGAAGAAGGGTGGACATACACAAGAATTGCAGAAAGGTTTGGAGTTTCCCATACAAGTGTGTCCAGAATGTTGCAGCGATTCAGGGAGACAGGTATGAATGTCCGAAGACCAGGACAGGGTAGACCACGGGTAGCAACTGCCATTCAAGAACGTTACTTGAGAGTTTCTTCGTTGAGACAACGGTTTGCAACCGCTCGCCTGCTTCAAATTCAGCTTGAGCAAACTCATGAGAGAGAGAATATGATTTAAGGCCTCGTGTCGCGGCAATTGGCCCAGCTCTTACCCCATTATCACATTTCGAGATTGATTTGACAAAGCTTTAGACATGTTTTCTTCGGAATAGAAATACAATTTTACAATACGAAAATTTGGTAGTCCTGAAAAGAACTGATTGCGGAAACTAGGAGTATAAGAAGTGGGAATTAAATCGAAAACAACCAAAACTTATTATCACGAATGAAATGAATACGCACAAGCATAATCGGAATAAGTACATCGGCAACGTAGCACAGTGTAGGAAACTTAAATTCCTAGAAATATCGCGCTTTTGTGCCGATTCCTAGGTGAAAATAGTTGGCATGAATGATGCGCCTTTCATGACATCATTAATTTAGTTGGTTCGGAAAATGGAATTTGGAATATGTAGAAGAAGTGCCAGTGGCGGCTCGTGGTCATGAGAGCTGAGGAGGCTAATAGTTTTCGAGGAGTGTTGGAACAAACTCTTATCAGTCAATAAAGTATACTTCTTAAATATAATGAAAAGTTGCCAGTTCTAAGACTAATTTTCAATGCAAGGGGATGCTATATGCTCCTTTGACTTGTTATGCCTTTCGACAGAACGCGGTATATTTTTCGAATCTGAAAACCCCGTTTTGAACCATGAAGTATATTCTGTTTGATGAGAAAATAGTAAATATGGCCAGCAGAATAATTTTTCCCGTTTGATCGATCCAGTTAACCAGTCACATGTATCGTACCAAACAACACTGAAACCTTTATTCTGACGATTTTCGATAGACTTTAGTGTAATTAAATTTGGTGGAGGTCTTGTAAAGGTTTTAACAACGTGTACAGTTAATTCTCAATATTCAATTCCATTTTATTTTTTGATCCGTATCAGTACTTACCCCTAACGCCCTAACAGAACAACCTATCTTAACAAGAATATATCACAAATTTCCAGTTCTCCACGAACTCGTTACATTCAAATTGAAAATTGAAATCATAACAACTACCGCCGGACAACGCCCCTACCGCCGGAGATCATGCGAATATAGTCGAAGACGGCACGAAAGAATCGATGGAGAACAGGGGAGCTGTGCCTCCTCTGGTACATTTTACGGGCGAATATGGTACAGTAAGTCAGCTGAATTCTTGTTCGGCTAGTATGTGAGTCCAGAGAACGTATGCGTGAGTTACACTATCAACGGAAGCAGCAGGCCCAACAGCCTCCGTCCGAATAGGCAGTCCTAGGAAATATTCACATTCGACGCGGCGGACCCGTACGCGGCCGGTGGATTATATGATTGTTATGCTGGATTTTTATGAGCGGAGGACCGAAAAATAAACTAATTTTTATCTGAATATCTAGTTCAGGTGTTCGGAAAATTTATATAGAAAATAAGGACATGCCCAAAATGAATGTTTTTTAGCTCTAAGCTTCATGAGGAGGCTTAGCCTCCCTTGCCTACGAAAGTGCTACGAAAATTCCGTCAAACGCGTCTTTTCTTCTTCTTCATCAGCCACTAGCCGTCTACTCCTGGACATAGGCCTCCCCAAGTTCCTTCCATGTGTCACGGTTTCTCGGTTCTAAATACCAGTTAACACCAGCTATGGTTTTTATACCGTCCATCCATCGTTTGGGGGTCTACCGATACTCCTCTTCTGTATACCGTTTTCGCCATTGTGTTATGCGTCCCTCTTGGCTCTTCTTGTCTGGCTACATGTCCCACCTAAGATTTTGACATTGCTATCCGTTCTTCGTTTCTTGGGCCATGTCCCACTATGAATTCTATGGGATTGTGGTCTGATGTTCCGTCCTCTATTGTATCAATGCTGATTTCTTCAGAGATGTCTTTCATTACGACAATGTCCAGTACATCGGGTAGTCCATTTACTCTTGGTATGTAGGTCGGTATATCAGATCCTATCACAACTGCATTAAGTTTTTCAGCATAAATCTTCAGTCTTCTCCCGTTGGTATTTTCCACCCTACATTCCAGCGATTTGCAGTTAAGATCATCAATAATGATTTTCGGGTGTCTTCCTTCTAGTAGCATTTTTGGATCCTCTTCCTGTATGTCCTTATCCGGTGATTTATAAGTCGAAATAATCTTCACTTGTCCTCGATTGGTATTCACAATAATCTATATTGCTTCTACTTCTTGACCATCGAATATTTGGTCGAAATGGTGATCAATATTCCTTCTTGCCAGTATAGCAACGCCACCTGTGCTGTTAGGTCTGTAATTCCTGTAGATATCGTAATTGGGAAATGCTATCCGAACGTTGGGGTAAAGTCTTGTTTCTTGAAGAGCTATGACATCCGGTCTCTTCTCTTCAATCAGTTCTTCGAATTCTGGTCTGCGGGCTCTCAATCCTTCGACGTTCCAAGAGACGATTATGAGATTGTTCTTTATCGTCGTATCAGCCATTAAATATTCTTAATAATTTGCTGCATCTTCTTCTCAATCTCTTTCTCCAGATTCTGCATCATCGTGCTCAGGAGCTTTTTCGTGAACTTATCCAGTTCCTCAGTGATTCCAAAAATTCCTTTCCTGGTTTCGGCTTTTTTGACTGTTTTTGCCTTTTCCGTCTTTTTCTCTGGTTTCCTAGTCTCTTTGGCTGCTTTGGTTGCAGTTTCCTGGGGTATCTTCACTTCCGAAGAGTTTTGGGCTGGCTTCAGAGTATTTTGCGTTGGCCTCGAGCTGGTTTGTTTCGATCTTGGCGATCTCTTGTTCTTTTTTGTGATCAATTTCCATTCGCTACATCCCTTGTAGCTGGCTGGATGACCTTGTTTTCCACAAAGGACGCAAGAAGCATTACGTTCGTCATTCTCCCTGATGAGCGTACACTCCTTGAAGCTGTGATTACCGAAGCATTTCACGCACCTCCATGGGAATGTGCATTTGCTCTGGGCATGTCCATACCGTTGACAACGATAGCACTGTCCAGGCTATGGTTCGACAACACAATTCATGTTGTACTGCCTCTTGATTTCGAAGATGCCCTTATTCTGGGTTATCACCAGTAGTAAGGGCATTGGCTTCTTAGCAATGTTCGAGGTCATCCTTATGACCTCGGCATCAACGATTCCTTGATCCTTTAGGTCCTCAAGGATCGTAGGAATATCTGCATCTATCGGTAGGTATCTCACTACCGCGTAAATTTTCTTCTCCTCCTCTCGTTGGAGAGTCTAAACTCTCTGTTGATTTTTTGGAGGAAATCAGTCATCCTCCGGTGATCTTGTGGGGTTTGTGGGACGATCCTTATTCCGTCCTTCACAGTTGTCGCTCTGCTATAGTTAATGCCGTTTCGCATTAACGCGTTTGAAATTGACGTCCATTCTGACGTTCCTCTAAGTGTAACTGGGGGGACCCTTTTTTTTTCTCCCCCACTGGAGTGCCCAGCCTCTGTGAGGCTGGGGGTGTCACGACCCTCTTCTTATCGAGCTCTTCATTTGACGAAGTGCTGTCTTTCCCCATTCTTTTGGCGGGTGGGGAAAGTTTGTTTTGTGGAGTTTTGACCACCTCAATCTTCTGCTTTTGAACCGGTAAGGTCTCTTTCCGAACATTTCTGGACACGTCATTTTTGAGTGCTTTGAAGTAAGGACTTTCCTTATTTCCCTTCTGCATCTCGAGCCTCTCCCTGAGATTTTTAATCTCAGCCACTAAGCTAGATACGCATCTATCTAGCTTATTCACCCTCGCTTTTAAACTTGCGTTCTCCTCTCTCAAAATATCGTGTTCTGACACGACATTAGCGATTTCTAACGCGTCTTTTTCCATTACGAAATCGCAGTCCGAATGGTCAGACATTTCAAAATCTAATTAACAACTACCATACTACTCAAAGCAATTTGAAATAGAATTTTTCAAGACAAAAAAGAAAAATATATCTCATGCATAAAAACAAATCGACTCATCAAAAATTTTCTACGCTATGAGAAAAATAAGCTCACCTGATGTTTTCTGCAAAACCAACTGTCAAGACCTGGACTCCGGCAGATGAACACCAACTTCGAAGATTTCAACGAATCAAAACTCCTATAACACATACACATATAGAACCTGCACAAACTTTACAGACGGAATCAAATATTCCGCAGCTTTGCAAGTGGGCACTTTCACTTCAACTTTCTCTTTTACAGCATGAATAGGTCTGCTCTCGTCAAGATCTCACTCGACACTGATGGAAGAGCTTCATCAAGAGGCGTTCATTATTTATACTGTCAAACGCCTTGGACCAATCTAGGAAGAGTCCAATAGGGGCTTCAGCATTCTCGAAAGCTTCATTGATATCACGGACTAATTCAAACATTGCTGTAGTAGTACTTCTGTTGTTTAGGTGTCCATATTTTCTATCAGAGAATATTTCAAACTTATAATTGAATGAACAAAGCCTTCCGACTGAAAGTCCCTCAAATATCTTAGCAAAAGAGCTGATTGAACTAAATGAAGGAAAATTATTGACATCCTGTGCATTCTCTTTCTTGTGCAGGGGTTCGATTAGAGCTATTTTGAGGGCAGATGGAAACACCCCTTCAGTGAATAAACGATACATAATTCAAATTAAGTAGTTGCTAATACCTAATGTTTATATTTGAATAGTTTCATTTGAAAAGAGTTTTTTATAGTTTATATCCATGCCGAAAACTAACTGATACAAACAATATTTTTGTCACAAAATTCGAGTTTGTTTTTTTTACCACTGTACCCCACCTTGCCCTAATATAAAATATCGGTAGTTTTCAATAGATTATGATGGCTGATACTTCAGCAACTCGTTTCAAAATGAAATCATTACTGACATGAATAATATTTCATGTTTTAGGAAACAAACTGATCCAATTAATTTCGGGTCGGAAAATAGAAAAACAAATTCAAATTTTCAATTGTCGTCCCATTGCATGTATGCACACCCAACAAAAATGTTTACACCGGCCAATCAATGAGGACAACATTTTTTTAACGGACGTTAACGCGCGACTGATATTTGTGAACTGATAAAATTCCCACTTTGAAATGAATTTTCTGCCGTTTATTTTTCGAATTGGACAATAATTGCAGGCCGCCGAAAATTGTTTTCGCGATAACGTGTCACAATAGAACTGAAATACCGTAAAACTGAACGCTTTGTTTCGATATTGGAGAGAATAGGACGCCGGATTCCACGCGTACCACCCTTACCGCTTTGATAAAACTCGAATGAGTCTGGAAACGACTCACTCCACAAAACTCAAACGTTCGAAACGCATTGATGTTTTTTCTCAAGGTGAATCTTGACTAATGAATCTTGGTACCTCCTACATAACATGGGATATTTGTCAAATATCTATGAAATATTTCCAGCGAGTCCATATATTATAATATGTACAGGGTGTTTCATGAGTCCTTGGCCATAGCCTAATGGTGAATGCAGGTCATTCAGGCCTTTTAGAAAACTTGCTTTTTTGTATCCTAAGGCAATTACTTTGTGATTCATGAACATTGTCCTAAATTTGTGATAGCCATAAATCTGGATTGCAAGGTCCGATTTCGATCAAATTTCGTGGGCTGATTCACTTGGGAAAGCTCTTTCAAACAACTCATGAAGTATCAATATTTTCAGCGCAGTACTCAGAATATCATGATTTTTTCAAGCACCAAAATCTATATTTCTCACATCCTTTGAAGAAATTCAGTTATTGCCATGAAAAACTGCATTATTCATTCTAAGGAATTCAATTTTCACTTTGCATGGCACACTTGTCACAAGAGAATAGGACGAATTTATGCTTTTGTGACGAGGCAGATTTTACCCCGCCACGAAAAGGAAATTTCTCTACCGATACTTTCTTAATAGGACCTGACAATCGAAGTATTTCGGAAGAAAACAGTTAAATTATCATAGGGGGGATTTACCGATTGATTTCATGTCATTGTTTTCCACCGACTAGTCCCATATTTGTAGCGGAGACCGAATATATCTTGTTTTCAGAATTCATATATTTTATAATTCTTTCCGTTGAACCGTACTTTTTCTGACTCGAAAAAGGTCTTCCAACTTGTTCCGTTTTTCCTTCTCTTCAACTGTTTCTGTCTCTTTCCGAGCCCGTTGATTTACCGAACAATTTGAGTTTATCCAATGGGGGACTGAGTTACCCATGGTGGGGACAATTTTCCGGGGTACCTACTTCTTCGAGTTCCGTCGCTGAAGGTCAAGATCAGTATGAATCGTTGTTGAGAGTTGAACGAGTGAGGTGATTGTCAAGTGAAAACCGTACTTACGAGACACAAAGGAATTTCTAAGGCAAGTGATATTTGAAATTATAACCGCTTCATTGCACCTTTGTGGAATAATATTCTCTCTAGACTTGTGCTTGGCTGAAAACCGTGAGCTAACCATTTCCTGCTGTATATAGCTTTCCGTTACCGTAGGGTGGCATTTGGGTCCCAGGAGGACGTTGGGCCCCCCTGATTTTTCCGATTCCTGAATATTTGACCGTTTCATCCCGATTTCCAACCGTTTGAATTATAGTTATAGGTTAGATTCGCCGAGCATAGAGTTGGGATTCCATAACCGTCAAATACCCTCACCGCCGGACTCTGTGGCCGCTGTTTGACAGTCAGCCAGCTTGAGGTCACTGAGAGAGAGAGAGAGACCGAAGGACACCGGACCATAGACAAACCACCGAGACAGAGATAGAGGGCGTACCCCGGTGAACTGGTGTTTTTAAATTTTGACCTGACTGAATTCCGGTTGATTATTTTTAAAACCGTTCGTACTTTTCATTCAATTGTGTCTTGCCTTAGTTGAAATATTTTTCCGAAACCGTGCATGTTTCTTTGCACTTAGTTTAATTGAGATTTGACTTACTTCTGTATATTTTTCCGAAACCGTGCATGTTTCTTTGCACTTAGTTTAGTTAAGACTTGACTTACTTCCGTATATTTCCGAAACCGTCCATTTTCCTGAAGTGAAATTTTGCCAGCCGTCCTGCGCCGACCAGACACAGCCGTTGACGTCCACGATTTAGTGTACCTGTCTATTTTCTTTTGTGTACAGTTTATTTTAATAGAAATAAATAGTTGAACATTTATTTTTGTTGCCAATTATTTTGCCAGTGAGAGTCTATTTATTAAATCAGTTTCATCTAAGAGTTTAGTTAGAAGAGGTAAGTACTCTTTCTGACGCCTAAAGAACGTTGAAAAGCAGACACTTAGAAGACGCTACCGCCCTAGTCTTCATCGATACCCTTCTCCACTGATACTCAAGTCTACCCGGGCTCTCCAATTCTTTGGGGATTCTGTGAGAGACGTGGGGTTTGACTGATTGCCCCACTGGCGCCCGAGCAACCGTAAGGAGCTGCCAGAGTACGAAAAGTCTATCACATCTGGCGCCCGAGCAGGGACTTCTGCTGTTCTGTGAGTAGTTCCTGTTACCGTAACCGTACCGTTTTCTTTAAATACTCTTCACTGGCAGATTGGTGACCGTTCTTTGTTTCTGGCATA
This sequence comes from Coccinella septempunctata, assembly GCF_907165205.1. Lineage (NCBI taxonomy): Eukaryota > Metazoa > Arthropoda > Insecta > Coleoptera > Coccinellidae > Coccinella > Coccinella septempunctata. Next base: position 17,258,514 of record NC_058193.1, on the reverse strand, counting down.
TGTCCATAGGGTGCATGTTGTAAATATTTCTTCCGAGTTTTTGGTGCCGTAAAAATGGATGTCAACCGACTGAAAAGCGACGAACTTACGTGGGAGTTAGAGGCAAGAGGCTGCACCGTGGGACACACCGTTCAGGAGAAAAGAGCTCAACTGAGAAGGGTCATCCATTCCGACATACCGTTCATTCCAAGAGATGAAATTGACCAGGCACAGGAAATTGGTGTTTGTGGTGCCAAGTTGTTCGACTTGATGGGAGAGATATGTGAGTTCGATTTTAATAATAGAGACAATGAGTTGCAGCGCATTAGGAGCCGGCTACTGCACGTTCAAGGCCGACTGAGAAGTCTATCTCCGGAAGCTGTCAGTCTGCTTCACAAGAAAACCGAGCTGGAGCACTCTCTGAAGATGGCTATGAGATTGCTGGAGAATACTCACTGGTTAGGTGGTATTCCAGAGAACCTGTCAGCCGGCACACCGTCGCTGATTGACCAGGAATTACCGGACTGCGCATCTAGACTTGGTCCAGGTCTGATTCCGTGCTCAACCACCGTTGGAGAAGCAGACTTGTTGAACTTGGGAGAAGATTGTGACATATCCCGACCGACCACTCATGATGACCGGCTGCAGCAAAACCGACAAGAAGTTTGCAGATTAATAACCGAACAAATTGAACGTACTTTTTTGCAGAAACAGCCTTCATACCACCGACCGCCCGCCGACATCCTCCCATTTACCGTTGAACAAGCACTGCCAACCGACCGAACCAGTGAGGAAAACAGACCGCTAATAACATCCCCTGAGTCAAGGCGATTAGCGAGGGAGTTTGCCGAATCAACCAGGAGAGTTTCATTTGCCTCATCTCCTACCGATACCGCTGGGGTGAGAGACGTAAGAAGCGACGTACCGACGACCAAGGAAGCCGAACTGACGACCGAATACCCGCCGATGAAACCGCCGAAAACCACCGATCATTCCATCGTTCCTACCGTTCCTGTGTGGAAATGGAACCTGACGTTCGATGGGTCAACCAGTGTGACCTCATTCCTGGAGGAGGCTGAGTATCTTGCCGAGGCTGGAAAGGTGAGCCACGAGCAGTTGTTCGAGTCAATATACGAGCTGTTACGTAGGGATGCAAGAGACTGGTACATTCCCCGGAGAGGCACCTTCACCGACTGGACCGATTTCAAGGAACAACTCCGAGAGGCCTTCCTTCCTCCCGACTACGAGGACATCCTTTTGGAGGAAATCAAGAAACGCACTCAAGGAACCGATGAGCGACTCTTGTTGTATGTAACTCGAATGCAAAATCTGTTTCAGAAGCTGACCGTAAAGCGACCGACCGAGGAAGAACAGGTGAATATCATCCGACGACGTTTACTGCCAGAACTGCAAACCGCCCTGGCCTTCCAACCGACTTCAACCATAGATGAACTTCTTCGAAAAGGAAAAGTGTTCGAATTGGTCAAATGGCAAACTGCTAACTATGCTTTGCCACCGATCCAAAAGAGTCTCATCAACGAACCGCATCTTACCTTCCGAAATCCCTCACCGAACGTCCAACCGATCGGAATGCACCTCAGCACACTGTCCGAACCGTCCGATAAACCGAAACTTGTACAAAACTCTACAGCACGTCAGAGACAAGATGAACCGAAGAATACCGTCCGACCGCCAACCGAAACCCAGTGCTGGAGATGTGGTGGTAAGGGCCATCTACGAGTACAGTGTACATCGAAACCGATACTTTTCTGCTCTCGATGTGGTAAGAAGGGTGTAATGTCCAGAGATTGTCATTGTCCGTTACCGAGGAACTCCCCAAAGCCGGGGAGCCGTCAGTTCCAATCAACTCCATCCCCTGTTATTCCGAAGAAAACCTTTTCTGATAACCGTCCTATAATTACTGTTCTTATAGGAGACAAGGAGTTCCAGGCACTCTTGGACACCGGATCAACCAGGTCCTTCATCAGCAGTGAAGTGGCTGCTCACTGCAAGGCCGCTGGAATAAATCCGAATTATGTAAGGGACGTTACCACCACCGTCGCTAACGGAAGTTCTATCCCGATTAAGGAAATGTACACAGCACAGGTTCAGGTTGGATCCGAAAATATTGAGGCTACGTGGTTGTTAGTTTCAGATTTACCGATCAGTGTAGTACTGGGAATGGATGTACTGGGAGCACACGACTTCTCCATCAATCTCCAAACCGCCGAATGCTTTCTGAATGGCAGGTCCCTAAAGGACAAGCCCATGACGCAGGAAGAGCAGAATCAGTTACCGTCACCGTTACCGTTACCGTTACCGTCACCGTTACTGCTACCGTTACCGACCGAAGGAACCATATGCCTGACCGAGGACAATGTAAGTTGCTCATGGTACAGGAGGAAATTGGCAGAAGTAAAATCGAATCCTACAGCGTTTCCTGACTACAGGATAGTGTCAGGAAAATTATACCGCCATTTTTGCGATTCCGATGATTTTACAGAGCCAGAATTGGGAAATCCCTGGAAGTTATGCGTTCCGAAAGATGACCGAAGAGAAGTCCTTCTCGAAAACCACGACCGACCGACCGCTGGACACTTGGGAATAGCAGAAACGAAAGTTCGCATAGCCCGCAGCTACTATTGGCCAGGAATGTTCCGAGAAATTGCCCAATATGTCCGAAAATGTAGCAAGTGTCACCGATACAAGGTTCCACAGCAGAAACCGGCAAGGAATCATTCCTATGTGGTGGAAGAACCCTGTGAAAATGACAGATTCTCCAAATGGATGGAGTTTAGGCCCATGAGAACAGCTGTCCAAAGAGGTGTGTACCAGGCTTCCAAGGAAGATGAAGTGAATTCCCCAAAGCAGGAGTCAACCGAAGACCCCAGAGCATTCTTGAACTTTGATAGGGAAATGCGTTCACCGAACGCCAAATTTTCTACCGAGATTGCTATCAAGGAGGGAGAGAATCACACCGAACCGGATACCGAACCGCAAGTTGCTTACCATGTAAATAACCGTAACCGATTTACCGAAACTTTCAAATTTGTCCGAACTAGATTAACACGAGCCTTCGTCCAGCCAAGTCACTATAACCTACGACTGGCGTCATAGGATTGGAGACCAAGTGTACCGAAGAGGGCATTCCTTATCTTCTGCAGTAGAAGGAGTTGCCGCCAAGTTGGCTCCGAAATACTCCGGACCGTATACCGTTGTAGGCATAGTCTCTCCTGTGGTGTATGACATCAAGGATGGCAGTGGTAAGGTTGTCAGACACATCCACATAAAGGACCTGAAATCCCCTGGGATTGAAAGGTATATGCCGTTAAGAACCTGACCGAATAATTTTCCAATTTGAAAATCCGAGAAGGCTAAGTCTTCTCACCGACATGGTGGATACGCCAACCGACAGTTTTTTTTAATTACCGTTTGAGTTCATCAGGTCATGAAATGACGCCGAGTTCAATAACCCCGCAGCTTTCACAGGCTGAAACAGACATTTAGAAATACCGCAACGATACCCAGGGGGGTTGAAAAAAAAAATAAAACTTCGTTTTATTTTTTTTTGCCGACGAAGGAGGGGGATGTGACGAGGCAGATTTTACCCCGCCACGAAAAGGAAATTTCTCTACCGATACTTTCTTAATAGGACCTGACAATCGAAGTATTTCGGAAGAAAACAGTTGAATTATCATAGGGGGGATTTACCGATTGATTTCATGTCATTGTTTTCCACCGACTAGTCCCATATTTGTAGCGGAGACCGAATATATCTTGTTTTCAGAATTCATATATTTTAGAATTCTTTCCGTTGAACCGTACTTTTTCTGACTCGAAAAAGGTCTTCCAACTTGTTCCGTTTTTCCTTCTCTTCAACTGTTTCTGTCTCTTTCCGAGCCCGTTGATTTACCGAACAATTTGAGTTTATCCAATGGGGGACTGAGTTACCCATGGTGGGGACAATTTTCCGGGGTACCTACTTCTTCGAGTTCCGTCGCTGAAGGTCAAGATCAGTATGAATCGTTGTTGAGAGTTGAACGAGTGAGGTGATTGTCAAGTGAAAACCGTACTTACGAGACACAAAGGAATTTCTAAGGCAAGTGATATTTGAAATTATTACCGCTTCATTGCACCTTTGTGGAATAATATTCTCTCTAGACTTGTGCTTGGCTGAAAACCGTGAGCTAACCATTTCCTGCTGTATATAGCTTTCCGTTACCGTAGGGTGCCATTTGGGTCCCAGGAGGACGTTGGGCCCCCCTGATTTTTCCGATTCCTGAATATTTGACCGTTTCATCCCGATTTCCAACCGTTTGAATTATAGTTATAGGTTAGATTCGCCGAGCATAGAGTTGGGATTCCATAACCGTCAAATACCCTCACCGCCGGACTCTGTGGCCGCTGTTTGACAGTCAGCCAGCTTGAGGTCACCGAGAGAGAGAGAGAGACCGAAGGACACCGGACCATAGACAAACCACCGAGACAGAGATAGAGGGCGTACCCCGGTGAACTGGTGTTTTTAAATTTTGACCTGACTGAATTCCGGTTGATTATTTTTAAAACCGTTCGTACTTTTCATTCAATTGTGTCTTGCCTTAGTTGAAATATTTTTCCGAAACCGTGCATGTTTCTTTGCACTTAGTTTAATTGAGATTTGACTTACTTCTGTATATTTTTCCGAAACCGTGCATGTTTCTTTGCACTTAGTTTAGTTAAGACTTGACTTACTTCCGTATATTTCCGAAACCGTCCATTTTCCTGAAGTGAAATTTTGCCAGCCGTCCTGCGCCGACCAGACACAGCCGTTGACGTCCACGATTTAGTGTACCTGTCTATTTTCTTTTGTGTACAGTTTATTTTAATAGAAATAAATAGTTGAACATTTATTTTTGTTGCCAATTATTTTGCCAGTGAGAGTCTATTTATTAAATCAGTTTCATCTAAGAGTTTAGTTAGAAGAGGTAAGTACTCTTTCTGACGCCTAAAGAACGTTGAAAAGCAGACACTTAGAAGACGCTACCGCCCTAGTCTTCATCGATACCCTTCTCCACTGATACTCAAGTCTACCCGGGCTCTCCAATTCTTTGGGGATTCTGTGAGAGACGTGGGGTTTGACTGATTGCCCCACTGGCGCCCGAGCAACCGTAAGGAGCTGCCAGAGTACGAAAAGTCTATCACACTTTATGTGATTTTTTCGAAATGCGGTCCTGTTTTTATTCCTTTGGTGATAATATTTATTGTTGTTTTCCGAGATTTTGAATTATTTTGAATTCTGTTCAACTTTTTTTCATTTTAAACCCCTCAGCACCCACTGAGTGTACAAAAATGATTAAAAGTATGCAAAGCCAAGCTGTGAATTACTTTGTAATTACATATTGCATTTAAGTAGATACAAATGATGTAAACCTTCTTGAAAAATTTAATCCTTGTGCATTTTCTTCATAACATATATAAGTATTGAAATTTATTCATCCAAAAAACCTTAACTTATTTACTTCTTTTCATAAAACAACAAGGGAGATGTACTATCATAGGAGAAGTTCGAAATGGAGTTTTTTCATCTCGACACATTTCCCAGCTCTTTTAATTGAAAGAATAGAACATCTTTTCTTGAATTCCATTAACACAAATATTCAATGTTTAAAAAAGCCATATTAAGCATATATTCTGTGGAATATAAGTCAAAATGTTTTGTGTTTCAAAGTGAATTCACTCATGTATTACATTTTCTAACGGCCGTTTTCAATAAACCTACCTATCCATCGTTTCATTTACTGACGATTGGTAACCATTGGTAACCATTCTAAAATATATCTACAGATAGATCATAGAAACGAAATCACTTGCATTTTCTATCTTCAGTAACTGAAACAATGGATAGATAGGATTATTGAAAACGGCCGTAAGACGGTTCACTTCATTTGAATCTAAATGATTCCACAAAAATTCATATCTTGATTATGCTTACCTTTAATCACTTTTTCGCGCATACTCAAGTAGGAGTAAGGGCTTAAAATGAAGAATAGTTGAACAGAATTTAGAAAAATTCAAAATCTCGACAGAAGATATGATACAATAAATAACATTACCAAAGGAATAAAAACAGGAGCGCATTTCGAAAAGATTCCTAGGAACATAAAAGATCAACTGGTGACAAAGTGTGCAATGGCAATAACGAAATTCCTGTAAGGGATGTAAAAAATATAGATTTTGGAGCTTGAAAGAAAAATCATGATATTATGAGTACTGCCCCAAAAATACTGATATTTCATGAGCCGTTTGAAAGAGCTGTCTGAAGTGAACAAACCCATAATATTTGATCGAAATCGGACCTAGCGGTCCAGATTTATGGCTATCGCAATAACTTGCGATAGCCATAGTCCTAACGGACAATGTTCATGAATCACGCCGTATCTCCGACACTAATAGCAAAGTTTTCTGAAAGGCCTGGATGACCTGCATTGACCCTGTATATAATAAATAGGAAATAATTCAGTAAAAAATTAGGAGTGCTTTACATTGAATTAACCGTATTCTGACGTGAAATATTTAAGCAATATTCGAAAAAATATCTTTCGTATCTTTATGAAAAATACGAGGAAAAATATTTTGCCAGGGTAGGTGAATAACTTTACTACATAATCTACATGTTCTCGAAGAATCAAGCAATATCTTGAATCTGTTAAATTTTTGCAGATTTGCATTTTATAAAGTTATTCAACGACCCATTCTAAACATTGTTCAAATAGCTCGCAAGATATTTTTTAGGGGCACATGACATACCTAATATACAGGGTTAGAACTATTTAGAGGCTGACTATAGGAATATCGAAAACCGTTAAAAATAAAGGGTCGCTTCAATTACAAAAAAGTAGTACGCCAGTATAATTGCTATATATGATTATGACTGCACACCGAATTTCGTATAGTTATCTCAAAAACAAATGAGTTATGAAGAAAAAAATGATAATTTTGATTTTCAGTTTTTTCGAGATATCTCAGGAACCATCAGAGATATTTGCGAACTGTTTACACCAACCCACTCATCTTTAAATAACTTTTTGTAATTTAAGCTACCCTGTATTTCTAACGGTTTTCGACATCCCTATAGTACCCCTTCAAATAGTTCTAACCCTGTGTATATTTATATATATTTATCTGAGGTTTTCCCCAAATTATAAAACAAGGTTTTATTTGTATTGAGTAGATAAATTGCAAGTATCAGTAAACTTATCATCAGGATCTGCAGATAATTCAAACGGAAAATGTCGTCGAATATCAGCATTCCTGAAATGAATTTATTTTTATGATTTTTCACAAACATATTGTGTCATATTAGGGTCATGTAAGGTCTTCTACGAAGAATTGAGGCGATGGTAAATACATAGGTTCTGACAAACCTCAAGACACATTCAGTAAATTTTTTAATTCAACGGCTGAAAAAAATTTATGAAAGAAATTTAATACTATAGTTCATATACGAAATATTGACGAGCCGCGGCGACTGTAGCGTCTAGACTAAGCATGGGCAAACTACGGCCCGCGGGCCAGGTCCGGCCCACGTGAAAGTCTAATCCGGCCCGCGTCAAGATTTTGAAACAATCACCTTCTTCTTGTTGTGCCCTGTCAGGTCCCCCTGACGTTGGCGATCACGATGGCGAGCTGATCTCTGTCTTCAGCCATTCTAAACAGTTGTTCGACGCTATGTATGCCTGTCCAATCCCGGATGTTTTTCAACCAGTATTTTTGTTTTCCGCCTGATAAGGAAAAGCAATGTCACCTAATACCGAGTTGTCTCAAAGCGTAAGTTGCGTACTGTTTATTATCATCTTAAAATGTTGAAGATTACAGATCGAAGACGACAAATTAGCTGGAAACGTATTAGGTGGAAGAAGGATTGATAAATGGGGGCTTCATAGCTACTGAAGTGAACCAAGTCCATGCAGCCTAGTTTTGGGATACATGACTTAGGTTAGAATATAAGCATATGCTTAAGGTGCCTACAGATTACTCTGACGTGACGTGGACCCACGTCATAATGCGCATGATTAAGAAATGTAACATGGGATTTTGCGCAGAAGCGTTCAAACTGGTCTGACGTGACGCTGGACGTGCAATCCCACGTCACGTCAGAACAATTTGAACGCTTCCGCGCAAAGTCCTTCGTTGGATTTTGGAATCCACGTCCACGTTACGTCAGAGTAATCTGTAGGCACCTTTACATTCACTTTACACAAATCTAAAGAAGGCACATTTGAATTAATTGGTGATAAACAACTTCTATGTCATGTATCTCAAAACTAGGCTGCATGGACTTGGTTCACTTCAACCCTGAATCCCTCAAATAAAAGTCCACCAATTTGTTATTCAAATTGCATAGAGTTGTGCTCGAGGCTCAGCCTTAGTACTGCGTGTGCATCTGGCAGCGGCTGGCATTATTTCTTGTAATCCCCAGAAAGAGCAAAAGTCGACAAACCTCCTTCGATGTTCCAACGACTGCATCACAGAACACAAATAGTGATGCATGGAATCCAAAACTTGCAACGAACGGTTTGTTGCTGAGCTCCAAACATGAAGGCAGTATTCAAGTGTGAAATACATGAAAATTTATTCAATTATTCGATTCTGCGTAGTTTGAATCGATTAAGTAACGGTTTTCTTCTAAATGAAAATTTTTGAGCTTTAAGAAAGGTATTAATTATTGGATCTAACATTAATTTTAGTTTAGCAAAGTTTGCGCGCAACTTAGCATAGGTGTAGTGTTCTAGTTCTCTCAATTCTAAACTAAATTATTTTGGATTTGCTTGGGAGTCTTGGGACCTCGTGTTATAGCAGTCAACAGCACGGTTACTGAGATGATGATATTATGCTCGTGGTGGTTATTAACGAATCAAGCATTAAAATTTTCGTTTGGTTCGTTGTCAACGTCTGTGTAATTCGAAGTCTCGTTCGAAGTATTTTTGACCTTTTGATTTTCATTGATGAGAGCAACAAAAATATCACATATTTTTCAAAAATTTCAAGAAACAAACAATCACGTCCTTAAAGCACCTTTGACTAATATTTACAACATTACTACTATATGACGGGCGGAATCTGGTATCAAGGGCATATTTAATGAATAATCATAATATCTCGCGAACAACTGCATATTGTTATGTGAACAGGTGTTTTCCACTATGAAACTATGAATAGCAGCGTAAGCAACCGACTATGAATGTGCCTACAGATTACTCTAACGTGACGTGGGCCCATGTCATAATGCGCATGATTCAAAAATCTAACATCGGATTTTGCGCGGAAGCGTTCAATGTGGGAACGTGGGAATACACGTGTCAACGTCACGTCTGACTAATTTAACGCTTCCGCAAAAAATCCTATATTAGATTTTCGAATAATGCGCATTATGATTTGGGCCCACGTCACGTCAATGTAATCTGTTGGCACCTTTAGTGACCAGCTTTCAGCATCATCACGGCCAATTTCTACCAGAGTATGGACAATTCTTAGAAGCTCAATCACAGTTTCATTTTTCACATACTCTTTCTTATCCTACCGAACAATAAATAATTTTTGTCATTTTTTTTTACTTTTCTAGGATGTTAGTCATGTTTGATGTAAAAATAAAAAAAAAGTTTATCACTTGTAAAAATGTGTATTTTTTTTTGGCCCGCCTAGGTAATTTTTCATTTTATCTGGCCCTCCCCTCAAAAAGTTTGCCCATGCCTGGTCTAGACCAAGGAGGCGCAAGTGGAGATCGGAAATACTCGGCTGTGTCCGGAAAGAGAAGATACCGCATTGCGCAGCTACGAAGGAGAGCTCTCTGTGTCCAACATCAACTTGTTTTTGTTTACGTTAACCCCAATCCGAATTGATCTTTTTCGGCATATTTGCCACAAATTACACAGTTTCCTGGCATGCCGATTGCCGACAACGAAATTCTTGATACTCAAGTCTTAAAACGAACGAAACACTATTACATCGAACACAAATACGATAATTAACATTCAAATATTAGGGTAAACGTAAACAAACATGGAGTAGTAGAGCACAGTAAATGTCAACAAAAACATAGAGATGTTGGACACACTTTTCTTATTGTTTACGTTATCTTCCCCTTCCTCTATCCAGTGACGGCTCGTGCTCATAAGGTGTGGGTCGGCCAGACCCAGGATATACAGGGGAATATACTGAAATAAAATTAATATCTATTTTTTCAACCAATAACTGAAAATGAAAACGCGGAATCCCACCATAATCTCTGTTTTTCTAAAATTAAATATTGATATATTTTTTGTCGATTAAGTTTCTAAAGATAAGTTGGATAGGGTTGCGGCTAAGGGGTGGAAAAAATATTCAATTTAATTTTCCAAGTATAAATGCAATCAGAAATCAATTGACATGTTTTTCAGCATCTTGATGTTAAGTTATTGGTTGAGAAACTACTCATTGATAGAAGAAGAAGGTAATTGAAAAGCAATTGGTGGGTTTCACTCATTTTGAGTGGTTGATTGATATTGAAGAAATATTAATTTTATTTCTTATGCCCCATCCTGTAGATATAGTCTGATTTTTTTTTTATACAACAGTGTATAAAAGTTTCGTTTTCAATGCGATATAAAGGCTTGTTTTTGGAGAAAGAATATACTACACTTCTTTGTTTTTGCCCAGCTTTTGAATAATAGTTTTATTCTTCTTCGGGGTCTCTCTGTAAATACCGATAACAAATTTATTACAACACAAAACATCAACGTCAATACGAATCAAAATTTTAAGTTCACTGAAACACATCTACAATTTTGATTTTAAGTGAAAATGTACTAATTTTTCCTTTCTTCATTTCACCATTCTCTCTTCTACTGTCACATGATCTTGTGACAGGATGCAAAGTTTGTTTCGATTTGCTACTACTCCAATTATTCAACAATTAAAGAAATTTAGAATCCACTCAGATTATCAAAATTTACGAAATGATTCGAACAAAACTGATAAACACGTGCACCCCTTTCTTTTATTCTACGACACTGACCTAATTCAATTCATAATATGGGAACAGCGATGCGGATGCGATTCTTATATCCCCACTCCGAGGCTCGGCCGGCCGATCTACGCGTATTCAAGAAGCTTCGAAATCACCGTGCCCTTATAAATTCACTAGGAATTACGAATTTTTATGGTCAAAAAATCACTAAACTACTCTTATACGGTCGGAATACCCTTTTTCAAAAATTAACTATTTATTTAATAATGAAAAAATCTAACTATAATTAGGGATATATTATATTTTCATTGACTAAACTACTCTTAAAAGGTGCGAATACGCTCTTTTCTAAAATAGACCTTATATTTAATGATTAACTATTCATTTGATAATATAATATCTTAGAAAAGACAATGAGGAAATCTAGAAATATGACAACTAAGCGCCCAAACCATAGCAAGGTAGGCCCAACTCGTGCTGGCCGACCGTGTATGTATCTAGCAGCGACGTAATACGATGTTCAACTTGGTGATAACTGCGTGCGACGTAGGTGCTGCATAGTACCATAACTTGAAGCGTTTCGCTAGGCTAGTACGGCTGGCCGAGGTAGCGTGTTTATCGTAAGGAAAGAGATTCGAAATAAACTAACTCAGGACGACAGGGGCGTCACGTTGATCGAAATAAGTTGTCGTACGTATTACTAGGGAATTAATCGAGAATTTAATATCGAAATTAATCATTTGGAATAAGTTTTGAAGAATAAAATAATTATAATTATTTTCCATTTCTCGATTATTTTTGGGTCGGCCCGGCCGACCCTGCATACCCGGACGAGCCGTCATTGCCTCTATCTACGGCTGTGTCCAATGACGTCACACTAGCGCGCATTGGCGGAGATAGTATTTTTAGAAATTTCACCTCAGTGGACTGAAGTGAAAACGTACGAAATGGGAGGTTAGAGGATATATGTACATTTTTAAGCAGAATCAAAGATTATAGAAGACTGAAGCAGAATGATGTGGTCCGTAGAGAAGACGTTGGTTTATAACATATCGGATCAGAAACTTTTACATCCAGAGTATGAAATCGAATTTATCACAATAATATCTAATACAGTATACGAGAACAGTTATTGCAGGCATTTAAAATTTGAAGTACACCAACAGCAATATAGTTCTGAATTTCAGTACTGAAAGCATATGAGCTAAACGAAAGGTAGAAAAAATTTCGCTCTATGATTATCCGACCGAAATATACCTGTGGAAATGAATGCAGTGGGATAACGAAAACTGCATGACATTAAAGTTTAATTGAATATCATGATTCATATGGGAAAGACAGATGAGTAAAAATAAACTTTCAGGAAATATGTGAGAAGACTGTATAAGTATGAACATAAGATGTCTAATTGATGAACAAGTATGATAGTGTGAAGCAATTCAGTTTTTCGTGATACATTTAGTAAGTATGATATTGCGAACTCGCCGGAAATGTGCTGAAAACCAATCTATTATTTCAATTTTCAATAACTCAGAAAGGCTGGGTATAGGTATACAGGGTGATTTTTTTAAGTGTTTCATTAGAAGTTTTCGAGGAAGGAATTGTAATACAGATTCAAGATTTTGGATTTTCGTTTTAGAGAACATGAACTTAAATTGCAAAATATTTTCAAGCGGAATCTACTTCCGGTTTCACCGGAAACGAATGTAACTTCGTTATTTCAAATGCAACACCCTGTATATTTTTACATATTCGAATTCTTCGTTTAATTTTACACTGATTTGATGTATGATATGTGCAACCATTCGAGCGGTTTTTGAATTATAACCTGATTATCAAATTTTTTGAAAAAAAGGTTGTCACAGATTAGTGTCCATATCTTCAAAATCCCTCATTATAAGAATTTCTTTTTGCGAAAGTAGAACAAAAGAAAGTACGCTGATACTGTTTCTTGTATAACTTATGAGGAAATATTATACAGGGTGTCTGAAAAAGGGCCCCAAACTGAGCCTCGATAAAACTATGAAATCTCACTTTTTTCAAATGGCAACCCTATAATTTTGTAATTCCAATCGATTGCTAGTCAAAAACTATCACAAAAATTTTATTTACAACAGGAAACTAATAGGTAGGTACTACAATAAATTTTCAAAATGTTGGCCGCCTACCGCCATACATTCATCAATTCTTCTACGAACTCCATCTGATGTAGCTTTTCTTATTTGTGCAGGTGGTAATCCCCTTAATGCAGCCCTCACCCTCGCTTCAAGTTCTTCCTTTGAGTCAATGTTATTTTTGTAGACCTCTGATTTTATAGTACCCCATAAATAAAAATCAAGGGGTGTTAGGTCTGGAGAACGAGGGGGCCACTCTAATGGACCATTTAGTCTGATCCACCTCTCTCCGAACATTGCGTTCAGTTCGTTAGTGACAGGTCTTGTGCAATGTGCCGGTGCTCCGTCTAATTGGTACCAGCAATGGAACATCAGATTTAGAGGTAATTCTTCCAAAAAAGGGGAAACCACCGATCTTAGGATTTCCAGATACCTTTGTCCGGTTAAATTCTCATCATAAATATGAAAAGATAGTTTATCATCCATCAACATGCAAAACACATTAAAGCCAAACCTATATGTTGATGGTTTTCCTGATAAATCAAATGTGGATTTGCATCCGCCCAATAATGATTATTTCTTGAATTTAACACTCCATCCTGTGAAAATCTGGCTTCATCTGTCCAGATAATTTTTTTCAAAATTTGGGGATCAGCGTTCAGCATTCCAGTAAGGTTCTCGCAAAATACAGTTCTTCTCTGATGATCTCCATTTACCAGTGCCTGACCTTTTGTAATGAACCCCAGTTTTCTGAGGAAAATTGGAGTTCATCTTAGTGAATTTTTTCGTTTTAAATTTCCGTCTTTGAAAATATTTTAATTCTCGAATATTCCGTACGTTCATTCCGACAGGCAGAGTAAATGTAAAAAACCGCTTATCTGTATTTTACGTCGTTTTTCTTACATGCCGCTGAAGATTTCAACGTTTTTCATCTGTTGATATGCGATAAACCGGAGCTGACGACGTTTTTCAGTCTTGTCGTATTCTGGAATTTTCAGATTTTTACCGTGGGAGGGGATAGGCCTATAAAAGCAAATTTTCCCCCCGCGACGGTCACTTTTGAATTTTACTTCAGTGCTTTCCTTTCGCTTGAGTATTATTTCGCTTTCTAACGTGGTTTCTAACTTCTATTATAAATTCAGTTGATTTTCCGTGGTACTTTCGCCGTTGAGAATAATCATTTTGTGTTATTTGCATCAGTGCTTAGAGTTAATTTTTTAGTTTTTCTTTTTAAATCCTTTGAGTTTCGAGTGCTTGAAACAAAGGAGGTAGGTCCCCGTCTGTACCGTTCAGTTTCTTTGTTAGACCTACGCCGTTACTTCTTTAACTTTGACACTGCTGTACTGTATCGTTTCCTGTTGTATTTTATCGTTCTTTACCCTGTCCGCGTTCTGCGTCATAAGTGTTAAATCCGAAATCTCTTCTTTTCTGTCAATCATGGTGTGCTATAACCCTTGGGGCAGAGAATAAGAGATACCGCACGTTACTGAAGGGAAAGTTCCGTCAACCCCCCTGTCCGCGTTCTGCGTCATAAGTGTTAGATCCGAAATCTCTTCTTTTCTGTCAATCATGGTGTGCTATAACCCTTGGGGCAGAGAATAAGAGATACCGCACGTAATCAGTGAAATCCCGTAGTTGCGTTAAAAATAGACATTTTCTTCGCTGTCAATCATGGTGTGCTATAACCCTTGGGGCAGCGAATAAAAGTCACGAACCGACCCGCCCTTATTGTGTTTCATTCCCGGAGAAATACAACTACACACCGATACCGTATAGCAAGTCCTTAGCATTCGTCAGTTCTGGTTGGCGCATTTTTGTTGAACCGTTGATTTTTCACTGCGCCCGGTGTGGATTTCATAGAGTGCTCGTGACCGGATGAGATTTCCCGAGTGTGTTTTCACTGATAGAATCACTCATATTTTATATCACACATATCTCCCTTGTACATATAGTTAGTTTCCGAAGTTGTGAATAAACTTTTACATAGTTCGATTTTGACTTCTTCGTTGTCGCTACTACCCTAGACAACACCGAGCTCTGTCTCTGGCTAGCAGCTACTCTGGTAGGTTTGCTATTCTTCCTATTGAAAAGAATAGCTGGCGCTCGAGATTGAGGCTTCTCCGAGAAACGCGCGTTACAAAATGGCGCCCGAGCAGGGACAGTGCAAAATCTAGTAGGAAACAACAGAGGTGAGAAACATTAACCGGACAGTGAGTGAATTCCCGAAACAGTGAGTAAAATCTAAGAACAGTGAGTAACTATTTCTTGAACCGAGAACTGTGAAAAATAAACTTGAACTGTGTTTTATTACCTGCCACTCTGTATTGAACTGTTATACTGTGAATTGAATTGGACTATATTCTGAAAATTTTCCTATTGTTGAAACCTATTGGAAATAATTTAATTAATTTGTGATTATTCCTTTTGCCGATTACTTTATTGAGTTATTGAAAACTGAACTGTTGTTGCGCCGTTATATCAGTGAAAATTAATTCCGATTTCTTATTATTTCTGATTTATTGAATTGAACTGTTTTAAATTTCGTATTGAAGGTGAGTGAATTTCCGAACATTGAAAATTTATTGTCACAATTGGTAAAATTTAATAGGTTTGATTTACCTATCGGTATTAGTGAATCACATATTACCCTATTGATAACTTGTCTACCTGATGTCATTTGCTTTTGACCTGTACTGTTGAAACTTACCAATTATTGCCGATTTTTTCTGAAACCTATTGCGATTTATTTTCCGAATACTGAACTTAGAAAACTGTTTGGAATTTAACCTGTGCGTTCTGGTGCGATTCGAATTTCGGGAAATTTTCCGGACTGTGCGAAACGACTTGCGATTGTGTGCGGTATTTCGCGAATATTTTCGAACTTTAGTGGGACTGATTGACATTTTTTTCGAGTAACGTTGGACTTGTAAAATTTTTAGTGTGATACATCGGGACTTAAATTATTTTAGTGCGCCGGGACTTGAACTTAGATTTTTTTTTTTTTTTGATACACCGGGACTTAGACTTTATTTTTTTTTTTTTTTGGGGTTACACCGATACCCACTTCGAACTCAAGTGAGTAGGTTAGCCAACGATTAACTTATCGGGTTGGACTTAGAACTTAAACGGATTGTGAAGGACATACCGAGTGTGAAAGATTGGTGCGTTCTGAATCGGACTTAGTTGAAAATAATATGTCGAACATGGATGTGAACCGGTTACTCAGTGATGAACTTACATACGAATTACAACTGAGAGGACAATCGATACCGGGTACTGTGATGACTAAACGGAGTCTACTACGACAAGTACTTCAGTCTAATGAACCTCTATTACCCCCAACATCATTGAACCCCGCCTCGGAGATTGAGATTTGCCAAAATAAACTCACCGATTTAGTGGAATCCCTTCAGAACTTTAATCATGAGAATGCGGCTAACGAATTTTCGCGAATTTACACCCGATTAATACACATACAAGGAAGGCTGGACTTTATTGTTACTGCAGACACAACACAGTTACAACTAGTTGGACAAATGAAGGCGACTACAGCTAAGGCGTTGGAGACACTGGAGGAGCTACGTAGGAGGAGTAATCGTGAACAGCCGCAGCCATCTAACCGACATCAGGAGTCTCTCTTGGATGTGGAGGTGCCCAGGTCACCTGGTGTGTCACCGATCCAACCGGAACGGATTTCAGGGCTCCGAGAGCCATCACTTATCGACTTGGGAGATGGTGTCGGTCCTCCTGTAGTAGCCAATGTCTCACGTACTGGTACACCTGTAAGGAATCCAACATTAGAAGAGGTCATGAATGAGACACGACAGACATGTAGAGCATTACTGCGACAGTTACCAGCGATACCTCTCACACAGTCACAGGACTGTGAGACAACAACACCTGAATGTCCGACACAGGGTAGATGGATTAATTCTACACGAAGGGTGTCTTTTCCACACTTACCTGCACCTTGGATGAGTTCTGACCGACCAGTCATCACAACACCTGCCAGATCGGAACCGGAGTCCCGATCAACAATACCGACTATCCCTGTACACAAATGGAACATTTCATTTGATGGCACTGGAAGTGTGACCGGATTCCTTGAGGAAGTGGAGAGGCTGGCCGAATCCCGTAAAGTGTCCCTGGAACAAGTTTTCGAATCAGTTTATGAATTACTACGAAAGGATGCGAGGGATTGGTTTATTCCCAGGAGAGGTACTTTCGAGGATTGGGAGGATTTCAGCAACCAGCTGAAAGAAGCATTTCTGCCTGTCAACTATGAGGAGAATCTGTTAGAGGAAATAAAAAGACGAACACAAGGTCCTGAGGAAAAGTTGCTTCTGTATGTTACCCGGATGCAGAACTTATTCCAGAAGCTCACCTATACAAAACCATCCGAGGTGGAGCAGATCCGACTTATCCGACAGAGGTTGATTCCGCCCTTACAACAGGCCTTGGCCTTCCAGGAGACCAAGACGTATGATGAACTTCTCCGTAAAGGAAAAGTTTTTGAACTGGTCCAATGGCAGATGAGCCAGTACACCCGGCCACCCTCAAAACCAGGTTTCGTGGAGGAACCTCACCTAACGTACACTCCCCGCCAACTGAACCGATATCAGGCGAGTTTTTCTGTGGATACCGGAGAACGGGTACAAACAACTGATCATAGGAAATCAATCCCGCCGACACCAGCCAACCAGACACGACTTTCTCCGCCGGGGGAAAGCCGTCCAAGGCCACCCAGGTCCAGAGAATCAATAGGCCAGCAACAGGAATCACACCGTCCAACTTCTGGAGACAGGTCCGAAGGTAGATCCGGAAATTCAACACCGCCACCCCGTCGTCGAGCCGAAAATAACCACGCTGACCGGACCGAATCATCATCAGGGAGGAGAGTGTCCTTCCAGACACAGTGTTTCCGATGTGGTGGATATGGCCACATGCGTCGAGAATGTCGCAGGCCACCGAAAATCTTCTGTTCTCGATGTCAGAGGGAGAACATTCTCTCACGAGATTGTCCCTGCCGTCCGGAAAACTAGACGGAGGTATGGAGAAGGAGTCGACCATATCTCCCAACACACTGACTCCCATAACATCGACTGCCTGGAATGATAACCGACCGCTTGTTGAAGTTAAGATAGCCGGAGAACACTACAAAGCATTAATTGACACTGGAGCCACCAAGAGTTTCGTAAGTCGGAAAGTGGCAAAACAATGTGAAAGCAAGGGAATCACCGGACAACATGTTGAGAATGGTTTCGTGGTGGTTGCAAATGGTCAACCCACGACAACACCCAAACTCTACACTACCGCTGTTCACCTGGCTGATTATTCCTTGACCGACGTAAAATTTCTGTTGGTGCCTGATTTACCAGTTGACCTCATTCTAGGAATGGACGTATTAGGAAGGTTCAATTTTTCCATTAACCTCAGTACCGCGGACTGTTACCTGGAAGGTCGACTGATTGCCAAACCAACACCGAAAATTCAAGAAGCTGTTGAGGTGCAGGGCCGGAGAAAATCCCTGAAAACACCTGCGGCCAACCCGTCACCTAAACCGTTACCGTCCGTAGATTCCGTATACCTGTCCGAAATAGAAGCAACCCAGTGCAAATGGTACAACAAGAAATTACAGGAGGTGGAAAAAGACCCAGCAAATTTTCCTGACTACGCCGTTGAAAATGGAAAACTGTTGCGACATTTCTGGGACTCATCCGACTTCACAGAAGATGGAACCGGCCAACCCTGGAAACTCTGTGTACCATCCGAACAGCGAACAGAAGTACTGCAGGAAAACCACGACTCAGAACTAGCAGGTCACATGGGGATTGCCAAAACGATTGCACGGATAGCCAGAAATTATTACTGGCCAGGGATGTTTAGAGACATTGCGAAATACGTGAGGAACTGCACATCGTGCCAAAAGTACAAAGTTTCGCAACAGAAAACCCCTGGTAAGATGCAACCACACAGAATGGCGGATGCGCCGTTCAAAGAAGTATCCACGGACATAGTTGGACCATTGCCACGGTCAAAAAAGGGAAACTCCTACATCGTGGTAATGCAAGACCGGTTCACAAAGTGGGTAGAGTGTCGTCCGTTGCGGAAAGCTACCGCCAAAACTGTTTATTCGGCCCTCTACGAACAAGTCATACTGAAATACGGTTGCCCAAAACTAGTAATATCCGACAATGGAGTACAATTCGACAGCAGGCTATTCAAGAACAGTCTCCGAGAGCTGAACATTGCTCACCGTTTCACACCACCGTATACTCCTCAGTGCAATCCTGTAGAAAGAGCTAACCGTACCCTAAAGACCATGATAGCACAGTTTTGTGAAGCCGATCAAAGAACCTGGGATGAAAAGATAGGAGAGTTAACGTTTGCCATCAACACCGCTAAACAGGAGTCTACTGGATTTACACCGGCATTTTTAAATTATGGAAGGGAACTAGAAGTCCCGAGGGCGATTTATTCGACAAACTCCCACAATAATGAAATGAACGGAGAATCCAACCGTACAGAAGAAGAAAACAGAGACATGACTTACCGTACTCAACAGATCAAACATCTCCAGGAGGCTTATGAGTTCGTTCGTACCGGGCTGTACCGTGCCTTCCAGCAACAGGCTCACCACTACAATCTTCGACGAAGAGAAATCCGATACCATGTGGGAGATAAAGTTCTACGCCGGGACCGTCCTTTATCCTCTGCCGTTGACAGTTTCGCCGCCAAGTTGGCTCCGAAGTTTTCCGGTCCGTTCACCGTTGTTAAAGTTGTTTCACCTGTCGTCTACGACCTGAAAGATACAGAGGGTAGAAAAATCACTAACATACACATTAAAGATTTAAAACCATTTCATGCATAATATATATTATTGTCATGATCCGTTAACCGTTCTATAGAAATAACCTCTAAAAGGAGGAAATCCGTTATTTTTTTCCGTTACCGACTATATTATTATTTTCCGTTTACCTGTTTATCTGAATAACTGTAGTTGCTAAATCAACCAGAACCAGTGCATCTAGACAGTCTATCTCCAAGAATCAACGGATAGAACCACCCCGGAAGAAGTTGAACAAGTTCCGCATGTCAACCAGTAGGGAGTTAGCCCTCTGTGCCTGTCCAAGAAGCCGAAGCTACCTACAAGGAGAAATCTCGTTAATAGGATGCCCATTATCAAACATAATTATAACCGACTACACCGTAACAATTCCGTTCAAATTCCGTACAGGCACCACCGTTGACCGAAATACCGTATCTACAGATTTTCATCCGTTCAGCATGCAATTATAAATCAAACCTGTTAAAACTGTCCGAAAAATCTGTTACTTATGTAAGGAATACCAATAAAGGATACTGTTTCACATTACAACTGAGTATATCCGTCTATTAATCCAATAGATCTAACCAATTTCTGTCCTGAACCGAATCGAAATTATTGTACCGTCAATTTAACACTGTTTACCTGAAGAAAACACCGTCTACCTGAAAACAGAGTACAGAGAAAACCGTTCCAAGAAGAAAAGTTGACCACGAGGAACGATGAAGATTGGAGAGTTTATTGTTAGAAATTACCCACCTGCAAGTCTCCTGTCGGCTCCGAGAGTCCCAACATCCGTATGGCCAGGTCGAAAGGGGTGAACCGGTCCATTGAGCCCCCACGTCGAGCTGTTGGAGGCTTTCCACCTGTTGCAGCTCCCACGATTCCTGGGTAACCTACAAAACCACGATGGAATTCAAACACCCGCCAAACACAGTTAAATTAGGTACTCACCGGAAGAATGAAACATGGCACGTTTCCGACCAGCGATGAAGATGAATTTCCACATGGAGAGGGAGGATTTTCCACTGTTATACACCATTTATCCACGGAACGCTGAACAAAGTTCTTTGACAAGATGGCGGAGACCTGCGCCGAAATGACTGACGCTGACGTTTCTGCGTGCGCATTGGAACTACTATTCCAACCATAGAGAGGATAAGTACTTGAGTTGTAAACTGGTCACGAGTACAGGTGGCGCGCGCGAAAGTAAGGTCATTATTTCTAGGGATAGATAGAGTCGTGAAATTAAACTCACTATTTCATCGTAAGTTAATTTCTTCCGAGATGCAGGGGGTGTAATGAACCCCAGTTTTCTGAGGAAAATTGGAGTTCATCTTAGTGAATTTTTTCGTTTTAAATTTCCGTCTTTGAAAATATTCTAATTCTCGAATATTCCGTACGTTCATTCCGACAGGCAGAGTAAATGTAAAAAACCGCTTATCTGTATTTTACGTCGTTTTTCTTACATGCCGCTGAAGATTTCAACGTTTTTCATCTGTTGATATGCGATAAACCGGAGCTGACGACGTTTTTCAGTCTTGTCGTATTCTGGAATTTTCAGATTTTTACCGTGGAAGGGGATAGGCCTATAAAAGCAAATTTTCCCCCCGCGACGGTCACTTTTGAATTTTACTTCAGTGCTTTCCTTTCGCTTGAGTATTATTTCGCTTTCTAACGTGGTTTCTAACTTCTATTATAAATTCAGTTGATTTTCCGTGGTACTTTCGCCGTTGAGAATAATCATTTTGTGTTATTTGCATCAGTGCTTAGAGTTAATTTTTTAGTTTTTCTTTTTAAATCCTTTGAGTTTCGAGTGCTTGAAACAAAGGAGGTAGGTCCCCGTCTGTACCGTTCAGTTTCTTTGTTAGACCTACGCCGTTACTTCTTTAACTTTGACACTGCTGTACTGTATCGTTTCCTGTTGTATTTTATCGTTCTTTACCCTGTCCGCGTTCTGCGTCATAAGTGTTAAATCCGAAATCTCTTCTTTTCTGTCAATCATGGTGTGCTATAACCCTTGGGGCAGAGAATAAGAGATACCGCACGTTACTGAAGGGAAAGTTCCGTCAACCCCCCTGTCCGCGTTCTGCGTCATAAGTGTTAGATCCGAAATCTCTTCTTTTCTGTCAATCATGGTGTGCTATAACCCTTGGGGCAGAGAATAAGAGATACCGCACGTAATCAGTGAAATCCCGTAGTTGCGTTAAAAATAGACATTTTCTTCGCTGTCAATCATGGTGTGCTATAACCCTTGGGGCAGCGAATAAAAGTCACGAACCGACCCGCCCTTATTGTGTTTCATTCCCGGAGAAATACAACTACACACCGATACCGTATAGCAAGTCCTTAGCATTCGTCAGTTCTGGTTGGCGCATTTTTGTTGAACCGTTGATTTTTCACTGCGCCCGGT
Organism: Coccinella septempunctata; assembly: GCF_907165205.1. Lineage (NCBI taxonomy): Eukaryota > Metazoa > Arthropoda > Insecta > Coleoptera > Coccinellidae > Coccinella > Coccinella septempunctata. The sequence goes on along the minus strand of NC_058193.1, from coordinate 17,236,198 downwards.
GTGGATTTCATAGAGTGCTCGTGACCGGATGAGATTTCCCGAGTGTGTTTTCACTGATAGAATCACTCATATTTTATATCACACATATCTCCCTTGTACATATAGTTAGTTTCCGAAGTTGTGAATAAACTTTTACATAGTTCGATTTTGACTTCTTCGTTGTCGCTACTACCCTAGACAACACCGAGCTCTGTATCTGGCTAGCAGCTACTCTGGTAGGTTTGCTATTCTTCCTATTGAAAAGAATAGCTGGCGCTCGAGATTGAGGCTTCTCCGAGAAACGCGCGTTACACTTTATGGAATTTATAATTATGCATATTGGCATTTTTGAGCACTTTTTGACACGACGAATATGAAACTTCTAATTCCTGTGCTACCTGTCTGATGGAACCTCTTGGATTTCCGTGAATATGTCCTAGAATATTTATTTGATTTTCTTCATCACCTGTTACTGTTTTCACACGATTCCGTTTTGATTAATGCTTCCACTACGGAGAAAATTGTTTTGATACCTCCTGAACTTTGATTTTGTTAAAGGTGGTAAATGTGGGTTTCTTTCGTTGAAAGTTCTGACTGCCCTTTCTAATATTTTGTTACATTCACCGTAAATGAAGAATATATTTAATACATCACTGCCTGTGAAGGCATCATAGCCTTCTTGAAAATTTCTATCCTAATAAATCTATGGTTACACTAAGAAACCTTGATTTATTCCCGAAATTCGAATTTTATTCAATTACGGCGAAATTACTGATTTTAGAGGCATAGAATGTTGGGGACACTCTAAGTAGTTTTTGACGGGCAATCGATTGGAATTACAAAATTATAGGGTTGCCATTTGAAAAAAGTGAGATTTCATAGTTTTATCGAGGCTCAGTTTGGGGCCCTTTTTCAGACACCCTGTATAATATTTCCTCATAAGTTATACAAGAAACAGTATCAGCGTACTTTCTTTTGTTCTACTTTCGCAAAAAGAAATTCTTATAATGAGGGATTTTGAAGATATGGACACTAATCTGTGACAACCTTTTTTTCAAAAAATTTGATAATCAGGTTATAATTCAAAAACCGCTCGAGTGGTTGCACATATCATACATCAAATCAGTGTAAAATTAAACGAAGAATTCGAATATGTAAAAATATACAGGGTGTTGCATTTGAAATAACGAAGTTACATTCGTTCCTAGAACTTCCTGCATATTTTTCGAAAATGAACTCTTTTTCGGAACAGCAGAAAATTTTAAGTATTGCCTCTTCTTGACACCCAGTAACTCATGGTACAGATCTTTTTCATAATCCTCCTCAACAAAATGTGCAATACATACAGGCGGGTTCTTCAGAAATGCTGCCCTTGTTTCACATTTTTCAAGCCAAGTCTTCTTCTTTATTTCATCCACAGGAAACCTGTGAAATGTGAGCTTTTTATTATTGCTCGATGTATTGGAGCAATTCAGAAATACACATTTAACTGCTGGCATCTTCTGGTAGTACACCTGAAAAATATTGCACATCGTTTTGAATTCCATCTAGTGAATTTCGAATAAGGATCTGCAAAAAGAATTGAATAATTATTAATTATAGTTAATATAGACTGACCATTCAAACTTTTAGTTTTTTTAGTTTTCGAAATAAAGCACTCGCGTTTCAATTATACAAAATTTTTTACACTGACAAACTTATTTATCAAGTACCAATAACTTTTAAAAGTCTTCTCGACACTCACTAACGACAAAGTTAATCTTTTATAACGATTATTCTAAAACAATTTACGTCCAGATAATCTACGCTAATGCTAAGATGTCTAAAACTCTGGTGTATTTACTGATTCGATTTTGTTTTTAATTTCGTGGGGATATGGGATCAGTTTCGTTTTCCCCACTGTAGGTAGCGCTGTTTAGAATTTGACAGAGCATTGTCAATTGATATGTGAAAATAATTTGAATACTTTACTACGACTTACGAATATGTTGTATTTATAAGTGATTATTGGTGTGTGAAAATGTATTAGTTTCGAGAAAGGGGTCTAGAACATTCATTTATTCAACATGTCGTTCAGTTTTCTGCATGGACAATCAAGAACTACAGCTAAGAATTCGGTGTTGTTGGAATTTGAGGCAGAACCAAATCAGATGAACGAACATTCGGGACGGATATTGCTAAGTTTTATGGCAACTTCAGCAATCTTTCAAAGAAACTGTATTGAAAATACGTAATGTGAATTGTGAAAACCTATTGAGAATCAGAAATACATCCATCTATTCGAGTCTGTTCTTTAAATATTCTGCATGAGTAGGTACAGTGAAAATTCCCTTTCCGTCAAATGTGTTCTATTAAAATTATATTGAATAACCTCCCTCACGAATTCAATTTGTCGAACGGAAATTATCTTGAAGAAAAATAGTAAATACTCTTTCGAACCCTTATTCGATAGTGTTGAAATATTGACAGATTTGTTTTTACAAAGAAAATTAAACTGTGAATCACAAATATTCCTCAACAGCTGACAAAATGGGCCAGTTCATATTTTGAACTCGTTGATTGACATTCGATATCAACGCAAAACAAAATAAAACGAGAGAGTATCATTGGACTTCTTTTGGTAGAACAAAGATAGAACGAGGTAAATGACAAGGTGGCGCCGCCACGAAATTGATCCCATATCCCCGATTTTCTGAAATGTTGATGCTTGCAAAAAATGACAAGTGCACACACACCAGTGTTTTAGACATCTTAGCTAATGCTAACGACACCAGTTCTGTCAATTCAGCTTTACATAAGCGTCCAATGACGTCATCATTTTCCCGACGAACTGGTGACCTGCGCCTCCTTCCTTATCTCCTTGGACTAGACTGCTTTTTGAGCAGGCGCGACGCCAGAGCCGCTTCGGCCGCTGCAGTCGTAACGCTAGAGCCGCGCGATTGACAACGGGTCCATATAATTACAATGAAAGCACAGAACTAGACGTAGCCGTCAGAGTCGCGCGGCTATAGCCGCTTCAGTCGCGCAGTGGATGTACAGGGTGGGCAAAATTCGTTGTCTACTGAAGGGATCTCGAGAACTATAGCAGCTAGAAGAAAATTGATAACACATTCTCTAGCTCTTTTTTCTTGACTAATCTAAAAATGAAAACAGATCTATCCTAACATTCATAGATTTTGAGTTATGAACGAAAATTGAGAAAAGGTCATTTTCAATGAAGCTAAATAACTCGCTTATTTCAACTCATATTCGAAATCCGTTATTACATTCTACAGGCACTTTTTCATGAGGAATTCGAATATGATATTATTGAATTTTTTGATCCAGTAATTTTCGAGATACAACAGGGAATTTTGATTTTTCAAATGTAAACTATAGTGGACACACATCATTACACAGTCACAATATAAATCTTTGTGTAGACATGATAGTATTCCCCCAAAGTTCTATTGCTTAAGAAAAACCCACAAGCAAGACGTAAGCTTCAGACCCATCGTTAGTTGTATAGGTTCACCCAGCTATAATATAAGTAAATTTTTGCATAGCATCCTGAACAATGTACTATCTTCATCACAATTCAACGTAAAAAACTCATTCACTTTCGTTGAGGACTTAAAAAACATTTACGTCCCAGAGAATTATGAGTTGATATCTCTGGACGTTGAATCCCTATTCACGAACATCCCGAAAACACTGGTCATACAAGTTATCATCAAGAGATGGTTTTATATCAGGTGTTTCACCGAGTTGAGAAGAGGCGATTTCCTGAAGATGGTTAACTTAATATTTGACAGCAGTTACTTCACTTTCAACGGCTCATCTTACAGACAGATAGATGGAACAGCTATGGGATCTCCAACCAGCCAATCATTCGCGAATTTGGTTATACATGAAATGTTCGAATATGCCGTGGAGAGACTCAAGTTTAATGTTCTTCTGATGAAGGTGTACGTAGACGATCTGTTATTACTAGTACCGAGAGAACAGATAGAAACAACATTTAAAGTATTCAATTCCTTCCATGAGAAGATAAAGTTTACAATTGAAAGAGAAAAAAACAACAGCATCCCTTTCTTAGACATATTGGTGATACGCAAAAATAATACCCTGGTCACAGATTGGTTCATGAAGCCGACGAGCTCCGGACGATGTATCAATTTTCTCTCCAACCACAGTGCACAGCAGAAGAAGAACGTTGCCACCAATTTAATTCATAGAGCACTCTCCCTCAGCCACCCACAATTCGAAGAAAAAAAACATAAAACGAGTATTTGATGTACTACTGGCAAACAACTATCCACGATATTACATCAATAAAATAGTGAACACTTATAGACTGAAGCACCGCCAATTGTCTGACAATCCAACCTACGACACTAGAGCAGAAAACAGTCCACAATCTAGAGTGTCAACACAGGGCGAAAATCCCCAGCAGAGGTATTCGAAACTTGTGTTCTACCCCAAACTATCTTATAGATTGCTGAGTGTCTTCAAAGAGTTCAATTGCACTCCTGCATTCTACAACATCCTAGACAACAACAAGAGATTCTTCACAAAAATAAAAGACAGCACACCACCATCTAAACAATCTGGCTTGGTATATAAGATAACAATACCTTCACGATAGAATAAGACAACACGAAAACGACACAAAACATCTAGAACGTAAGGACAAAACAGCACTAACTCAACACACACACACAGAGGGACATAAATTTGATTTCCATAATCCCATAATTCTAGATAGAGAACCCCATTATTCCAGACGCCTATTGAGCGAAATGGTCCATATTCGAAGACATAATACAGTCAACTTCAGAGAAGACACCGATAACCTAAGTACTGTTTACAATAACCTAATTTCTAAGATAGGTCTACCACACAGATAATACATGTCCATAGTTCATTCTATCTATTTATTGTTTTCATTCATTGACAGCAATTCACATGACTCACGATTAGTGCCATTCATCTGATTTATTTATACTTATTTATACAATTGTTCATAACTTAGTCCGTTTTATACATTTTGTTTTTAAGATTTTCATTTACATATTTATTTCTCAATTACTTACATGTTCATTTAGCGTCTGTTCACTTGTTTATTAGTCCGTTTATTTATGACTTAGCCCGTTTTGTACATTTTATATTTTAGATCCTCGTAATGTTTATTTACACATTATTTATTTGTTTCTATGTTTGCCCGTTTTATTCGTTCATTCATGTCTACTCGCATGACCGATGATAACTCCATCTGCTCCATACATTTGACTATTGTCCAATTCCCAGTGAATTTTATTAATACTATAGTGGAAAGTTTTATCGTCTTGCTGCAATTTTTTTGCTGATTTCAAAAATTTATCAAATTCACATGAATATAACACGAGAAAAAAATTTAATACTTTTACCTGCTGAATTATAAGTAGGCTGGCATTACCATATCGTGAATATGCATTATCTTTTGTAAACCTGAGCCTCTATGATTGGAATCAGGGATTGAAAAATGAAATTTACGAAACAAGAATACAAAATTATGAAAAATCAAGAAACAGAACGGAAAACGCCCTGAGAGAAGTCACCAGTGTTTACATCGGCAACGCCATACGTAGTGTTAGAGCCAAATTTTGGCGATTAAGCGTCTTAATCGATTTCTTAAAGCGTCGTTAAGCGTGACGTCATTAATTTTGTTGTCGCAAAAATAGAATATCGCTGATGGTTGAGTCATCTGTCGTTGTCATTAGACAGCGAATCGAATTGTGAATTTTTCAATTTCTGTTCTTTGGCTATTATTTGAAAAATATTTATTTATTCTAAATGATAATGCAGAAATTGCATTATTGGCAGTAAAAGCATTCTTCCCTAGTAGGAATTCAAATCAAATTCGATATAAACAACATATTCTCCCTTCTTCTTTATATTACCTCTTTTCGCTTAAGACGACACAGGCGCTCTCCAGAGACCGCCAGGTTCCGCTTCCTCCTTAAGCGTCTTAAGGACTGACGTCATGACTTATTCGCTCGAATAGCACCGCTTAAAGACGCTTCACGCGTCTTAATCGCTAAAATATGGCTTAGATTGACATGCTTATCTCACGATGGTCCACAATTCGAACACTATAGTTGATAGATGTACCTATTTTTCATCATCCTACTTTCTGTAAAAATTATAATTATAGTTTATTTTCGTATTTTTTTGTAATACTGCCTCTTTAAGTTTCTTTCATAAATAGAAAAACCGATAATTGAATAAATTTTTTTTTTTTAATAATCAGACGAAAGTCTTTATCTCTCAAGAATATCGATCTCGATATCAATATATTAAAGAAATAATTGTTCGACTGTCGGTGATTCCTATCACAGAAGGTTGACTTCACTAGGTTATCTATGGGCTTCACTTAGAATTATGTGGAGTTCACGAACCATAATGCATTTTCATCGGTTGCTATGGTTACGCCAGCATACTGAAAATTCAACAGTGAATCGAAAAGCAGGAATAAGTATTGAATTTTCTTCTTATGTTATATTCATATGAATAGCGACATATGATACATTTTTGAAATCAGCAAAAAAATTGCAGCAAGATGAAAGAACTTTCCACTATAGTTTACATTTGAAAAATCAGAAATCCCCGTATCTCGAAAATGACTGGTTTCCTCGGACAGACCGTCGACCGTCGCGTCCCGCCCGTCAACCGTCGAGGATAGCGATTTCCGCTCGAAGTGGTTTGCTAAAATTAAATAGGAATTAGTTCGTCGCACAGACTGGGAGAAATATAAGAATTTACTTCAGGAGAAAATCACGGAAATTCCCCAAATAAATACCCAGGATGAATTAGATGAAGCAGTTGAAAAATTGGAAAATCAAATGGAAGAACCCATTCCGAAACATTCACATGTAGATACGCCAAGGGATATAAAGGAACTTATAAAAAAGAACAGAAGACTCAGAAAAATCTACAGAACAACAAAAAGAGAAGAAGAAAAGAAGAAACTGAATAAGCATAGTCAGATATTGAAAAATGCTTCAACAGAACTGCGTAATAACAGATGACACCAGAGACTAAGTGAACTGAATACAATAAATCACTCGGCTTGGAAAATGCAAAAACGCTTACGACGAGAACGGACAGTTATACCTCCACTGAAGGAGCAAACGGAATGGTATATACGAGACTTGAAAAAGCCGAAGCACTTGCCGACTCAATTGAGAGAGAAGCCAGAATAAACTACAGAAATGATGATGACAATGAAGATCTAGAAGAAGAAGTGGAGGAAAACGAAGAACAGATGATGGAACCACCGGAAACCGAAATTATTCCAAAACCGGCTTCACCAACAGAGATCAAAGAGATCATAATGAAATTGAAAAACAGGAAAGCGCCGGGAGAAGATAGGATAACGAATTATTTGTTGAAGAAATTGCCTAGAAAAGGAATAGCAGCCTTGACGAATATTACAAACGGAGTGATGAGGACCGAATACTACCCAAAGAGATGGAAAACTGCACAAATGATAGTCTTCAATAAGCCTGGAAAGGAACGGAAATTTCCTCAAAATTATAGACCAATCAGCCTACTATCAGCACTAGGGAAAATCGTCGAGAGGGTTATCGCTAAAAGGCTGAATGAAGAAACAGAAATGTTGAAGATAATTCCACCCGAACAATTTGGATTTCGACGAGAACATTCGACTGAACTCCAATTGCTACGGCTCATAGAATACGTCACCGAAGGAATGCAGACCAAACAGGCCACAGGATTAGTTCTGATGGATATCGAGAGAGCTTTTGATAGAGTATGGCACGAAGGCTTAATCTACAAGATGAAAAAAGCAGGATATTCGACCAAGCTATGCAAGATTATAAGGAACTATCTGAGGAATACAAACTTTTATGTGAAGATAGATGCAACCTCTCAAACCAGACAATTGGAAGCGGGAGTTCCTCAAGGATCGGTACTTGGACCTCTGCTTTACATGATATTCGTTTATGATATTCCGAAGAATGCTAGAAATATGCTCACCTTGTACGCAGATGACACAGGAATAGCATTCAGACATCGAAGCCTAGAGATCATACACCAGAGACTGCAGGAAGCCATAGATGAATTACTCAAATGAAAAATCCAAATCAATGGAAGAAAGACACAAGCAATATTACTGCAAAAGAGAAGATGGAAGAAATCCTTGAAGTTGATGGAGAAGAGGTTGAATGGAAAAATGAAGCAACATACCTAGGAGTGAAGCTTGACAGAGGACTTACATGGAAAAACTACATCAAATGTTCAGTTGATAAAACAAAAGCCGCAATGAGTAGACTTTATCCACTCATAGGCAGAAGAAGTCATATGAATAAGAACATCAAGTTGACCTTGATTAAAACTATCGCGCGACCACAACTCACTTATGGATCGGCGGCATGGGGCTTCGCAGCCAAGACCCACATCAAGAGAATACAGGCCACTGAGAATAAACTCCTTAGAATGGCGATGGATGTACCCTGGTTTGTTAGGAACAAACAAATCTACAAGGACTTGGAATGGGAACCAGTTACAGAATTTATGAAGAGAAAGGCGGAAAGGATATTCGACAAAGCCAAACAACATCCAAATGAGGAACTACGAAGATTAGTCGACTATGATCCAACGGAAGAAGCTAGAAGGTCAAGAACCTACCACCGAAGACCGAGAGATCAGTTGAGGATTTTAAGTAACCCAAGAAGAGCTTAACCTATAAAAGCTATAGGCAGCATACAACTATCAACACGACTATGATCGTGTGAGAGTCCAGAAACCATAAGAGTCAACTGGTTAATAGGCAAAATGCCCGGAACCTATGAAGAAGCAGTTAGGGGTTTTTAGTGGGTCTCGAGCTCAAGAGAGTGAGAATTTCCACACTGTTCCCTTTCAGGAGAGGGTGTGTTCATCTGTCTTGCAGATTTTCCCCCTGCTACACCAAAAAAAAAAAAGCTACTGTGTGCGGTGCGGTTGAGTTTGGTGATGAAAAATACACGATTGGAAAAATATTCAAAAATGGACCCTGAAAAATAAATTGTTATGTTATTGTTGGAGGAAGGAGAAGAAGAAGAGGAACTAATAATGACAACCCTCAAAGACTCTAATAGACCAGTGAATGAATTATTTTTGAGACGGCCTACAGAAGGTGCCTTCAAAATAACTGTGCACAGGAGACTTTTTGCGAATGAAACCAAATTTAGGGAGTATTTTAGACTCTCCACTGATCTTTTCGCAGTCGTTTTGAGTTTTATCAAGGACGACATCAGCAGGAAACCTACCAATAGGGTAAAATGTCCCATTTCTGCTGAAGAGAAGCTTTGTATAATATAACGCTGAGGTAAGTTTCTGGTCCAAAAAAGGATTGCATTATGTGAAGGAAAAATGAAATTTTCCTCGTACTTTTATTATATTATTCGTTACATTTATGAAAATAAACTCAATATCCTTAACTTAACATTTGTACTGCATAAAATACTTACCTAAAATATAGATTCACAATTGTGTAAATGATGTGAAGGGGAAACTTGGTGATACTGATATAGGACTATCTTGTGGAGAAAATTCTCTTATATATGATGCTGCTATTGAGGTTGACTGCGACAGGTTTGTTGGTACTAAATATTGTTGAGGTATAACACTGTAACCAGAAGATCGGGAACCAGAACCAAATTCTCTTTGTTGTTGTTCAAACTCTAGTTTCGAAATTACTTCTAGAACTTTGACTTTTGCCCTTGTTTGCAGATCTGGATGAAGTTTTTCAACTGTCAACGCAATACTTTTAAAAAATATTGAGGTTGGAGTAACCACCTCTTTGGCTTCATTACGTGTTTGGCTCAGCAATTCTTTCATCAACAGGGTTCTTTCAATTCGCCCTCTCTTGATCTCTTCAATAACTTGTTCCCGTTCTTTCGAAACGGGCTTTCTTTTCCTCTTACTTGGAGTATTCGCAGGTGTTACTGGTTCTTCCACTGTGGTTGTGTGGTCGTCGTGATGTTCCTCAGTGTTCGTGAAGTCTTCGGTAACAAGAGGAGTTCGAAGTCAATTAGTTCTTGAGAACCCTCTATATAATCGATATCATTAGAATATATTTGTGAATCATCCACTAAATCTTGTGATTCGCTACTTGCATCACTTTCACTTAGGTTACTGATAGATCTGGAAATGAACGAATGTGATACATTGTACAAAAATATTAAATACTAGCTGACTCGGCAAACCTAGTTTTGCCATTTAAATTATTTCTAGGGTAGATAATAATAACGAACTCATCATTTTAAATTTTCGATTTACTCGATATGACTTAACCCTCTAATGCCCAAGTTTTTTTTTCTTCTTTAAAATTATTTCCGTATAGTTTCAAATTAGCTTATGTAATCTACATCTTTTTTTCGCGTAATAGTTAACTGATTTACATTAACACCTGTATACTCACAAAATGAACCTATAGGTACTGAAGGCGGACATGGGCAGAATAATTTTATATCCACTTATATGCAACCAGTCTCAAGGCGGACTTGGGTATTAGAGGGTTAACTTTTTGTCCAAATGTCGAAAACCTATAAGGATTGCTCGATTGGTCGTAAGAAAAAGGAATGCCTTTTTTTCTGTTCTGTACAATTTTTTTTGGGAATATTTTGTTATATAAACCTTGCCCTAACAATAATAAACACAACAAAAAAATAATTGTCCAATTTGGTGCGATCGTTTGAACAATAAAGCATTTTGAAGTAAATCATAGATACTCTTTTATTAATATAGATTTACTATACTTACTTTCTCTCCACGATTGAGGTATTGTCAAGAAAGCTCAAGTTTTTTTACTTAGCAAAAAAATTTTCCATTTTAATATTTCTGGCTGAGCCTATTTTTTGGCCTTTCATAACTTCTCGTTTCCTCTTCGTGTAGTTATCACGAATATTCTCCCGTCTTGTTTGGCACGCTTTTTCTGAAAGTTTAAAGATTAATGTTAAGGCTACCAACCAAATTCAAATAATATTATAAGATATAAATTATAAAAAAATTTTCAGGTATTTTGCAACAGGGGAGTCCTTCAGATCACTAACATTCCAATATCGTCAACATCATAGCTGGATTAGCGTTTCAGTTAGACAAGTGCTTCGAAGCATTAGGTAACGCATATTTTCAACTTATATACCAAAACTGTCAAAAGACCGCTCAAGATTTCAATGATTTGTGGAACTTTCCAAATTGTTGTGGAGCCATCGATGGAAAACATGTCCGAATACAAGTCCAAAGAATGCTGGGTCACTTTATTACAACTACAAGCAGTTTCACTCAATCGTTCTGCTGGCTATAATCGATGCACATTATAGGTTCATCGCAATTGATGTTGGTTCGTATGGGCGAGAAGAAGATGCAAGCATCTTCGAAAAATCGATGATGGGAAAGGATATCAAAGATGAAAATTTCAACATCCCACCTGCAATGATTCGTCCAGGAACAGAAATTTCACAACCTTGCATTATTTTGGGAGATAGTGCATTCTCCTTGACAAAAAATATTATGAAACCTCATTCACAAAAAGATTCCCTTTATGACCAGGCAAAGGCTGTGTAATTACCGACTCAGCCGTGCACGACGTACTTCCGAAAATGCTTTTGGCATTTTATGTCGGTACTTTCGAGTATTCTCAACTCCAATCGCTATTAATCCTTTTGCTGTTGATGACTTGATAATTTCAGCATGTATCTTGCATAATATGCTTTGAAATTCAAAAATTCCATCTCCTAAAGAAAACGAGGATGAGGATGATACCCCATAATCGCCCAAAAAATATAATACCAATATCATCATCATATGCCAGAAGATCATCCACAGCTGCTAATTCTGTGAAGGACATCTTCAAAAATTATTTCGTTGGACCACATGGATCAGTGCCATGGCACAATGCAAAGGTGCAGAGAATGGAATGATCATGCTCTTATTACATATAATTGGAAATTATATTATATATTAAAAAAATATATACTCACCACTTTTTTTTCATTGTCACCCCTATTTCTTTCCAAATATTATTTTAGACCACCAAGTCTTTATAGCTTCGCCGTACTATATTATATAAGGGTGGATGTTGTCTCACCAAGTCTATCAAGACTTCATCATCCTCCAATGAGAATTTTTCACTCACTTTCTTATTTTTCCTTATATTATTTCAATAATTACATTTTCTCGATTCTCTGAAATCTAATAACAAAAATAAAAATTGTTCAAAACATAATTTTAATCGCCATAGTAGGTACATGACTGATATCGGTCGTATTTTTCATTTTTTGATCTCGTGTGTTTCGACTCCTTCTACGAAGAAATGACATTAAAAGAACACTTATTTGAACCTTTTAATCGATAAATTTATTTGATTCATGGCTTTGAATATAGCACTATGCCGAAATATGTCACCCTTCGAATAAAACATTTTTTTTCGTCGACCTGAACAAAAAATTACATTTTACATACTAATTTCCAAACGAATAGTCGAATTTTTTTGAAGTCAAGTACATTTCGTACTGATTTACTTTTCGTTCGGCTTTCGTCACTAAGCAATATATTATATCCCGGGGGGATTGAATCAATTTTGTGAATACAGAATTTGATGAAAACATAAGTGGCTGTGACAATAACTGTCATTTGATGTTTTCAAATTAATTCTTTACGAAATCGGCTAGATTTTATCAGTGAATTAGGTACGTGGTCTGAATGTTAGTGTTCAGTATATCAAGATTGGACAGTGATAGTGATATGGATAACAGTAAGGCTTCACGAGAGCTCAAAGAATTGGCAATTACTTACACCTTAATGAGGCCTTACTTTCATAAAGGTCTGTGAGGTCGACGAAAAAATGTAATATGCACTTTGGCAACTGTCTATATTGTCTCGCCTGATTGCTGTCCTCGGCTGCGCCTCGGCTATCAATTTGGGGGCTCGACTGAGGTACATAAATAACTATTATCGTTTAGACTAAGCATGGGCAAAGTACGTCCCGCGAGCTAATACCTAGTTGTCTCAAAGCGTAAGTTGCGTTCTGTTTATTATCATCTTAAAATGTTGAAGATTATACATCGAAGACGACAAATTAGGTGGAAGAAGGACTGATAAATAATAAAAGTCCACCAATTCGTTATTCAAATTGCATAGAGTTGTGCTCGAGGCTCAGCCTTAGTACTGCGTGTGCATCTGGCAGCGGCTGGCATTATTTCTTGTAACTGCTCAGATAATCGACTTTGATAGTATCCACAGAAAAAGCAAAAGTCGCCAAATCTCCTTCGATGTTCCAAGGACTGCATCACAGAACACAAATAATGATGCATGGAATCCAAAAGTTGCAATGAACGGCTTGTTGCTGAGCTCCAAACATGAAAGCAGTATTCAAGTGTGATTAATACATGAAAATTTATTCAATTATTCGATTCTGCGTAGTTTGAATCGATTTAGTAACGGTTTCCTTCTAAATGAAAATTTTTGAGCTTAAGAAACGGTATTAATTATTGGATCTAACATTAATTTTAGTTTAGCAAAGTTTGCGCGCAACTTAGCATAAGTGTAGTGTTCTAGTTCTCTCAATTCTAAACTACTAAATTATTTTGGGAGTCTTGGGACCTCGAGTTATAGCAGTCAACAGCACGGTAACTGGGATGATGATAATATGCTCGCGGTGGTTAGAATCGAGCATTAACATTTTCGTTTGGTTCGTTGTCAACGTCTGTGTAATTCGGAGTATTTTAGACCTTTTGATTTTCATTGATGAGAGCAACAAAAATGTCACACATTTTTCAAAAATTTCAAGAAACAAACAATCACGTCCTTCAAAGTACCTTTGACCAATATTTACAACATTACTACTGAAAGGAGGAGCACCAAATACAAATATGACGGGCGAAATCTGGTATCGTAGGCATATTTAATGAATAATCATAATATCTCGGGAACAACTGCATATTTTTATGTGAACAGGTGTTTTCCACTATGAAACTATGAAGAGCAGAGTAAGCAACCGACTATAGAGGTGCATACAGATTACTCTAACGTGACGTGGGCCCATGTCATAATGCGCATGATTCAAAAATCTAACATAGGATTTTGCGCGAAAGCGTTCAATGTGGGAACGTGGGAATACACGTGTCAACGTTACGTCTGACTAATTTAACGGTTCCGCACAAAATCCTATGTTAGATTTTTGAATTATGCGCATTATGACTTAGGCCCACGTTACGTCAGAGTAATCTGTTGGCACCTTTAGCGACCAGCTTTTAGCATCATCACTGCCAATTTCTACCAGAGTATGGACAATGCTTAGAAGCTCAATCACAGTTTCATTTTCACATACTCCTTCGTATCCTACCGAACAATAATTAATTTCTGTAATTTTTTTTTTACTTTTCTAGGATTTAAATCATGTTTGATGTAAAAATCGAATTAAAGTTAATCACTTGGAAAAATGTGTATTTTTCAGTTTTTTTGGCCCGCCTAGGTAATTTTTCATTTTATCTGGCCCTCCCCTCAAAAAGTTTGCCCATGCCTGGTTTAGACCTTCAATTCATCCTCGACACATCTAGGTACTTTTCTTTACTCTTCTTATATTTTTTGACTTGTTTGTGTTTCATTCTTGTAATGATTTAACAAAATGAATAAATTATTTTTATTATTGTTAATATTATTGTTACTCTCCAATGAATACAGTATAATAAGACAGTTTGCTGCGCCACGTTCTCAATTTCGTTATTACCATTCCGATAAAATTCAAATCCTTGAAAGCATTTATTATTACATATTCATCGCATCTAGACCAACGACATACCCAAAAGATCCTGAATCCTTCTCATCCGCAATTCTCATAGATAATTTTCCACATTTCCAATAACGACATGCCATTCAATCAGACACTTCGACTGGCGTAGTGAGAAAAGGGTTTCCTTTACGGTTTCTTGTACGGATCGCATCCCTAATGATCATTAGGGCGATCAACCCTTCGGTAATTATTAGAATTGCAAACGTATCCCTCTGGATCCGATTGTCTTTCAAAGAATAGAGGACGACCCACATTTCGGATAATTCGATTGTTTCCTAGGCACCGTTTCTTTCCGTATGCAAAGCCGATTTCCCTGACGAAACGGATGGTCTAAATATCTGCATATTGAATAGATGGCAGATTTGTATTAGATGGCGAGGCAGTTGGAAGCTAATTTGAGTTGCTTATAAGGACTAGGTATAACTTTATACTAGTCAGAGATACCTACTATCTGACGTAAATTCACATTGAGAGAAATACCGGTGTGAATTTAGCGGCCACTTCAGATCTAGCGGCCGTTTGACTAGTGGCGTCGGGTACTTTTTTTTCGTGGACTAAGCATACTGATTTACTGAAAGCGATATTAAGTCTCGGAAATTAATGAATTCTGTCAAACTCGGAGTGTTTATTCATTGTAAATTGATAACTATTATTTACAATATTTTTTATTCGCAGAATGTTGAAGTGTGAGTTTCATCCCCAAAGTGGATATTCGAAATATAATCGAAAATTGGTCTCAAACATGAATAAAGGTTTGATATTCGGTGCACATATAATAGATCATTAAAGAACGATATTCCGAGAGATTTTTTATTTACAGAACTTGGAAGGGTGAATTTCACCTCTTCTTATCAGATTTTGTTCCAGGGATTGGGAGTGAAAACTCTAAAAGATTTTAGAAGATGCAGAATCCTCCCAGATTTATTTCAATCGATATTTACATAGAATAATCGAAAATAGGTCTGAAAATGAACAAAGGGTTTGAAAATATTTATAAACCCTTCAGGAACGATATTCTCAGAGCTTTTTGATTTGCAGAACTTGGAAGGGTGAATTTCACCCCCTCTTCTCAGAGTCCACAGAATAAAGTGAAAAGAGGTATAAAAAATGAAAAAAGGTTTGACATTCGTTGTACTTATTTATGAACCCCTGAGGAACGATATTCCGAGAGCTTTTTCATTTGCAGTACTTGGAAGGGTGAATTTCTCATAAGTGAAAAACAAATCGAAACTGGGTCTAAATATGAAAAAAAAAGTTTGAAATTCGGTGTACCTATTCATAAAGCCTTAAAAAACGATATTCCAAGAGCTTTTTCATTTGCAGGACATGGAAGGGCGAATTTCACCTCTAGTTCTCATAATCGAAACTAAGTCTAAAAAGTCAATGAAGAAATCCGGTATACACCTAATTACTGAGACTTTCACGTAGAACGGACTACAAAGCGCTGATTTAAAACCAAAAAATGTTTTGACAAGCGTCATAACCTCACATTTTCGTACTTAAGAGTGTGGAATGTGTCAAATTTCCGTGGCGAACTGAGTGCCCTTATAAAAGTGAATGAAGTACAGAAAAATTAATGCAGGAGCAGGAGTTCAAAGTTATGATATTGGAAGTTGATACCCTTAGCTGTTTATGAAATTCAACTGATTCGGCGGTGTTTCTTAGCAGTTTTCCGCCCACTGGCGCGAGAAAGGGCAACAGGCGAGAAAAAATCAAACAAAGTTTTCGGAGTAAATTGGTCGGAAAACTTGATAATATGTTACGGTTGGTTGACTTCAGGCTTAGCTATTCCAGAAATTTGACTGCTTTGTGGTGTATTAATATCGGTCAGTGGTCTCGGAAAGGGAGAAACTCCGGGCAACGAGAAAATTCGTAATGAATGATGCCTCTCAAGTCACAGTTCTACTTACGAACGACATTTGTTTGCTTCTTGTAGTAATGGAATATTTTTTTGCCATTTCCGCATCGCCTTCTCGTTTTCTTGTAGAGTGCAAAATGCACTAATAATAATAAAAGAGACAATGGAAGTTGAAAGATATCAAGACCATTCCTATCGTCATTTCATCAACATGCCTGATACCGAAGAAACTGACAGAGAATCTGAAGAAACTTGAATTGGACGAAACCATCTATAGAGTCATGAATTCATATTGCTGAATGAGAATATCGACGTGGCGATTCCAAATAATAATAATCTTCTGGATGGGCAAACTGAAATTACAGAGATCTCGGGGAACAAACAAGGAGACAGTGGAAGTTGAAAGATATCAGGACCATCCCTATTGTCATTTCATCTACAGGCTTGATACCGAAGAAACTACCAGAGAACTTAAGGAAACTTAAGGAAAAATATTTATAGAGTTACTAGCTGACCCGGCAAACGTTGTTTTGCCATATAAATAATTTCCATGTTGTATCATAAAAAAATAGAAATTAAAAATTTTGTCTAAAAAATAAAGAAAAAATTTAGGGGTGGACTACTCCTAACATTTAGGGGGATGAAAAATAGATGTTGGCCGATTCTCATAGATAGCTGACCCGGCAAACGTTGTTTTGCCATATAAATAATTTCCTAATGATTAAATTACTAAAATGGCTATTAAAAAATAAGGGTTGATCGTAGAAGGGTGAAAATTGAGGATTGTATGTATTTTTGTATGTTGTATCATAAAAAAATAGAAATTAAAAATTTTGTCTAAAAAATACAAAAAAAATTTAGGGGTGGACTACCCCTAACATTTAGGGGGATGAAAAATAGATGTTGGCCGATTCTCATAGATACCGGATAAGCACAAAAAATTTCATCAAAATCGGTCAAGCCGTTTCGGAGGAGTATGGTAACGAAAACTATGACACGAGAATTTTATATATTAGATGCTCAAAGCGGTACTGCTGGGAACGGCGAGAACTGTACGCAAAATCTACATGGGGAATGTAGAGGAACATCGTCTGCCCCGACAGGAAGTGCGGGTGGAGCAGGAATCCAACCTACAGCAGGGAGCCGAGGAGCGACCCGGACCCGACCACCACCACCAGCCCGAAAATCTGGATAGGGCTGCAACATAGCTCAATCCTTTTGATATCTGAGATATCTGGGATAAGTGAATGTTCCTCTGGGGAGGATTGTGAAAGACGCAAGGCATAATAACATATATTTTTTTTTCAATTTATTTGCAGAAATTATAACTATACACTCCACAAATATTTGAATATCATGTCGACATATTCTATGGATGAAAATTTGTATGGAATTATCGAAATACTTGAAAGGTTTTTCCCAAAATTTAAAATCAGTCGATTGTTCTCACAAATAGAATAGGTTTTTTGAAATCATAAAGAATAGTAATAGATTGAAAGTAAATGTTTCTATGGAAAAACTTAGAGCTGATAATCTTCAAGCAGAATACAAGTGAAGTTTATTTATTGCTCTTTCCGAGTGTCTGTGTTCAATATTTTTTTCTCAGAATTTGTGATTGTGCCATGGAATTTTATGAGACAGTATTGAAGGGTATATAGTGGTGCAGTTTAAACTAGCATATCAGTTTTTTAACTTTCCGCTATACAGCGAAAATTTATGTCCTGCCCTGTAAATTGAAAACCTCTCACCTCATCTACTCGGAGATCCATGTGGTCATCCCGTACAACAAATTTCATGAAATTGTGATGATTCATTTTTCCAATGGAGCATTTTTTGAAAATATGACCCAAAACTGGAAATCGTCCTGTATTAATCAAAGGAACGGTGTTAAACCCATCATATGGGGTATTTTTGGAACCGCCGGAGTGTCACCTATCACTATATGAAATATTTACAGTTTATCAGGATTCACCCTGTAGATCACCTTTCCATTTGCTTTCTCAATCTTCATTTTTCATCACTGTTTTCTGTGGTTTTCGTACCCAAAGTGTATTTCATTTGAACAATTATTCAAAATGTGGGGCATTTTTCACTTATACTATTTGTTTCAACCAGTAAGTGCTCTCTATAGACAATTTCACAAGATGTGAGTGTGGTGCAGAAGAAGAAACTATAGACCACTGGGTGAGGAGTTGTAGAATATATCATTTTCAGGGAACGTATTCATTCGGTGACCGATTCTTTTTTGAGATGGGTTACAAATTTCAAAATTATTTAATGAGTAATATAAAATTCAATATCCCTCTCGTTTTTTTCTTTCTTGTTTGTTTTCAGATTATTCTTCGTCAACCATCATAGGAGGAAGTTTTTGGATTTTGTCATATGAAGAAGATGTCCTTCAATATAATAATTTCAGCTTATTCTTTACACAAATACATCATCATTACATTTATACGGGCAAACAGAGAGTTTTTTCTGAGGTTTTTATCTCTGTTTTTTCATGTATCATACGAAGATATGTATGGTACCCCGTTGACATTTTTCCTCTGCTTACACTGAGATCTGGAACGAGGAACAGGTTTTTAGGATCTGTCTCTTGTTGCCATTTCTTTACATCCGTTTCATTGTTTTTCAGATTGTAAAAGTTTGTAGCACTCTTTTTCAAAAGAATATATATATAGACAATTTCAGATTTTTTTGAAGCAAAGTTTTCAATCTCGTGTTCAATGAACTGAAACTATTACGTAGGATAGACCGTATGCACCGTTTCATTAAACGGGATTAATTCCTCAAACATCTTTTTTTCATAGAGATTCTATGCTTAAAGGTCTTTTAAGAGCTTAATATTCGTTAAATGAGGCAGAGCATACCGCCATAAACCATTATTCCGTGACATGACCATTTTATCAGAAGAGTGAATTTATTTTTCGTTCAAATTAAAATTTGCGTTCTCAGCTTCATTCGTCATCACTTCCAAAAGTTGTTTCATTTCCATTTCGAAGCGGGACTATTCAATGGTTAAATGGATGTTTCAGATTGAAAATTCTCAACTTTATTCGTTATAGAACAAAAATTTATGAATCGCATCAGAATCTCAGCAGTTCTTGAGAATAGGAATCAAACTTTCGACTTAATGTCTCTCGAACTCAGTTATTCTTCTCGTTATTATTCATAACAGAATGTAAACTGCAAATGCTGAAAGTTTCCGTTTCCTTTTGTTCCAGGTAATGATTTTCCGCAAATCAAATTCGAAACTTTGAGGAACCAGACGTTCGCTGCTTTTCAGTGTGAACGCCGGATATCAGCGGTAAGTTTTCTCCATAACTGACGAATACTTTATACAGATCATTTTCTTTTCTACTCTGAAAAGTAGAAAATACAGAATGCAGCAGTATGACCTCGGTATTTGTATAAGGAACTCATTAAACGAGATGGAACCCCTGTAAAATGAATTTCAGGGTTATTTTTTTGGTTTGCATATACACAGTGCCAGAATAGTTGTATTTTTTTTTATTAAAGTTTATTGTGCTTCGATTGCTTTGATCATTAGCACTATGGAACAGTTACATTTCATTTATACCTACATAATACAGTATTTTAACAAAAGATATTAATACAATATAAGATCTAGATTGAATTGATCAAGTTGGTGAGTTGAAGAAATTGTATTAAAAATGATGAATTATCAAATGTTCATCTAAAAGAGCTTTTAGAGTTCACTGGTTCATAAGGACCCTGTTAAGGACCGCTATCTGAATATGCTTTGTCGTTAGAGTGGGGACTTCTGGACTACGATTCCGTGGCCGGTAGGCGCAGCTCAATTGAAAATAAGTGGGGCAAATTAAATGTAAAGCGGTCCAGTTGAGTATTGAAATTATTCTCGTAGGTACTGGGCAATTGCATTTTTACAGTCCTCTTCTTTCTCATGGCCTCACCTATGTTCGGGGTTGAATTTTCTCAATCTGTATGTATATCTGTAAATTTCACTCTGTCACCACTTTCTCCGATTTTAAGGATTACTATCTGAATGGAAATTTAATTTGATATTGTTTCATACAAATTGGTGAATAAATTGTTTAAACGTTTCCATACATATATTGGCTCAGCGGTGTGTGAATGAATGCTCTGAAATTCAGTGTACAGGGTGGGCAGAATTGGTGATACCTAAACTACAACTTTTTAACACAACGAGATAGAGAAAAATGAATATACCATTCATTTCGTCTTTTTTCGAGAAACTAATAATGCCATCAACTGCATTCCTCTATCTTCTTTTGTGTTTGAGTTGTAGGCCAAAAATTAAATTTGGGCGATTTCAACTTTAGTCATCATCTCCGTTTCTGTTTGTGCTATGATGTTGAAATAAAAACATTATACAAACACCCAGTGGCATACTATGATTTCTTCCTACAGGTTAATTTGCTGAGCTATAACATAAAGTTGTGTTTTTTCTTATGAAAATAGTAGTTTAAAATTACCGTTTCAGAAATATATCATACATCGCCTTCAGTCTCTCTAAGTCATTTTAAACTACTGTTTTCATAAGAAAAAACACAACTTTATGTTATAGCTCAGCAAATAAACCTGTAGGAAAAAATTATAGTACGCCACTGCATTGCTATCAAAAAAGTGTTTGTATAATGTTTTCATTTCAACATCCTAGCTTACACAGAAACGGAGATAATGACCAAAGTTGAAATTTTAATTTTGACCTATAACTCGAAAACAAGAGAAGATAGAGTAATGCAGTTGATGACATTATATTAGTTTCTCGAAAAAAGACGACCGTAATGTGCCATGCATTTTCCTCTATCTCGTTGGGTTGAAAAAGCTGTAATTCAGGTATCACCAATTTTTCCCAACCTGTACGTATTCATGAAATGCTAAAGAATTTTCCGTGAAATTTTTCTTTTGCAGAATTTGGAATGTGAATTCTATTTATGGTTTTCGAAAACAACTGTATATTCATAACAAGCTATTAACAGAGTTTACAACGGCTAATTTCATCGCTCTTTATGATATTCGACAAAAATCGACCATAGGTCTGAATCAAGAAGTGAAAAATACATATAGGGTGGGTCAAAAATGTGTTGTGGCAGACTTATTATATACTTTTTGTATATAGGGACAGGAAGGTTATATAATCGATAAAATTAAGAATAAAATTGTTCATGGCCTCTTAAAATATCGTTATCGATTAATATCGCGTTGAATGAATCTGCTGATATCATGTGAAAACAAAAACTCAAATCTCTGGAAAATGGTTAAATTTTTTGTATTTTGATAAGATTGCCAAATTTTTCTCATTATTTTTTAGTAACTTACACGATTTTATGAAATGATTCATTTCGATACCCACTTACCCACAGAAGAGACTTAGGACGCAAGTGTGAAAAAAAAGGATATTTCTTTAAGATCTCACCAATAAAATTCGTCTAAATAATTCACGAATGTTTTCACAATGGGCATCACAAGCTTCTTCGAACATTTCAACAATCGTCGTAAAAATGGGATGAAATGGGGAAATTGCAAAAAAATATAGTTAAAATAAGATTTTTGTGATGAAAATTCATATTAATATGATTTCAAGTTGCAAATTCATTTTAACCTGTAGGTCTGCAGCGTATACAGGATGGTTAAGAAAAATCGAGTAAAATAACGAAATTTTATTCCCAGAGAATTCAAGCATTTTAAGACTATCAATACAATGTATGGCCTCCACGGGCATCAATAACAGTTTGACATCTTCTTTGCATACTATAAGTTATATAAATATACACACGAGGTTGTTGAACATTTCTTGAGGAATTTGGTTCCATAAACGGCACAAGCTCTCTCAGATCATTTAAGGATTCTGAGGTAGGTTGATGATTATCTAATCTTTTTTGGAGCATATCCCATGCATGTTCTATGCAATTCAAATCTGGTGAGTGCGGAGGTATTGGTAAATGTGGAATACCAAGCTCCTCGCGCGCATTCTCAACTATGGCTGCACGGTGCGATCTAGCGTTATCGTCTAAAAATTGAAAAGTTTCACCAAGAGCAGCGTGAAAATTTGGCACAACATTGTCGATGACATGCTCCCTGTAGTGTAAGGCGGTCATATTCCCAGGCCAAATGTGTTGATCTGTGCGCCCGTTGAAACATATCCCGGCCCATACCATAACACTACTCCCTCGGAATGGATGGATTTCTTGGACATAGCGACTATTACGGGGTATACGTAGGATTGTCCATACCCTTATTCTTCGAGAAGCTGAAAATCGCCCATATCTGGATTCATCAGTGAAAAGGACACTACGCCATTGATCGTTCCAATTGATATGTTGCCTTGCCAATTCCAGTCTTTGACGCTTATGGTCACGTGTTAATGGAATTCCTCTTAATGGACGTCTAGAACCTAGATTCACCTCTCTCAAACGTCGTCTGATGGTTTCGATGGAAACTTGGACCCCATCTGCATTTTGAAGAGTATTCTGTAGCATTCTACACGTAGATGTCTGGTTTCTTCTCGCCGAAACGGTGATGAAACGATCCTGAGCAGGTGTTGTTTGTCGTCGCCCACCAAGCCTTGGTCTTTCCAACACGGCCTCCCTGAACCTATTCCAAAGTCGAGATATCACACTTTGGTTGACTTGGAGCCTTTCCGCTACAACAACCTGAGTTATGCCATCCTGTAGCATTTCGTCTTGGCATTTTCAGAAAACTCGTGAAGGATCAATAATCAAACCTTTATTGAAGAGACTACACGAATTCCATTCTGATTGCCAAAATTCTTTATGGAATCCTATGAAGGTCTCGACAAAAGGTTTACGAGATTTCAATCTAGCACTTCTAGAATCTGGGGAATATTATAAACTTGGGAATAAATTTGGGAAGGAATGTAATTTATTCCAAGACTTCGAGACTGCCACCTGTCGGCGAATATGAGGTGGTACGATGTTTGACAGATAAATTATTGAATTCTGCGGTGAGGAGCACTTGATCGCTTATAAATGGGTGTGGGTTTGAGTTCTGCCCGGAGGTTTATTTTTCAGAATTCAATAATTTCTCTGCATGCCGTTTATTTTACTTATACTCGTAAATAAGTCTTAACTATAAATAATAAGGGGTTTGAAATTTGGTAGACCTGATGAATCTTAATGGGACCTATACTCCATTCAGTTTTATTTTAGCACTCGGTTGGCCATGGAAATTTGACACATTTCACTCTGTATAGTACGAAAATGTGGGGTTATGACGCTTGACAAAACATTTTTGGGTTTTAAATCAGCGCTATGGTGTCCGTTCTACGTAAAACTCTCAGTGATGATGTATTTTATCACAATGTCGAATCACTTCGAAAAAAATGTAGTCGAAAAATATGTGATGAACATAATTGAAGTTTATACAAACTGATTGAAGGCATACTAAATCCAGTTATTTGCATGGAAAATACTACAGATCAGTATAATATTATAATATGCACTACCTTGAGGATAGTTAATATTGGTTATCTTTTTTGGCTAAAGTTTGAATACGTTACATCACTTGTTAAATTATTCAACAAAAATCATCTTGGATCAATGGAAGTAAAAGGAATTAATGTTTCATGTTAAGAAGAACATCACCTTTTAACAAAAATTTCACATGAATAAACAATCCACAGGAAAACTGGCTCGTATTTGTGGCTGCTTATCTTAATAGTTTGATATAATAATAATCATATATTTATTGGTACCTTAAGACATTTAAAATGTATAAGACAAGTCAAATGAAAAAGCGAAAAATCAATTTTAGGGAACTTATTCTACGATGACATTAATCGAAAATCCTGTAGTAACTTTTCGCATTAATCCATCCAAACATAAAATTCTCAAATGAAATTCTTTGTCAACCCCTTCATTCACAATTGTTCTGATTGTTGAAATATTCAGCTGAAATATAAGTCGTTTAGATATTCATATGAATCATTATATATATTCTCTTACATGTTCGCTACCGTCTGACGTACTGTGGATTTTAGAATATCAGGGTATAACTATTTGAATGAGCGGACCTGAATTTTAAATAGCACTTCCTGAAACCCTGTCTTCTCTTTTTCAATCACTTTCGGTATTATCGTAATAAAAATTGATATTAGATGTGGCAACAGCGTTATGACATTAACGACATTTCATGAGTGCCAACCTTACTCAGTTCTAGTTACAAAAACTTGAGAAATTATTTCATGGCCAACCGAGTGCTAAAATGAATGTGAATGGAGTATTGAATAGAAATTAAGTGACTTCTCACAGGTATAAGGTATTTCACTCTTTGGAATAAATGCCAACTAGTTTCAACTTTATTTCAAAGTCTTCATCAGGGCTCTGAACAAGATCTAGAAAAAAATTTAGATGTTTGAGAATATAAGTATTAAAACCTCATTTTAAAATTTCACAAAAACACAAGTGAGAAAACAAGCTCGCATAATATCATAAATTAAAAACATTTTCTATTTACTTTGTTCCATTGTCAATAACATACAGGCAGTGATCATTTCCAAAATTTTAATTATCGACAGCCGAAACAAACAAAATGTTGTGGTTTGCATTCAACAGATGCAAAGCACAACTTATTTATTTATTTATTTATTTATACATACGAATACAAACAGGCATACGCCACTACAGTATTCACAACAAATAACAAACATTGTACCCAGAAAAAGCACATGAAAAATTTTAAAAAAAGTTCACAAGAAATATCTACCGTTCAACATTATTAACAGTATCTCATTAATATTGTCATTAATACCTATATTTTCTTGAAAAAAAAAAACAAACAAAAAAACAAGAAACAAATTATTTTTCTTTCTCTTTCTTTCTTTCTTTTCCTTTTTTTGAGATCAGGGAACAGCCAGTCCAAAAATTACCCTCAACTTTCTTCTGAGTGCAACTTCAATGAAGACTTCGAAATTTTACATATAGAAATTGAAAGTCAGGAAATCAATCTTTCAGATGGTTTGTTAAATCAATAAATGTAAGTTATCGCCGGATTTACTCAAGGACCAGATTGAATATCCTCACACTCAGAAAATTGTACTAGTAAATATCACGAAAATTGTATGTTGAGACAACATTATAAAGATCCCTATTTGGTCAATCCAAAATTATGTTGAATTAATAAAAGCGTTTTTGTCAGCTTATCGGTAGAAAGAAAACTTGATAAATATTAAGATTTCTCTGTTACCATTATAATAAAATAGTTCTTCTGCTAATAGCCTAGTTATCAACTACTACAGAAATATTGATGTTTCTATAACAATACTTTTGTGTAATATAAACTATATGTTCTTTCAAATTTTGCCAATAGTAATTTCTTTAACGCTAAAAAGTGTTTGTATTATGTTGTGAGAATATAATATTCATATTATAACAGTTAACTGTTAAGTTAACAAATTCATACGCTTTTCTCAATAGTATTTCCTTGCATTATTGAAAATAATGTAATTGTTAAAAAACAATTACTACTTCAACAGTGAAAGTGTTAAAATACTAAGGAGTAGGCAACAAGCTAGTGGAAAAATAGTATTCGTTAAAATTTCATGAATTTATGATATATCTAAGATATCAGCTTCCTAAACGAGTATCTATGGACAAAATTCAGTGTTATGACGATTTTCTAATAAATTGTGTGAAATATTGGAAACGGTTTTTTTATATGTATGATGGTCAATAGTAGTTCTTTCGTACTATGAGAAAAACAGTTTTTTAAGGTGTAGGTACAGTTGAATTGAAACATAATACTTAGAAATGAAAACAACTTTATTCGAAGAATAAAAAATATAAGGAACATTCTCTATTTTAAAAACAAAAATAAATAAGAAAAAAATATTTCATTTTATAACACACTTCTAAATGAATTCGAACTTATTTAGAGAAAAACTTCATTCTATATCTATGAAATGTGGTTTTTCAACCAAGATTTTTTTTTCAATTCATTCATGAACATATTAATATTGGGAAGCACTACATCGTGCTTCGTCTTAATGTCAAAAAAATTAATTTGTAAAAATTGCCATACGGCTAAACACTCTAGAGGGTAATTCAAATTGAATGTGTGGAAAATTTGAAAACAGCAATTTAATGCCGAAATCGGGGACAAGAAAGTATACTTAATTTGGTCACAACACACGAGATATTGCTTCGGTTCAGCACATTATCATCATAAATGACAACTAGATGTGGTTGTATGGGCATGTTTTTATTTTTTAAAGTTAAAAGTTTTGTTTTCACTTCCGCTGCACTGGCACCTGTGACCATGAAAGCATCCTGTGAGTCACTTATCGTGTATTTTATGAGGATTTTTTTAGTGCCGGCTCTTTGTGTCTTCTTAGATGTTGGCACAACGGCTGCATGCAAAAGCAACAAAATTCCCACATTTCTTCCATCTAAAATTTAAAATCAAGAAGATATAACATAACAAAGCTTAAATGTTTGTCAATAGTATAAATCGATTTTCATTAATAATTTACATATTTATGATGTGCAATTATGTTCAATATATAGACGCCGACTTCAAGAGTACCTAACCACTCTTTGCGACTGCGTAGATAGCAGTAGGTATACCGGGTATACACGACACACGTGCGCATACAACCACAGGGTCCGTTCGTTTGTTCTTCGCGTATATCCGTATCAGCTCGAGGCATTCGCTTACAATGTTTTTCGATACAACAGTTTACTATTAACATAACCAAAATATTATCACTGTAGCAGTAAATGAGTTTTATTTCAACAAACAATACTGTTAAAGTAGTATAACAATGGATAACAATATTATTGTTGAAATGATAATATGTGTTGTAGACATCACAATTCATTGGTTATTCTTTATAGATAGTTTGTGTTATTTGCACAAAATTACAGGCATTGAATTAATGGAAATTAAGTCGTTCTTTTTATCGAATTTTTCTATCATATTGATAAGAAATACCTTGAATATCAGAATATTCTGTAGACTTAATGAAAATCATACATTTATCATAATAGTTCTTGTTTCATAGTTTTAACAACCGGCATTGAGAGTAACATAAATGCTCTATTTTGGGTACACTAATTTTCCGTTGTCGAAAAAGTTTTGTGTTGCATTTACAAATTGAATACTTCAGACTTTCAATAGTAGTACTTCTGTTAATAATACTCAGAAAATTTTCTGAGTGCATAACTGAATTTATTTTGAATATTTGTGTTCAACAAGTAGTATTTTCGTTAGTTTAGTCGTTAACATAAAATAAACAATGATGAATGTGTTTCCATAACGACAATAGGTCCTTTCGTTTGCATAAAAAGTATAGCACTTTTCTACACTCGATTTGATTTACACCAGTATAGAAGAAGTGTAGTTTATCTACAGTCTACACATTGTCAAAAGGACATGTAGATAAACTACACCTCCTCTACACTGGTGTAAATTCAATCAGCAAACGAATACTAAAATCGAGTGTAAAAAAGTGCTACACTTTTTATGCAAACGAAAGGACCTATTAACTCAATTTGATACCAATCCAAAAATTCAAACTTTTATACCTTGTATCTCAGAAACACCCTGCATTTCATCTGTGAACAATTCAATTGCAATTTATTACTCATTTTCCTCATTCAGATGGTTTTGCGAGACAAATAATCCTTAGCCAATTTTTAGTGTTTCCACTTCATTTTATGCTTCTACTGCGAATTCTTATACCAATGGTTTACAGAGCATCGTCCTATTTGAAATTATTATGAGCTGTCATCATATGCTGATCCTATAATATAAAAGTATTGAAAATATTTATAATCTGCAATATACCAATAAACTCTTCTTTCTCTGAAAGGCGGGGACCTTTCGTGATAATTTACGTCCCATTAAAATATCAGAATCGATTTATCCAGGGAAGCTCCTGTTATTGCGATAATCATCCATGCAGGTATCTTCTTAAACGGGAGTGAAATTTGCTGTTCAAGTGTTTCACTCATGAATATTCATTTAGCGACCATTACTGTCGGAAAATATTAAATTTGAAAATATGGACGTCGTTAAATCCATTCAAATTGCTTCAGTTAAATCAGAGGAGGTCGTTGAATGGAAAAAACTAAGAATAGGACCAATCTAATGGGCGATCACCAACCCCAAATAAGAGGGAACGAACCCTAAGGGTATTTAATTGATTTTGAAATACTTTGATCTGATTGTCAACCCATAAAATATACACTGCGCAAAAAAATTAACGCACATTCTGAAAATCTCAATTTTAATGAAAGTTAACTCTACATTGACTTTATAACTTATTTTTTATGTTCTCTCGGGAAGGTTTTGAACGAAACAAGACACATTAAATGGAAGAAAAATTCAGGATTTCACCGAATCTTATGTGAAAGAAGAGAAATGAACAATTTTCAAAATACTGAAATGCTGATAAGTGATTTAATACTTGGTATTTCCACCCCTTGCGATAATTACAGCTCGGCGACGACGGTTCCTACTCAAAATGAGGGATCTTAAAATGTTCTGATCTAATCCTTCCCAATTTTCTCCGAGTTGGATTCCTAAGTCATTAAGAGTAGCTGGATGATTTTCTGAACTTCTCAGCCTTCTATTGAGGTTGTTCCAAACCTGCTCAATCGGATTGAGATCTGGACTTCTTGCTGGCCATTCCATTCGAGAGATTTCAACCTCTTCAAGGTACATACTCCTGAACGATGCGCGCACGATGGTGTTTGGCATTATCGTCCATAAAAATGAAATTTTCACCAATGTATGGGCCAAATGGCACTACATGCTCTTCAAGAATGTTCCTTATATACTTATCAGCATTCATAGCTTCATTATCAACGACCACTAGGTCTGTGCGAGAAGTCAAAGATATTCCACCCCATACCATAATCGATCTTCCCCCGAAACCAGTAGTATTCAGGAAATTGCACTGAGCATATCTTTCATGAAGACGTCTGTATACAAGGGAACGTCGATCACAATGGTAGAGGCAGAATCTAGACTCATCTGTGAAGAGAACTCTTTCCCAATGGGCCTCTTCCCAATGGATATGCTCTCTCGCAAAATCCAAACGCGCCCTTCGATGGGCTGGGGTAAGAGCTGTGCCTCTTGCCGCGACACGAGGCCTTAAATCATATGCTCTGAGGCGATTCCTTATTGTCTGAGTGCTAACTTGCACCTCATGAGTTTGCTCAAGCTGAATTTGAAGGAGGCGAGCGGTTGCAAACCGTTGTCTCAACGAAGAAACTCTCAAGTAACGTTCTTGAATGGCAGTTGTTACCCGTGGTCTACCCTGTCCTGGTCTTCGGACATTCATACCTGTCTCCCAGAATCGCTGCAACATTCTGGACACACTTATATGGGAATCTCCAAACCTTTCTGCAATTCTTGTGCATATCCACCCTTCTTCTCGCAAAACTACCGCTTGGGCACATTCCTCTTGGGTCAAATTGCGTGTTTCGCGTAAACCTTTATGGTCCAACTCTTTTCTTAATTCGAATATAAGGGACAAACACCTTTGGCAGTCTGAATGGAATAGGTGCACTATTTTCAACAAAGAATTAGTAACGGATCCTTCGAATAGAGTTCTTGGTTTTGATCTTCCCAGGAAAATATGGTGTATTCTGAATCGTATAAGAACAGGTCACGGACGTTGCAATAGCATGCTTTTCAGGTGGAATTCAGTTGAAAGCCCTAGTTGTGAATGCGGGGAACCAGAAGAAACCATAAATCATTTAGTTAATCATTGTCCAATTTATAAATTTCAGGATGGTTTTAGAGCTATACATGCAGTTTCCGAATCTTTTTTGAATTGGGTTGTCAATTTTAGGTCAATCTGACATATTGAATCTAATTTTATTATTTTACGTTTTTCTGCTTTTGTTTTCTCTTTATTTCAGATAAAAGTTTCTGGTATCTTGGAGAAGACATTCTGGATTTTCCTTTTTGTTGGAGAAAGAATCAATTTTTGCAGTGCGAGATGCCCTTCAATATGGAATATTTCAGCTTATTTTGTGAACAATTACAATCCACTACACTCACGGGGAGAAAGGGTTTTTTTACTGAGGTTTTACCCTACGCTCTTGTATCATACACCAATTTGTATGGTACCCCGCTACGCTAACCTCTGCTAAAACTGTATCTCATACACATGCTATAATTATTGTTCGCTGTTCAAGATTGTAATGCTCTATATCAAAAGAATAGGTATATATATTTTTTAACATAAAATTACTCGAAAACGGCGCATTATCCGAGAAAATATGAAGAATACGTTTATTTTACAGAACGATCAAACATTCATTAGATAGCATCCAACTTATAGTTTCAAGAGTTGGATTCTTTGAATTTTTGGTACATAATGGTCATAATGAGAAAACTGGAAGACGTGGGTGATATCTTGTGTTGGAAAAAGATCAATCAAATGAGTGAGAGACTATATTCCGAAATTCATTCCATTCGATAAATCCGTTTGTGAGATAGAACTTAAAATATTTTTTATGGATTTTCAACAGCCTGTATCTTTCCAACCGAGCCGATTTGGAAAAAATGGTAAAGAAAAAGTTATTTCTTCTGACCTCGAGAATCTATTGTTAAAATATTTGTACGAGAGTACGAGATTCACCCTGTATAAATATAACAATTAAGTGATGGTTGATAGATTTAAAAAAAAAGATTAGGTATATTGCATGAATCGACACAATAGTCAACTTCTGAGTAACGAAACGAATAGAGAGTGATTGAATAACTTTTTCCTCGAAGTTTTTAATGAATAACAGAAGAATTCCTGAATACGGATGGCGTATGCTTGCCAAAACTACGAAGTGAATAACCAAAGTGATAAAAAAAATCCAAATAGATCATAAAATAATTTTACCATCTTCAATTGTTTCAGGTCAATCAAGCTAAGGAAATACAATGATGCTAATCTCCAAAGAAAGTCACCATGTAATTGAAATTAAATACATGACTCATTATACGATTTCATGAGTATTTCTTCAATTTCCCAAAAGAATCGTTATATTCTAGTCTGTCTTATAATAACTGTATTATTGTACCTCGAACACGACACGACCAAGTCGAATTCGAAAGTTATAGGTTATAATGCCGACGTATATATATATATATATATATATATATATCTATGGATCACGAGATCCCGACTCAAGTCGGGGTTGAAAATAAAATAATTCCTTGGCCCTTCTATCATTGATTAATCAATTGTATATTTTGACCTGTCCTATGCACTTTGTTGCCTAAAAGGATCAATAAACCATTATTATTATTATTACGCTTTCGTACGAAGTTGAGGGGAAAAAGGATTGTGATCATCAGCTGATACTCGTTCAGCATATGTAAGAAGTAGTTGTTCTCGTAGTTGTTGTTGTCATCTCACTTGGAGGGGCAGTTAATTTGCTTTAATACACAGACATTCGGCTGGGCATGATCTGAAAGTTACTGAACAAAGACGAAGACCCGGCCTGATACCGTTGGTATGGACCACGTCGAGTGTTTTAAAATTGGTGTTACAAGTTGAAAGGTTGATTATGATGGGAGAATTATAATTACTGCCATAGTTAGGGAATTTTTTTATTAGTGTTGGTAGTTCATGAAATTTAGGTTCAGAAAAAAGTGATCATGAATTTGACTCGTGTTGGTGTTCTTGAATGCTGAGCGAGTGTGGCAAGTCTTATGCCGTTTTTTAGGACCGTTCCGTAAAGTATGATAGCTGGTATAGTATCGTGTATTTTGGGGCTATTCATTCGTTTCATTTTCTCTACCCTCGGTGGGAGGAGTGTGGCTGGTTATTGAGAATATACAGGGTGACTGATGACATAAGGAACAACGGTTTGATTTACAAAATGAGATATGTTGGATATTCAATGAAACTGTGCAAGTTGATTAAGAATTATTTGAGGAACAGAAGATTCTACGTGGAAGTGGAAGGAGAAAACTCCACAACCAGATATATGGAAGCAGGGGTGCCTCAAGGGTCAGTACTTGGGCCGTTACTGTATAACATATATATTCACGATATACCAAAATCTCCAAGA
The DNA here is from genome assembly GCF_907165205.1 of Coccinella septempunctata. NCBI lineage: Eukaryota > Metazoa > Arthropoda > Insecta > Coleoptera > Coccinellidae > Coccinella > Coccinella septempunctata. Next base: position 17,203,497 of record NC_058193.1, on the reverse strand, counting down.
ACTAAGCTGACACTATACGCTGACGACACGGGAATCGCAATGCGACATCGCAAGCTAGAAATTTATTTATTTATTTATTTAACATAAACAGGAATCCTAACAGGAAAACCCAATAACAAGGATTCACCAAAATACAAGAAAACAAACACCTACAATAATGATCGTGAACTTATATTACAAGAATAATAATAATAAGGGAGGAAAAGTTTAAAAATATCTTCTTTTTCTAATAATTTCTACACGTATAAGCACACAGTCTTCTCCTAAAAACAGCTTGTGAAGAGTTGAATATGTCAATGAAAGAGATATGCCAGTTATAAAATCGTGTAGTTCTCAGAAAAGTGGAATTGTAATACAATGATGTGCGGGCTCTCGGGATATAAAAAAGATCTCTATGGCGACCAGTAAAAACACGAGTATTGAAATAAATTTCACGAACAATGGGAAAATCGAAATGATTATTCATTACTCGAAATAAAAACATTTGATCGAGAATAACTCTTCTTTGCTCTAGGGTAATAATTTTGTACATTTTCAATCTCGTCTCATATGGACAAGCAACCTGCCTGTTACCGAATCTGTAATATAGAGTTTTTGTGAACTTCTTCTGAATTCTTTCAATTCTGTTGATATATTTGTGATAAAAAGGGTTCCATATTGGGGTTGCATACTCGACTATACTGCGGACTAGAGAAAAGTACAGAACCTTCATGGTTTCTTCATTCTTGAAATTCCGTGTAATTCTCAGAACAAAACCGAGCATTCTGAAGCCTCTAGAAACAACATTATCAATATGATGTTCAAATGACAACTTCGAATCCAGAAATATTCCCAGGTCTTTAACAACTGTCACCTCCTCTACAATCAAACCAGACAGGCACAGAGGTGCACTCACAATGTTCAAGTTCTTGGTGAAAGTTATATGTTTACACTTACTAACATTCAGGGACAGGTAAAGCGAAGAACAGAACTCGCAAAATCTGTTAAGATCATCCTGAAACTTCTGAACGTCCTCCAAGCTTTTCACAGCTAGGTACATTTTAATGTCATCAGCGTAAAGCTCAAAATTCACATAAACAAGATACCGGCAGACATCATTGATATACAAGCTGAAGAGAAGTGGTCCCAAATGAGACCCCTGGGGTACTCCCGATTCAACATTGTAAAGAGACGAGCAAGCATCACCCATAACAGCATACTGAGACCTTTCACACAGGTATGACTCAATCCAACTTAACAAATCTGGTCCCACACCATAATCTAAGAGAACCTGCAGAAGTGTTGCATGATGTACTTTGTCGAAAGCCTTGGACAAATCCGTGTAAACAGCTTCTACCTGGACACCCCGATCCATATTTTCGGATATGTAATTGATGTATGGCGACAGATTAGTGAGAACCGATCTGCCTCTGAAAAAACCATGCTGTCTGATGCTAATTTTCGATTTCAGTGAAAGAAATAGGTAGTCAGTTACAATAGATTCGAGCAACTTACCAAAGTGGTTCAAAATGGAAACGGGTCGATAGTTGGACAACAAATTAATTTTTCCACTTTTATGAATAGGGGTAATTTTAGCAGTTTTCCACAATTTCGGAAACATACCGGAACGCAGAGATTGGTTGAAAATAATATGAAGAGGATAGACAAGTGAAGCGGCACACGACTTGATAAATATTGAAGGTATCAAATCTGGACCTGATCCTTTGTTTGTTTTCAATTCCTTCATCTTATTCATTATTTCATCAGAACTAATGTGATCAAGGTGTACATGTGTGGAGTCCCGCACATTGTCAACATTGGATTTTCTGATAACGGGTCTGAGGGGATCCTCGAAAACATCTGCGAAGAATTTACCAAACGCATTTGCAACATTCTGATTACCACTATATTCAACATTTTCATGAGTCACCGATGTGGGTACAGTGAATCCCTTGTTATTTTCCGAAACATAAGACCAGAAATTCTTCGGATTCTCAACAATATTATCTTCTACACGTGAAATATGAGCTGTATAGTCTGTCTGAATGGATTTTTTACACTGTTTACGTAAAAGAGAGAACTTGTTATAATATTCCGCAGTTTTGAACTTTTTGAATTTACGATGAGCATTGGCCTTCTCTTTAACATATTTAATAGTACGATTCGAGAACCAAGATGGAAATTTAGACTTATCATTTACAACTCTAACTGGAATAAATCTTTCAATTAGATCATTGAGAACATTATAAAAAACTTCGACATTTACATCAACATTGTCGCTACTTAACAATATATCCCAATCGATCAGTGACAACTCCTCGTTGATAGTACGGTAATCCGCGTTGAAAAACTTGAAAATGGATCTTGACTTCCCGCCATCCACCATTCCACCGGGAAGTTCCACCAACACATCCAGGGCAGGATGATGCAAATCCTCAACAACAAAGGGAGACAATGAACGTTTCGTGATCACGGTCGAACTGGAAGACAACACTAAGTCCAGTATTTTACCATTACGATTGCGTTGGTAGTTGAATTGACCCAGTGAGTTATATGACGTGAAATCTCTAAATTCTGTGTAGGAATCACCTTGTACCATATCACACAGGACATCTCCATTCGTTCCCACAATCCAGGAGAAACGAGGCAGATTGAAATCTCCCAGAAGAAGGAAATGATCATCGCAGTTCTCGTCCATCAGGGCTGTAACAGCATTAAAGTACGACAAGTAATCGCCGGAAGATGTACCCGGCGGTATGTAACACACACCAACGAATAGATTTTTCGTTCCACTCAAATTTATTTTGATCCACAAGTCCTCGATTAGTGTTGAATGAAGACAATTTGACACAGCAACACTCTGCAGTCTCTTCGCGACACCGATGAAAACACCACCTCCCTCTCTCTTACTGCTAGCTGTATCGGATCTGTCTCTGCGGTAGACATTATAATTACTGCAAATAAATTCGGAATTGTCTATCGTAGGTTTCAACCATGATTCTGTAACGCATATTAATTCAGCAGAGCAATTCCAGGAAGACAACAAAAATTCAGTTGTCTTGGTCCTGAGACCTCGACAGTTCTGGTAATAAACACTGAAAGAGACCGCCATGGCGAAAAACTACAACAAAGAAAAACGAATGTACACTACTGAGGCAACTTCGCCAAATCTTTTTCTGAGGTAACACGCAATATTTTGGAGGTTTCGTCCCTTCTCAACAAAACTCTTCCATCTTGGACCCAGCAGAATTTGAACTTATTGTCCTTGGCAAATTTCCTTGTAGTATTAAACAAACTTCTGCTATCCTTCGAAAGACTTTCATTAACGTAAATAGTAGTCTCGACGCCTTCAAAACCAATGTCGCTCGACCTAATGGTATCTTTTTTACCCTTGTAGGCTCGCAGGAAATTGTCCCGGTATGACTTGCTCTTGAAGTCAATCACAATGGGTCTGTTATTATCTTTCCTCGGCATGAAATGAATTCGGTGACAACCCTCAACAAAATCTTTTATATTGGAAATATTAAGTCTCAGTGCAATCCTCTCAACAATACTTGATACATTCTCATTCTTCCTCTCGGGAACCCCGACAATATCTAAGGACCTCGCCTTCAACTGTTGCTGCAAAATATTGACCTCTTGATGAAGCCTCATGTTTTCCCTCTCCAAAGTTCCAAGACGAACATCCATCCCATCCAGCCTGTCATTTATCTTCTCGAAGGTTACCAATTTAGACTCGAAGTCATCAATTTTTTGTCCAAAATAGTTAAGAGACCTAATGAACTCGGATTGCTGACTGGTTATAGAAGCTAGGTCCGATACAATTTTATCAAGCTTCCCTCCGATATTAACATAGCTAGAAGTGGCCGATCCAGAAGAGCACTCGCTGCAAACCCATTTAATTCCTCCGGCATCTCCAAAATTCTTCAAAACATTGGACTGCACTCCGAGGCAAGACAAATGTATCTCGTTATTACAAGAAAAACATCGCACAGCCGGCTTGTTTCTGCTACCGGGTGTACGACATGACACACAGTTGACCGGCATGTTTTATCAATCCGTGACAAACGAAATGTTAATTAATCAAGGAAAACCACTCAGTCTCTCAATAAAAATCAAAAAATCCAACTATATCGGATAGTACAGGCAATAAGGATTACGATGATATAGATTTTCAAAATTAATACGGGAAAAAACAACCAAAAATACTCGAAAACTCTCGGAGTGCACGAAGAGATGTATTTCTCATCTGTTCACGAACACGACATAGAAGGAATATTATAAGAAGCTATAGATGAAATAAATGACTGGTGTATTGAATGGAAAATAAAGCTCAACGGACAAAAGAGCCAAGCGATATTACTGCAAAAGAGGAGACTGAGAACTACAACAAATCTAGAGGCAGATGGAGAAGAAATCGAATGGAAAAACGAAGCGAAATATTTAGGTATCACCCTAGACAAAGGTCTAACTTGGAGAAGCCATATCAAACAAGCCGTTGACAAAACCAAGGCAGCGATGAATATGCTCTACCCGCTGATAGGTAGAAAGAGCCACATGTCAAATGAGACAAAATTGAAAATAATCAAAGCTGTTGTTCGTCCGCAACTGACTTATAGGTAGATCAGGTGCTTAGGGATTCGCGGCAAAGAGCCATATACAAAGAATTCAGGCAACAAAAAACAAGCTACTACGATGTGCCATAGATGCGCCTTGGTTTGTCAGGAACAAACAGATATATCGAGATTTGAAGTGGGAAACCATCACCGAATTTATGAGGAGGAAAGCTGAAAAGTTATTCGAAACAGCGAAGGAACATCCAAACGAAGAACTCAGGAGACTAGTGGACTACGATCCGGAGGAAGACAAAGGAAGAATGAGAATTTACAAAAGGAGACCGCGAGATCAATCGAGGAGAGATTAAAATGAGAACGGAAACTTCTCTTCTCTTCTAAGAAGAGATATCCGAAATGGACGAACATGAAAACCCTAGCACGACAATGTGCAAGAAGAAATTATCCGATCAAGGGATAAATGGTTTATAGGCAAATGCCCGGAACCAAAAAAAAGCAGGTTAGGTTTAGTGGGCCGCAAACTCGGAAGAGTGACAACGGTTAAGTGGAGATAGAGGACCTCAAACTGAGTTTCAAGTGTCCCAATAAGGTATTCGTTTCGGAGATATAGAGTGATTTATGAAAAAGTGCTGAAAATATAAACTTCCATATCTTTGTTAATATGGTAAATTTTCCGCTGATATTTCACAATCTTGTTCCTATAGGCATTCACCGTCAGCACAAGAAGGAAAATAGAAAAAATTGCAGACGCGTATTCAAAAATTTTAATTGACTTGTCAGATGAGAAATATCACAAGGTATATGAGATAAAATATATAGAAATAGAAATTTGGGAGGAGTGAAAAATATGATGAAAGATCAGTTTTTTGTTTGAATGGTACAAATTTTCTATTGTTTTTACGATATGTTGAAATCATAATATTACAATATTTTTATATTCCCATCATGAAAAATAATATTCCTGATACATCAAAAACACTAAATTAACTAACACTAACTAACACAACTAACAGAGCTGTTCTCACCACGCCCTGCACATCTCGCCTGAGATAAGTCGACAATTACTCCCAGAACTCCTGTTCATTCTTCTTAACTGAAAAATAATAAAAAATTAAAAAATAAGTAACTATAAAAAAAGTTATATTTCATCATTCAGACAAATAGTAGTGACCAAACATCCCCTAAACATGAAAATTATTTAGCCAGGATTGTGAGCGCGAGAGCACTATGCATGCGTTTCAGAGTGACTCCGTTCCCTTTCACAATCTGTTTGCAGTCCCTTTACTGTATACTATACATTGCTTGCACATAGCACATACACATACCTAACTAATGGTTGTATTCTGCTTTTCATTCGTAAGTTACGAATCTGTAGAGTACGATCGATCTGTTAGTTTCAAATTGACAGATTCGTAAATAATGCAATTCTGGAAATGTTTCTGTCACTATCTCATTGACAGTGTCACTTTTGAACTACTTATCGTAAATAGTTACGGATTCCTGTAAGCTACAGACCACTAAAAACCGTCCAGAATTGCAATTTTCCTGTAAGCTTATGAAAAGTTACAGATTGGCTTACAAATGGAAGCAGAATACCACCATAAGATTATCATCTCTTTCACATACTTATATACAATAAACTGACTGACTGCATTCATAGTCCCTTGTTAATTCAGATACAATGGGGTAGTACTTTCTTTCGAATTCTTGGATAGTTAATGGAGAGGCATGTCTCTTATTAAAAGAATAATTCTTTAATATATTCGTAGATTATGCCAGGTTTTCAGGAATCGATTGCAGAACAGTACAGTCTCAAAGACCAAAGTGATTTCGGATAAACGAAATTTTGGTTAATTTAAAAATTTTTTTTGTTTTGAAAATAGTTGAAAATAAATTAAGTACATTCATCTTTTTTTGCAGCTTCAAAGCGGCAAGAGTTTTGTTCCATACAAAGTGTCTGTCACTCTGTCAATTGAAGATAACTTCGGAATAATATTCTTCAAAACATATATAAAAATTAGTCATGTGAAAATAAGTTGAGTAACACTTTTTTTTAGTTACCTTTGCCACCTGGTATCTGTCCAGGTGTCACTATGCAAGCTAGGCACAATAGACCTTAAGGTCGCAGTGAACTGTAACCCCTTCTCACTATACTATACTATACTATGCAAGCTCCACAAGTTCGCAGGTATTCAAAGCACATGAGAATCTACTAGATCCTAAAGTTTCATCTGTGTGAAAATAAGATATGTCTGGTCGCTCTGGGATCTTGCACTATGAGCGTTCTTGTTATGAATGGTGAATTAATTATCTTTTTTTTTTTTTTGTACGTCTAGTAATATCTAATACTAGTTTTTATCAAACTACGCTTCTCTCGAACTGAAATTGATTACATTTCATTCAAGTGAGTGAGGGACACAATACAGGCCTAGGTGCAGTTCGTCGTCCGGGATGGTTTGAAATTTTATTTTGTATTAATTGGGTACAGACATGCTCCGAATACCGCGTCGCGTACACAGACGCGTTCAACAAAAGTTCGCGACGATGTTGCAGGGTGCGTTGAGAAAATTACACCGTTCTAAACTTCGTACTGTACATTTTATCGTTCCATCAGTAATTGAGTAGAATCCACCTGATGCCCCCCCCCCCCCAGCCTCTATTTTTATGCGTTATTATTAATCTAAAATACCAGAACACGGTGGGTAATTCATATTTCATCGATCAGTAGAATTTGCCACGGGCTCTATTGTATATGTTGGCGTGCAATATTGGATCGTATGATCGAAAGATTGTGGTGAAAATTGGGAATCGAATAAATTGAATCTTGAATTGGAAAAGTGGATATTGTAAAATTTCTGGCATATAGGGGGGGGGGGGGAGGTTTATTTATTTATTTATTCATTTGAAAAGGAGTACAAAATAGGACGAACCCAACAATATGTACTGTTATGTTTTGAGTTTCCCCAATATAATATTGTTTAGTTTAGTTTGTCCAATGAGTATTAGGAATGAGAAGAAATTCTTGTTAATTTATAAGAAATTTATTCATGTTAGGAAATTTTGGATGGCATGGAAACGTAAAAAATAATAGGGAGTGATCTGACAGAATAGTTTTTATAAAAGTCACTTATTCCATCGAATGAATTGTTTTCTGTTTTATAAGTTACGATTCCGTTGATGTAATAACAAATTAATTTATAAAATAAAATGAAAGTATTTAACGGATCGTAACAGTACTCACTAATGAATACAGAAAATACAAAGAGGAAAACTAAATGTTACAGCCTTCCTACTAGCTGAAATATAAATGAAAGCACAAAAAAAAATAAACAAACAAAAAATTACATGGACAAGCTATAACTCATAAGGTATCGCCTTGGGGTACCCGAAAAACTCCTCAAGGAGTGTGAAGAAGAATCCACAGATGCAAGAGTGGATAATGAGTTATATGACTTGAGGCATCTAACCAAAGGTGAATTAAGATGGTAATTGGTGGAACTTTGGGGTATATGAAAGAGTAATTTCTTCGCGTGTTATAGGATGGCACACTAAATGTGAGCATACCTACAATTTCGCAGCAATCTGAAACATTAATGATCTGGTGAACAAACTTCACATTTCTCATCATCATCAGCAAGGCTCAACAAATTCAATTCTCTCATGATTTGTTCCTCATTATTTAAAACATCAATATGAAATTTTCTATTGATGTACCTTATGAATTTATTCTGAACATTTTCAAACCAATTTATGTAAATATTATAGTATGGGTTCCAGATGACTGAACCAAATGTTTAAATACTTTGCACGTATGCTATATACGGAGCTCTTATGGAGTTGTATTGATGGAAATTTCTACATATTCTGATTATGAAGCCGAGCATTTTATGAACCTTTTTGGGTACATAATTAATATGATGATCAAAAATAAGTTTGGAAACAATGAAAATTCCCAAATACTAAATCACAAAAACTTTGCTCAAGACAGTGTTACCTATTTTATATTGGTTGTTGATCATGTTTCTATTGCGAGAAAATGAAAATGAAACGACACTTATCGAAGTTGAGAAAGAGGGAGTGTTCTTGGCAATACTTGAGGAGTCTATCCAAGTCTTCCTGAAGCTTGACCGAATCTGACAAGCTAGAAATGGCATAAAAAACCTTCAGGTCATCAGCATATACAAGAAACCGAGTAAATCTGAAGCAGCTAACAATGTTGTTGACGTATATATTGAAGAGCAAGGGTCCCAAGTGAGACCCTTGCGGTACTCCAGAAAGGAGATTTCTATAGGAGGTTGCTCAAAGTATACTCTGTCCTTCGTAATGACACAGTCAAACAGTAACCTTTGATCAGTTGTATAGCATTTTCTTCCGTCCATTTCATCTTGATGGATCTTGATCGTAACTTGAAAATAAATAAGACTAGAGCGATTGGAATGCCGAAAAATTCGCAAGCTAGTCCAGACATGAAATCGCAGTGCAACAGCGTTGAGTTTGTGTTTCCTTTTAGTTGGGGAGCCCAAGAAGGAAATTCTGGATTTACTCGAGCGTGTCAGAAATATAAGTGGAGATACCTTGGATACAACTGTATATAGAGGAATTGTCTAGGACAGCCTGCCAGAATAGTAAAAAGAAACGATCATTGTACATACTCGAGCGTGTCTAATTAAGATATGGGTGGTTAATTACATGTTGAAAAAGTATACATTCTCTTAATCTGACTATTTAAGCGTGACGAAAAGGTGTGGGAGGGCGCCAATCTTGCCGAAACAAAAACGTCACGTGTACATTCTCGAGCGCGGTGACTTCTTTCTTATTTTGACGCTTATGATTCAAGAATAACGGAAAAAATATAATCTGACAGTTTCAGCAAGCCGAAACAATAAAAATTGGCCATTAAGGTCACAAAAATTAGTTTTTTTGAATTATCTCCTCTCCTGGGCTTCAAATTGTTTTCATATTCATTATAAGAGTTTTAGAGCATAACATTTTCTACAAATTTTGTCGGAAGTAATTTTTTTTACGTTCAAATATTCTTGAGATACATTATGGCGATGAATGTACATTAGTCTGGGTTTCCATACAGGGTGTTCTACAAGCTCTATGACAAACTTTGATAGATGTTAGCTGTGCTTATTCTGAACATGTTTTTTCCTATGAACATATATCCGATTCGTTTTTGTTCAGAAGATACAAGCATTTGAAAAATAATATTTTTATGTTCAAATCATAATAATAAAGGGAAATTTAAAGACTCTAAAAATTGTTCAAAGTGTCCAACTTTGGGTTGAATGCAAGCTTCACATCGACGAACTAAAGATGCCGTCATTTGGCGTATCAGATTTGGGTCGTTTCGTATTAGGTTTGCTGCATCTTGAATTCTATCAAGTAATTGTTAATGAGATTGGATTTCAACATGATAAACATGATGCTTCATATGACCCCCATAAATAAAAATCTAAGGGATTTGGATCAGGCGAACGAGGCGGCCATTCTGTTGGTCCTTCTTGCCATTTATTCGGCAAGGGTTCATTCAGCCAACTGACTACTTGTCTCCCTCTATGTGGTGGTGCACTATCGTGCTGATACCACATATTTCCAACAATGTTGAGCTCAAGTCATCAATGAAGTCTAAAAGGCTGTGCTCCAAAAATTTTTTATACAAATCTGCATTTAAACGATCATTTATAACATGTACTGGCAACAAAGCATTGTTGAAAAACCCACCCCAAACGTTTACATTGAAACGTTGCTGACATCGTCATAAGGTCCTTTCGTTTGCATAAAAAGTGTAGCACTTTTTTACACTCGATTCGATTTACACCAGTGTAGAGGAAGTGTAGTTTATCTACACATAGTCATTGACTATGTAAATTCAATCAGCAAACGAAACTTAAATCGAGGGTAGAAAAGTGCTACACTTTTTATGCAAACGATAGGACCTTTTCTCTGATGGCATATGGATTCTGCAGTGCCCAAACATGTTAATTATGGTTATTGTTGGTACCATCCTCATTGAAACAGGTGTCAAATGAATAATTAAAATAACGTCAATTACCATGGCAACCGATATTTTCTGTCGTCCTACTTAATAGCGGCTATAAACTGCCCAACTCGGTCGGGCCGACGAACCGACTTGGTCGGGTTGGATGTGAAATCGGTTCGTCTGTAGCTATGACCGCCGACAGAGGATTTGTCGGGTCTTGTCGTACGGCCTAGCCATCCAACCGCACGAACGACCGACCATGTTGGATCGTGTGGAGCGCTGTCCGGTGGAAACGAGCTCATTCTGTATTCAAATGTCGACTGGAGAGGAGGAGAGGTATTCGCTGCTGCAAAAATTGCCGTCACCATTGATCCGAGCGATGTATACTTCAGCGATCGTGAAATTCAACTGACCAAGTTGGACGGCGGTCGTGCCGTCTGTACGCAACGCCCAATCTGGTCGTCCCGACCGACAGTTGGCTCGACCGAGTTGGGCAGTGTGTAGCCGCTTTAATCAAAACATGAAAAAAAAAATATTCAAATGCTAGTAACTCCTAAACGAAAATGAATCGGACCTATGCTCATAGGAAAAAAATTGTTCAAAAAAAGCACAGCTACCTTCTGTCAAAGTTTGTCATGGAGCTTGTAGAACACCCTGTATATTTAATGTATGTAAAATTGCTTCAGACAAAATTTGTATAGAATTTTATTATATACAACTTTCATAATGAATACAGAAAGGATTAGAGCTACAGAAAGGGATATAATCTTAAAAATGCTTTTTTATCATCTTCAAACTGTCATATTAAGAAAACCCCCCCTGATTAGTGTCAGATTAATGGGTCAGCTTATAACACCGAGATTAACCATCTGTATAGAAAATTTGGCAGTTTCCAATATGCACAAGTAACGATTTTTTTTTGCATTTTCAAAGGATCACTGTGAACTTGCGTTACGTCCGAATTGTCCGTCACTTGAAAAATAGCTTCCTTTGGTTCCAATCGACATATCCTCTAAAAATCTAACACGCTCGAAAAAAAAAAAAGTTTCTACCATTTTCAACTCCTCCGTACGGCCAGACCACCACGCAAAACTGTCAGATTAACATGAATTTATTATCAGAGACACGTAGGGCATATACAATATATCTAGTAATCTGACACTCGAGTATGTGCACCTGACGATTTTTTTTACATCTTTGAAAACCTGCAAACGCTTTCCCCACTGCTGAAAGTGTATTCATCATAGAACATTTTTTTCTTTCTGCCATCTAATCTTCGAAATCCACTAGGTCTCCACGACGCTCGAGTGAATCCCGGTTTAGCATCGTCGGCTCCCCAACTATTTGATGCGATAGCCCTTTACCGACAACGGACGCAACGCCATCATATTACACTGTGATCCCGTACGACATTCATAGCATGTCTGTACGCACCTTTTTTACACTCACAGAAAACAAATAAATATTTTGGTATTTCCGTATTTCTAAATAGAAATGGTCATCGTTCGACACGGGCACATTTCTGCGTTTATATGAGATGAGGCTTTTACCCACATAAATTTTGGCCACAAAAGACGATACAACAATTAACCAGGTGAAAAACTTCATTCATGTTTATCAGAAGTTATAGTTCTGCAAGATCTGCTTCAGTGTGTCCCCTGTGGTTGTTTCACGCTGCTTTTGTGACGTTTCATCAGATTACATCCTTCGATTGTGAGTCTATATCATCAGAAATCAGGATGAGGTAATGGTCACTTTCAATTGTCAACTTGTCGAATGGACACCAAGATAACCAAGATAAGTTAGATTAGAGTCACAGGTGAGATCGATAGCAGATGAACTTCCTGGTGATGGGTTGAAATTCTTCTGTCAATGTTGAGTGATGCTCTCTACTACCTTGCCTTTGAGAAACGTTTTTTCAGATGCACACATTTTATTGTATGCAATTTCTACGCTGATAAAAGCAGAAGGAAGTTGCTCAACCACAATAAGAACATTGCAATAATGCCATTACTTTTTAGTTCCGACAACCTTCTCAATGCGATACCTATTAGTTCTTCATTTATTTAAAATCCATCAGATAAATAGAAGAACCATAATAATTTTTTTTTTGGGGTAACTCTTCCCATGTTGGTAATTTATTCATAGTTCAAAAGAGAGCTTTAAGAACTATGCTCAAACTGGGCTTTAGAGAATCTTGTAGGGGTTTATTCAAAAGTAATAATATTCTTACCATATATGGACTTTACATATATAGATTACTGATTTTCTTCCGCAATCATAGCCGCTATTTTGAGTTACATAGAAACCAGAATGGTACCAGAAGAATGTTTCCATATTCAGTTCCATCCCACAAGACCTCATTAAGAGGTAAAAGTGTTGAATGTATGTCAATATCTCTATTCAATATATTGCCCTCTCAGATTAGAAAACTTTCATGCCCTCCCAAATTCAGAAAATCTTTGTACGCTTTAATCTTGAATTGTGAACCATATGATATTTGTGAGTTCAAAGAATTTTGTATAAATCAATGATATCGTATATTTGGCTTTGGCATGTTCCATTTTTACAAACTTGGTAATTATCTGGGATCAATAAATACTATTACTATTAGGTACTATTACTAAAAACTTTGATTAAATGCGCAGAATACAGGGGTATACTGCGCTTTTAATTTTCCGATTCGTTTGAATTTTGCCGAATTTCACAATTCTTGTTATGATAAAAGCTATTGTTGTGTCATCAGTACGCAGTTGCGGACACATAATAGGAGTTATCAGGAAATTTGGAAATACGCCCCCATGGGTGATAATGATGCGAATCGCTTTTTCGTTTGATAAAAAACAGCGGCATAGGATCTACGTGAATGTATGGAATCAATCCGCATTGAATATCGCATCGCATTATATCACAGGGTCATAATTCACAATTCGTATTTTCGCTGATTGAGGCTATTGAGGGCCCCTGTAGGCGTGCGAACATAGAGAAAGCCCCAACATCATCTGCTAATGGTAAGGCCTTTTATAATCAGTTTCTTACTGACAGGGATATATATGTAAATCGTGTCTGCTATTTCGTCGCTACATCTTTTATAAAAATCTATTTTACTAATAATAATAATATTTATCTCGAAAATCTTTCATACATTTATAGGTACTATACTAATATGTGATCAGAACGAAATATTAGTCAACTATAATAGCTATTTATGTAACAAGTACATAAATTAGATCTTTATGGACGAGTCCAAAAGTTTATGGCAGAGCGAGCAAAGCAAGCGTGGTCAATAACTTGGGCGAGTCCATAAAGCATAATTATATACGAGTTGCATACAAAGCTTTATGTTTGACTGCAATGCAGAAATTTTATTTTCTGAAATGGCTTATTACTGAAAAACATTAATTGTGCTTTTGATTTTCTTACCTTTGTAACCAGGGACCTTAGCAACCCCAGTAAACACAGAGTTGTTTACTTCCTTAATTTTGTGACAAATGTCATAATAATCCAAAAAATGGATTGTGCTGGAGAAGAAAGCGTAGAAAATTTAGCCGTAAGCCCCAAAGAATCTCTTTTAACCACTAAATCTAAAAGTGCTTATGAAAATATGCATGCGGCCTATAACAAGTGGTGTAAAGTGGAGAAAATTCGGAAATCAACAGAAGACAGTATTCTGGCTTACTTCAATAGTGAATGGAAAGCTCGCTATGGACTACATAGATGAATCGGAAAGTACTAAAATAAGTCTTGCCACCAGAATATTGGGCCAGGAAGTACAAGAGTATTGCAGATCGAAAACTGTGCTTCCACTTCGAGCTCGACTTCCTCAGGCATGCATTTTTATAATAACAAAGAATGTGTTTTTCATATTCACTACCACGTTAATGTTTAGAATAGTTATTCATAAGTTTGTTTTTAGGTCGAAGTTAAATTCTTCTTCCTTGAATAAAGTGTTTTTTGCATTTAGTATATTTACTTGACAGAATTATATTGACAGTTGAGTCCAATAAAGTGATGTCCAATAAAGTGGTGTCCAATAAAGTTTTATATTATGGACTCTAAACGAATTCATAAATAAAGTGTTTATGATGCAGTCGAACATAAAAATACATATGCGCTAACACAAAGTGGCATTACAATACTGCTGAACCGTAAATGGCTCAAGTTCCATCAAAAGCTTATGTACTTCTCTCTTGAAGGCCCTTGGATTATTGATTCTTCTAATTCTCAATGACAACTTAAGCTTCATGCAGATTCTGCTTTTTTTTCTGTAATAGCTTATCCATGCACAGGATACGTATATTGATAATCTCTGATAATATAAAAGCGACATGGTAAGTTGGTACTGAAATATTGTCTATCAACATTAAACATTCTTCATTGTATAGAGCAGATGTAGTTAACACATTACTAGTCTTTTAATTACTCTGATATCTCCCTTCTGAGTGAGGAAAATTCTTCCTACTGTTCGACAATACCCTTATGGTGCAACATACAGAACTCAACTTAGTATTTAGCTTATCTATATGACTTTCCCCGAGTAACACATAATCCAACATCAAACTTAAGAACTATATGTCTCAGAGCTCAAACTGATCTCTGATTTATTTAGATTTACAGCAGAGTTAAAAAAAAAAAAATTTTAACTCGAAAAGCAATGTAGTCTAGAAGGAGAAAAAGTAGCATTTGAGAATCATTGAAGTATACAGGTCATGATTTCCCCTAAATGGGTCCTTTATAAAAGGAATGCTTCCTGCATACAACAATTCACGTGGATGAACAGTTCTCAATTGTGTTGCAGTAAAATGTTCATTGCACTTCGTAGTCAGTGGTATTTGCTGAAGTCATTGTCCTTACGGCCTGAAAATTTAGTCCACTTCGGAGCACTGAAAATAAAAATCAATGAATGATTGAGTCTCATGTTAGGTACCAGTTTTATATTTATATTTACATTTTTCTTAGTGAAGTAAAAAACTCAATTTCGGAAAATCCAATTTATTCAATCCAGAGTTCTTCACCACGCAATAATTTTCGAACGAGATTTCGACGTTTTCACGAAATTATTAGACAAAAAAATATAATAATCAGCAACTAGAAGGGGCAAGATAAACAAAAAGCGGTACGAGAATCAAAACCTTCAAAACCTCTTTGGACAAAATTGCCATCTGAAATCCTACAAAATGGCCCTACATCAATATTTCAGCTAGTTTTAGGGTCTTCAAATTTCAATTTGAATTTATTTTATCTCATATACAGTGTGATATTTCTCACCTGACAAGTAAATTGAAATTTTTTGAATACGGGCTTTTTTTTCTTGTGCTGACAGTGAATGCCTATGGAACAAGCGTGTGAAATATCAGCCAAAATTTTACCATATTAACGAAGATATGGGAGTGTATAGATTTAGCGTTTTTTAATTATCACCCTATATGTACGAAACGAATACCCTCATGGGACATTTGAAACCCAAATTCTTAACCCGTTTGAGGTCCTCTATCTCAACTTAGCCGTTGTCCCTTACGTCACCAGTCAACCTGTATTATGATTTATTTTTCAGAAACTATACAGTGTGGCTTTAAAATGAAAATGTGGGAAGTTTTTCGGACCCGTCAATTTCGAGGGTGAACTTTTCCGCTCTTATCATCTCCTAACGGACGTTAGCACAACCCCTTGATTTTTAATAGTGATGAGGGGTGAAATTTCGCTTCAACATTTTTATCGATAACGAAATGACAGGTAAAATATTGGAAGAGTACTCACTATTGTGATAAGTTAAATGCTGGAAATAGGTACCATTCACTTACATGTAAGTTTTGCTGAAAACGTTCTCGTACATTACTCAAGATTTCAGGTGTAATTTGACGGCATTCATTAATGATGAGTTCGCGAATCATCCAGTGACTCAGGCTGGGCGTAAATCTTGGATTTCAGGTGACCCATAGAAAAAGTCCAGTGGGACCAGATCATGTGATCTGGGTGGCCGCTCAATATGTTTCTTCTTCCAATCCAGGCGTGAGGAGAATTTTCATCTGAGAACTGACTCGCACCAGTTGAACGATAATCCGCGTTCAGTTCCTAACCCAATCTTATCTTATAAGGATGGAATATATGTTGTTTGGATTCTCTTGATTCTCGTGCGTGAAACACCAGGTACATATTACTAGTTCGGATCCATTGCTACTTGACCTAAGAAAGCCCTGTCCCTTGTTACGTTTCTTTCATGCACCCTATTTTTGTTTGCGACTGAACCAGTATAGTTAAATTTGACAACTAGTTGTACAAAGTACGCAGAGGATACATTTTTTCTAGAATATCGTTCGTTAAATAAAGCCGCTAGGTCTATGTCTCCAGCCCCCCCAAATTTGAATATTTCACTTTTTTTGACGCTTAAGTTTTGTACTAGTTTTGTACCGAAATGTACCGTTAGAAAAAAGTTTTGTACCCCTAATTAAATTGACGAAAATACGGTTTTCAGTTTGGGGGGGCCGTAGACATGCTCACCCCCCACTTTTGAAATTGCACTTTTTTTGTATTTCAAAGTTTTGTACTAGTTTTGTACCGAAATGTACCGTCAAGAAAAAGTTTTGTACCCCAAGATTAAGGGGTCTTAGGAGGGTTTGAAATTGGGAGGGCTGGAGACATGTTTTCGAAATAATGAGATTTCTCTTTTCGAAACGAGCTAAAACATGAGTACTAGTTTTGTACCGAAATGTACCGTTGAGAAAAAGTTTTGTACCCTAATTAAAATGAAGAAAATACAGTTTTCTGTTTGGGGGTACTGTAGACATGCTCAACCC
The DNA here is from genome assembly GCF_907165205.1 of Coccinella septempunctata. Taxonomy (NCBI): domain Eukaryota; kingdom Metazoa; phylum Arthropoda; class Insecta; order Coleoptera; family Coccinellidae; genus Coccinella; species Coccinella septempunctata. The sequence goes on along the minus strand of NC_058193.1, from coordinate 17,186,164 downwards.
TCACTTTTGAAAATGCATTTTTTTTTTATTTCAAAGTTTTGTACTAGTTTTGTACCGAAATGTACCGTCAAGAAAAAGTTTTGTACCCCAAGATTAAGGGGTCTTAGGAGGGTTTGAAATTGGGGGGGTTGGAGACATGTTTTCGAAATAATAGGATTTCTGTTTTCGAAACAAGCTAAAACATGAGTACTAGTTCTGTACCGAAATGTACCGTTGAGAAAAAGTTTTGAACCCTAATTAAAATGAAGAAAATACAGTTTTCTGCTTGGGGGTACTGTAGACAAACAGAAAACTGTATTTTCTTCATTTTGATTAGGGTACAAAACTTTTTCTCAACGGTACATTTCGGTACAAAACTAGTACTCATGTTTTAGCTTGATTCGAAAACCGAAACCTTATTATTTCGAAAACATGTCTCCAGCCCCCCCAATTTCAAACCCTCCTAAGACTCCTTAATCTTGGGGTACAAAACTTTTTCTTGACGCTACATTTCGGTACAAAACTAGTACAAAACTTTGAATTACAAAAAAATTGCAATTTCAAAAGTGAGGGGTGAACATGTCTACGGCCCCCCCCAAACTGAAAACCGTATTTTCTTCATTTTAATTAGGGTACAAAACTTTTTCTCAACGGTACATTTCGGTACAAAACTAGTACTCATGTTTTAGCTTGATTCGAAAACCGAAACCTCATTATTTCGAAAACATGTCTCCAGCCCCCCCAATTTCAAACCCTCCTAAGACTCCTTAATCTTGGGGTACAAAACTTTTTCTTGACGCTACATTTCGGTACAAAACTAGTACAAAACTTTGAATTACAAAAAAATTGCAATTTCAAAAGTGGGGGGTGAGCATGTCCACGGCCCCCCCAAACTGAAAACCGTATTTTCGTCACTTTAATTAGGGGTACAAAACTTTTTTTCAACGGTACATTTCGGTACAAAACTAGTACAAAACTTTAGCGTCAAAAAAGTGAAATATTCAAATTTGGGGGGGCTGGAGACATGGACGTAAAGCCGCTGTTCGCGCAGAGCCGTTATTTCTAAAAAATAAGTTTATCATTTCCACCCTTTCTTCTAAGGAATACACCATTTCAATTCTTCTACAAATTTACAATCGCTTTGACACTTTTGTAACGTTCATAAAAATTCACGGTCCGTGTCCTTCTTTGGACAACAAATTAACAATTTTTTGGACAAAATTTAATACTTTTTTGAAGGAAAAATTAACAACGTAACTACTTAATACCTTAAAAATGTGTCTGGTACGAATTACATTAGGTACCTTTACACTAACGCTCTTTCGCGCGCGATCGAATCGCGAGTGCCAGTCACTCGTGTTTTCGCGCGGTATGGAGTGGCGCGTGTTAACTTTTTTGTGTCTTGAGATCGCAACGGCTTTTCGCGCAGTCTTGCGTGTGCTTTGGAGCGTCCAATTCGAAATCTCTCATTATAAGCGAGAGGTTGGCGCGACTCGTGGCATGTTGAAATTTTCAACGGTTTTAGCGGCACTCCATAGCTCGAAATGAACAAATTGAATAAAAAACGCAAACTGAAAGTGGCTTTGTGCTTGGCAGTGTATATGAATATTCCAAAGAAGAGAAACAGAAGATGCTGGGTGAAAGAATGGATGGAAAATCGTACATATGGACATATGCCTCTCTTGAATGAGTTGCGTGAAAATTTTCCTATGGACTTCAGGAACTATTTGAGAATGGTTGCCGACGCTGCTCCGGGAGCTTGAATCTCCCATGTTTCTTATAAATTGAAAACTTGTATGAATAATCATTAATTAATGCATACCTACATGTACTTACGAATTTTGAACGTATATACTTCTTCAATTAGAAACCCGCGCGAATACACAAACGCCCCGAATCCAAACAAACTCAGTCACTCGGGCTAGTCGCTCGCGAATTTTTACACGTCCAAAAACCGAGTGAATGATTTGCCTTTACACTAGCATTCTTTCGCAAGCGATTGGCATGGGGCGTTCTAGTCGCGCAGGAAGGAGCGTTAGTGTAAAGGTGCCTATTCTCGAGTTGAATTCCACATTGCCTTATTCCCTATTTTGTTTTTTCATCATCTATGAGTATTTTGAAGCGAAATTTTAGGGTCAGATAGTACTCGACGCGATCTTGAAAATTAGTCATCGCAACACCTCTCATCCCTATTCAAAATCAAGGGGTTGTGCTCACCCCCGTTAGGTGTTTGAAGTAACTGGGAATCCCGAATTAGAAATAGACGGAAAACCTTGAAGTTGATGAAGAAGAGGTTGAATGAAAAAATGAAGCAACATACCTAGGAGTGAAGTTTGACAGAGGACTAATATGTAAAAACCACATCAAATGTGCAGTCGATAAAACAAAAGCCGCAATGAGTAGACTTTATCCACTCATAGGCAGAAGAAGTCATATGAATAAGAACATCAAGTTGACGATGATTGAAACTATCGCGCGACCACAACTCACATATGGATCGGCGGCATGGGGCTTCGCAACCAAGACCCATATCAAGAGAATACAGGCCACTGAGAATAAACTCCTTAGAATGGCGATGGATGTATCCTGGTTTATTAGGAACAAACAAATCTACAAGGACTTGGAATGGGAAACAGTTACAGAATTTATGAAGAGAAAAACGGAAAGGATATTCCACAAAGCCAAACAACATCCAAATGGGGAACTACGAAGATTAGTCGACTACGATCCAACAGAAGAAGCTAGATGGTCAAGAACCTACCACCGAAGACCTAGAGATCAGGTGAAGATTTAAATGTAACCAAAGAAGAGCTTAACCTATAAAAGATAAAATAGACGGGTCCGAGTGATTTCTACATTTTCATTCAAAAGTCGGAAAATCGACGTGTTAAGTTTTCGTTGGACCACCCTGTATGTCTAAGTACCTTGTTGTTCCAGCTAGGGGATAAAAATTTGCAAATAAAAAACTAGTTTTATTTTTGGCCAAGGAATTATTTCCTGAAAACTTTCGTATTTGTATTTCAACACCCTGCACCCTGTATAATGTAATCAATAATCATCGAAAAATACAGATAAATGTGAATTCAGGAACTGATTTCTGTGTGCGATAAAAATCAATGTGTCTAACTATAAAGCCACTATATATTTCTGTAACAGAAAAAGAAAATATATAATATAAATTAAAATTAACATGGAGGCATGATACACGTTTTTATTTGAGCCTCCTTCTCTCCAGGGGCACAATCTCCAGCTATGCAATGTCTCCAACGTGTCTGCTTCCCCATTCCACAAGTCACGCTGCATTCGCTCCATTTGCTCCATCTATCCCAGACCTGAAATGAAACAGTTACACATTAGTAATGCGATGGGGATATTTCCGATTACTATTATATTATATTATACAACGTGCCGAAAAAGTAACGTAACTCGTGAATCATTCTTGTACGAAGAATTTCAAGGAAAATCCTGGCACCCGTCGATTTTTAATTTCAAAATTCACTCATCGTATGCTTTTTTGAATTTGATATTTCTCACCCCCTACGCCCCGCACTCAAAATCCACAAGTCTATTATTGCTGAGTAAAAACAATCTCTCTTCCTACCTTCGGTCCCTTTTTCTTTCTTTTTTCTCTAGAATTATCATCCTCAGTCGTTATTTCCTCTTCATCTTCATTGTCGTCTTCATTCTGTTCAACTTTCTCGTCACGTTTATCCCGGTCCTTGATTTCTGAATTTGTGACCACTTTGGAAACAACTGGTAAAAATGTTGTTGTTTCACTACAGGCTACGTGAACATAACAAAAAACGTATAAAATGAGTATAAATAAAAAACACGATCTCATTAGGATGTATATGATAAAAATGTCATGAAAAGTCAGGTTTGAGTTTCTGATCATAGATTGTCGTCGGAATAATTTGTCGAAATGGCATAGCAGCTACCTTTAAATATTTTCGAATATAAATTTATCCTAAAAATAATTCGAAGTTTGTGTAATTACTGGGTATCGCAAAATATAGGCAAAATTGTTGTGAACAATTGAGGAAAAAATTTCGAATCGTGGATCCTGGTCCATTGAAACATTGTTCCGAAACAAAAGCCGTGGAAAGTTGAAATTCGGAAAGGTTGTATAGGTTTGGAATGTTAACCTCGAAGATAGGATTGGCCTTTATAGTTCAGGGCTAAACCGATTTTAAAAACCCGAGTTGAAGAAAAATTCTGACGGCACTTATGAACTTTTATCTCGAATGAAAAATTTTTCAAACTTTGTACATGAGAATTTGAAATAATTCATTATTCAAATTCAATCAGTAATTCAAAGTCGAAGATGTATCTTGATTGTCATTTTCGCACTTCTAATTCGCGCCTGTGTGTAGGTGGCATTCGGATCCTAGCGACCGCGACGCGCGACCGCGACCTGCGACCAACACCCGCGACAGACGACGTACTGCTCGTACATATTCATTCTATCAAGCCCCGACGGATCCTAGCGACCGCGACAGGCGACCAGTGGGCGTCGCTGTCGAGTGGCTTTGGTCTCGCGACCTGGTCGCACCAGGAGCAGTGCTGTCTCGCGACCGAGGAGAAGAGCGTATAAAAATGTCTTCGTTTTCTCCGCAAGAGGATGAGATATTTATAGAATTAATTTCCAGAAACCCGCCCTTATATGATGTAAGGTTAGAATCATATAAGGACGGCATTGTGAGAGAGAACATATGGGATAATATTGGAAAAATGATGGATAAAACAAGTAGGTACGCCTTATTTTATTTTTTTTTTTTTTCAATGAAACATTTATGGACAACATAACTGAATGTTTTTGGAAAATTTGGAGCATTGGAAATTCGAATTCAATCTAGTTTCTTCTATCGATACAATCTTCTTGCCATGAAACTTGACCAGCTGGACTGGAGAAAAAGTTTTTCAAAGAATCACGAATTTCGAATGCAGCTAGACTTGCAAAGCCACCTCTTCTTGACATTGGTAACATCTTTTCTGAAGGCTGATAAATTTATGGATCATAATTATAATACGGAACACCATTTTTTTCTAAATAAGCATCCCGTAGTAAATTATGTAGACAACAAGCTGTCAAAATCAGATCATCAGTTACATCTGGTCTGACTGATATAGGTGTGTAAAATATTCTGAATACCTGAGATAATAACGCGAATGAATTTTCTGTCACTCTTTTAGCTCTGCAAAGTCTGTAATTGAAAATAGCTTCATCACGATCTATTCTCGCGTCATTTCTATAAAATGTTCATCATATAGTTATCGAGGGCAAACGCTTCATCGCCAACTAAAACATGTGGAATCATAATGTCTGTTCCTGGAAGATTTGCGGGCCCTGGAGTATTGAATTGATTGCTCGCAATTTTTTTTCCTATACGGGATTTCCGAAAAATTCCACTATCTCCTTCCTTACCATAAGATCCCACGTCAACAGCAATAAATTTGTAATTGGCATCTACTATCGCCAGGAGTACAATTGAATAATATTCCTTGTAGTTGAAAAATAGCGAACCAGTGTTATTTGGAGCTTTCACGCCCACATGTTTTCCATCGATAGCCCCAAAGCAGTTAGGGAAATTCCATCGATTCCAAAAGTCACCTGCTACCTGCTTCAGATGATCTTCTGTAGGCACTGATAATAAAAGTGGCACTAAATGTTTCCGTAGACTTGCTAGTACATCCTTCACTATTCTGCTTATATAACTCGCTGATATACGATAGTTATATTCTAGTGACGCATAGGATTCTCCAATGGCTATGAATCTGAAACGAAATATGTTTATTACAGATAATGAAGTCAGGAAAAGGTGGAAATATATAAGAGATTCTTATAATAGATGCAAAAGGAACAAGAAATTACCCACAGGGTCATCAGCTCTATCTAAATCGACTAAATGGACACTGTTCGAACGGCTTAATTTTCTAGATAAAGTTCCTTCAGAAAGATTGAGTATTGCCACTGTTCAAGATGTACATGATGGTGGTGAAGAAGTAATAGACAGAACAAATACAGCCGGCCCGAGCGGATTGGGAGAAAGGAGTACAGAAGAAAGAAGTGAGGAAGGAGCAAGTAATGAAGGAACAATCAGAGCGGAAATAGGATCAGCTGGATTGGAGAAGAAAAGTAGAAAACGTAAGCAGGAGAATAGCTTACAATCATCATTGTTAGAGTATTGGAAAGAAAGGGATAAACAGAGACAAGAGGAAATTAAATTATTAACTGCACAGGAGCCAGTTCCTGATAAGGATGACATTGATATATTTTGCACGAGCAAAACCTATATACGAATATAGGTTCAGTTTTGAAGAAACTGACACCAGCTTCAAGAGTGGAGATAAAAGCAAAAGTTTTCAATTTACTGCTAGAGCATGAATCAAAAAGCCTGAATGAAATGACTAATTTAAGTAATAGAGTAAGATCCCAGAGCGTCCAGACATAACTTATTTTCACACAAATGAAACTTTAGGATCTCAGTAGATTCTCATGTGCTAAAGCACATGACACCTGGGCAGATACCAGGTGGCAAAGGTGACTAAAAATAAGTGTTACTTTACTTATTTTTACATGGCTGATTTTTATATATGTTTTAAAGAATATCATTCTGAAGTTATATTATAAGTGCCAGACACTTCCCATGGGCCAAAACTCTTGCCAGGCACTTTGAAGATGCACAAAAAATATATGAACTTTACTTATTTGCACATGGCTGATTTTTATATATGTTTTAAAGAATATTATTCTGAAGTTATATTATAAGTGCCAGACACTTCCCATGGGCCAAAACTCTTGCCAGACGCTCTGAAGATGCACAAAAAATAAATGAACTTTACTTATTTTCACATGTATGATGTTATAAAATATGCCATTGAAGTATAGGTGAATCCCTCCACTCCATCCACTTCAACTGCAGAGCTTTTCTTTGTTAAACAATCTTCAAGTGGTAATAGTAGAAGTGAATAAAATGAGAGTTGTAATATTCGGATTGAAAGAATTTTCTTTCGATTATTTGATTTTTGGCAGATTTTATAGGGAAGAAGAGACGTTTAGAGAATCCGAAATCAAACTATTCCCTATATAAAATTGGAAGTTTCATTAAAATTTAATAAAATACATGTTCGTTTTCCCTGAAGGCCTTCAATAATCAAGTATTATATTCTCGATGGACATTGAAAATTTTGCGAAATTTGTGTTCAACATACATTTCAGCCAAGGTAGGAGGACGAGGAGTAGGATCAATTCAGTACACTAAGAATTTTGACACAAAAATAATTAATTGTACTACAACTCTCATTTTATTCACTTCTACTATTACCACATGAAGATTGTTTAACACAGAAAAGCTCAGCAGTTGGTGGAGTGGATGGAGTGGAGGGATTCACCTATACTTCAATGGCATATTTTATAACATCATACATGTGAAAATAAGTAAAGTTCATTTATTTTTTGTGTATCTTCAGAGAGTCTGGCAAGAGTTTTGGCCCATGGGAAGTGTCTTGCACTTATAATATAACTTCAGAATAATATTCTTTAAAACATATATAAAAATCAGCCATGTGAAAATAAGTAAAATTTATATATTTTTTGTGCATCTTCAAAGTGTCTGGCAAGAGTTTTGGCCCATAGGAAGTGTCTGGCACTTATAATATAACTTCAGAATGATATTCTTTAAAACATATATAAAAATCAGCCATGTGAAAATAAGTAAAGTAACACTAATTTTTAGTCACCTTTGCCACCTGGTATCTACCCAGGTGTCACTAGGCAAGCTACACAAGTTCGCAGGCATTCAAAGCACATGAAAATCTACTGAGATCCTAAAGTTTCATCTGTGTGGAAATAAGTTATGTCTGGTCGCTCTGGGATCTTGGACTATAATATTGAGATCAGTTTGGACTCACCTGTCAGTATTGTCTCTTTGACAACCAACAAATTTGAGCACTCGATCAGATAATAATTAGACTCAATTAGAAGAAGTAGATTGTGATAATTATTTTCTTACCTCAATGTGAGCTTCTGCTCGCTTCTTACTAGAAATCTTCCATTTTTTTTTGGCATTATATCTTTCTTTATTAAACTAAGTACAAATTCAAATTGTTTATGATTCAATCGACAGTACTCCCTGAATTTTTCCTCATTATAATGTAAATGTTGTTTAATTAGAATTTGGAAGCAGCCTTCTTCTTCTCGAGAAGTGAAAATTGAGTCAATCTTCATCCTTTTTTCCGAGGGCACTGCTAACATCATGAGAATATCATCATCCTCCTCTTCCTCCTTCATTAATTGCTTGATAGCTTCCACTTTATTTGCAGATAGAACGTGCTTCATATTGCTTTATATTAGACAACCGTCTCACCACACTTCAGTCTTCAAATGGAATAAACAGAGACGCGGGCCTCAGCTGTTTACGTGTCGCAAGTCTCGGTCGCGAGGATCTGAATGCCAGTGGTCGCGACAGGCGACCAAGCCAGCTAAGTCGCGGTCGCTAGGATCCGAATGCCATCTTAAGACAACAATTCGGCTTCACTTTTTCCTATAGCATAGAGGGCTTCTTCTTCTTCCTCATCCACTCCTGGACGTAGGCTTCCTTCAAATGTCTCCATTCCGATCTGTCCTGTGCCACCCGATGCCATCCATTTCCCGCCTGAGCCCTTATATCGTCTAACCAACTCCGTAGCGGTCTTTCAATGCTGCGTTTTGTTTGTCTTGGTCGCTAGTGTGTAAGTTTATTTGTCCACCTGTTAGGATCTTGTCGAGCCACGTGTCCTACCCATTGCCAGTTGCCATTTCAGATCTGCCACGCGCTGTAGTACGTATACCTTATTCCTCAAGCTCAAACCAAGCATCGCTCGTTCCATAGCTCTCTGTCTGCACTATCCTCAGTTTACTCGTAAACCGTTTTGTTATTCCAATTTTTCAAGGCCATATGTCGCCACTATATACAGGCATCAAAAACTCTTTGTTTCAATTTTATGAGGATGTTGTTGTTCTTAAATATATGTTTTAATTTTCCAAAAGCCACCCATATCAGTTTTATTCGCCTGCTCAACTTCGCTATCTGATTCTATCTACCCAATCTTATTGCATGACCAGGATATATCCTGTTACGTTTTCTACCTTTGCAGAGTGTAAATAGATGTCTTCCTCGATATTACTCATTATCTTGGTCTTCGAGATGTTCATTTTTAAGCCAACCTCTTCCGCGGCGTCCGCCAATTCTTTTAGCATTTCGGTCAGTTCTTGGGCATCACTTCTAATCAGGACAATATCATCCGTAAATCGGAGATGGTTAAGGAACGATCCATCAGAACGATCCATCAATGTTAATACCTTTCGTTTCCCAGTGAAACGATTTGAAAATGTTCTCCAGAGAAAGCGTGAATAATTTTGGAGATATGGTTTCGCCCTGACGTACACCCCTATTTAATCTGATTTTTTACGTTTTCAAATCTTCATTTACCTTGACGTGAAAGGTAGCATTTTCGTATATATAGCATAGAACGAGAACGAAATAAAAGTTATATGCGTAATAGCAAATGACATTGGACGTTTCAAGTTCAATGTTTCCTGTGGCGTACGAGAAAAAGGAAAAAAGGAATTCTTGTTACACCGCAGGGATTAAAATCGACTCCAGCCATAAACTGAAAAGCGAACGTGTATAGCCTCGTTGGGAACAATATCGTTCGGGAACACTTTCGGAAAGCCACGTCCAATCATCTACTATTAAAAAAAAACATTTATTCGAGCAGATTATTAACGACGCTGTTGAGAATTTTTTTGCTACTATATCCATAAAACAGAAAAGATTATAGTCTCGACTTCAAAGTTTGAAATCATAAATGGAGCATTTCTAGCATGTAAGTAAAACAATTTTTAATTAAAAGTCAACTATTGTTAGTCTATTTTTCAAAATAAAGTTCACGAATGTTACTCAAACTATGAAGTATGGTACTAATGTATGAGGCGTCGTTTGAGCCTAAAGTGTTTCAGCGAATAATTTATTTTTTTAGTCCAAATATACATATATCCTTACCCAGAATAGTAAATATCACCGCAATTGACAAATATATCAACTAGAATCATTTATATATTTCAAGACATACTTTTGACCCAAACGGCGTGAAATCTAAATATTTTATAATTTGAACTATTCCATGTCGCCAAGAGATGGCGCAGCCGATGCGAGTTTCAAGAAAGTAGATCATTTGGCAACCCTGTCAGACGAAGAACACTAGTGAGGAGTGTGAGTGACGATGTGATAACAGCTAACTTCTACAAAGAGTAACAGTTGTTACTCTTTGGAGAAATTCACATTTCACAGTTGTCAAGTTAGAAATGAAAGCGAGTGAATAAATGTAACTGTTTGGAGCATGGAGGTAGGAAAAGAGTTCTTTACCCATGCAGGTAAGAAAGGACTCCATGCCTTTACCGGTTTTCCTTTTCTTCTACGCAGAATCCAACGCAATCATAAAAAAATATGATCCTTATTTGAAAAACGAAAATTATGGGGAAATCTCGATCCCAATTTTTGACACAACAATTTTTCAAAAGTCAGGAAATGTACAATATTTCAACATTCAACTATTTCATTCCGCATCAAGCTATTTTTAAAAATTCCACTACGACTCCGGTTAGAGTCGTATTCGATGCTAGCCTGAAAACAAATCCAAACTCCCTTTCGTTGAACGATTGCTTGTTTGCAGGCCCTAGACTGCAAATAGATATAGTGCAACTCTTTTTGAATTTTCGAATTTTCGAAATAGCTATCATTGCTGATTTATGTCAAATGTATAGACAGGTGAAATTAATTGAGGACCATCACCGATTTCAAAGGATATTGTGGCGCTTTTCACCCGAAGAATCAGTTGACATCTATGAATTGACTACAGTTGCCTTCGGCGTGAAGTCCTCGCCGTTTTTAGCTTTGCGAGTAGTTCTAGTTCAACAGTTAGCTTCCGATGAATCACAAAAATTTCCACTCGCTTCAAAGATAGTTTCCAGAGATTTGTATGTGGATGATTTAACCACTAGTGTGGATAATAAAGATGATGCAAAACTCTTGTTTTCTGAACTTACTGATATGTTTAGGTCAGGAGGTTTCCAAATTACAAAGTGGCACACTAATTCGGAGGAATTATTATCGAATATTCCTATAGAACAACGTTCTTCGATTTTTCAGTTCAACGATGAGAGTGAAATGGTGAAAGTATTGGGTATTCGGTGGGATTCAGAGGCGGATTCATTGTCTTTTAGTATAGAAAACTTTTTGGTTGAAGAAAAGATACTCAGCAAACGTGTAATTCTTTCAAAAATAAGTAGAATTTTCGATCCACTGGGCATTTTGGGTCCGGTTATTTTATATGCCAAGTTATTTATTCGGCAATTGTGGGCTTTGAAGGTAGACTGGGATTCCAATCTTCCAAGTAATTTAATAGATAGATGGAGAAAATTTGAAACAGAAATTCCGCTTTTAAAAAATATTTCTATTCCTAGATGGTTAGGAGCAAACAATAACATTTGCATTTCATTGATTGGTTTCGCAGACGCATGCAGTGGTTCATACGGTGCTGCCATTTACTCACGCATAGTTGTTGGTCAACAAGTTTATGTAAATTTAATTTATTCTAAATCAAAAGTAGCTCCTTTAAAAGTAATATCAATTCCAAGACTGGAACTTTGCGCTGCTTTGTTGTTGTCCAAATTAATGAAGTATGTAGAATCCGTATATCGCGCCAGAGGTAAAGTTGAAAGAATATATGCCTGCAGTGATTCGCAGATCGCATTAGCTTGGATTTCGAGTTCACCTCATAGATGGCAAACATTTGTGGCTAATCGCGTATCATTAATCCAAACCAACATTTCTAGAGGAAATTGGTTTTTCGTTCAGGGCCGTGAAAATGTGGCTGATATTATTTCAAGAGGAATGTATCCCCGCGAATTCATAGAAAATAAGGATGTTTGGCTCTCAGGTCCGAAATGGTTAAAGGAAGACATTGAAAAGTGGCCTTTAGTAGGTATTAAAAATTTAGAGTTGCCTAATGATCTGCCTGAAAAACAGAAACTCACTTTCGTTTCTATAGTTGAAACTTCAGAGAATATTTTCTATTCTCTTATTCACAAATTTTCATCATTCCGAAGGTTATGTAACACGATGGTTTTCGTATTACGATTCACCAAATTATTACCTTATCGGAAAGAGATCGATATTTCTGATCTAGATGAAGCAGAAAAATATTTCATCAAAATACTACAGAAAATACGGTTTGCGGATCTTTTGTTGTGTTTGAAAAAAGGAGGAATAATTCCCTCAAATTTAAGGAATTCATCGCCATTCCTGGATAAAGATGAGATTATTCGTGTAGGAGGCCGTATCTCAAATGCAGAAATAGGTTAAAATCATAGACATCCTTATCTTCTTCCAAAAAACGAACATTTCGTGAAAATTTTGATAGATAATTATCATAGAAAAAATTTCCATACTGGTTCACATTTACTGCATTCTTTGATAAGGACAAAATATTGGATCATTTCCGCTCGTACTATGATTCGTCAGAGAGTCAGAGCTTGCAATATATGTTTCAGATTCAAACCTAAAGCTTCCTATCCATTGATGGGAAATTTACCTCCTTACCGAGTAAATATTCCGCAAAAACCATTTATAGATACCGGGGTTGATTATGCAGGTCCTTTTTCAATTACATTGACTCGACATAGAGGGGTGAAAACGGAAAAGGCTTATGTTTGTTTATTTATCTGTTTGGCTACCAAAGCTTTACATTTAGAACTTGCGTCAGATTTATCTACTGACACATTTTTAGATTGCCTCAAAAGATTTTTGAGTAGAAGAGGCCCAATTCAGACCCTTTACTCGGATAGAGGAACGAATTTTGTAGGAGCAAAACGCCACTTAGATTCCTTGAAGAAATTCATCGATTCAAGCGATTACACACATTCTCTCAAAAACATTCTTACTGAGAATCAGATTAGTTGGAAATTTAATGTTCCATTAGCGCCTCATATGGGTGGTTTATGGGAGATTAATGTCAAATCGATGAAAACCCATTTGTTTAAGGCAATAGGACATCAAATTCTTTGTTATGAAGAATTCGCTACTGTTTTGGCCCGAATAGAAGCACTTTTGAATAGTCGCCCTTTATGTGGGTATATTAGTAGTGATCCATCCGATCCTGAAATGCTTACGCCCGCTCATTTTACTTTAAATACGCTACAGTGCTTACCATCAATTGACGTCTCAAATATCGCTTTGAATAGATTGAATAGAAAGCAACTACTGGATCAAATAGTTCAGTCGTACTGGAAGCGTTGGAAGAACGAGTATTTGAGCCAACTTCAGGTACGCACGAAGTGGACAAAAAATTCAAGTCCCCTCACACTCGGAACAATAGTTGTTCTCATGAATGAAAATACTCCTGTCCTTCAATGGCCTTTAGGTATCATAGTTGAGGTTTTTCCAGGAAAAGACGGTATTGTTAGAGCCGCCTCTGTCAGAACGAAACATGGAACATATCAAAGGCCAGTTACCAAATTGTGTCCTTTGCCGACACAATGAACGCACAGCTTTTCATTTTTTTTGTAATTTTATCTTAGTTTTAATACGTTAGGTAATCATTAATAATTGGAGAATGAGTACCATTCCCCAATGGTGAGGGAGGATGTTTGCGCATTTATTATTTTCTTAATTTTCCTTGCGTGAAAACATAAGGAGAACATCTGTCAATATCGTCTTCACCAGATAGCGTATGAATTCAGTATTGAATTAATTGTTTACGCTGAAGGATATTGCTTTCGCTTTTCATTCGAAATTATATTAGTTCGCCCGCTTAGAAGTTCCGCTATAAATTGTAGAAACTTTCGCTATTAAAATAGAAAATCCGCTATACCAAAACTTTAGTTCACCCGCTATCAAATTGTAACGTTTATTGTTTTTATAAATTTTATTCATATATTTTTCGTTCCATAAAATGTTTGAGTCGACAATGGAATTGTGAAGCACCCTTTCTCATTTTGATTTTCGGCTGACTCGTATTCTTGTTCAATTCTTCTCGGTCCAATATTGAATATATTTCCATTTTCCGCCCCTCAAGTATAGGCAGTCAACAAAACTTCTCTTATCCGTTTTCACTAAACAAAAAAAACTTGTCCCATATTCCATCTGCATAAAACTAATGAAGTGAATTTAATTATTAGTATTTATCGAGTATAGCAGATATCAACTGTTTCCGATTAAGATTTTCTCTTCGACCTGTTGTGTTGGATAATTTGGAAAATTGTTGAATCAATTGGATTTTGCTGATTTTATTTTATATTGTTTTGGAAATCAAGTAAAATCTCCGTCTTGTACGGGATAAATCGACATACTTCGATAGAAAACTCTAGAAAAGCCGCCTTCCATCTTAGGTAACGAATAATTCATTATTCTTCATTTGCCTTCATTAGAGTTTATTGCAGGCTTCTTTTGATAAGCATACAATTTGGCGTGTTGGTTTGTGCAAACTGTTTCCTGAGACCTATAGGCACCCCCATACGAGGTGTTGGAACAACTTTTCTGGCTGGAAGCGGGAAGAAGTCAAACTTCATAATCATCTACGGGATCTCTTTCTCTGGATGAGTAGCATCTTTCACTTTCCTTATATAATTTCACAATCTGAACTATTTTTGTTGGACATTTTAGTTAAAATAATAATATTGGACCATATATCTATTGATTCGGAAATCTGAATATTCATATATTATAGTTATTTATCTTCTCTTGACATATGTAATTATAATACACCTTTCTATAATTTTGAATACTTTTTGAAGATATTTTGATCACTGTGAAGATATTTGTACATGAACGCCGGCATTCATATATTCCATCCATTCACTTGTGGTGCACCTAATTAAAACTCATTCATAGATATATCTGAATTCAACTTCAAAATCATAACACTTTTCTCTTCAAAATCTTTCATTAAATTTGGTAGTTTTGGGAACTATAATAGAAAAGTAGGGACTGTTAATTGTATATTAAATATTTTTATTAAAACTATCTGGCGCCCCCCCCCTATTTTTGTTTGAGTTGATTATTTCAGAACATCGTGAAAAACTAAAGAAATCCACCCCTTCTTCACTAGAGCTAAGCCGCGAGCACCATATTCTCATTTTGTGTTACGATTTGAATTCATTTCTCTTGAGCAGAAAAAAAACGTAACAAAATATAGTTTTATTCGCAATAGAAAAAAGTGCCAATAGTGTCTTCCAGTCTTGTGTGGAAGCCGACAAAAGGAAAATAGCAGAAAGGGTGCTTGTTGAACACCTTCGCTCCCTTTTCTACCCTACAAGCCAACCTTTATCCAGTGATTCACGAAGGGTAACATACGCTAGCTCAAGGATTTGGTTTTTGGTGAGTTGAATTCTCAGCAATTTCCACATTACTTTTAAAACCTATACAGTCCATTATAATTCGCCAAAACAAATATCATAATTCCAATTTACAGATTTCGATTGTCCAGTTCTCCAGAAACGTCTTATAGGCACTCGAGCTTGGGACACCCTGAATATTTACTTTTAAAGTTTGTATCAAGTGACTCTTTCGAAGTAAAGTATAAAGTTTGTTATTTTCATTTATTGACTTGAGAAGAGCCTTTGTATCCATGTATTTTTCGAGAAATTATTTCTACTTCACACAACTAACTTAATGTTATTTTTTATGTCTTTCCGTAATATTTTTATGAAATATTCCATTTTTAGGTTTAGTCGTTTTCCCCATATACCTGGTTCCATTTCTCATCCGCCAAATCAATATTCAACGAGTTATAATCAGTGAATGTCTTGCTACGTGTATTCTGTTCAGTCACTTGCAGTCCAACTTCAATCGTGAGAAAAATTGGGTAATGATCCGTGATGAGATAATGTAATATATAACCGCGAATGTTCTCCAAACTTGAGTTTTTTCATTGTGCCACAAAATAATGCTCCAAACTACTGCTATTTCTACTGTTTCGATGCGGATCCGTTCTGTGGTTACACAGAACGGATCCGCGTGCTTAGCTTGTTCTCGTTGTCGCTTACGTGAAGGGTGACCGCGTGTACAGGATGGCCCGTTTGAAATTCCTTATCCTCTTATCTGTAAAGTGTAAAAGTATAATGGATACAAAAAAAAATTTCGTGTAAAAGTTGTTCACGCTCTTTCGAACTTCATATTTTTGATAAATTTTGAAAAGAAAAACAATTGTATACATGGTGGTGACAAAACGTTATGTTTTGTTGAATATATTATTAGATATTTGAATAGAGCTTGAAAAGACATTTACAAAAATATGGGTCAAGGGGGTCTGTGATTTTTCGTTTTTGACTTACGAGTATTTATCTGTCAAAAAGTATCCTAGAAAGTCAAGAAATTTGTAATTTAGTCTTCTACTCACAAATGCTCTCAAATTTCGAATAATACCAACAAGAAATCAGTTTTGCCAACATTTGAAAATTGTAGGTTTTCTCAATTTTTTTAATTGGAACACCCCATATATTAATACATTTTCAATTGGAGAATTTCAAGAGCTATTTGATAATGTATCATTTCATAGGTCTCATAGTCTTAATTTAAGAGCGACTAATCAATTTAGTTGAAAAAAATGTTATTTGATTCTTATTAGTGGATTTTTATATAGAAAGCTATAGCAGCTGAAATTATCTCCATGATCTAGAGCTGACATTTCTAGCTTTGACACATATTTTTTTTATATTGGTATGGATACGATTTTACTCATTCATTACTCAATGATACCAATATTCTAGATTTACCAGAGTAAATTACTTGTAACTCTTAAGCTATGACCAGGAGACCCATTATATGTTATATCATCAAATAGCTCTTGGAACGCTTAAGAAGAAAATGTATTAATATATAGGGTGTTCCATTTAAAAAAATTGAGAGTAACTACAATTTTCAAATGTTGGCAACACTGATTACTTGCTTGTAAACTTCGAAGTTTAAAAGTATTGATAAGAAGAGGACTAAATTACAGTTTTTTTTTCACCATGCAGGACTTTCTAGGTTCCATAGAATATATTTCACAGGCAGGGCCACTGCCAGACATTTTGCCGCCCCGGAAAAATAAAGTTTTGCCGCCCCCGCAAAATGATATTTTGCCGCCTTGCTGTGACTATATTTAGTTCAAGTACATCATTCTTTATGGAATAACGTAGAACATGTTCAAAATGTAGATATTTAGAGGAAAGTATTTTTTATAATTTGATATGCCTTAGTGAATGTTAAATCTAAAAAACGATAAAAAAAAGGGACACAAAAGAGTGGGTTATATATCTACTACGCCGGCGCCGGTATCATACAGTAAAATACTTACAGTGAAACATTTGAAAAACACAGATGTAGAACTGACCTTCAATATGATTCAATTTGAAATTCTAAACTCCACAGATAAAGAGATATATGAAAATCTTCAACAGTCTCATTTCGTATAAACACGATATACTATTATAAAGGGTTGATAGGAACTTCTCAAGTATTTTAAATCCCTCCCAGAAATCAACATTCGAATTCGGAATTCGGCTAACAGAATATAAAAATTATTTCTGAATTATCCTGGAAGCCGTCCCAAATCCCAAAAACAATACAGTCCGTGACGTTTATCAAAGGGACCGACTGGCTAGAGAACAATATCTCAACCGCTGCTCACCGCTGAGGTGGAGATATTTGCAGGCTGACTTTGATAGTTATTTATGAGTAGAATGCGGCATCTTTGATCGTTTTCCATCTGGCGGTATTCCCCTTGTTTCTGGTTGAAATGCGTTTTTATTCGGTACCTTGAGAACATATGTGAATTGTTTGACGACGAAGCGCAAAAAGTCGCCTTTTCGATTTCACTCTAATAACTGATACTGTTCGTCTTTTCGATTTAAAAAAAAAAACAATTTTGTGTGAAAAAATTGGTATCGTTTTATCAACTGATATGCCGCCCCCAGAATGTGTCGCCCCGGCAGGGTGCCCGGTTTGTCGGTCTTGACGGCGGCCCTGTTTACAGACCTTTGAAGTTGGACACTTTTTGACAGATAAATGCTTATAAGTCAAAAACAGAAAATCGTAGACCCTCTTTGTCCTATGTTTTTGAAAATATCTTTTCAAGTACTATTCAAATATCTAACAAGTACTATTCAAATATCTAACAAGTACTATTCAAATATCTAATCATATACAGGGTGTTCCATTTAACTAAAGGTAACTTTTTGTTACCACCATGTACAGGGTGGGCAAATTTCGATGTTTTTGCACTACAGCTTTTAAACCAGAGGAGATAGACAAAATCTGATACCCCATTCTCGTTCTCTTTTTCTGAGAAACTTACAATAGTAGTAGTGATTTTTGGCCACTTTCTTTTGTTTTCGAGTTATAAGCAAAAATTGGAAAAATGGCGATATCGAAATACATTTATATCTCCGCTAATACTGATGATAGAGCTCTGAAATTGAAACATTATACAGGCACTTTTTTACGTAGAATCCAGTGGCGTGCTCGCCTTTTTAGCAGGATTTTTAATTACGAAGCTATTACCCAAAGTTATGTTTTTTTAACTGGGAACACTAATTTTCTGTGCAATTGTTTGAAAGCTTAATTTTTTCTGATTTCAAAAATATATAACATCATATGGATTGTATCAATATAAATGATAGAAAATGGTCAAAAACCTTTTTTCTCAATATTTCTATGGTTTCAACTTTTGACGAGCACAGAAAAAGTTTCCTATAACGAAAGCAGTCTCCTTCCGGCAATGTCATTCTTTCCATGCTTTTTACCAATTTTCACAAAATTTGAATGAAGATATATTTGATAAATTTTCATAATAATGAAAAAACTTATAGAAGGAGACAGTGGTAATCATACGATGCTATATGTTTCTGTGATCATCAAAAGTTGAAACCATAGAAATATTGAGAAAAATGGTTTTTGACCATTTTCTATCATTTATATTGACACAAATCATATGATGTTATATATTTTTGAAATCAGAAAAAATTAAGCTTTCAAAAAATTGCACAGAAAACTAGTGTTCTCATTTAAGAAAACTTAACTTTGGGTAATAGCTTCGTAATTAAAAATCCTGCTAAAAAGGCGAGCACGCCACTGGATTCTACGTAAAAAAGTGCCTGTATAATGTTTCAATTTCAGAGCTCTATCATCAGTATTAGCGGAGATATAAATTCATTTCAATATCGCCATTTTTCAAATTTTTGCTTATAACTCGAAAACAAAAGAAAGTGGCCAAAAATGACTACTACAATTGTTAGTTTCTGAGAAAAAGAGAACGAGAATGGGGTATCAGATTTTGTGTATCTCCTCTGGTTTAAAAACTGTAGTGCTAAAACATCGAAATTTGCCCACCCTGTACAGACATTGAGTTTTTTATTTTTTTATCAAAAAAGTAAAGTTCGAAAGAACATGAACAACTTTTTTGTTAAACTAAATATTTTTTGTAGATTACAATTTCTCAGATAAGGTGATAGGGAATTTTAAACGGGCCAGCCTGTAGTGTCAGAGTAACCGTTGGGACCGGTGCCCACGAAAATTTCTTGTTCGTGTTATTATGTGACACGGACTATAACAGATAAACAAATTTTTTTTTGTTTCTGCCGATTCTACTGGTTTTCTAAACTGAATGGTATATATAGACCAGTTTGACTATTACTTTTTTCATTTCAACTACCGGTTTTCCCGAAAATGGAACTATTTTTCTTGGACAAATTTTGAAAAGTTTTGCTCAGATTTTCTGAATGCTCAATCTATTCTTAATTCAAATGTATGAATGAAATAGTTCTCTGATTTGCATTCCATGAAATTGGCCTGAGGAAATATATCCATGTTGTCTATAGTGAAATAGATAACAGATGGGCTGAAAAGTTCGTAGTCTGACACGTGAATAAATTTGACAGCTATCGTTCTATTATTTAAATATGCGAAAAAAGTATATTGTGCAGAAAAAAAAAATTGCCGTTTTCAGGTGAACCGAAAATTTTAATAAATGCATTATGTACTTCCATTAAAAATGTGAAAAATCAATCATGAAACATTTTCACGAGCTGATTCCTTCATTTCCTTGAATGTGCAGTTCATGTTCAAAGAACGTTTTCAGAAATTCTCAAAAAAGTAAAAGTGCAAATCGCTGAAGTTTATTCAGAACAGGGCGTATAGGGGGGGGGCGGTGTTTGATGTAAGCCTCTTTCTTTAATTTTTAGCAACTGAAATGAGACTTGCAAGCAGATTAAGCAATTATTCATAAGAAGTTGTAAAGCATTTAGTAGAGCTCCTGATGCCCACTTTGAACACTTTTTGTAAAACTCGATTCAATTAAACGATATTTTAAAATTTGTTTTTTCCTCTCATATTCTTTATTAAGCCCTATAGTTATAAAGTTAATAGTTTTTAAGCGAATTTCAAGTAACGAAGTGAATTTTAGCACTTTCGTAATTAAGAAAAAAGTTAAAAATTTATTTCCATTACATTGAGTCAAGACCTTTGTTACAAAAATGCTGGAATTTAATTCATAACTTGAAATTAACTTGAAAATATTGATTTCACAACATTGGGGTTCAATAATAAAAGAAAACGAGAAAAAATAACAATTTCAAAATATCGTTTCATTGAACAAAGTTTCACAAATTATGTTTAAATTGGCCACCATGAGTTCTGATACATGCTCTATAGTCTCTAGTTTATTCTGCTTGCATTTCTCATTTTAGCTGCTAAAAATTTTAGAAACAGTGTTTACATTAAACTAGGCCTCAACTGATTGCAACAGGAATTTATTTTGTATTAAATGCTGAGAATACAGAGAGTTATACCATTTTGGAATCTCAATGAAACGGGCTTGTTTTTTCTTGTATTGGCTCTCAGGTAACCATATTATTTTTTACACCGCGCTAGGTTGAAATTATGAAAAAAAAAATGCAAAACAGAAAAGTTGAGTTAGATCTTTTTTATGAAGAATTCATGCGCCTCAAAAATAAAGAATTAAATTCGATAGATCATCTATCCAGGAATACTATCCAGAGGCGTAGGAAGGGGGGTGCGGAGGGGGCGGACCGCCCCGGGTGCCAGCTCTGTGGGGGTGACAAAAATGTATCTTGAGAGGCTTATATTTGATTAGAGCTTATTTTCCTAGCAAAGAATAAAGAAGTACATCTAAGTCGGAGCGATTTTAGATATAGTTTACGTACGATCGCTAAAATTGTTGGTGAAGTACAATTATCTATTAGGATAGATATCGTATAATGGCAAAGAGAAAGGTTAATCTTTGAAAATGGCTACTAAGCGAGGAGCGGAACAGTGAGCAAAGAGTACGATGGCGTCGAGAAGGAAACTTGTAGTCAGGGCTGAATAGAGTAGGAGCAGCGAGTGTCCGGGTGGAGTGATTTATGACCCATTATGTTTCCACTGCGCCTGCCTCTTCCAGTAGTTTAATTTCGTCATTCATCCTCAGTGCGTCTGCGTCAGTACCTAAATTCGACTGCAATAATACGCAAGCGCCGTTTACTCGTTTATTGCTTGTGCTTCTTTGTGGTAATCTAGACTAGCTGTGTTATTGGTGCCGTGGTGTACGTATAATCGTACAGAAATAAAATATTGAATCAGTGGTCCAGATTATTCTACCTCTTCGATCTGGCAGCTGGCAGCTCAATTTGGGTGAGTTTTGTTTTCCCATGCGTTTTGATAGTTCGAAATGTGATAGGATGAGGAGCAGAGTTAGGTAATCTACATATGCACACTTTCGCAATTTAGTGAAGGTCGATCTGTTGAGAAGTAGCAGGAGGACTGACAAGGTGAAGTGCTCAGTATGAAGCTGTTAAGACTGTATTCCAAAGTTCCAAGAAGATTGCCGATATAGCATTGAGGAACTTTGTGACCCTTCAGAAACTATCCACACTTGAAGAGCAGCTCAAACTTTATTAACTGCAGAATGTGATTTTTCATTCTTGTGCTATTTGAGTCTATGGAATAGTGCACTAGAAGAAAAAAGGCTTTTAAACTTCTCATTCTTATGAGGAACTTTTCGACACTTATTCCTACAGTGTCGAAAAGTGCCTCATCAGAATGAGAAGTTTAATGGCCTTTTTGATTGAAAACAGGGAAATTCTTGTGCAAATGGCAATGGAATTTCCGAAAGGTATTTGTGACGAGATGAAAATTCCTACCGCCAAAAGAAGAACCTTCAGAAGAAGGAAATCTATGCCGGAGAAAAAGATATGGGACGATCGATGTTAGGGTGCATTGACACGTTTCAACAAAAAATAAACACTCGTTGCCAAGGCATGGAAGTGATATCACTCAGGTGTGCTATCTTGCAGACCAAGAACTTGCTGAAGAGTTCAGAAACTGAATTGCTAGAATTAGTTGGTAGTTTAGTTTGGAGTTATGAAGAAATGTCTTCAGAAGACATTTTGAAAGAAATCCCACGTCTGAGGAGGTTTTTAAAAGTTCGGCTAGCGTTCCTGAAGAAGAAGCTCTGAAGTGGAGTTCTTTGAGACTATTGCAGTTTAATGTAGAGTATGAGTTTCCAGATTCTGTTCCAAATTTAACGTTAGCACTTGGAGTTTACCTTACATTATGTGTTTCTGAGTTTTTTCAAAACTAAGCTTATCCAAAGTTATCTCAGATCTACTATGAGCCAAGCTCGACTATCTTGCTTGGCTACTTTATCCAATGAACATGGTGTAGCCAGAGGGATCGACTTTGATGAGACTATTTCTCAGTTTGCAGAGAGCAAAGTCAGAAAAAAGAAGTTCTGAAAGAAAAGATGCTGATAAGTTATTGAATTTGTGCAAAAAACTGATTTTTTTCATTGAAATATAATATTTTACGTGTTGCCCTTCACACCTCTATGCCAATGTTTCAAACACTTCAAATAAAAACTTGTAATTTTGTTAACAAACAAACAAGGCTCAACAATGTTATGTAAGGTTGGGGGGCGACATGTTGAAATTCCGCCCCGGGTGTCACAAGAGCTTGCTACGCCTCTGATACTATCTTTTGTTTTCTCTTTATTTCAGATAAAAGTTTCTGGTATCTTGGAGAAGACTTTCTGGATTTTTCTTTTTGTTGGAGAAAGAATCAATTTTTGCAGTGCGAGATGCCCTTCAATATGGAATATTTCAGCTTATTTCGTGAACACTACACTCACGGGGAGAAAGGGTTTTTTTACTGAGGTTTTTCCCTAAGCTCTTGTATCATACACCAATTTGTATGGTACCCCGTTACGCTAACCTCTGCTAAAACTGTATCTCATACACATGCTATAATTATTGTTTGGTGTTCAAGATTGTAATGCTCTATATAAAAAGAATATATATAATATATATCCAAAAAACAGTTTGAAAAAATTCCTTCATTTGGAGTCTTGCCTGCAAAACGAGTGGCGAAGGGTGTAATTCTCTTGAATTTTCGAAAATCTCCTACATCTCGAAAACCTAGGCACTTTTACTAAACGTTAAATTTTTCTGAACCGCCATAGAGTCCTCTACCCGCAGGCTCCATATTATCCATTCATTACGTCACACCCTGTATAATCACAGTGTTTCCCTATCACAGTGTGTTGTAAAGGTAAACAAGAATTATGGATTTTAATCAAGTATCGGCCGCATCAATTTAACATCCTTATAAAATTTGATTATTTTGATGCTATAATTCAAATTTCAGGACGTGAGATAAGGTCTGGCTATCGTCCATTGCATGATGTAACTGTAACCTTTTTTCACTCCCCCTGTAGCCGTTTGTTGTGATTCGTATGTATTAAATTAAATTTCGTCTCTAATCCTGCATATTCCAGTTGGGGTATGCAGGTATCAGTTGATAATACATGCGATTCAGGCGGCGAATGTTATCATAATAATTATTAATAGTCGAACCGGCTTCATTAGCACCATTATCGCTTTATACCTTGCGAGGGTGATGCACAAACGAAATTGGTGTTCGATGAGACACAAAGTGGAGGCAATGCCTGCAAATGACTTAATTTTATTCGAACTTAATGACGCGAAACAGCCGCGCGTCTGTTGGAGCACAATGAGCTCCCGCGGGGTTGTTTCGCCACCCTCTCATCCAAAAACCTGTCAGGGGCAAATCTGGAGCTGATGCCGAAATTGAATATTCCCATTACCTCCGTTACAGTGACGGGTTTACGGCGAAAAGTTTACAGTTACGAAATTTACAACTGCGAAATATAAAGTGAAAATGCATGTTCAAGAAAGTTCATAGCTGCATTCAGGCAATCACAACGAGATGGAAGTTCGGGTTGAATCGAGGGTTGAGTTGATCAATAGGCTGGATCTCACCTGTGTTTAGGTGGAATTTCCATACCAATGAACAAGATTGGTAACGATTTTAACAGTTAGAATCGCTGTATTGAATCCATTACGAAACGAAGTGAACGATCAACTACATCAATGAAACAAACACTTGATTTAAACAATATATAGGTATTGTTATTGTTGTATTATAGGTTAATATGATGGATAGTTGTCATAAGATAGAGAACAGTCAAATAAAAGTCTCATAAGTTCACATATTATTTATTATCATAACATGGCGCAGTCGGTATTACGAATTTAATAATAGTCATTAAATAATGAAAGAAAAAGGATTTATATTGTGAAAACATGCCCAAGAGGAAGAATTCGTTAAATGAGACAAATTCAATAACTGACAAGATGAAGTTCATGGAGCAAAGTAGCTGGGAGACTTGGGGGAGATGTATTATAAGTTATCGAGTTGTCATAAGATGGAGAACAGTCAAATAAAAGTCTCATAAGTTCCCATATCATTTATTATTATAACAGTTATGGTCCGTTTTAACCTTTTTTTTGAATTTTATATCAATTGAATACGAAAACGAAACCACAGCATCATTAAAAAAATTCTTTAAATTTTAATTTCAAATTTGGAATTGCCCGAACTTCAACTCTCAAAGAGGGTTTTCAGCTTACCCTTTTTATAGTGAAAATTTTAAATGCTCTGATAAAAAATAAATTTTAAATACTTTGAACAGTTTCTAATTCAATAAAAAAAAACTTTATACAAAACCTTTACTAAATAACATAAATTACCTTATAACAACTAATGTCCCCTGCACTCAGTTTTTCAATTTCAAACGCTCTATGCACTTTCACAAATTTTGAATCCTATTCTTTCGATGGCCTGAATTCTTGACGTCTTGTCTGACAATTTGCATTATTCGAGAATTCTCCAATAAGGTAGTGACTATACTCTGGTTATGGAAACGGGGACACCAAATTTACTAGTTAATCTTTCCTGTTGATGCACTAAGCCACTGACCGACGATAATTTGAATTTTATACTGCTGTTTATGTCCTTAATAAACAATTAAACAAATTGAAAACAGTATGGTATCAATTCTGAATGCTGATTAATATGCTCTGAATTTGAATATTTTTGCTATTCAAATGCTTATATGGATTATATTTATTTATTCCAGTTCTGTGATTAAAACTGCAGAAATTATTGAACCTTACGACCAGATATAAGGCAGCGTCTGGTCTTTCAAGACCTACTGGGATGTCAATGATTCTTGAAATAAACTTCGTAGACCCCACGAACCTCTCCATGTATTCAAAAGTTTTTTTAGGTCTCTTATTTCATTGAATACATCATAAATCTATATAACAAAATGTATAGGCATTATATCAACACTTTCTAGATGACCTTTCAACCACTTTGAATCTTATACGAACAGTTTATCAATTTGTTCATCACATGGGTGACATTTGTAGAATACAACATTTCAATTTTTTCACTATATTAAAAAAATCATATCTGAACTATTCAATTTTTTTCCTAAGCGAAAAGAAACGTGAAAGTATTATTAGCATAACTACTACAAAAGGTCAAATCGCTTATAAATAATAAAAAGAGAAGAGGTCCCAACATGAAGCCCTGAGGAACTCCCACCTCTAAATCATGTTCACGTGAATAGCATTCCTCTACTTTGACTGACATAGTTCTTTTGTTCAGAAAACTGTGTAACCAGTCTAAGAATATTCCTCTGAAACTTACACTATAGCACTTGTCCAGAATATAGGCATAGTTGAGGGTATCGAAGGCGCAAAAGAGATCGAAAAATATCCCAGCTAGCTGAATATTTTTTGCCAAACACTCGTGGGCAGTTTCGACGAAACTGAGTGAAGCAGATTGGGTGGAATGGCCGTTTCTGAAACCATGCTGAGCCTATTGTGATATTTCATATTTGTTGATAAAATTTATCATTTTCGCAAATAAAATTTTTTCAAAAACTTTCGAATAGACACATAGGATTGATATTGGACGGTAGTTTGTTAGGTCATGAGGATTTCCGCTCTTGAATCATCGGGAACTTTCCTCATGTGACGGATGAGTTGATTAAATGACTGTTTATTACTGGAGCAACTACTTTAAGCATTCTTACTGAAATATGATCCTACCTTGCACTCTTTTTGTTTTTCAAATTTATTATCGCTTTCTCAATCTCTGAGAAGAGACAGAATAAAAAAAGAAATTGCTAGGTAGAGATGGTGAACAGTACATGTGAGAGATAAATTGTTACCGTAGCAAGTATGCAGTCTATTTTCTTGCCGTAGTAGAAAAATTCTTTGATCTAATTCGATAGACAACGGATTATATTTTTTTTTATTGATATAAAAGTGCTTGAGCATCTTCAACTCATTTGATGGGTGTTGGTGAATTGCGTTTTTTTATTTGTTGTCAATTTTTTTAACGAAACGTTGCAAACTCATTAAGCCCATTGTTGAAGTCCGCTAATGAAACACGTTTCGTTGGTAGATATTTCTCAATTAACAAAGATTCACTTATAGCATTGAGTATACCTATACTCAATTCTAATATCGATGTCACGCTGAAACCAAAACTTAACCAATCAATTGCAAGGATTCTATTCTATTATGATCCTTCACTTCAAAAGTGATAACGGAGGTAGCAAATTCTCCAGCAAAATACTTTTTGTGCTTATACTTTTTTTGTTAAACGTGATTCCATTCAACATGTGCGATCTATCAGTTCGTAGTAAATCAGGGAGCAAACAACTACACGATATTTTCGCATTCATTCCATGCATAAGGTGGCATCGGCTCTTTTCTTTTGGCTGGATTGCGAAACCTTGTTTGAGTTAGGTAATATCACCCACTTTTCTAATTAGGGGAAGTTTCTCATTTCCTGCTGTACGTAATCAACTCTGCATTTCTAGTCATTTCTTTGATTCTTTGATCGAGAAAATTAAATGGCTTGGCTTCTGTAATGACGATAATTCGAATTTTGCTTTTTATCGGAAGAAAACATCAAAGGGCACAGAGATTTGTAGTTGCTGTGTATCGAAATTAGCATTAGTTCCTCACATCAATCAGGAACTTAGTTAACGAGAGATGCTTTCACCCTATTGATCGAAATGTAATGATGGCATCCCAGGTCTCAAATAAGTTTTCATTCTACGTCAAAAGGTAACGCCACCTTATTCAGGATTACTCTTTGAACTGTACAGAAATACAAAATTCTTGAGGTCAAAAAAAGCACTTTCTCCCTTTATCATTTTTTCCAATTCGGCTCGATTGAAAGGATAAAGACTGTTGAAAATTCATAAAAAATGAAATTTCATCTCGCAAAGGATTCAATCGAATTCAATAATTTTCGTAATACAATTTTTCATTGTTGTGGTTAATCTTCTCCGAACATAAAATTCCACCCACATTTTCTAATTTCCTCATTATAAGCCATCATACTATAAAAAACAGAAATTCGAAGAACCCAACTGTTGAAAGTAAGTTGAACGCTCGCACTATTGGGAAGTTTTGGCCTTTTTTTAATTTTAATAAAAGTATTTTTCATATTTCCTTAGGTAATTTGATATTCAAAAATCAAAGTATTTGTAAAATTCTAAAAATTGGGTGATTTGGCTAAATACAACTCTGTCTAAAAGATCCACAAAATGATATTTGCTACGTTGAACTAAAACTCATGACGTTTAAAGAACACATTCTTATTTTTGTTCCATCTTTCAAGTTATTTGCCTGGCTGGCGCCATCTATACTTAACAGACGTGTAGTCACAGCACGGCCTTCTAAAGACTTCTAAAGAAAGGGGTTTAGAAGGCCGTGGTCACAGCATAGACATAGAGACATGGACTGAGCAATGTCAGCATGAAATTGTCTTTTTTATAGAAAGAGAGAAATGATCGTCGGGCATTTACCTGTATATTTTGTTCACATAGAGGTGAGTGTGGACCAATCAAAATTCTAGAAAATGACGACTGCATGCCCGACGTGGGTTTCTCTCTGTCACTTTTTTCGGCCGTATTTCATGCATAGATAGAAAGGGAAGGCACAGTCCACGTCTCTATGTCTATGAGTCACATATTCAGCTTGTCACATCATGTCTTCGTTTGTCCAACGGTACGATGATACGACGGCTGTCCTATCGGTCCTCACTTTTTGTAATGCCAATAATCATCCGATGGATGAACCGGTTCGTACGATGTCTCGGAGACTAGTATTGACTTGTGTCGAAGAGTGCTCGAGACTGCTCTCGAGACTATTTTCTCACAGGTGGACAGGTACCATTAGAGAGATAAAGGTGTCGCCACAAACTACAGGGGTGTGCGGTATAAGATCTTCATACCTAGAAGAAAGAACACAATATGTGGATAATAACGGAACTACATCGGGTCTCCAAAAAATAGATTAAGGTGTTCCTCAGGGCTCCAAACTAGGAACCCTACTGTCTAGACGATGCAGAAGATTGGTTTAGAGGTAATGACTCACGTGTGAATCGTCGTAAGACTGAGATCTTGTCAATAGACTTGCAGATATCCTCTGAAGATATTGTTACCGCTACCGAAAAACGAGTCCTTTCTAAAACAGAAAAAAGGAGTACGAATACTAGCAGGAATCTCTCGGACGTCTTAATGCAGAGAATACTTTAGAAAGTTTGGAATCCTTACGTTTATTCACTATACATATACGCATACGTAATACACGTCATCGAGCACAAAGAACACTATGAAACTCTTGAGGATTCATTCATCATTGCTGTATCCCGTTACCGAGAATCTACAAAAAGACTCAAAAACTATCAGTGCGATCAAACTTATAATTTTTTAGGGCTTATTGCGACTGTGTGCCCTTCTGTGATTAAAGAGACCCAACTGTGACTTACAAATCATTTCACACTTCGAGCACTTCGTCACCAACCAGATCTGGCCGCCGGTGTAATCTTCTCTAGTCGCATTATAACTGTGGACCAAAGACCTCCACGGTGATCTGTCTAGCGCTAGTTGTTTCCAGTTATGATTGGCGTTGACTGATTTTAGGAATTGCAGTATATCCTTAAACCTCTTATACTGGCCTCTTGCTCTGAGTCGGGCCCTCGTTACTTGAGTCTCAATTGTTATACAACTCGCACGCTGCGAGACTTCTGCATTTGAAACTTTGTGGAACCATCTGATGTGCATTATTTGTCTTAGATGACGCTGTTGCGTTTGTTCAAGCTGTTTAATATATCGCGTGTAGAGCGTTCAGCTTTCGCTTCCGTAAAGAAGCGTTAGGAGGACCTGCTTTGTAAACAGCTGTCTTGGTCTTCAGATTGAGGTCGTGATTTTGAAACACTCTGTTGAGAGTTTTATCCTCCAGGCTGATATCTATTTGAAGGCTTTCTGGCGGACTTACTAGGATTTTGATTTTGTCGATATTGAGTCTAAGGCCTAAAGCTTCGTATATATGTTTATAGATGTCCAACATAATCTGTAGATCCTCTGATCTGCTAGCGATAATTGCGTAGTCGTTTGCATATTGAAGTTTCGTGATAAATTTTGCACGGGTTTTTGCTCTGAGGAGCTTCAGGTTAAACAGGCCTCCATCAAATCTGAATCTTATTCCAACGCCTCTTGCGGGCATACTCATGTCAGCAATTATCGAGACAGCTATGGCGAAAATATTGAACAGTAAAGGCGCTAACACGCAGCCTTGTTTTATTACAGAGTTGGTTAAGAAATGGTCGGTTGTAGAGCCATTATGCTGTATTCTAGTGGTATTGTTGATATGGAGGCTCTTGCA
Source organism: Coccinella septempunctata (assembly GCF_907165205.1). Lineage (NCBI taxonomy): Eukaryota > Metazoa > Arthropoda > Insecta > Coleoptera > Coccinellidae > Coccinella > Coccinella septempunctata. The sequence continues at coordinate 17,156,055 of NC_058193.1, read as the reverse complement.
CACTGCTAAGAATTTTTCGGGTACTCCAGGGCGTCCAATGATTTTCCATATCGCTCTCCGATTCACCGAGTCGAAGGCCCTACTTTAATCGATGTAGGCGGAATAGATCCTTGATTGTTGTTTACGGGCCTTCTCTTGTAGCTGTCGCAGTGTAAAAATTAGATCACCGTACCTCTATTTGGTTGAAAGTCGTACTGGGATTCAGGTAATAGCTTTTCTAAGGGATTCAGACGAATAGCCATAATCTTCGAGAGAATTTTACCGGCCACACTAAGCAGCGATATGCTTCTGTAATTGTTGCAATTTGACGTATCGCCTTTGTTCTTATAGGGGTTGACAACTAAAGCGCATCTGAAATCTTGTGGCACATCTCCCTGTTCCCAGATCTTGCGGAATAGTGTTACGAGACTATTGACACTGTCTTCATCCAGGGCTTTGAATATTTTTCATAATTCTTATCGCACTTATGATTTCCGACATTGAGATTTCATCATCAAGCGATGTCATTGGACTATACGCGGGGAGCCGGTCTAAAACGGATAAATCCCAGTCATTATTTTGATTCAAGACCTGAGAGTATTACTCCTTCCATCTTTCGAGAATTTTTCTATCATTAGTTGTTATTATTTGGGTACGTCGATATTTATAAATATTTTGATATTATAAATTGAAAATTTTATATACATATGTGTATGTCTATTTTTGTAGATATGGATTATTTTTTGACTATTAAGTGTTTTTTCAAATGTAAAATGCTTTGCGAAATAAATGCAATATAATGCAACGTATGAAGTAAAGAGTTGGTCCAACTTCTCACTTGTCATTTGTTGAGGAATAATTATTATTTGGTTGCATTAATGCTATCCTCGAAAAATAATATTTTCAGTTTACAATTGATAATTGATATTCGATAACTGTAACTGGCTTTATGTTATTTTGGAATGCATAAATCCACATTTATTGTTAGAGACGGTAATCTTGCAGCTTACGATCACAAAGGATTATTCGTTGTGAGGAAATGTGGAATTCCAGGTTGTAAACTCTTGAATCATGATTCAGAATGATCCTTCCTGTTATGGTAATCTTTTAAAAACTTTTGGAATTGTGTTCTCAAAGAGGTTTTCTTAACTAGAATTCATGAATATAGGAGAATGATTAGTCTTGATTTTGATAGAGGATTGACTTATGTTTCACAAAATTATGTTTTCAACATATGTTTCGAAAGTAAAAAGTATATAATCAGGATCAGAAACTGTTTAGTATGTTTACTCCCGCTCACTCAAACTCGGGCTCAGCAAGAAGGTATAAATATTCCATGTTTATGGAATATATTCTCCATCGAGTCCACGAAATTTAATAAGTTATTTCAATTATCTTGCTGAATTTATTTGTGTCCATTCCATTCGTCATTCGTACATGTCTCCTGAACCGAAATGATCGATATATGCCCCCCATTCACTTCCGTTTCCAGATTGAACCATTCCGGAAAACAACTTCTGAATATGTATACACTTGTGAAGGCGCACCCCGAATTTCCACAATCTCATTTCCAATTTCCTAGATGGAATCAGTTCCTCTGCAGCATTATACAAACGCTCGATCTCCACGGATGTTATGCGATGCAGGGAATCAATTTCAGATGTCCGTACACCTGATTTTCGAGATTGTTCTATTATCGTTTTAAATTGACCGAGGGTGGAGAGCTTCTTGGTCAGGGAACTCTTCTGCCTGTATTCTCACATTCTCAGAGAGCTTGAAATCCATAAGAACAGCAGCAATAAGAATATCATTACCCTCAACTCACAAGTCTTCAATTCTTTCTATGATTCTTCTAGTTTTGATGACAAAATTTCTGAAATTTCCTAGGATTGTGTCCAAATTCTTCTTCCTCTCTAATACTCGTACACATCACTGTCTCCCTCTTTTTCTATTTCTAATCGGAATCATGCATTGTGTGCAACAAATGTTCTTTCCATTTCTGGTAAAAATGATTAGAGTTACCATTTAGAAAACTCTACTACTCCTTACAGTTGGGGACTGTTTGAGCATTTTTCACAAAAGAGTAAATACCGTAGATATGAATTTTGTGCATTACTTTTTACTCACACTCACACAGCTCATTTCAAAAAATGATTATATGATCATAAGTCTATAGTCCATTCACTTTTTTATAGAAGGAGTCGGTTGGCCTTGGAAATTTGACACCTTCCACATAGTATAGAACGAAAAAGTTATGACGCTTACCAAAACATTTTTTGGTTTTGAATAAGCACCATGTTCTCCGCTCGACAGAAAGGTTTTAGTGATTACGTATTTTTCATAATGTGAATTTACTTCGAGAAATCAATCAATTCGTCGAAAACATGTGATGAACATAATTGATATTTAGGTATATATATAGGGTGTCCTGGATAAGATGGGAAACATGCGAGATAGAGAACACCTAGAGTATCACAAAAAATCCTCACATGTAGTATCTAGGCGTTCTAGATTCTGATTTACAGGGTGTTTTCAAAATTTGATTTCCTGAACGGAATCACCGATTTATCCGAAGTTTTGAATGAAGATAGTTTCCATGAGTTTCCAGAAAACTGAAATCAAATATCATTCGATTTGCATCTTTATTAATTTAATCAATTGAATATACATTATTGAATGTTAATTTCAGTTTTCATAAGATCGAATGAATTAGTTTTCTGAAGTGTAACTCAAGTTACTCAAGGATGGGTTTTTAACAATTATAGTCATTCTAGCAAGAATAAACTATAAAGTGATGTATAAGAAATAAGAAAAATAAAACAAAAATTAAGCGGCTCTAATTTTTTGATCGGAATAAAGGCATTCATAAAGATTAAAAATTACTTCGTTATGATATGAATAGGATGTTCAATATTGACACGAGAAAAAAAATTGTCACTATCAAGAAAAAAAATTCAGTCCTCGGCAACCTGGACGGTGCCATGCAATATTATTTGGCGAATTGAATAAATGAATCTTACAGTTTACGCAGATATCGAGGAAATTATGAAATTCGTTGTACAGGGTGATTTCGCGAACTTTTAAGAACAGTTCAAATTTATGTGATACGGTCCTGCAATTCGAATGATATTTGATTGCAGTTTTGTGGAACCTCATGGAATCTATTTTCATTCCAAATTTGGGGTAAATCGGTGATTCGGTTCAGAAGATAGAGTGGTTCCAATTTCCATTCAAATTTCAAATCTAGAACTCCTAGATACTAACATATGGGGTTTTTCGTGATTCTCTAACGGCCGTTTTCAATAAACCTATCTATCCATTGTTTCAGTTCTTGAAGATAGAAAAAACCATCTGTTTTCGTTTCTATGATCTATCTGTAGATATATTTTAGAATGGTTACCAATCGTCAGTAAGTGAAACGATGGATAGATAGGTTTATTGAAAACGGCCGTAAGTGTTCTCTATCTCACATTAAAATGTTTCCCATCTTATCCGGGACACCCCTTATATTAGGTATGAAGAATTATTGAATGAATTCCTTATTTGCATGGACAGTACAAGAGATCTGTGTTTGAATATATTTATTTTTACTATGAAACAAATAATATGCAGATAATTGTAAGAGTTTATGTTGGTTATACACTTGTACAAAAAGTTGGAAACGTCACGACATTACTTTTGGTAACTCCAAGTTTCATCTAGGAACGCAATTCTGATATTTTCATCCAAACATTTGTAAAAGCAATGTACGAAGGCGTAGAAGGGCCACATAATATTTTAAAAATATTTTTCCTTAAATTCCGACTTTGAAGTCAGAATTTAATAAAATTCTCTTCTCAATTTTCTATTTTAATTTATTTTATCTCATATACCGTGTGATATTTCTCACCTGACAAGTAAATTGAAATTTTTGAATACGGGCCTACAATTTTTTTTTATTTTTTTTTCTTGTGCTGACAGTGAATGCCTAAAAGAACAAGCTTGTCAGCGAAAATTTCCCCATATTAACGAAGATATGGGAGTTCACAGTTTAAGCATTTTTTCATAATAGCTATTTATGTAACAAGTACATAAATTAGGTCTTTATGGACGAGTCCAAAAGTTTATGGCAGAGCGAGCAAAGCGAGCGAGGCCAATAACTTGGGCAAGTCCATAAAGACCTAATTTATGTACTTGTTACATAAATAGCTATTATGAAAAAATGATTCTAGCATCAAGAGTATTGCAGATCGAAAACTGTGCTTTCACTTGAAGCTTGAGTTCCTCAGGCATGCATTTTTATGATAACAAAGAATGTGTTTTTAATATTCACTATCACACTAATGTTTAGAATAGTAATTCATGATTTTGTTTTTAGGTTGAAGTTCGATTCTTCTTCCTTGAATAAAGTGTTGTTTGCATCTAGTATATTTACTTGACAGAATGATAGTGACAGTTGAGTCCAATAAAGTAGTCAATTATGGACACTAAACGAATTCATAAATAAAGTGTTTATGACGCAGTCGAACATAAATCAACTTATATCTCCGAAATGAATAACCTTATTTAAATCCCAAATTCTCATTCAGTTTGAGGTCCGTTATCTCCACTTAGTCGTAGTCCCTTACGTCATCAGTCACCCTGTACATTATTATAATTATGAATTGAAAAATCACGTTTCAGACCCTCGATCAGACTCGTTTCGTCAGAAAATGACATGAAAATCTTCTCTTGATTTGTAATTACAAATAGTGTTAAATGCAGAAGTAATATCAACAAGAATTCACATTTTTTGTTATACAAATCGCAAGTTTCAAGGTAAATATATGCTCCTCTCAAATTATCACTCAATCACAAATAAGTATTGACGTGATAAGAAATCAAACAGCTCAAACTATAAAAGTACAAAACTTTCCTGAGTAGTGAAGTGTAATGCAGATAAGATAACAGGCGATCTAGGGTCGCATAAGGAGTTATTTTATCAATGATTTTTTGAACTTCGTTATTTTAAATGTTTAATGTGAGATTTTTGGTGGAGCGATATGTTTTAATCACTTCTTCCTTCTTTTGAGAACGGAATGACCTTCAAAAACGCTCTGCATAAATAAGTGTTTGATATTATTATTTTCCCAAGTTATTATTATATAGAAAAACATTATATAATGTTTTTCTTTGATAAACTCTTTTGGATACCTACCTATTCGATTGTTTAGTTTGGGTACCCATACAGTGTATAATGTTGTTGATGGATATTATTTTTACAATACCAGAATATCGATATAAGTAAGAATCCGATTTAATCCTGTAACTTATCGGACATATGAACGATGTTTCATGCCAAATACACACTGACATAGGGTAAGGTATCTGATCTGCTTTACGGAGAGATTCGTCTTTGATGGAAAAATCTCGAACATGCTTCTGTTGGATGGGATTTCATCCCGACCGTCTATCTATACCTATCCAACCCAGTTGACCTGTAATGGAATAACTTCTATCGGAAATCCAAACGAAATGAGGGACATTCTGCCAAGGAGCTTGTTTCTTGAAGACGCTGAAAAAGTTGACGGTGCACTT